>NC_136918.1:91157204-92357204 GCF_949752795.1 Hyperoodon ampullatus | reverse complement strand
TCTAAGCAAAGAATTAGGGATCCAAATTTAGGTTAAATTCAACCACTTGTTATCAGTGCAAAAAAGCTCAACTGGGAGAGATAATAAAATGAAGAAATACCACAATGCATCGCTTGGTTCACAGATGCTCAAGAAATGACTACTGACGAAACACTATAACTCTCGCCTCTGCCTGGCAACTTGTAAGATATTTTGACTGTAAGAGTCTTCCTGTCTTCAGAAATGGCAAAAGGTAAGGAAAAAAAAAAAACATACCTCAGGCAAACTGGGGCCTGGAACAAAGTCCAGTGTGGGCCCCTGCACATTACAGAAAAACTTCTTCTTTCTCCTTCAGACCAGGAGATATGGGGTGTGGTCAAGGCCAAGCAAAAAAGATAATTTTGGATGAGAAGTGAGAGTGGAACAAGAGGACAAGTAAATAGGAAGAAGACCTTTGCTTTGGGGTAAGAGATGATTTTATTAAAAACAAAACAAGCAAACAACAACAACAAAAAAGAGGGCAGATGACACTATCATACCTGAGGGACACTCACATATGCAAATAACACTTGGTTCCTTTAGTCTCTGAAACATGTCTAATCTTCCTTTTGAACCAACATCCTTCTAAGTAGTGGCAGAAGTTTAAAATTATTGATTTATAATATTTTAATTTCTGTTTTACACTATCTCCATTCACTTTACACATTCCATCTACCAGAATTACATTTCCCTATCCAACTGGTTTTTTAAAATCTCCTTTGGAGGGTGGGAGGGAGACGCAAGAGGGAAGAGATATGGGAACATATGTATATGTATAACTGATTCACTGTTATAAAGCAGAAACTAACACACCATTGTAAAACAATTATACTCCAATAAAGATGTTAAAAAAAAAAGATCCTTTTTGACCCACCTCCTAGAGAAATGGAAATAAAAACAAAAGTAAACAAAATGGAACCTAATGAAACTTAAAAGCTTTTGCACAGCAAAGGAAACCATAAACAAGACCAAAAGACAACCCTCAAAATGGGAGAAAATATTTGCAAATGAAGCAACAGACAAAGGATTAATCTCCAAAATTTACAAGCAGCTCATGCAGCTCAATATCAAAAAAACAAACAACCTAATCCAAAACTGGGCAGAAGACCTAAACAGACATTTCTACAAAGAAGATATAGACTGCCAACAAACACATGAAAGAATGCTCAACATCATTAATCATTAGAGAAATGCAAATCAAAACTACAATGGGATATCATTGCACACCGGGCAGAATGGCCATCATCAAAAAATCTACAGACAATAAATGCTGGAAAGGGTGTGGAGAAAAGGGAATCCTCTCGCACTGTTGGTGGGAATGTTAATTGATACAGCCACTATGGAGAACAGTATGGAGGTTCCTTAAAAGACTACAAATAGAACTACCATACAACCCAGCAATCCCATTACTGGGTATATACCTTGAGAAAACCATAATTCAAAAAAGAGTCATGGGGCTTCCCTGCTGGCACAGTGGTTGAGAGTCTGCCTGCCGATGCAGGGGACACGGGTTCATGCCCCGGTCCAGGAGGATCCCACATGCCGCGGAGTGGCTGGACCTGTGAGCCATGGCCGCTGAGCCTGTGCGTCCGGAGCCTGTGCTCCGCAGTGGGAGAGGCCGCAACGGTGAGGGGCCCGCGTACCGCAAAAAAAAAAAATTCTCCTTTGGATAACTCATTCTTATGTCTTTCGGATGTCTGCCCTTCCCCCTTCTCATCCCTAAAGTGTATCTAGAATACAGAATATGGGGAGGTGTGTGGCTCAGGTAATCTCCAGATAGCAGGGGCAGAAAGGTCTTCTGACCCTTGCTTCTGTCTCCACAGCAGGATCCTTTATCCACCACTTGACCGTGTACCCTCCTGACATTTAAGGATGACATTGGGACATTGATGTAACCTATGCACTCGTCTGTATGGTAGGAAGGGTTCAATATCCCTCCTTGGCTGATTCAGTTCCATCTCTGCTCTCTCTAGTGCCACAGACCACACACACACACACACACACACACACACACACACACACAGGTCTAGCTCTCTCTGTAGCCCTTTTCTCAAGCCACTTCACCCCCTCTTCCATGTGACACCCCACCAACACACTGGCCTGGTCTCCAGCCAGAGGAATTCTGGGTTCCTCTTCAAGGGGATGGGGAAATATCTGGATCCCAGTCACAATTTAGGAATTGAGCGTGACTTAGGAACATTAAATTCTGGAATTTCGTCAGCCCACCAACTTTGTTGAGCTTTTAAGTGCATCTTGATGCAGTTACTCCCAGCTTGCTGTGGGACAGTCTGTGAGGCATCTCTTTCCTGAGTTCCACATGTTAGGAAAAGCAAAAGCCCTTAGGTAGTTGGTGTCTCCTCAACTTCTCTAACATACCACACCTCTATGTCTAAGCCAAAGCCTGGAGAGAGATGATGGGAACTCACTGTCTGCAGGTCTCACTCTATCTACTTCTTTGTCCTCCCTCCTCCCTCCTTTTCACAATCTCTTAGACCCAGTAAGAGCTTTTCATGTCCTCTGAATCATATCTTTGTAGTAGTTAGGAGAGCATTGGCTCCTATAACAAATATGTCTTGTAATATTTATGACTTAACATAAAGAAAAGTTGTATCTCACTTATATTGCCACAGTTCAGTGCATGTGTTCCTGGTCAGATGCCTTTCTCTGTGGTCAAACAGGGACAAAGTTTCTTCCATCATGTAGTTCTGATTTCCTCTTGGCCCTTAAGGCATCCTACTTATAAGATTGCTAGGAAACACATAAGGTTGTGGCAATAACACAAATCATTTCCATTCACATTCCATTGATCAGAACTCAGTAACACAGCTATGTCTAAATGCCAGAGAGGCTGAGAACTCTAATCTAGATTGTGTCTTGGAGAAAAAGGGAGCAAATTTGCTCTGAGGGAGCAAATTTCATGGTATAGGTCATAGGCAAAGGGAAATCTTTTTCACACTATGGAAGAAACACTAAATTCTGAGTTCTCTAGGCTCAGTTTTTTATATCCTGAGGTCTTTTTATAATCCTTTTCTACAAGGCCTGATCTTCTAATATATTGTCTTGCTTAAAGTCTTATTTTGAATTTTAGAAGCCAATAGTAACCCTTTTTCTTTGCACTCTTGATGTAATGCATGTAACCCCACTCAATAAGCATCTCTTGAAGCAAATCAATATTTCTAAGTACACCAAATTACAAAAGATTAAAGCATATTAATGCTTTGAAAATAGTCTCTTTTACATAAAATTATTGTAGCATTTAATGCTGTTTCTAATATTTCCAAAGATGCCCAAGGAAGCTGAAGAATTGAACTTATGAGTAAAGGAGGCCAGCAATCTGCTCTCATTTACTACACTGAGGTCCAAACAGAGATTGAAATCCTGAGCTCCTAGGCCAGCTCATTGCTAAACAAATCTATCCTCCTTGTCTCAGCAAGACCACCCTAACCTCTGACCTCAGAGTGGTCCTTGTAGGCCTTGTTAGATTTCAGATTTTATCCCAAAGTCTCCATGGAGAGGTAGCATAAATAGATTTGCATTTTTGAGAATCTAGGAGAAAAGAAGCAGGAAGTCCTCTACAGAGTTTACGGCAGTGATCCATATAAGAAAATGAGGGTCAGAATTCTATAAATTCAGAAGGATCTGAATTAGAAGGTCATTTGGATGTGAGGATGGGGGAGAAGACCACGAGGATGAGTGCCAGATGTCTTACCTGTAAGAAGGAGAATGGTGGTGATACTCTTTAAGATATAGGAGAAGAAAGTTGGGAGTGGGGAACTGTGATGAGTTCAATTGTAGATATTCTGAGTTTGAAATGTCTGTGGTACATCAAATAGGAGATGTTCATTGGGCACCTTGATATGTAAATCTGAAGCTTGGAAAGGGGTCTAAGCTGGTGGAACACATTTGAGAATCTTTGCAATGTTAATGGTAGTTAATGTCTTGATAGTGGAGGAGCTCAGCCTGTAAAAGTTGTGTAGGGACTTCTCTGGTGGTCCAGTGGTTAAGACTCTGCACTTTCCCTGCAGGGGGCACAGGTTCGATCCCTGGTCAGGGAACTACGATCCTGCAGGCCATGTGGCACAGCCAATAAATAAATAAATAAATAAATAAACAAATAAACAAAAGAGCCGTTCATTTTTTTTTAAGCATTAAAAAACGTTGTGTAAAATGAAAAGAGAAAAGGAATGAAAGGGGACTTAAAATCACCAACACTTTAAAAATGTGTAGAGAAATGGGAGGAGACAAAGATTGATAAGAAACATCCTAAGAAGTAAGGGGATAGAGGGGGAAAAGGATAATCAAATGTCATAGAATTATCAAGTAAGATACATACCTCAATTAAAAAAGTGAATAAGAGTAGGGGCTTTACATTGTCCCTGCTTATGGGATGTTGGGGACCTTGGGCTAGTGCCAGTGAGAATTTCCATTCCCCAACCTGATTTAAGTCTTCACAGACCCACTCTTCTTCTGTGGATGAAAACTGAGGGAAAGAGAGAATTATTTACACCGCATAGTTGAACAGAGGTTGGCTTTGAACAAAGGCGTGCAAGAGGATGGGCAATAACACTCCTGCTAGACATCACCAAGCAAAATCCAGGCCTGGACCAAGAAAATCCCCATAGCTTCCAATGGGAAAGGCAACTAGGAGAGTCCCTGGATGACAAGGACACAGACTCCACGCTCATTGAGCCCTTGGACACTTGGAAATACCTCTCACTGGGGTCCTGCTCTGAGACAGCCCTCACTCCTGGCTGCAAGAGCCCTTTCGGGTCCAGACATCTTCTTTTCATCCCCACAACTTCTCTGCTCATTTCCTCTGTCTCTCTCCATATTCAATACAGGTTTGGGGTGGGGGATGTTTTTCCTTTGGGGAGTCATGGGAAGGAAGTCTTGCTTTCACTTGTGATGCTTCCCCAAGGTACCATAGGGTTTTTTAGACCAAAAAACAGAAAGACACATTGGGTTTCTCTTTCCCACCTTGTGACATTCTTCCAATGAGGCAATGAGTTCAAAGAAACTAGCTGCTTGAATTCGGGGTGGGAGGGGATGTCAAAGGAGAAGGAAGAGAAGGAAAATATTCTATCAGTGAGAAAAACATCATTTACTAGTATATAAAATATTAAACACACACACACACACACACACACACACACAAACCATGGTCTGAATGTTTGTGTCCCCCCAAAATTCATATGTTGAAATCCTAACACCCAATATAGTGGTTTTAGAAGGCGGGGCTTTTGGAAGGAGCTTAGGTCATGCAGTGGAACCTTTATAAATGGGATGAGTGCTTTTATAAAAGAGATCCCACAAAGCTCCCTAGCCCTTTCTACCATGAGAGGATACAAGGAAAATCTGCCACCTGGAAGAGGGTCTTCACCCAACCATGCTGGTACCCTGATCTAGAATGTCCAGCCTCCAGAACTGTGAGCAGTAAATTTCTGCTGTTTATAAGCCACCCACTCTGTGCTATTTTGTTATAGCCCAAATGGACTAAGACAGCTGGACAGTGTTAAAAAGATGACTTTTAGACATAGTGGACAAGAACACTATTTATCTAAAAAGATAAGACTACAATGGCCAGTGGACAGAGGTGTAAAACAGGCCCTTCTCTTCCTTCTGAAGGAGCAATCAAGAAAAATAGACAGGGATGATAAGTATTACATTCTTACTGAGGTCAATTTTTCCAGGGCCTAAATCCCCCTTCTACTCCAAGAATAAATTTGTGAATAGATAAAGAAGATGCGGTACATATACACAATGGAATATTACTCAGCCATAGAAAAGAATGAAATAATGCCATTTTCAGCAACATGGATGGACCTAAAGATTATCACACCAAGTGAAGTAAGCCAGACAGAGAAAGATAAATATCATATGATATCAGTCATATGTGGAATCTAATTTTCTAAAATGATACAAATGAACTTATTTACAAAACAGAAACAGATTCACAGATTTTGAAAACAAACTTATGGTTACCAAAGGGGAAACATATGTGGGGGGGAGGGATAAATTAGGAGTTTGGAATTAACATACACACACGACTATACATAAAATAGATAACCAACAAGGACCTACTGTACAGCACAGGGAACTCTACTCAATACCACTTTGCTGTTCACCTGAAACTAACACAACATTGTAAATCAACTATACTCAAATAAAATAAAAAACAAAGAATAAATTTGTTACCTTGGGCTGGACAATGACTCTGAGCTTCATGATACCATTAAGAATGTAAAAGATTTATAAGATAATTGAGTCAGTTCATAGATCTAAATGTTTTATCAGCCAGTATTGACCAGTTTCATATTATTTAATAGTTCCAACAAATATGGCTGTAGGTTAGGCCATTGCACCTTTTCCCCAACCTCAGGTTCAGGTAGAACCATTACCCAAGCCACAGGCCCAAAATTTTAAAAAGTGAAAGTTGCATCTAACCCTGATATCTCTCACTCTGACAACATCCCTCACCATATCCCAAAGTGTTAGACTTCTTATGAGGACAGACTGGGGGGTGATCCAATTCCTCCTCCTTACATATCACTAACTACACATCTTTAAAATCTTGCCTTTTTACTTTAATTATAGGTTTTTGGCTAATGTTCACTTTTTCCATTGCATTCCTTGATATTTCAAGAAAAAATATCACAGTAAAAATACTCAAAAATGCAGAAATGGGGGGAGCAAATATAATGTTTCTAATATAATTCTCTTAATTAGAAGTAACTGTGGTGTAATGGTTAAGAACATTTACTCTGGAGCCAGGCTCTCTGGACTAAAATCACAAGGTCACTAGCCATGTGACTTTGGGCATATCCTGTCTTTGCCCCCATTTCGTTTGAAAAATTTAGAAATAATCCCTGCCTCATACTATTGTTAAAATATTAAAGCTCTGGGCTCCCCTGGTGGCGCAGTGGTTGAGAGTCTGCTTGCCGATGCAGGGGACACGGGTTCGTGCCCCGGTCCGGGAAGATCCCACATGCCTCGGAGCGGCTGTGCCCGTGAGCCATGGCCACTGAGCCTGCGCGTCTGGAGCCTGTGCTCCGCAACGGGAGAGGCCACAACAGTGAAAGGCCTGCGTACCACAAAAAAAAACACAAAAAAACTAAAGCTCTTAGGACATTGCCTGCCACATATTAAGTACTCAATAAATGTTATCTATTGACTACTGTTTTACACAGTTCATTTGCAAGCTCATTTTCAGCTCCTTACCTTAACTTTATCTTATATTTTCTTTAATGCCCATCATTATGCCAAAGATAACAATTAGTCACTGATAATGATGATACTACAAATGACAAGAATGAAGTCACAAGATGTCACAAAAGAGAACTCAGGCTTTTGGTCCATAGTAGCTTAGGCATCTTGGGAAAATATTATTGGAGAATCTGACCCCTACCCTAACAAGTTACCAGAGAAAAAAACTCAGTGTTGGGCTTCCCTGGTGGCGCAGTGGTTGAGAGTCTGCCTGCCGATGCAGGCGACATGGGGTCGTGCCCCGGTCCGGGAAGATCCCACATGCCGCGGAGCGGCTGGGCCCGTGAGCCATGGCCGCTGAGCCTGCGCGTCCGGAGCCTGTGCTCCGCAACGGGAGAGGCCACAACAGTGAGAGGCCCGCATACCGCAAAAAAAACAAAAACAAAAAAACCCCTCAGTGTTTGTAAGGAAAAACACCAGCTCTCAATAACCAATTTGACTCACATTACAATCAGTTCAAACATTACTGTACAATATAGTTTGCCCCAAAAACATTCATTTCAAGTGACTGAAGTAAGATATAATTTGTCATAATATAGGATGTATTATGCTAACGTATTTTCATACCAAGATAGGACATTTAACCAGTTAATCCAATTAATCCATTACAATAACAAAAAAGGAATTAGTATTAGTCTGGTATCATCAAATATATCTTTAAAAAGTTTTTTGACAGTGTCAGCTGGGAGTAAAAATGGACTAAACAATTGAGTCCAAGGTTAGCAATTATGTTCAGGGTGCTACTGTAATGGAATTTCTTATTATAAATTTAAAAGAATATAGAATTTTTAACACAGAGGAATAACCACTCTGACACTTAGGCCCAAAAGGCTAAAAAGAAATATCCTTAATATTAACCTGACATGGTGACCTCATTATACCTTAGTCAGTGTAATCCTTAGCCATTAGCTGATATATAGATTTTTGTACATGAGGGTATTATTCTCTCTGAAAAAGAAATGCCTTTAGAAACATTTCAAATAATGTATTATAAAAGCTTTCTGGTGAAGGTCTGGGGCAGTGGTGAGAATGTGGAGGTAGGGAGAATGCTATTTTTAGACTCTAAAGTGACTTTTTGTTACTGAGTATAAGCTAACCTGATTTGAGCTTGGAATTTCCAGAAGGATTTCATGTTGAAACAGGACTAACTTCTCTCTTGAGAAATTCTGTATTTAAATAAAAAGATCAAGGTAGTTGTTGGGTGAGGTCAAGGAACTATGATAAGCAACACTAGAGCTGTATGTGTATATGTATGTGTATGACTGTGTATACGTGTATTGTATATGTATATATTTATATAAATGTGTGTCTGTGTGTGTATGTACACGGTGTGGGAAACCCTCCAGATCCACCCTTCAGAAATCAGGCGCACAGGCTCTGGACGCGCAGGCTCAGCGGCCATGGCTCACGGGGCTAGCCGCTCCGCGGCATGTGGGATCTTACCGGATCGAGGCACGAACCCGTGTCCCCTGCATCGGCAGGCGGACTCTCAAGCACTGCGTCACCAGGGAAGCCCCAGGCACATATTTTGTCATTTGTGAGGGAGATTGGTTACAGCCTGCTCACAACTCAGGTCTCTCTAGCAACTGCCCTCAGGCGAAGAGATGACTCAGTCAAGTTCACCCCCCACGCCCCGGGGGCAGTGCACACACAATGATTCATCAATGTGGGTGTACCAAGGCTAGGCCTCTTTGTCTGGATTCAGAGCAACTATAAAGGACTATCCCAGCTCCAGAGATTCCTGTGGTATTATATTAGCTGAAGCCTTTGTTCTATCTGCATTGCTTCCCTCACTCCCTCATAGGGGTTGTTCTGGAGCACATGCCTCAATAAACTTCCTGGACACAAATCTCCATCTCAGAGTGTGTTTCCCAGAGAACCCAAACTAAGACACTAAGCATTTATTATTTAGTATCACTTTTAGCAAAAGGTTAGTTTACTGATTTATAAATATTGAAGGAAGATGAAAGTAGGATGAATTCCTGAATTTAGCCGGACTATCTGTTGATACAGAACCAGTAAAGAACTAAGATGGTGGTTTATTATTTTGCTAGTCTGGGTACCCTTGTGTGTCTTATCTTGTGCAGACTCTCAGAAAATTGTCTAAATCATTTTAAAAAATGGGGGCAGGGGGACTTTCAATCCAGCTCTGCCAGTACTCCCCCAACCACCTCTACTTCTACCACCACTGCCTTTCAAAGACAGTAGTGTTGGTGTTGGGTGGTCCTTTGACATTAGAAGAGTTTAAATTAAGACCAAGCAAATAACATTGCAAGGAAGGACAGTGGAGATAGCAAATTAGTGTATCTTTCCAGTATAGTAATAGCCAATACTTGGTACTTTAGATAAGCAGTGGGTAACAGAGAAGTTAGCTAGATGTAATCAGGGCATGTCAAACACTGAGAATCAGTTGAAAGGAGTTGCAACTTAAGAGATCAAAGTAGGTAGGCAGCTGCATCAAAGAGATTTAGAAGCAACACAGTCACGGAACTGAGGTTCAGAGCTAAGTTCCAGTGGTACATGTGGGAAGGGCCTGGGCCTATATTTAGTGGGAGAATACACATCTAAAAAGGAGCCACCAGACTCCTCTGGCAGTCCAATGGTTAATACTCCGCGCTTCCAATGCAGGGGGTGCGGGTTCGATCCCTGGTCAGGGAACTAAAGTCCCACATTCCACATAGCCAAGAAAATAAAAAATTAAAAGGAGCCACCAGGTGACTCCCTCCCATATTCCTCAGTAGTTTGGTTTCCCACTAGTTGCTCAACATGTTTTCATTATAGAAATAATCATCTTTTTCAAAAATTATTTGGCACTTTTTAATTTTTGGAGAATATTCTTATGGGTTGAAACCTGCTTCCATTACTGCAGATCCAGCTTCTCAGAGGCTGGAACTTGGGCAGAGGCTGGCAGCCAGGACTCCAACAAGACAGAGCCTGGCTGCCAAAACTCAGGCACAAATATAAATAGTAAGATTTGTTAAGCAATTATACTCCAATAAAGATGTAAAAAAAAAAAATAGTAAGATTGAATAGATCCTTGGTCAAGTTCTTTTGTCTAAGAACAGGATTGACTGGTTGATTTCACAGCCTTGGGTGGGGCTAAACCTACAGGTAGGGATCAGGAAATCCCAGCTATAGACAGAGGAAGCATGTGAGGAGAGTGAGTCAGGAAAATTATTTCAATAGGACAAAGGCAAGACCTGGGATAGTCAAGCAGTTGTCAAATACTAAGGGGAAAGTGGCTGTTTGGAGAACATCACTACTGCAGAAAAAACTTGCAAAACGTTTTGGGAAGAAAGAAACTGTAGGTACAGGAGGAAATAATGTATACATTCCACTTACTGTTTGTGAAAAATAACTTTGCCCACAGCATACAAAGTAGGCGCATCTCTCGTATGTGAACCTCTGAAGGCCTTCCCTAAAGGGCTAAGGTATGTTATAAACACTTATTCTCCAGCCTAAGCAGAATTAAGCTCATTAGATTTTTCCCCCAGTGGTCTGATAAAACCAAAATTCTACTGAACCTAATAAACATTGGTCTAAAATATCTAAAAGATTAACTCAGAAGATAATGATGATGGTGTCTCATATGTGTTTTATGATTGATAAAACTTGACCACACATAATCTCACTTGAAGAATGTTATATTCTATTATATACTATAATCATTATTTTATAGATGGGAAAGTTGTAAGAGACATCTTGCCAGGAGGTATCAGAGCCAGGACAGAAACTGAGGTATCTGGACTCCTAGCTCAATTCTCATCACATCATTCCATAGGACCTCTCTAAACCTATAACACTTAGAATCAGATATGCTATGAATACTCAATAAATGTTAATTAAAGGAACATTCTGTGATTAGCATTGTTTACCTGTGACATGACATTTTCTGCCACCCTGTGGTTTTCTAGACCTAATAAGGATGTGAAGATACCTTTTTGGGGCTCAGCTTCCAAATGTAAAATAAAGACTTTGGAATAGATACTTTAAAAGATTCCTTCCAAATATAAAATCTAACAGATTTCTTCACCAGTAAATGATGCACAAGTCTTCACTATCTGGTAACTTGTAGAGGGGTGTGTGTATGTGTGTGTGTGTGTGTGTGTGTGTGTGTGCATATCTGTGTTGGCACAAAAGGTTTTCCATATTGATTACACCCAAAGGGTTGCAACTGATGTTCATTAAGGGATATTCGATGGCTCAAAATTTGCCTGTATTTCTTATATTCGTAGGGTTCTTTCCTTCCTTTGAATCTTCTCATGTATATTTAGGGGTATACCTACTTAACTGATAGCTTTCTAGTCCTAGTTAATTGAAGTTTAACTTACATGACTCTATTAGTAATCAATCATTCACTAATACTGATATAAACTGTGAGCCAGAGCTTAAGGAAGCTTATTAAAGTATGCCTAGATTAGCATTTATAAGTCAGTTGTGTCATAAATGTAATTACTCTTCATAATTATAATTTATATACTTATAAATATATATAAATATTTAAAATATAAAACACTTGGTTCATGTGGCTTTACCATTTACAGCTTTCTTTCACATACACCCACAGAGCTTTCTGTGCAATAGTTATGTGACCTTTGAGTCATCCCCACTTATTTCTTTGCCTAGGCAATTGAGTGACTCTTGACTCTCCCGAATTCTTTCCTCTGGTATGTTACAAATACAGCCCACGAACTTTAGAAATATGCCTACTACCCAAAAGATCCAGCTTGATGTTTTACAAAAGCTATAAAGGGAGACTAATAAGTGACCTCAGTAATGTGAAGTATCTAAAATTCCAAAATAATTCAGCTCTACACACAGACTGGAACATTTGTCTTCATGACGAAGCAGATGTACACTGGAATCTGACTGGATCTCCTTATCTGTGATAAAGTACCCTGTGCAGCAGTCATAAAGCCTTAGTTTTGGAAGAGATTTCAGAATATTGCTGAAAACATGCATTAGGACATTCTATGTTGTTTTGGTTTAACTGTTGCTGTTTCTTTTGATGAACTGTTTGTTCATTTTAACAACTTACTTCACACAGTCAAGGATGAAAATATTTAATCAAAGGAGCTGGTCCTGTGAGACTGAGTTCCTGTTTACCCAGGAATTAGTACTGACTTTTTCAGTCTACTAATTATTGCGTATGTGAGGTTGTACTACTCAAACTGATTTTTATGTCATTGTATTTGCATATGCTTTATTAGTCTTGATGTACATACATCTGTTTTCACCATCATTTTTTTTCTGTTTTTGACTTGCTCTTCTCCAGCTATCGCCTAGCATTATTTTATCTTATTACTTTCACAGATTCTTAGATATAGTATTTTTATTTCTAAACTCTTAGATATTTACAAAGAAAAATTTTACAAAGAATAATAAATTAATCCATGATAGAAATTTTTCTTTTATAAATTATACTTCTTTAATTGTATACTTTACCTGAGAGTTTGCTCACAAATTACTAAAGTGCTAACTAGATTTTTACTTTAATTTACGCTAATTGTTGTTTCATAAGCTAATTTTTATTTTGCTTCTGTATGGCTGTCTTTCTTTCTTCTGTTGACTTTTTCTTAGCTTTTTTAATTAATAAAGAATGTCTAAAATTTAGAATAGAATAAACTAAGTAAAAGCAAGATCAGAACCATATATACTCTGCTGTGAAAAGTTAATCACATAGCCTTCTGTAGAATAATTATAAAGTAATACTCTGTCAATACAAAGGATAAAAATAGTCAATTTATAAGTTCAAGTGATAATTTTCCTAGGACTCATAAGGTCTTAAAATATAAAAATAAATCTTTTCCTATCTTTCAGAAAACTAAAATTAGTATATAATTTAATCACTCATTTATATAGGCATTTGAACAAATCTAAAAGCTCAAGAAATAATGAGACAGCAAGAGATGGCTTTTATAATGTCACAAAGATAGAATTATTTTACTGCTTTACTTAGTCACTACTGAAATGAATTTCTCTATTAAATAATAAATGGGCCAAGACACCATTTTGGCACATATATGAATGAATTGCCATCTTAAATTAATTCTCCTACAAAGAATGTCTCAGAAATTTGTGGGAAATCCTTGAAGAATCAAAACATTTTATAAATAAAAAACAATTGACTAAAGATTTAATCCCTCAAGCAATATAGATGTTATAGAAATTGGCTGTAGGAGGGGTTTTCTCTGACTAAAACATTTTGAGACTTTTTAATTGAATAAATTATGGTATTAGAAGTTATTGCATTTATTTTATTTTATTTATTTATTTATTTATTTTTTGCTGTACGCGGGCCTCTCGCTGTTGTGGCCTCTCCCGTTGCGGAGCGCAGGCTCAGCGGCCATGGCTCACGGGCCCAGCCGCTCCACGGCATGCGGGATCCTCCCGGATCGGGGCACGAACCCGCGTCCCCTGCATCGGCAGGCGGACTCTCAACCACTGCGCCACCAGGGAAGCCCTATTTTAAAATAGATAATAGATACAACTGAGATATTTACCTAGAATAAAATATCCTTTCCATATAGTTTTGGGAAATGAACTGAGATGCTGAATCTAAAAGGCAAATAAATACTCCCAACTGCTCTGGAAAGATGGTTCTGAAAATGTTGCACCATAATTTCTACTTCCTGTCTATGTCACAGTCCAGCAAACAGAACCAGAAGACATGATTGAAGCCAAGCTGAGCCTTTGATTAAGATCCCAGGGAAATCTAAACATACAAGGTTTTTGAAGAAAAGGAGTCAGTATGACATCCCATCTCCCCGTTTGCTCCCTCTGGATTCTCACCTCATTTAATCTGGTTGGTTGGTAATGTAACCCCCTCATCCCACACCCTCTGGAAGATGATCCTCTTTTAGACCTCCAAGGTCTAATCCCTGATAATCACCATTCATGGACCTAAATTTTACTTACTAAAGTTACTTTTGACAGAACCATGGATTTATAAACTGCTGTAGCCTAGGGCAGAGAATAAGGATATAATTTATCACCAAACCAGGTTATTTGTGAGGGAGTAAAAGGGCTCAATATAGTCACTGTATTAGTTTCCTATTGCTGCTGTAACAAATTATTACAAACTTGGTGACTTAAAACAACATAAATTTATTTTCTTACAGTTCCAGAGGACAGAAGTTTAAAATTGGTCTCATTGGGTAAAATTCAAGATGTTGGCTTTTGGTAGATGCTCTGAGGGCAGGATCTGTTTCCTTGCTTTTTTCAGTTTCTAGAAGCTGCCTGCATTCCTTGGCTCATGACCCCTTCCAGCATCACTCCAACCTCATGCTTCATTATCACATCTCCTACTACCAACTCTGATCCTCCTGCCTCCCTTCCAAAAGTACTCTTGTGATTACATTGGGCCCATCCAGCTAATCCAAGATAATATCTCCATCTCAAAATCCCTAATGTAATCATATCTTTAAAGTCCCTTTTACCATGTAAGATAACAAACTCATGGGTCCTGAAAATTAGGACATAGACATCTATGGGAAATATTATTCAGTTTACCACAGTTACCATAGGTCAGAAGGTATAAAATGGGACTATCCCAACAAAACTCGGACATTGGGTCACCCTTTCCTAATAGAAAAGACAGGATTGATTGAACATCTAGTGCCATCTTATCTCTGTGTTCTTTTGATTGCCGTTGCCCAGACCTGGAATGCTCTCCTTTTCTCATCCACAATGCCATCTCTGCTGTTTGAAATAATTCCTCTTGTTCGAGGAAAACCACCTTCACCATAAAAACTACACAGCATGGATCTGTCATCTCCTATTGCACTTGCCACCATCTACCCCATTTAATATAAATATATTTGTAAATGTGTCTTTTCTCCCCTACTCGAAGTAAGCTCTTGATGGTAGGGACCATACTAGGCCAAAAGATAGCTGTAAACATTCAGCACATGAAACAATAACAAGTCCTCAACCACTTCCAGGCCTTGGTCTGTTAGTGCAGCCTCTCCAAGCCTAATTCCCATTAGCTTACCTAGGCAACCAACCAAGTGTACGAGTCACCTGACACTGAAGACCTTTCTACACACAAAGGAGATGAACATTTCACCAGAAACTTCCTTCAGACTGGTTAAAGCCAGCATTTTGATGGAACTATGTCTACTAGTCAACGGGATTTTTATCAAGAGGAGGCTACCACCCATACCTGCTTATCCTGGTTATTCACTGCAGAAACAAACAAACAGAAAAACACTTTGATAGGGTTTAATTATAAACTAAATGCCTTCAGATCTTCACTGACAATCAAAATTCATTAGTGCCGGGTTTTGTTTTTTTCATTTTTTATTTTATTTTATTTTTTGAGGGTTTGTTTTTTATTTTTTAACTGGTAGAAGATGATAACATTGAAATCTTTTTTATCAAGGGAAAAGAACATGCTGCTAGAATTCCATTTAGTCATTATTTCTCTGGACACTATGTGCAATAGTAGAGGTATAAGTGGAAGCCACAAGAAGTTATGTTTATTTGGTGGACCCCAATCAAGGAAATTTAAATACTAAACCAAAATAGCCTTTGGTATATTTGCTTCACCAGGTGCCCCTACAGCACAGACTCCCAGTATTTTTAGTCAGATTTTAGTGTATCAGAAACTGAGAGAGTAATAAACACTGCAGAATGACTTATTAGGAAAGGATGTTGGAAGTCATTCAGTCACTTTTTTCCTCTCCACTATTAGTCATTCGTAGGTTCATTCACAACCCAGGGAAAGGAAAGCCAAAAATATCCACCACGCCAAGCTTATTGTGAAGCAGCTGTCTTTGGTGCACGAAGGCAAGCAGACAGTTGGAAGTCCAAGTGCACAGAGTAAACAGAGCCTGTATCGAAACAGCAATCATGCTAATCACCAATTTGTTAGCAAATGTGCTGCACTTTGTATTTTCAAAGCATTGTATCATCATTAATTAATTAACAAGTGATAATTACTATTGCCGTGGCATACCAAATTGTGCACAAGATTTGGAAAGAAATTGTTTTATACAGCGTGTACTGAAAAAGTGAGAATTCTTTTCCTTTCTGGTCTTGTGGTTTTTTAGTTTGTTCATTTGTTTTCCACCAAACAGGCTGTGTCATGTACTCTCTCACTATTTTGTTTTAGTTTATGCTGTTCCTGCTACCAGGAGCATTCCTCCCCAGATAACCCCGTGCACTTATTAGATAGATATCAGCTTAAACATCACTTTCTCCTGCAGTCCTCTTTCATAGAACCTTTTACCCTCTATTAAATTTCCTATTTAATTGTCCAAAACCCTTGCTAGATGGCTGGCTCTGTTAGGGCAGAGGCCTCGTGTGTCCTGCTCACCTAGCACAGTGACCCATACATGGCAATTACCCAATAAGTGTTTCTTAAATGAATAAAAGAATTTCGCATGAGGGAGAACCAAATAAGAGGCTCTTATTGCTAACATGAGCTCCTAATCTATAAGAATTAATCTGCTCAGCATTCTAGATGCTTTACTTCATTGAATGCTCACCATGTTCCTCTGAGGTAGGTTCTAGGTAGGAAATTGAAGTGACAGAGAATAAGTCATTTGCCCTTGCTCACACTGCTGGTAAGTGGCGAAACAGGTTGAATCACAGGTTTCCTGATTCCAAACCTATATATTTCCAAAAGTGGTAGAGAAGAAAATAGTGGCTCCTGAAATCCAGGAACTGGTCTGACACTCCCAGCCAGGTCTTGGTGTTATCACAGTCTGGAGACTGACCTCAAAGGCTGGACCGTGATTTCCTCCTGCTGCACAAAAACAATCTTGCAGAACATCAACATCAGGCAAGGCCACTCTGAGACCATGACAAAGTGAGACAAAACACGCCACTTTATAACCTTGTCTAAGCACAGACCAAAATATGGTCACTGTGAAAAACTCACAAAATACCGAATATCTCCCTCTCCTAAGAGGAGTTTCTGCTGCTCCTTTACCAAGTACAGCTATATCCTTGCCTCTCTATAGGTGAGATGTATTGAGATAGCCAGTCATACAATTGCCCTCACTTCCTAACAGCACCCACTTAGAGTGAGTCCCTGTTTCCTTAGACCTTCCTCAAAATCACCCAAATCTAATAATAAGTCTTTTTAAACATCCTTTTACTGAAATTCACCACTGTTCTCATGGTGTGTGTTCTCCCTTGCTGCAACAAGAAATAAACCCAACTTGTTCAACCACAGGTATGTTCCCGGTGGTCTTTGGCTGGAGGGCATTGATAGTTATACAAGACTATCCTTGGGGCTGGAGAAAGAAAATGTTAGAACATTCGATTATAATATGAAAATAACCCAACAAATATTGAACGTAGTATGGAAACATGGCTTTCTTCTTTCATTCCTCCCTTTGTGAGATGGTCACATGACAAATAAGGTACACGAGGGGGTAACAATAAGGTAACTAGAGGACCACAAAAGGGCAAATACTGTGTGATTCCACTTATATAAGATATTCAAAGTAGTCAAAATCATGGAAACAGAAAATAGAATGGTGGTTGCCAGAGGCTGGGGGAAGGGGGAAACGTGGAGTCATTCGATGGGTGTGAAGCCTCGGTTTTGCAAGATGGAAAAGTTCTAGAGACTTGTTATACAACAGTGTAAATCTAGTCAACATCACTGAAATGTATACTTAAAAATGATTAAGACAGTAATTTTATATTATGTGCTTTACATTTGTTAAGTGTTTAATTAAATTTTTTAATTTAAACAATTAAATTTTAAACTGTAATTTAAAAAAACACAACAACTAGAGGGAAGGGTGAGAGTTTTATCAAACAAAGGATTTGACATAGCAATCATAGTCTTTCTTCTCCTGGATACTGGGACATACTGCTCTTGACCTGCGGCCCTGAATTTACGGGTTATATTAGCTTAAATAGAATATATATAGTACTTTCTAATATACTGTATATATTATATATATATACCATATACTGTATTCTATACCGTACAGTATAGAGAGTATCCAAGGAAATCTTTGTCCTACACATACCAATGGTTCTTAATCTTGACTGCATGTGAGATTGACCTAGGATGTTTTTGAAAAATACCACCATCTGAGTCCCACTCCATAGCAATTAAATCAGAATCTCCAGGGGTGAAGCCTGAGAACTGTTTCTTGGTTTTTGTCTTTTGGGTTTTTTTGATGTTCCAAGTGATTCTAATAGATAGCCAACAGTTGAGAGCCACTGAAAATAGAGGTTCACTAGTTATCTCATGAAAAAACACTTAAGAGTTCTTAAAGTTAAGGACATGTTACACACTGTTCTTTTACAACTGAAAAGTGTTCCTAATTTATTGACATTTTCTACAATGAAAAATTGTTATGAATAGTGTGCTACCTAGCAGATTTTTAAAAAATACATAAACTTTATCTTTCCTTTGAGGAAAAAGTAACACTTTGATAATGGGTGAAATAATAACTGCTTTTCAAAAGAAAATTGTGCTATAGAGAAAGGATTTTGAAAATGTGTCATTGGAGATGTCTCCATCATTTTATTGCTGAAAAAGTGATGTCATCGTAACTGTACAATCAAAAACTTGAAAACAAAGTTTTCTATCTTATTTAAAAAGAGTTTTGGTGGGACTTCCCTGGCAGTCCGGTGGGTAAGGCTTCATGTTCCCAATGCAGGGGGCCCAGGTTCAATCCCTGGTTGGGGAACTAGATCCCGCATGCATGCTGCAACTAAAAAAAAAAAGATCCCACATGCCGCAACTAAAGATCCCGTGTGCCACAACTAAGACCCGGTGCAGCCAAAATAATTAATTAATTAATTAATTAATTAATTTTTTAAAAAAAAGTTTTGGTGAATTTGGGTCCCAATATTAAAAATATTCTTGCTAATTTGCAAGAAGCATTGGTTGTCATGAAGAAAGATGATAATTTACTATACAAATTTCAACTGAAACTTTGCATAACTAGTGGATAGAGTTGAAAACTTATTGTCATGATTAAAATTTGTTTAGCCAATGACACATTTCTTTCATTTTAATCTACATATCTTTGTGAGATTTCTTTTCCAGGAAGACAGGATTAAAATTAAATATAGAACAAGAATTTTGAATTGCTACATAAGAAAGTACTCATAAATTTTTTTCAAAAGTAATAAAGCATATTTAATAATAGCGCTCTTATTAAACATACTGATATACTATCAAAAGTAAAATAAAATAAATTATATTTAAATATTATTTAATGTATGTTGAGTCTATTTTTGAATGTTCTTTATAATACACAATACACTTATTTAAGTAATTTATAAATATATGAATGAACGTATATTGAAACCGTACTCAAAAATGTTGGTAGTGGGGGGACTTCCCTGGTGGGCCAGTAGCTAAGACTTCATCTTCCAACACAGGGGGTGCCAGTTTGATCCCTGGTTAGGGAGCTGAGATTCCACATGCCATGTGGCCAAAAAACCAAATCATGAAAAAACAGAAGCAATATTGTAACAAATTCAATAAAGACTTTAAAAATTAGTCCACATCAAAAAAATTTTTAAATCTTAAAAAAAATGTTGGTATTGGGGAGTATATGGTCAAAAACAGTTTAGAAAACACAGCACTGTGCTACACTTCCTCCTCCCCAAAAGTTTAGTTTCCCCAAACCATTACACTTTCACAATATTAGCTATTGTTCCTGGAAAATCTGGTTAAGTATTATTTATACTGATTAAGGCTCTAAGTGTATTGGAAGCAGAAGGAGGTATTTGTTTTGTTATATGATAAAATTCAAAGCTGGTGCTTGAGAAAAATCCCAATCTCTATTGGGTATCAATTGGTCTAAAACAGCATTGCTAGTAAGACAACAAAAAGACAACAGCAGGGCTTCCCTGGTGGCGCAGTGGTTGAGAGTCCGCCTGCCGATGCAGGGGACACGGGTTCGTGCCCCGGTCCGGGAAGATCCCACATGCCACGGAGCGGCTGGGCCCGTGAGCCATGGCCACTGAGCCTGCTCGTCTGGAGCCTGTGACCCGCAACAGGAGAGGCCACAACAATGAGAGGCCCACGTACCGCAAAAAAAAAAAAAAAAAAAAAAAAAAAAGACAACAGCAAAGGATTTAAAATTTAAAAGTCTAGGAGAATACTCAACGTGCTTAATAACACTTGAAGTGCATTTTGTTATTGTTGTTGTTTTTAAAGATTTAATTTTATTTATTTTTGGCTGAGTTGGGTCTTTGTTGCTGCACGCGGGCCTTCTCTAGTTGTGGCAAGAAAGGGCTACTCTTCATTGTGGTGCACGGGCTTCTCCTTGTGGTGGCTTCTCTTGTTGTGGAGCATGGGTTCTAAGTGCGTGGGCTTCAGTAGTTGCAGCATGCAGGCTCAGTAGTTGTGGCGCACCAGCTTAGTTGCTCCAAGGCATGTGGGATCTTCCTGGACCCGGGCTCAAACCCATGTCCCCTGCATTGGCAGATTCTTAACCACTGCACCACCAGGGAAGTCCCTTCATCTGACTCTTACATTCAGCTTCCATTTAAGAATTCTTTTGGAAAACACATTCTACTAACTTTAAAAATATAAGTATGAACACAACTAGATAAATCAATATTATGATATTGTCTAATCCTGATATCAGTGGATGAGAAATTGGACTGTAAAAGGAGTCAAATGAAGGGAAAGGACCTATTTCTTGATGAAGTGTCCACACAAAGGACACACTGAGAAGGAAAATCAAGGAGCAACAAAGAGTGGGCCCCGCAGAAGAATTCCAATTTCTTTCCTGTTCTAAGAGATGGAAAGAGGCTCAGACGTTCACGAATGTCAAGCACAGACCATAAAGACAGCAGATTAGAGGAGGAAGGTGAAGCAACTACATGGGTTTTCACCTGACTACAAGAGCAAATGCCATGTACACTGTTAAAGCTGTCTGTTTTCCAAAGTGAAGAATTAACTTTTACCTTGCATATTTTCCATCTTAGCTTCTTGTCTTTTCTATTTTATTAATTTTTTAACTATAAAAGTATTATATTTTCATAACCAAAGAGATGGGGGTAACTTTTAAATTAAATAATATTATGGGACTATTAGCATGTTTATGTTGCTGATGTTTTTTAAATTCAGTGTAATCTTAGTGAGCACACTATATATTCTGCTTTATTTATTTATTTTTAAAAATATCTTTATTGGAGTATAGTTGCTTTACAATGTTGTGTTAGTTTCTGCTGTATAACAAAGTGAATCATCTCTATGTATCAATATATCCCCATATCTCCTCCCTCTTGAGCTTCCCTCCTACCCTCCCTATCCCACTCCTCTAGGTCGGCACAAAGCATCGAGCTGATCACCCTGTGCTATGCAGCAGCTTCCCACTAGCCATCCATCTTCCATTTGGTAGTGTATATATGTCAGTGCTACTCTCTCACTTCATCCCAGCTTTCCCTTCCCCCCACCGCCCCATGTCCTCAAGTCCTTTCTCTATGTCTGCATCTTTATTCTTGCCCTGCCACTAGGTTCATCAGTACCGTTTTTTTAGATTCCATATATGTGTGTTAGCGTACGGTACTTGTTTTTCTCTTTCTGACTTACTTCACTCTGTATGACAGACTCTAGGTCCATCTACCTCATTACAAATAACTCAGTTTTGTTCCTTTTATGGATGAGTAATTTGCCATTGTATACATGTGTCACATCTTCTTTATCCATTCATCTGTCAATGGACATTTAGGTTGCTTCCATGTCCTGGCTATTGTAAACAGGGCTGCAATGGTACATGTATCTTTTTGAATTATGGTATTCTCAGGGTATATGCCCAGTAATGGGATTGCTGGGTCATATGGTAGCTCTATTTTTAGTTTTTTAAGGAACCTCCATACTGTTCTCTATAGTGGTTGTATCAATTTATATTCCCACCAACAGTGCAAGAGGGTTCCCTTTTCTCCACACCCTCTCCAGCATTTATTGTTTGTAGACCTTTTGATGATGGCCATTCTGACCAGTGTGAGGTGATACCTCATTGTGGTTTATATTCTGCTTTATACTCTTGCCATTATATGTAGAATTATGCAAGTTATTTAACTTAATTTTGGTGACAGAATCAAAATTAGCATAAACACTGTTAAAAGTTAAAAACCTAGTTAGAAATCTTCCTATTTTTATCAAAACATTAAAAACTCTTACTGTCAGTTATAATCACATAGAGAAATGGAAAAAAAAAGTTAAACTAGTATTTACTTAATGCACAGTAATTTGAAACACCATAATAATTTGAAAAGTAGGGTAACTATTTCTTTGTAAAAAAATTTATCTAGGTTAATTTGAACAGTGCTTGTCTTCTCACCAAATTAACTTATGATAAGGAGCAAACACCGTTTTTACACTTTGGTGAACTACAGTGCTCCTAAGTTTGGATCAGCTTCCAACATTTTATCCTTCCCACTTTTAACATCATGAAATATTTCCAGAAGTTCCTTTAATGTGAATTTTTTTGCCAGCGTCACTTCCTCTGGGACATCTTCATTCTTTTCCTCACAACCGAGTGCCTTATAGATGTCCACAAGTTCACGTTCATTATTTTCCTCTGGCTGTACACCTAGACTCTCTTGAACAGCAGTAATGTCAACATTCCCATAGTCAGCTCTTTCTGCAATGACTCTATTCACATTTGATTCAAAGTTCCCTTTCCAGTGTTACCACTTTTGCTGTTTTGCTTCACATTCATTTTTTGTTGGCCAATTTCCTCTTTCAATTATCCTTTTGTAAAAATGTCATTTGGATTTATCATTGGGAGACAAAGAAGCAACACGACACATGCTTTGCTGTTTGTGCATAAACTGAATAACAGATGTCCTGTGACAAATCACCAACTATCTCTGAAAGCAGTGATGTGACTGGTCACTAATCATGATGTGCCTCTACTAGGAAGTGATTTAGGAAGTGATTATAGACTGAAGAGTGAGAAGCAATGTTTGTACTTTATGTAATTAGTCACTATTACCATACCTTTTTTTTTTTTTTGGCTGCGTTGTGTCTTAGTTGTAAAATGTGGGATCTTATTTGTGGCATGCGGCTCTTCGCTGTGGTGCGCGGGCTTCTCTCTAGTTGTGGCATGCGGGCTTCTCTCTAGTTGTGGTGCGTGGGCTCCAGGGCACATGGGTTCTATAGTTGTGGCATGCAGGCTCCAGAGCACATGGGCCCTATAGTTTGAGGCACGCAGGCTCTCTTGTTGAGGCGTGGGCTTAGTAGTTGTGGCACATGGGCTTAGTTGCCCCGCAGCATGTGGGATCTTAGTTCCCTGACCAGCAATTGAACCTGCGTCCCCTGCATTGGAAGGCAGATTCTTTACCACTGGACCACCAGGGAAGTCCCTACCATAGCATATTAACTGAAATTTGAATCATGTTTTGGGGGCGCTGGTGCTATTTAACTAAATCATGGTAACTGAAATTCCTTTGAAGGACTTAGTCTTCTTTAATCTGTATTTTTCTGGAAAATCTAGTAACATATGGCACATTCAAGAAAAACACAAATGAGAAAGGCAAAATCCCTCACTTCAACAAGTTTACAGTTTAATGGACAGCAATAAGATAACCACATACTTTCTGTAATCTGATGAACATGATGTTCAAAATGATGTAAAAATAGACAAGTGAAATTACCCTTGGTCAAGGGACTGAAAAAGAGATAACAAAGATAATGGCATGGATGACAAACATTTTCAAGGTTATGCCAATGGCTGCTTGGATTTCCACCAAAAGGATAAAAAAAATTTTCTGGTTTTTCCTACTCCCCTAATGTTAGTTGTCTTGCTATGATAAATGATGTTATGATGAATAACTTTGTAATAATTGGAATCACTTTAAAGTGGAATAACTAGACAAAATGGCATGAACAGCTTTAAGGCTGTTGGTACACACTGCTGGCCTGAAACACTGAAAGTGTTTGTCTTTGATGCCATTAGCTTGTGATTTCTGTTTTGATCTCTTAACCAAAGATTAAGATCTTAACCAAAGATCTCTTAACTTAATTTCACTCACCTATGAATTTTTATATCATTTTTGAACCTATGTTCATCAGGTTATATTATTCTATGCAGAAAAATATGAAAAATACATACAAAGTATCAGGGACCCATTCTTCTGGAGAGCCAAAGTTGGGAAAATAGCATGGATTGCTCATTGAATGCCTAGGATAACAGTTGTCACAGAGAACAAAATCTCCAAAAAACGTATTTTATGAGCTTTCTAGGATAATAATCCATGTGGAAAAATTAACCACACTGATGAAATATTTAATAGCTCAGGAACATTCTGTATTTTGAGAGGTTAAAAAAATTATTTGTGACACTTCAAAGAAAGAATGTAGTCAACTTGTGCTTATCATGCCCCTTCTATGTGAGATCCACTGCTTATAGTGAGAATGTCAGGGAGGACTCAGGTCACAGGTAGGGCAAGGGTGCATTTTCTTTACGTTTGAGGTTGTGTCTACGTTACCATCTCATAATGCCCAAATAGTGAGTGATTAAAAAAAGGAAATTTTGCATACCTCAGGTTTTACCTACCAACATGAATACAGAATGACTCTGTGCTTCTTTTGCTCTTATTCTGCTACCTCTCAGGAGAATATAAAGATTATACCACAGTGATGTTTTTCTCCAAAAGCTTTCCAAAGCATTAGGTACAAAAATTAAGTGAATATATGGATATATTGCTTCAATTTTCCTGCATAGGGGACTCATATTTGTGATTATAAAGTAAAGAACTGGAGACTTCCAGTCCATCAGGAAAGGAGTTCAGAAGTGGTCACTCCATCCTAATGAGTTAAAAGCTGAACAAACTGAAAAATTAACAACTCTTCCTAGGTCAAATTGAGAAGAGAGGTCACAGAGCAAAATGCTGCCCCCTAAACTGGAAAGACAGATAGACAATACAGAGAATCACAACTTGCAGTAAAGAAAGCCCACAGCAGAAACCTCCATGGGAATTGGTGTCAGGGTATAAAAACCGAAACTGCAACTGATGAATTGCTGCTGGACAAGTCTGGGAGTTTAAAACTCCAGAAAGATCCAGTCTTGGCAGAGGTGGGTGGGGCAGGAGGGGGGCAACCTGCTGTGAGTCTCACCTCCAGGAATTCTACCAGGTCCTCAGAGTGAAGATCGGAGAAATATCCCCTCATGCTTCTGGCAGGGGGAGGGGAAAATAACAATTTTGAAATATGGTCGAGATTTCTGTTCTTAACAAGGCCTGCTCTCAGGAGAAACTATTTTACCAGAGCCTAACCTGCTGGGGTTTTACCAGGGCCTAACCTACCTGGGGAAGGTAAATACTGAATGTCAGCTTCCTCTAGCCTTCCACATAGGGAAAGGGAAATACACAATTCCAGCCCCCTCTAGCTATCCTGTCCCGTGTAAGAGAGAGAAAATTAAGGAGCACTGGTGAGGACTTCCCTAGAAGTCCAGCGGTTAAGACTCTGCACTTCCACTGCAGGGGGCCCAGATTCAACCCCTGGTCAGGGAACTGAGATTCCGCATGCCACCTGGCAAGGCCAGATAAAAAGAGTTTAAAAAGAAGCACTGGTGAAATTCACTATCAGGGAGCACAGGCTCATCAAAAGACTGAGCCCTAATCATAGGACAACAGAAGGCTTCCCCTCCCTGATACCTTACCACCATACCACTAAAGGCCTATTTACTGCAGTTCCTTTCAGTCAGTACATCGTGTCCAGATTTCAGCAAACAACTACAAGGCAAAAATTACAGTTTGAAGAGATTGAGTAAATATTAGAACCAGAGTCAGATATGGCAGGTGTGCTGGAATTATCAGACTGAGAATTTAAAACTATGATTAATATGCTAAGAGATCTATGGAAAAAGTAGACACCATGCAAGAAAAGATGGATAATGTAAGCAAAGATGGAAATTCTAAGAACCAAAAAGAAATACTAGAGATCAAAAACAGTGTCATAGGAATAATGAAGGTCTTTGATGAGCTCCTAAGTAGGCTGGATATGGTTGAGAAAAGAATCTCTGAGCTTGGGGACACATAATAGAAACTTCCAAAATTTAAAAGCAAAGAGAAAGAAGACAATAAAAAAAATAGAACTGATTATCCAAGGACTTTGGGACAACTATAAAAGGTCTAACATACATGTAATGGGAATACCAGAAGGAGAAGAAAGAGACAAAAGAACTGAAGCAATATTTGAAGCAATAATGACTGACAATTTCCTCCAAAATAATGTCAGAATGTCAGACACAAGATCACAAATCCAGGAAGCTCAAAAAACATCAAACAAGATAAATGCCCCACAAAACCACACCTAGGCATATCATTTTCAAACTACAGAAGATCAAGAGTAAAGAAAAACCTTGGAAGAATACAGAGAAAAACAACACCTTACCTATAGAAAAGCAAAGAATTACATCCTACTTCTACTCAGAAACCATGCAATCAAGAAGAGAGTACACTGAAGTATTTAAAGTGCTGAGAGAAAAAAAATCACCCAACTAGAATTCTGTAGCCTATAAAATTATTCTTCAATAGTAAGGAGAAATAAAGACTTTCTCAGACAAACAAAAATTGAGGGAATTTTTTGCCATACACTTGCTTGCAAGAAAGGTTAAAAGAAGTTTTTCATAGAGGAGGAAAATAATAGAGGTCATAAACTTGGATCTACACAAAGAAAGGAGACTGAATCAGAGAATCGGAGAATGAATCAGAGAATCAGAGAATGAATAAAGGCAAAAAAAAATTATCTTTCTTATTCTTAATCTAACAGATAATAATTGGTTCAAAATAATAGTAGCAACAATGTATGTGATTGTGTATGCCTATGTATATGTGTATATATGTATATACATGCATAAACATATACAAATATATGCTTATGTGTAAGTGAAATGAACGAAAGCAGTGACACAAGGAACAGGAGGGGGGAATTACACATTCCTCCAAACCCACAGAATGTACAACACCAAAAGTGAGCCCTAGTGTAAATAATGAACTTGCAGTGATAATGATGTGTTAATGTAGGTTCATTCACTGTAACAAATGTACCCCACTGGTGCAGTTGATAGTGCGGGAGGCTGTAGGTGTATCTGGGCAGAGGATATATGGGAACCCTGTACTTTCTATTCAATTTTGCTATGAACCTAAACTGCTCTTAAAAAATAATAATAAAAAATAAAGGAAATAATTGAATAAGGTAGTTTCTGATTTTAAAAGTGTTCATCATTCTAGTAGATATTGATTGTATAGAGTGGAAAAGAAGAGAGAAAAAATAAAGAGGCCAGTAAATATCTATGAGTCAAGAAAAGAGAGTATTAATTCACTAGAGATTGGGATGTTTGAGAAAATATACCTAAGGTGTCTATAAGTGTAGAAATGAGATCTTCAAAAACTAGCAAAGGCTTCCCTGGTGGCGCAGTGGTTGAGAGTCTGCCTACCGATGCAGGGGACATGGGTTCGTGCCCCGGTCCGGGAAAATCCCATATGCCGCGGAGCAGCTAGGCCCATGAGCCATGGTCGCTGAGCCTGTGCTTCCAGAGCCTGTGCTCCGCAGCGGGAGAGGCCACAATGGTGAGAGGCCCGCATACCTCAAAAAAAAAAAAAAAAAACCTAGCAAAAACTTTGTGGGACTATACTCATAAATGGGATGTCAACATAAATTGTTACAGTTTATATGGTTAGGACAGAAAGAAGAGAAAAGTTAAAATTGATTTAATTATACATACACACATTTACAATTCTACTGAAATACATTTTGACACCAAATTGATGAAAAATATAAAGGAGAAATATTTTATCTTCAAAAGATTTTTTTTTATACCATAAACTGGAGATTGCTTCAAGATGGCAGAGTAGAAGGACATGGGCTCACTCCCTCTTGCAAGAGCACCGGAATCACACTAACTGCTGAACAATCATCAACAAGAAGGCACTGGAACCCACCAAAAAAGATAACCCACATCCAAAGACAAAGGAGAAGCTGCAATGAGATGGTAGGAGGGGTGCAATCACAATAAAATCAAATCCCATAACCACAGGGTGGGTGACTCACAAAGTGGAGAACAATTATACCACAGAAGTCCACCCACCGGAGTGAAGGTTCTGAGCCCCGTGTCAGGCTTCCCAAACTGGGGGTCTGGCAACGGGAGGAGGAATTCCCAGAGATCAGAATTTGAAGGCTAGTGGGATTTGACTGCAGGACTTTGACAGGACTTGGGTAAATAGAGACTCCACTCTTGAAGGGCACACACAAAGTACTGTGCACATCAGGACCCAGGGGAAAGGAGCAGTGACCCCATAGGAGATGGAACCAGACTTATCTGCTAGTGTTGGAGGGTCTCTTGCAGAGGTGGAGGAGGGGGCTGTGGCTCACCGTGGGGATAAGGACACAGGCAGCAGCAGTTCTGGGAAGTACTCCTTGGTGTGAGCCCTCCTGGAGTCTGCCATTCACCCCAGCAAGGAGCCTGTGGGCTGGGTCGGCTCAGGCCAAACAACCAACAGAGAGGGAACTCAGCCCCACCTATCAGCAGACAAGCAGATTAAAGTCTTACTGAGCTCTGCCCACCAGAGCAACACCCAGCTCTACCCACCATTAGTCCCTCCCATCAGGAAGCTTGCACAAGCCTCTTAGACAGCCTCACACACCTGAGGGCAGACAGCAGAAGCAAGAAGAACTACAATCCTTCAGCCTGTGGAATGAAAACCACATTCACAGAAAGATAGACAAAATGAAAAGGCAGAGGACTATGTACCAGATGAAGGAACAAGATAAAATCCCAGAAAAATTAAATGAAGTGGAGATAGGCAACCTTCCAGAAAAAGAATTCAGAATAATGATAGTGAAGATGATCCAGGACCAGAGAAAAAGAATGGAGGTAAAGATCGAGAAGACGCAAGAAATGTTTAACAAGGACCTAGAGGAATTGAAGAACAAACACCTAGAAGAATTAAAGAACAAACAAACAGAGATGAACAATACAATAACTGAAATGAAAAATACATGAGAAGGAATCGATAGCAGAATAACTGAGGCAGAAGAACGGATAAGTGACCTGAAAGAAAGAATGGTGGAATTCACTGCCATGGAACAGAATAAAGAAAAAAGAATGAAAAGAAATGAGAACAGCCTTAGAAACCTCTGGGACAACATTGAACGCACCAACATTTGCATTATAGGGGTTCCAGAAGAAGAGAGAGTGAAAGAAACTGAGAAAATATTTGAAGTGATTATAGTCTAAAATTCCCTAACATGGGAAAGGAACTAGCCACCCAAGTCCAGGAAGCGCAGAGTCTCAAGCAAGATAAATCCAAGGAGAAACACACTGAGACACATAGTAAGCAAACTGACAAAAATTAAAGACAAAGAAAAATTATTAAAAATAACAAGGGAAAAATGACAAATAGCATACAAGGAAACTCCCATAAGGTTAATAGCTGATTTCTCAGCAGAAACTGTACAAGCCAGAAGAGAGTGGCACGATATATTTAAAGTGATGAAAGGGAAGAACGTACAACCAAGATTACTCTACCTGGCAAGGATCTCATTCACATTTGATGGAGAAATCAAAAGCTTTACAGACAAGCAAAAGCTAAGAGAATTCAGCACCACAAAACCAGCTCTACAACAAATGCTAAAGGAACTTCTCTAAGTGGGAAACACAAGAGAAGAAAAGGACCTACAAAAACAAACCCCCAAAATTAATAAAAAAGTAAGTACAAAAAATAAATAAATTTATTTTAAAAAATATATATATATATATATATACACACACACACATACATGCACCCAACATAGAAGCACCTCAATACATAAGGCAAATGCTAACAGCTATAAAAGAAGAAATTGACAGTAACACAATAATAGTGGGGGACTTTTAACACCTCAGTTACACCAATGGACAGATCATCCAGACAGAAAATTAATAAGGGAACACAAGCTTTAAATGACACATTAGACCAGATAGATTTAATTGATATTTATAGGGCATTCCATCCAAAACCAGCACTTTCTTCTCAAGTGCACAAAAACATTCTCCAGAATAGATCACATCTTGGGTCACAAATTAAGCCTCGGTAAATTTAAGAGAATTGAAATCATATCAAGCATCTTTTCCAACCACAATACTATGAGATTAGAAATCAGTTACAGGGAAAAAAATGTAAAAAACGCAAACACATGAAGGCTAAACAATACATTACTAAATAGCTATGAGAGCACTGAAGAAATCAAAGAGGAAATCAAAAAATACCTAGGGACAAATGACAATGAAACACAATGATCCAAAACTATGGGATGCCGCAAAAGCAGTTCTAAGAGGGAAGTTTATAGTAATACAACCTACCTCAAGAAACAAGAAAAATCTCAAATAAACAATCTAACCTTACACTTAAAGGAACTAGAGAAGGAAGAACAAATAAAACCGAAAGTTAGTAGAAGGAAAGAAATTATAAAGATCAGAGCAGAAATAAATAGAAACAAAGAAAGCAAAGATCAATAAAACGAAAAGCTGGTTCTTTGAGAAGATAAACAAAATTGATAAACTTTTAGCCAGACTCATCAAGAAAAAGAGGGAGAGGACTCAAATCAATAAAATTAGAAATGAAAAGGGAGAAGTTAAAACGGACACTGCAGAAATACAAAGCATCATAATAGACTACTACAAGCAACCCTGTGCCAATAAAATGGACAACCTGGAAGAAATGGACAAATTCTTAGAAAGGTATAAACTTGCAAGACTGAACCAGGAGGAAATGGAAAATATGAACAGACCAATCACAAGTAATGAAATTGAAACTGTGATTACAAATCTTCCAACAAACAAAAGTCCAGGACCAGATGGCTTCACAGGTGAATTCTATCAAACATTTAGAGAAGAGCTAACACCCATCCTACTCAAACTATTCCAAAAAATTGCAGAGGAAGGAACATTCCCAAACTCATTCTATGAGGCCACCATCACCCTGATACCAAAACCAGACAAAGATACTACAAAAAAAAGAAAATTACAGACCAATATCACTGACGAATATAGATGTAAAACTCCTCAACAAAATACTAGCAAACAGAATCCAACAACACATTAAATGGATCATACACCATGATCAAGTGGGATTTATCCCAGGGATGCAAGGATTCTTCAATATATGCAAATCAATCAATGTGAGAAACCATATTAACAAATTGAAGAAGAAAAACGATATGATCATCTCAATAGATGCAGAAAAAGCTTTTGACAAAATTCAACACCCATTCATGACAAAAACTCTCCAGAAAGTGGGCACAGAGGGAACCTACTTCAACATAATAAAGGCAATATATGACAAACCCACAGCAAACATCATTCTCAATGGTGAAAAACTGAAAGCATTTCCTCTAAGATCAGGAACAAGGCAAGGATGTCCACTCTCACCACTATTACTCAACATAGTTTTGGAAGTCCTAGCCACGGCAATCAGAGAAGAAAAAGAAAAAAAAGGAACCCAAATTGGAAAAGAAGAAGTAAAACTGTCACTGTTTGTAGATGACATGATACTATACATAGATAATCCTAAAGATGCCACCAGAAAACTACTAGAGCTAATCAATGAATTTGGTGAAGTCACAGGATACAAAATTACTGCACAGAAATCTCTTGCATTCCATGTATTAACAACAAAAGACCAGAAAGAGAAATTAAGGAAACTATCCCATTCACCATTGCAACAAAAAGAATAAAATACCTAGGAATAAACCTACCTAGGGAGACAAAAGACCTGTACTCAGAAAACTATACGACACTGATGAAAAAAAATGAAAGATGACACAAACAGATGGAGAGATATACCATGTTCTTGGATTGGAAGAATCAATACTGTGAAAACGACTACACTACCCAAAGTCATCTACAGATTCAATGCAATCCTTATCAAATTACCAGTGGCATATTTTACAGAAGTAGAACAAAACAATCTTAAAATGTGTATGGAGACAGAAAAGATTCCAAATAGCCAAAGCAACCTTGAGGGAAAACAAGGGGCCTGGAGGAACCAGACTCCCTGACTTTAGACTATATTACAAAGCTACAGTAGTCAAGACAATATAGTACTGGCACAAAAACAGAAATATAGATCAATGGAACAGGATAGAAAGCCCAGAGATAAACCCGCGCACCTATGGTCAACTAATCTATGACAAAGGAGGCAAGGATATATAATGGAGAAAAGACAGTCTCTTCAATAAGTGGTACTGGGAAAACTGGACAGTTACATGTAAAAGAATGAAACTAGAACACTCCCTAACACCATACACAAAAATAAACTCAAAATGGATTAAACACCTAAATGTAAGGCCAGACACTATAAAACTCTTGGAGGAAAACACAGGAAGAACACTCTTTGACATAAATCACAACAAGATCTTTTTTGACCCACCTTCTAGAGTAATGGAAATAAAAACAAAAATAAACAAAATGGGACCATATTAAACTTAAAGGCTTTTGCACAGCAAAGGAAACCATAAACAAGATGAAAAGACAACCCTCAGAATGGGAGAAAATATTTTCAAACGAATCAACGGACAAAGGATTAATCTCCAAAATATATAAACAGCCCATGCAGCTCAATATTAACAAAGCAAACAATCCAATCCAAAAATGGGCAGAAGACCTAAATAGACATCTCTCCAAAGAAGACATACAGATGGGCAAGAGGCACATGAAAAGCTGCTCATCACTAATTATTAGAGAAATGCAAATCAAAACTGCACTGAGGTATCACGTCACACCAGTTAGAATGGGCATCATCAGAAAATCTACAAACCACAAATGCTGGAGAGGGTGTGGAGAAAAGGGAACCCTCTTGCACTGTTGGTGGGAATGTAAATTGATGCAGCCACTATGGGGAACAGTAGGGAGGTTCCTTAAAAAACTAAAAATCGAATTATCATATGACCCAACACTCCCACTACTGGGCATAAACCCAGAGAAAACCAAAATTCAAAAAGACACATGCATCCCAATGTTCATTTCAGCACTATTTACAATAGCCAGGTCAAGGAAGTAACCTAAATGTCCATCGGCAGAGGAATGGATAAAGAAGATGTGGTAATATATACAATGGAATATTATGCAGCCATAAAAAGGAACGAAATTGGGTCATTTGTAGAGACGTGGATAGACCTAGAGACTGTCATACGGAGTGAAGTAAGTCAGAAAGAGAAAAACAAATATCGTATATTAATGCATATATGTGGAATCTAGAAAAATGGTACAGATGAACCGGTTTACAAGACAGAAATAGAGACACAGATGTAGAGAACAAACGTATGGACACCAAAGGGGGAAAGCGGGGATGGGGAGGTGGGGGGTGGTGGTGTGATGAATTGGGAGATTGGAATTGACATGTATACACTAATATGTATAAAACAGCTAATGAGAACCTACTGTATAAAAAAAAAGAATTCAGATGAAACTAGTATATGCATGCAAAATAGTATGTTAAGGAACAAAAGCAATTCCATAAATATAAATATTTTGTGGAAAGGCAGTATCCATGGAGTAAATCTAAAGTTTTCAAAGTGCTTCTGAGAAAGAGTCAAATAATAATAAAGATTCTTAAATGTTGAAAAAAGATAAATAAAATAAAATAAAATATCATAAACTGAATAAAATATCATTCTGATGCTAGTCCAGAATAAGTTTCCATTCCTGATAACGATTTTCAGAGGACTACAATTCCCAGCATTCTTTGGGGCTTTGTAATTTCAAATTCCTTTGTAAGAACTATAATCCAGATATTTTAAGTATCAGACAATACTACAAATCAGCCATTCCATTTTAAGTTTAATGTGGCCTTCAGTTTTATATCCAAGGTTTAAGGGTAAATTAAAGTAGTAAGTTCATGCATAATATTAAAAATAAAAAAAAAATAAGCACGAGCAAAATAATTCCTTTGCTTCTGAAAATGTTCAGAAAGCGTCTTCTTCAAGCAATGCACAGAGATTCTGCTTGTGAGGGGGCGTCAATGAAATTGCATAGTTACTATTGCCCAAAGCTTTAAGTCCAGAAGGTGCAGAGGAGACATGACTTGAATCCAGCTGCTACTGGAGTGGAAGGGCAACATTACTACCAGCGGTAGCCTATTCTGACTAAAGTTGGCAAAAAAGATCTTCCCCTTTTGCTAACCTATTTGATATTGTCAGTGTATGGTACACTGACCACACATAGGAGCAATCTGGCAGTCAACAGAGCTAGGAAATGATTATTTCTGCACTATAATGCCAATATCAAATATTTGAGAAGTAATATTTTAAGCAATAAGATCGAAGTGATAATTCAATTTATTTTGTGGAAAATTTTCCAGATGTATCCTTGTCTCAAGAATTCATTCTGTGATGGTGACCCCAGCTTTGGTTTTGACTTCATCTGAATATTGAGTTCAAACTTGGCCCTTTGGTATTGAGCCAATGTGTTATTTGTTACATTTCTATTGTGAATAGATACGAAAGAATAATCAGAATACAAGGATTATCTAGCACCTACCACCTGACTTAAGAAAAAGAACAATACGCTATTATTGTTCAGTGTCTTTCCTCATCCCGTCCTTCTTCCCCAGAGGTATCCACTCTTCTGATTTTTGCATTTATCAGTTCCTTACTTTTCTATAGTTCTATGATATATGTTTACATCTTTGAACAATATATTTTTAGTTTTGCACATTATTATTTTGTATAAGTAGAATCATATTTTTCTTTTTCTGTAACCAAATGTTTTAACATTCTGTTTGAGATTAATCTATGCTGTCACATTCATTTTCGTGGCACTATAGTATTTCAGTGGATAAACATTCCACACTTTCTCTCTTCATTCTACTCTTTATGGACTTGTGTTGTTTTGATTTTAAAATATTTTACTCTCACACACAGTATTTCTATGAACATTCTTATGTCATGTGTCCAAATGTACAAATGCAAGAAATTTTCTAATGTGTGTGTGTGGCACACAGGTAATGATGGAGTATGAGGTTGGAAGTCAAGTTTCATTTTCCTCATACAGATATCAAACTGTGTCAACCATCCTTTCCCCACTCCTATTAGTGCCACATCTATAATATACCAAATGTCATTTATGAATGAAAAATAAAAGTATAATGTGGTCTTGACCAATCAAAATAAATGATGAATTAAATCCCAAACATCAATCAATACTGTTAATGTTTACCAGTTATTTAAAATGTCATCATAAATAGCATAATAAAATTAAATAGTACTACCAGTTTGACACACTTTTTAGATCAGTTTTGCTCATCTGTATTTACTTCTGTTGCTTATGTGTATTCACCTCTCCATGTTAGTTAATTAATACATATAACATATACATGTACATGTTCTCCTCAGAATTTGCTGCTCAAAACGTATAAAATTCATTTTCTTTTGACTGTTAGTATATTTATTCCAAAATTTGTTAATGCTCTTAATACTTCTGACAATGTGTTAATTACTGACAAAAATAAAGTTGTGTTTATATAGTCATTATATCTACCAAACACTTGGAAAATTTTGTCCTTTAAGAAAAATAACAGTATGAATTAAACAGCCACTTACCCATTAAAGATGGTAACTGACAATTGTAAAACCATCATTCTGCTTCTTGTCTCTCTACATTTTCTACTTGGCACTAAATTCTAAATTTAATAACATATTTCTATTCTCTCTCTCTCTCTCTCTCTTTCTCTCTTTTTCTCTCTCAAATGCCAACAAAAATTTTTCCCCAATATCTGGGCAACTAAAATTCTACCTTACCCTCCAGAGTCCTCATTCTAAGGAGTCACTGGCTAGCAGACAAACAGCATGTGTCCCTGCGGGCATATGATTCAAACAAAGAAATAGAAAAATCTTGCTGAAGGGACTTTCTAGTCACAAAATGACACTTTCATAGGTCTCTGAGAGCTCCTGGTAGTTACTCGGTTTGTCATCAGTTTTTAGTCACTGAAATACTGCCACCTTCAGGAAGAAATGTGGGAATCTGCAATTGCATTCTCATCGGGTTCCCTTTAAATCCAAACTTTACACTTCCCTTTCTTTAAACACACCTGTAAATTATCCTGTTATTTTTCCCACATATCTAAATATTAGTAATCTATTTCTGTATACCTTTTTAACTTATTAGTTTTTTTCCCAAACAACTAAATATTACAGTAGAAAGCTGCCCATAAATAATAAATGGAAGAGAATTCACAATTATCCATCAAATAAAAATTACTTTAATAAAACCATGGCTTTGCAGATATTAAATTATGAAGTATGAAGAACAGGCCCTAAAATATTTTCTGTGCTCAAATAATAAAATATATATAAAAACATCTAGGTACATGGTTTTAAAAAATAATTCCAGAACAATTTGTGCATATTACAAAAAAATATTTCCTTACATGTATATATTGAGGCTTCTAAACTAGAAGGTTTTTCTTTCCCCTTTACATTTTAGTTCCTCCTTCATTTATGGGTTAACATAAAAATTATAAGCAGTTCTGTACCAACTTTTCTCTCTCTCTCCCTCTATTTCTCTCTCTCTGTTCTTTTTCTTTTATAAATTCAGCTCTCTTTTTCATAATCTATTCTTGATCTAATTTTTATTACTATTATTATTAAAATTACTTTTCTTTGTACTTATACTTTTCCCTATCTTTTTCCCCATCTTCCTCCTCTCTTCATTGGTTTACTTTTGCTTCACTTAGAAAATCCATTGTAAGTTGCCAATTACTTTTATGTACTATTAGCAATACCTACAGTGCCCACTTTCAGTTTTCTCTTTATTCAAAATCCATTCCCTATTATCAGACAATGTCATCAAGTACTTTTCCAAAACAGTTTTTTTAAAGTATAATTACCGTGAAATGTCACAAAACACGAAGACCAATTGGAAAGGACACATACACAAAACCTCCTGTTATTTTTATCTTCTAAAGTAATTTGACAATTACAAAGATGTCATTTCCCCAGATTAATTTAAAATTGTATAAATTAAAATCTCAGTGAAAAGAAGAATAGATGAATGGAGCAGAAACAGATAGTAGGATAGATGAGAATTTAGTATGTGTTATTTTTTTATGTGGGGAAAATTGCTATTTTAATAAATGATAGAACAATTGGTTAACTATTTGAAAAAACAATAAAATTATATCTCTTACCTCATAATACACAAAAATAAAGCCCAAATAGAGTGAACTATTTTTTTAAATAAAGGTCTATTTAAAAAAATAAGTGAATATTTATTGAATTGTAATGTAGATAAAGAAGACACAATAAAGAAAAAAGATTGATGTGTGGGTGAACAAAAATGTAAAGTACTTCTGTTAAAAGCATCATAAATATAATTAAAAGGCAAATAGCAAACTTGGAAAAATAATTTTCAACATTAATGGCAGGTAAATGTTTAATATCTTTATATCTAAAGATACCTTACAAATAAGATAAATATCTATATAGCAAAAAATGAGCAAAGGTCATGAATAGACAAGTGAAAAGAAATATTCATGTTCAATATACAATATGAAATGTTTAATCTCATTAGGAATCAAAAACAGATTAAAAGAGCAAGTTTTTGCCTCTAAAATCAATGAATATTTTAAAAATTGTAATACCTGGTTTCATAAAGGGTGTTGCAAAAAGGGTACTATCATATGTAATCTTTTTTGAATAACAGTTTGCCAATATATATCCAAAGTCTTAATGTGCTTATTCTTTGACCCAGCAATTCCTTAGGCCATGGTCCTGTATGTCCAAAAAGAATAATCAAGATACAAAAGAAATTTATATATAAGCATAATCATGGTGGGGACTGGTAAAATAAATAATTAATACTATACAGTTATTTATTCAGTTTCAAAAATAATTACATTGGAAAATGCTCAAGTATTTATAAAAAGATTAAAGAGAGTTATTAAGCTATATTACAGAATAATCAGAATGTATACTTATATACAGAGAGAGAAGAGACTGACAACATATTGTTAATTGATTTTTTTTTGAGTAGTAATACTATGGTTAATTTCTTTTCTTTTTTAAAATACCTGATTGTAGGACTTCCCTGGTGGCACAGTGGCTAAGAATCCGCCTGCCAGTGCAGAGGACACAGGTTCAAGCCCTGGTCTGGGAAGATCCTACATGCCGTGGAGCAACTAAGCCCGTGCACCACAACTCCTGAGCCTACACTCTAGAGCCCGCGTGCCACAACTACTGAAGCCCGTGCAGCTAGAGCCCGTGCTCTGCAACAAGAGAAGCCACCACAATGAAAAGCCTGCCTGCCGCAACAAAGAGTAGTCCCCCGTTCACCACAACTAGAGAAAGCCCAAGCACAGCAATGAAGACCCAACGCAGCCAAAAATAAAAATAAATAAAATAAATAAGTTTAAAAAAAATAATAAATAAATAAAATACCTGATTGTATTTTCAAATTTTCTATAACAATATGACATTTTAAAAAGAGTTGTTTTTAAACCATTAAAAACCCTTATTTCAATTCCATGTTTAAATCATGTATACTAATGGGAAAGCAGAAACATCATATGCAACATACATTTCAAAAAATTGATTCCTTAATTGAAGACGATTCAAAGGAATGGAAAGCTATCCCATGCTCTTGGTTTGGAAGAATTAATATTGTTAGAATGGCCATACCACCCAAAGCAATCTACAGATTTAATGTGATCCCTATCAAGTTACCCATGACATTTTTCACAGAACTAGAAAAACTAATCCTAAAATTTATATGGGACCATAAAAGACCCAGAATTGCCAAAGCAATCCTGAGGAAAATGAACAAAGCAGGAGGCATAACCGTCCCAGGCTTCAGACAATACTACAAAGTTACAGTCATCAAAACAGCATGGTACTGGCACAAAAACAGACATATGGATCAATGGAACAGAATAGAGAGCCCAGAAATAAACCCACACACCTATGGTCAATTAATCTTCAACAAAGGAGGCAAGAATATACAATAGGGAAAAGACAGTCTGTTCAGCAAGTGATACTGGGAAAGTTGGACAGCCACATGTAAATCAATGAAGTTAGGACACTTCCTCACAAAAAAATAAACTCAAAATGGCTTAAAGATTTAAATATAAGACATGACACCATAAAACTCTTAGAAGATAACACAGGCAAACTTTCTCTGATATAAATCATACCAATGTTTTCTTAGGTTAGTCTCCCAAGGCAAAAGAAATAAAAGCAAAAATAAACAAATGGGACCTAATCAAACTTATAAGCTTTTGCACAGCAAAGGAAACCATCAACAAAATGAAAAGACAACCTATGGGCTGGCAGAAAATATTCACAAATGATGGGACTGACAAGGGCTTAATTTCCAAAATATACAAACAGCTCATACAACTCAATAACAAAAAAGCAAACAACTCAATAGAAAAATGGGCAGAAGACCTAAATGGACATTTCTCCAAAGAAGACATACAGATGGCCAACAGGCACATGAAAAGATGCTCATCAGCGTTAATTATTAGTGAAATGCAAATGCAAAACATTTGCAACATATCTCAATTTAGTTGATAAATTTTCATTGGATATACTTGACTGGTGTTTAGATTTCATAAATTTACTGTTGAAAGAGTAGGTTAACATTCATAAATTTTTCCAAACATAATTAAATTTTCCTATAACTGAATTGAGAATCTGTTTTCAAATTTGAATTTAAGTGAATTAAAATTAAATAAAATTAACAATCAAGTTCCTCAGTTGCACTAGCCACATTTCATGTGTGGCTAGAGGCTACTTTTTTGGACATCTCTCCTGGAAGGGATTAATAGTGAGTGTTGACAATGGATATGCTACTTTATGGGAAACTTTGTGTGAATATGCCTACTACTCAGCAAGTTCAGACCTAAATCTTAATCATGTTAAAAGAAATGTAAACTGTGGTTCCTTACCTTCTTTCTTGGCCTCTTTTCAATATCACTGAATCATACACTTGATGAGTTATTCTCAGCAAATTTAACTACAAAAAGAGAAGTAATATGAAAATGAGGTATTGGTTCCAGCAATAAATCCCCTGCACAATTTCACTTCCCTTTGCTGGATTAGGGATGATTCTGCCACTGTACAATTTCTAATAGTAAAGACTGAGGGTGTGAAGAGTTTGAAATACAGGAATTGTGCTATTTACAGTAGATGGATTTGTGATTGCCCAGGCAACAGAACTTCCTTGCATATTTAAGAAGTCTTGCAATGACCCAAAGGAATAGAACTAATGAACTGTCCAAAGCTCAGCTGTGCTTTTCAGCTTGTTCATACAAATTGCACAAGCCCTTTACTGTTGGAAGCAATCCTTGCAATATTTTGAATGCATCACAAACTGGACTTGAATTCTTACGCACTGGTTATGATAAGTCATGTCCTAAGTACTAGCAATGGAATTGCTAAAATACAATGCATACATGAACATGGCTGCCAATTGATACTAACTGTTTGGAAAAATGATAACATATCATGACAATTGCTTCTTTCCTTTCTCTGAATAAATGTATTCCCCCAAACCATCATCCTCACTGAGTAACATAAGTAAAAAGCAAAACCAACTAGAATGTGGTATGTGATAACATAAGAGTGTACATGAACCACTAATACCAATGTGTCAATCAAACATCAACAAACTTTAATTGTACTGAGTGCCAGGCACTTCAACAGACATCAAGATACAACTACATAAATGATACAGTTCCTAATCAGAGAGATTAGGTTTACAGACAACAGAAGATCACTAATAACATAAGGCAGCATACAGTAAAACTGCAAGTGAGTGATCCAAATAAAAACTGATCTAGGACTAGAGCAGTGGTGCTCAAAGTGGGGTCCACAGGACCCTGGAGGTCCCCAAGACTCTTTCAGGGGTTCTGTGAGGTTACAACTAGTTTCATGATAATATTAAGATGTTATTTACCTTTTTCACAGGGTAAAAGCAAGGCAGTGGCATCAAGCTGTAGTGATAGTCACTATATTCTTCACCACCACACACGTGTATTAAAATTTAAAAAAAAAAAGGGAAGAGGAGAAGAAGGAGGAGAAGAAAGTCATTTTCACTTACAAATGTCTCTGAGAAAGCAGTGAAATTATTAATTTTATTAAATCCTGACCCTTCAGGGCATGTCTTTTTAATCTGTGGGACAAAATGGGTGGGATACATAAAGTGCTTCTGCTACAGATAGAAGTACAATGGTTGTCTTGAGGAAAAGCACTGGTGCAATTGAGTTTCAAGTTGAACTAGCCACTTTTCTCACAGAGTAGCATTTTTATTTGAAAGAACAACTGACAAAGTATGGTTTTTCAGACGAATATTTGACAGATATTTTCTCAGAAATAAACAAAGTTAGTGTTCTTCAAGGAAAACAACCAACAGTATTTCTTGCCAATGATAAAATTTGAACTTTCAAACAAAAATTAGAATTTTAGAAAACTTGTATCCTAATATGTAAAATGTTTCCTGATGCAAACAGTGATAAAATTAAGGAAGATGATATTTTTGATATTGTATGATGAAATGAGTCAACATTTGGAAGATCTGCATAACTCAGTGAACCAAAGTCTCCAAATGATCAGTGTATAATATTACAAATCATGCATGAGTAAAAAGTCCATCCAATAGACTAATAGGTTTTAATGGCACAAAGTATGAAAATTTTATTGATATGGATTTTTATTCCACATTGCAACTAACTTTTTAAAAATTACCACTTGAAGAATTTTAGAGTAGTATTAAAGACTATCCATAATTATCTGAAAAGCTATTTAAATACATTTCCCTTTTCCAACTACATATCTCTTGGAAGCCAGATTTTCTTCATATACTGCAAACTATCACAATAGATGGACTGCAGAAGCAAATGTGAGAATCCAGCTGCTTGGATTCAGCTATGAAATCCAGGTAGATATTAAAGAGCTTTAGTAAATATGAAGCAAGGACTTCCCTGGTGGCGCAGTGGTTAAGAATCTGCCCGCCAATGCGGGGCACACGGGTTCGAGCCCTGGTCCGGGAAGATCCTATGTGCCGCGGAGCAACTAAGCCTGTGCACCACAACTACTGAGTCTGCTCTCTAGAGCCCGCAAGCCACAACTACTGAGCCTGTGTGCCACAACTACTGAAGCCCGTGCGCCTAGAGCCTGTGCTCCGCAACAAGAAAAGCCACCGCAGTGAGAAGCCCGTGCACCGCAATGAAGAGTAGCCCCCGCTCGCCACAACTAGTGAAAGCCTGCGCGGCAACGAAGACCCAGCACAGCCAAAAATAAATAAATATATAAATTTATTTTAAAAATGTAAAACATTTTTCTCAATTTGTTTTTTGTTTGGGGAAATTTTGATATTTTTCATTAAAATATGTCATTTATGTTAACATGTAATGGGCTGATTATTATTATAACTTAGGTAACAAATAAATATTTTAAACGTTTTTCCAATTTTAATTTCTAATACAATGAGTCTCAACAGATGCAACCCAGATAAGCAAAAGTTGTGATTTTTTTTTTTAAGCAAAAGTTTTGAGGGGTCCTGAGACTAAAATATTTGAGAATTGTTGGACTAGAGAAAAAGAAGCAATCAGGAGGAGCTAGGGAAACTGCTCTGTCTGACCAGTTATCACATCATATCCAAACATACTCCTTCCTGGAAATCTTTCAAGGCCCCAAATGAATGGTGTTAATTATTTAAATATAACCAATTCACACTAGTGTTCTTTACACACCAATGCATGGTACTTGTGGAAATGCAATATAAAATCCCAAATGCAGCAAAACTCCTTCATAATCAGAGACCTACCTTTAAGTGGCAGAACTAATAACTAACACAGAATAACTAACTGTATTATATGAGATTTTACCATGTACCAGTGGTTCCTTTTCATGTCCAAACTCTCCTTTTTAATATTTATTATCATTTACTACCCTCCATGAACTTAATGTAAGTAAAGATATTATCTAGCAAACAAACTACATTTGAGTAACAGTTAATTCATTTTCCTCTTTTAGACTGAAAAATAAATAGAAAATTTATTTGGATACAGCCATGGAAATTTACATGGATACAGCTCTGTATCCATGTAATAATGTCAGGTAAAGCAAAAACAATGGAATTTTAGTAATTCTATCTAGAGTAATCATGAAATTTCTGTTTAGATTTTTGAAATTTTAAAATAGGTGTGGATTCCTCCCTATACATTATTACCTCCATAAATGATTTGGAGGCTGAGATTTTCTGCGGCATGTTGGGTGTTTTTGTTTTTAATTTGGTTTTGGGTTTTTGGTCACTCAAATTGTGATAGTAATGAGTTTGCCCATTTTTGCTCAATCACCAGATATCTGAGAGTGCAAGAGTTTGTCCCTCATAGGGATACACTGCAGTCTTAGGGTTTGCAGCAAGATAGTGTTAAAAAGCCTGGGCTCTAGAATCAGAAAGTAGCTTTCTAGTTAATAGCTTTGTGAATTTAGGCAAATAGCTTAGGCTCTTTGAATCTCAATTTCCTTATATGCGAAATGGAACTAATGGCATCTGCCTTGTAAAGCTGCTGTGTGGTACACAAAATGACATCATTATAAAGTAAATAAGCCAAGTTGTGTTACACATCAATACACTGTTTTAAAAGTTGATATTATCGATATTTTGTAGTATTGATAATTTGTGACAACAAAATTTTTTTAAAGAAACCTTTCGTGGTTGGCCCTTGGTGCAATTTTTGCCACCTGTAAAACATGGAATAAAACATGTTTCCATGCTTCCTGTGCAATTGTTTAATACATACATTTGAAGGTAAATAGTGCTGGTCCTTGGCAAATTTAAAATTGTTCAGGTTTGTTTTCAGACACAAAGAACTATCTGCATTCTCAGATTCCAAGGTGAGCCAGATCTCCTGGTTCAACAGCTATAGGACTGACTATCCACAGGAGCAGCAGGGCCTCTGGTTTGTCTTAGGATTTTGAACCCAATTTGGAAATTCCCTACCCAGACTTATTAGCTTTCTTTTCCTCACCTGGACAAGTCACTCCTTTCCTTCTCTTCTTAATTCTTCTTCATTCTTCTCAAATACAAATTTAACATTTTCCTACAAATTTTATAGTACCTTAATTAATAGTCATCATTATTTTGGGAAGATTCTATATTCTTACAACATGTTATGGACTTCCCACGTTAATGAAATTTCTGACAATTAAGTGTGCTGTTGACAATTAAGTGTGCCTTCTTTAGTAGTTATGGCTGCACTTCTAGAATCTATTACAGTATTGGAAAAACATTTAAAGTATATAACACCAATATGTTTTGTCCATAATTAAAATTAACATCTTAGCCCCGTGTTGTGATAATGTCTACAAATAAAAACTGTAATTCCTCCCTACCTTCCAAATTTATTTTAGGTATTAATCAGAGTTTTTAATTGTGCATGAGATTTACGGAGTAAGGACACAACCTTGCTACTATTACGTACTTTTTCATTTGGAAAACCTAGAAGCTATCGCTTGTCGAAAGCTATTTAGAGATGACTGTAATAGTCTTCCAATTTTTTAAACTTTTTTTGGATTTTTCTTTTCTTCGAAAACAAATTACTGCTCCACATATGTACTTTTTACCTTGGTGGGGGGGGGTAGTTCTCATTTCTGAGGGAATATGGCTTTGCAGAAGACACATAATGCCTCTTTGACAATTGTGAAAACTCAAGGGCTGGAGTTACCCAGCGAGGTAGGTTTCCGGGAAAATCCGGCCGGTAGCGAATCCCTCTGGGTCTGGACCAATCCGCGCCGGCACAGCTCCGCGCTCTCGGAACAGGGCTCAGCCGCAGACGCCTCGCCGCGCTCGCAAACACACACCCTGGCCGAGCCCGCCGAGTCCACCCTGTTTCCCTTCCTAGACGCCTCGGAACCTTTACCACACTAATCCTACGACTTTATGGCTGAACAGTAGTTCCCAACTTCTGAGAGAAACCCTTTTAAAATTCAAAGCAATTGAGCAGACCCTACCGCCACCAGAATCCAGACTGCGGTAGCCGTACTTTCCAATTGTCTTGTTTAGTGAGAGAACTGAGAAAAAAAGAAAAAAAATCAAGAGCTTCAGTCGATTTTGTAACACTTTCAAACGTCTATATATCGTATTAATCATAACGTTCGCATACATCTGAATGTATTTATTTATGCCGTACGCTGAGTTTACAGGCACTGCTTGGGGCGCAAAGGACTTCGCTCACTCCCTGCACAGGGAAGCCCCGAGGGCCCCCAGGACGCGCCCAGAGTCCGAGACCCCAGACCCCGGAGCTGCTGCGATAGACGTAAAGGCAGTAAGTCCTACCTTCCAACCCACACGTTCCATTAAGCTGGATTCCCAGAGACAACAGAACGCTCTTCCTGCAAGTCGCCGGGGCATCGCAGGGCATCTGCCGCCCCCTATCGGTGGTGAGGGGCAAAGTAGCCCGAGCCCCGTTAGAATCAACTAGAAGAGCCTCTTGAATAAAAGAATATTCCATGACTACGCAGTAGCGAGAGGACTCTCAGGGAGCCTGCCTTTCGCAGACACTCCCCTCCGACTGCGGCGTTTTAATGCAGGTGCTAGCAAGTGAGGGAGAGGATGTTGGGTTGTGAAGAGGAACGTGTCGCTGCTTCGGTGAAGGCTGGGGAGGAGAGGGAGAGGGGGCGCGTCCAAGATACACCCCAGGTTCAGTTTATGTTTTCCACCCTGCACCAATCCACCTCATCCTTATGAAAAGCATTTGCCCTCAGTCGGGATGGGATCGTTCATTAGAGCACTGTGTGGTGTCTTCCCAAGCACCTGCCCCTCATGTAACACCTTGAGCAGAGTCCAGTGACCTCTGCTGTAGAGGTGACAAAGGCCACGGAAGCCGCCTCAATTGTGTCCAGGAATGGCCTCCCAACAGCGTGCTACTTCTCTGGTTGGGGATGCTTCTTATTTGGTAGGAATATGTATATGCTTCAGAAAAATAAAAGAAATATCGAGAAGAAAGCTCCCGGATACCCCGGGCTAATTTTCTCCTAGGACTGAAAGTGTAAAATTTGTCTCCACTTGGACGCCGAGACTGCTAGCAGCCTGGGGACGTGTGTGTTATTGTTACATACCCAGATATTTCTAATTTTATTTTCTCCCACTCCATTACCACTTCCGTACACACACACACACACACACACACACACACACACACACACACACACTTTGTAGTATCCTAACTTGTTCACCCGTGTCCATATTTGTCTTAGCCCTTTTGGGAAGAAGGCGAGAGACAGATGAACGAAGGTGAGTGGGGGCAGGGAGGGAAGAGAAGAGGGAGGAGAATCGTCTTCCACGCCAGACTTAATGTTTAAGCGGGAAGACACTCCCGGCGGAGGGTTTAGAAGACGACAACGGAAAAGTCCCACTACACGCTCACAGCGCTAGTACTGGCGCCCCCAATCTGCAAGTGGCAGCAGGAGATCCGGAATCCAGTTGGTCCCCTACGAGGTCCCCGCTCGTCCGCGCTGGGGGTCGGGCCCTCCAGTGTCGCTGCGAGTCTGGGAGAGGAAGGAAGCTCCGCTAGCTCCGTTCTCCCTCCCATCTCGCTCTGGCGGCAGCCGCCGGTCATAGCCCCGCCGAGTCCCCGCTCCCGAGCGGCCGCAGGTGCCGAGTGGCCCATCCCCGGCGGGAGCGAAACGCGGGGCTAGCCGAGACCTCCCAGCGTCCAGTTCCGAGAGGGTCTCTGGCGTGTGGCGGAGGTCCCCGGGCCCGGACGCTCTCCCTTCCCGGGGCCTGTGGGCGCGGCGCACAGGGGCGCGGACGGGCGGCGGCAGCTCCCAGGCGCAGGCGGAAGGCGCGGCACGTCCACGGTCACGGCCGCTGCCGGGTCTCGGGCGGAAGCGCGGGGTTTGGAGGGGAGGGGCTGCCGCGCCCTGCAAGGCCCAGGGTTCTCGACCCCCGGCGGCGCCCGTCGGTGCAGGAGTAGATCTTAGGCGGCCGTTGCGCCCGCCAGGGAAGGATGGCCCCTGGTCAGTTTCAGCCCCGTACCCTTGCGTGATGGGGCTGAGGCCGGAGCCCACGCGGGTCCGTCCGGCTGTGCGTCTTTCACTTGCACACACCAAGCCCCCACCAGCCGCGCAGGCCACAGCTCCAACGTTGGCCGCTACCCGCGTCTGCCACCTCCAGGACTCAAAGCCGCCAACCCCAGCCTCCCGGCAAGCCTTGACTTCCCGGATGGGGCCATGCTTTTCTTCCAGGACAATCAGGACTCCTCCCCTCCCGGCGATCTTTCTAGGAGGCCACCTCCAGAGATTCCGAGGCGATTTCCTCTCTGTTGGTACTAAACTGGTAACTCCTCTCACTAAAAACACCAGGGAGAATCACAAGCAGAGTATTCAGCGAGGGGCCACCATCATCGAAAAAACCACATAGTTCAATGTACGTGGAATGTTTTGATCAGTAGGTTAATGGGGGATAGAAGTTCGCTCTCTGTTTTTGATAGCCCTGATTTTCAAGCTTTTTTAAAGTTACATTGCCCAGTTTTCTGCTCGGTCAACAACGGGAAATGGAATCTTGCCTTTTTTTTATGATTCAAAATCAACTGTAGTAACAGTGACTTTGAGAATTCACGGCATCTTGTGAGGTAAAATGGAGATGCACACCTAGGTGAGAGTCATTGTGCTTTGTAGTGGCAGGCTGGATCCAGCCAACAAGGTCCGTGAGACTCATTCCCTGCTTTTCTCAGCTCACCCACTTGTTGGGACTTTTATCATTTAATTATTTTTTAAATTATCATGAGGCTCTCATGAGTCTGAGAGTTAAGACTAGGACAAAGATTGAGCACAACACAACACTGAAACTATCTTTACCTTTCTTGGGGAAATAATTCCTGGGGCTAATAAAAAATTTCAGATCTGAGGTAAAAAAAAATGTTGCTTAAAAAAAAAAAAACCAAACAAACAAGAAACCTAACCCTTCAGTTATACTTCCCTTATTTATTCAACAGATGTTTATGGAGCACCTACCCAGCACCAAACACACACACACACACACATACCCCATACATACATACTGTGGGCTATACAAATGATAACATAACATCTGTTGAATGCTTAGAGACAGGCAATATAGTTGATGTTTTAAAAGTATTATACCTTTTTACCCTTCCAGGGACAATATGGAGTAGATAACGTTATTATTCCTGCTTTACAGATGAGAAAAATGAGATATTACAGGCTTGAAATAACTTGCTCAAAGTCACCTAGTTGGTAAGTAGCATAGCAGGGGGTTAAGCCCAGTCCTATACAGAGTCCACAGGCTCAACCACCACACTATATCCTCCAGTCAGATCCAGGAATCTGTATATTTTGGAACCATCTCAGGTGAAGCTGATGCAAAGTACTTGAGAACTTGAACTTGAGAAGCATTGATATAATCACGCTCCCTCTGTTTCCTCATCAGAAAACAGACTCAAAGAAGTGATTTATCTGAAGACACACAGTTAATTAATTGCAGAATGAGATCCAGAGAAGCACCTCCTGGTTCCTTGCCCAATGTCCTTTCTACCCTCCAAACCACAGCAGTTCAGTCCAAGAGGAGTCAAAGAATGTAAATACTTCAACAATTACAATAAACGTACAGTCAAATCTTGATTATCCCTAGCTTCCTCTTCTAATTGCTTCCCTTCTGGATATTTTACTGTTGTAGTTTCTCTCCCAGAGGGAGTGAGAAACCGGGTGAAACTCAATTATTTCCTTTCTGCTAATGTTAACTGGTAAGAACTCTTATTATGAAAAAGAAAAGCCGGAGAGGTTTGATAGCAGAAAAGGCTAGAACAAGTTCCTAAAATAAGACTTGCAGATGATCCCTGGATTTTGCTTTTCCATGCTACTAATAACTCCCATTGCTGTAGTGAAGGTGTGAAGTGGGGAAAGAAGCAATATGGATGAGCCACCTAATGCAGCCATTCCTGCACTCTTCCTCTTCCTGTGATCCCATGCCTACCCAATGTTGATAACTGAGAAGTAGGAAAAAGGAAAGGAAATAATAAAGGGAGTGTGATGAAGTATTCTGGAAAAATTTTTACTCTTGTTTTGGAGAATGGAAGAGCTATAGTATGAACTAGGCCACTGTTCCTCCATCTTCAGTCCCAAGCACTGAGCATAGACAGTCATACATTGTCATTAAAACAAATAGATTTAGCCAGCTTATAACATCCTGACTTCTATTTATTTTGCTTTTAATCTCTTTCTTTTTAACCTACTCTCGGGTCATAGGGATGTTGAGAGGCTGTGCAAGAACAACGGGCACTGCTGCCTTTTCTCAACAACTCTGACCAAATTTTTTCCTTACTTAAAATCATTTGCTGATTCCCCATGAACTCTATGGAATAAAATTGGATCCATTAACATGGCAAACAATATGTTACTTGACTAGCCCCTGACTACTTCTCACCACCCTCACCTCTGCCTCTCATTGAAACTTTGAGCAATACTAAACTAGCTGTAGTTCTATAAAAACACAACGCTGTCTCCTGCCTTTGTGTTCTTGCATTATGCCCATCCTCTCCCTGGAATTCCTTCCCCATGTCCTCCTCTTGGTAAGTGCCTACTTATTGCCCCAAACTCTGCTCAGACAGTGCTACACATGTGAATTCTTTCCTGACTCTGCTACCTCTCCCCAAAGCAATAATCTCTTGCTCATGGGGGAAGCCACTTTTCTTCTTTTTATATTCTCTGTGACGGCTCTCAGTCTGTGAAAATGATTTTTTTTCCCATGTCCTTCTCTTCTATTAGACTGGAGCTTCTTGAAAATCTGTCTATATAACCTATGTTTAGTGTATCAGAAAAATTAGGAAACATAGGATTATTATTATTTTTTTTTTTTTTGCGGTACGCGGGCCTCTCACTGTTGTGGCCTCTCCCGTTGCGGAGCACAGGCTCCGGATGCGCAGGCTCAGTGGCCATGGCTCACGGGCCCAGCCGCTCCGCGGCATGTGGGATCTTCCCAGCCCGGGACACAAACCTGTGTGCCCTGCATCAGCAGGCGGACTCTCAGCCACTGCGCCACCAGGGAAGCCCGGATTAATTAATTTTTAAGTAGGATATTATTTACGTTTTTAATATGCTCAGTATGTTTAAAACAATAGGTCCATTTTTTATCTACAGGATGTCAAAAAAAAGTCTGGAAATAGAGGAAAACATAGTGTATGTATTATACTTTTTTCAGATTACCCCATCACTTTAAATTTAGAGATACTTAACCTAAAAAGATTTCTGGAGGTTGAAGAAAAAATAGTCAGCATATTATTTGAAACTGTAACTAAAATACTGTTTAAATATAAGTATATCCTGTTTCCTGAATTTCAGACCCCTGGTAGTCCCAGCACCTAAGACTATGTCAAGTGCCTGTTATGTAATATGTTAACTGCTGTATTGTTCTAAACTGAACAGAGCAACCAACTGAAATATCCATTGGTCCAGGGGCTTCCAGTTCTAGTTCATCGCAGCTCCAGCTTCCGTCTCTCCTTTTGGTGAGCTCTTATCAGCTTTAGTCACTTTGTCAGTCACACTCCTCCATTTGTTCTCTCTTTCAGCTAGGATCAGTGCTTTGGGCTAAATTGTAATTATTTACATGATTTGGACATTTGTTATGGAAAGGAGTCCCCAGACTCTTCCCCACTGATGGCAGTACAAGTTATTGACGGACAGACACAGTTGATGGAGCAGAGCAGATAAAGCCTCCAAATCATCTAATGGACCATTCATTCATTTATTCAACAAATATTTTTCCAGCATGTGCTGTCTGCTAGGCTATGGGCCAGGCAATGGCCTCCCAGACCTGCGGAGGCGCCCTGTTCTAACCAAACTTTTTATTTTATTTTATTTTATTTTGCGGTACGCGGGCCTCTCACTGTTGTGGCCTCTCCCGTTGCGGAGCACAGGCTCCGGACGCGCAGGCTCAGCGGCCATAGCTCACGGGCCCAGCCGCTCCGCGGCATGTGGGATCTTCCCGGACCGGGGCACGAACCCGTGTCCCCTGCATCGGCAGGCGGACTCTCAACCATTGCGCCACCAGGGAAGCCCTTTTTTTTTTTTTTTTTTTTTGACTGCGCTGGGTCTTCGTTGCTGCATGCGGTCTTTCTCTAGTTGCAGCTAGCAGGGGCTACTCTTTGTTGCGGTGCGCCAGCTTTTCATTGCAGTGACTTCTCTTGTTGCGGAGCACCGGCTCTAGGGGCGCGGGCTTCAGTAGTTGCAGCGTGCGGGCTCAGTAGTTGTGGTGCATGGTCTTAGTTCCTCTGCAGCATGTGGGATCTTCTCAGACCAGGCCTCGAACCTGTGTCCCCTCCATTGGCAGGCAGATTCCTAACCACTGCGCCACCAGGGAAGTCCCATCGCCAGTCTTACTTGTTGCAGGATTTCCTATGGCCGGAAGCTTACGAGTGTGCAAGAACATTCTATACCTTCCAAGACCATGAGGGCGTGCCAAAGCCAGGCACTTAAAGTAAGGGTTCTGCATGGATAAATTTTCCATGTCAGGTTAACTCTTTAGTGACTAAAGAATTTTGTGTATATTGATGCAAAATTTAAGAAATAATTGATAGATATTTAATAGCACCTCTGGAGCACAAATAAACATGTACCTATAGTCCACATCCCTGAAAAACGGTCTCACATTAACAAACTGATCTCATATGATGAGAGATCTGAACCTCTAGAAAGTTCACATAGCATTTAATAATATCATGACTATCTCATATGTTTGTCTCTTTAGGTATATCAGTAACGTTCATATTTTCACCTCAGGTAACTAATGAAGAAGAAAACCTGTGACATAGTAGGTACAGTTGAATGTATTTTTTAATATCACTAAAATATACCTTGTACATCACTAAAGATGAGAATCTAGAACTTTAGATTCTTTAGTCCTGAGGAAAATAATGTGAAATGTAGCAAGATATGAAGAATTAATGAAGTCTCTATATCCGAGGAGTGAGTATATTCTCTAACAAAAATCATTTTGGGAACTCTTGGCTCAAGAAACATTTCTTAGATTACAGATTTGAGAAGTAGGGGTGAGTGTCAGTACCCCCAACAAGGGGCATTTTTAGAAATGTAATTTTTTTTTTTCCTCAGTAACACTCAGGTCATGTCTCAATTTGCAAAGCAACCAAAAACATCCAGTCAGTTATCTGAGTAATTTAGGCCCCCAAATAAACTATCTTTGTTTCAATTACCTCATCAGTATCACCCTTGTAATCATATTAGTTTAAAGTAGGAGAGGCAACACAATTTATTGGACATATTTGGAGCCAAATGATTTGTATTCAAATCCTGATTCCCCCATTTATCAGCTCTGTGACCTCGGCCTTGTTTAGCTTCTTTCCTCTTTTTGTTAACCCTTTTGTGAAACAGGTATATCTCACTTGCCCTGTCTACCATTAGGGAGGTATTGTGAGAATCAAATAAGGTACTGGATATGAAAACTGCACTTTGAACTGCAGAACAATTCAAATATATGTTTCTGATGTAGGTCTTACAATTTTTAATTAAGAGAAATATTCCTGGAAATGAATTAAGGAAACATCCGGATTGATTCTTGAAATTACTCATAGAATAGAATTCTCTGAATTAGGTACCAAGAAACTACCTTCTCAAATATTTGTCCATTTTTTTGATTTCGTTTTTTATTTGATCAGTAAAACAAGTCCTGATACTACTGAATCTACCAACCAATTCCTACTCTAAGTCAATGAAGAAAGCATTAATGCAGTGACAAAAAGTATCACTGATCCCTCTTGTCATTCTACATAATTTATTTTACTATGAGTTCATTGGGTTCATTATTAGCATCTATGCCAATAGCCTTAAACAAAACATTTATAAACTCTGTAGCCATTGATCAAGATATTTGTGAGTTTATATTCAAGGCAACTGAGAAAACTGAAGGACAAAAAAGTTGTTTTTTATTGTAGATCCTCATGTTTGATTATGAAACCATTTTTTTTCCTAAGCAAAATGATGCTATGAATTCATAATTCTAAACTAGTGCTGTTCAAACTGGAAGTGAGAGGAAAATGCACTAATAAAAATAGCTGTATAGAAGCAACAAGGGGCATCATAACTCAAAACAACACCCATTTCTTCCAGTCAAGTTTTCTTAAATAAGACTTGTCTGCTTCACTTCCCACCTCTATCTTCCCTAGCAGTTGGTGATTAGTGATCAAAATGTATATCCTTTTCATAATAATTGCATTAACATGCCCCCACTTTCATCTTATCTCCCAACTACTAGAAAAAACAAAAAAAGAAGAAAAATTATTACAAAATGAAAATACAAAACAAGCCTAACTCAAAACATTTTTTATTTTGGAGAAGGAAAGGGAAAATTTGAGCACCACTGCCTTTCATAGATTACATAAAAATTGTATGTAGAATTAAGTTCCTTACATCTGTTAAATCCTATAAGGTTATAACCATCCTGAGTGACTTACTGAATTGAGCTCCTTTCTAACAGGTAGAGAAGCCAGGTTTGAGATGATTCTGTATGTTTCTGCAGTGGGGAAGGCAGTGATTGGCAACCCCCATCTCTGTGCAAATGAGAACTGATGCTCTCTGGAGGTTTCCTTGGAAAGGCCAAGTAGTGAGTAATGTTCATATTCAGGGTTACACAGTTGTCCAGGGGGTTATGCTATGAAAACGCCTACTAGAATTATTAAAGACTCTTCAGTTTTATGATTGTATTTTCCTGATTAACTTGGTAAATGAAACAGTTCTTAAGCAGACAGAATAAAAGATATGTCCATGTCTACATAACAGCATCATAGATGACAAAAGAAGGGGTTTCATGATACACTGTGCCAATTAGTGGATGTTATGAGGACAATTAGTCTAAGTATCACGAGAAAAGAAAAGGATGAGTTGGAAAACCCTCACAGCATCTCCACAGCTCCAATTCATTCTTAACTTTCTTCTGTTTTCCAGTCTTCCTTGAAGAACAGAGGGCCTGATTTCTTGCTTTTCCCTAGTTCAGTTTTCAGCATTATTTGAGAGAGCTGGGTTTACCACCAAGAGTTCCCTAGCCATTGTGCGATACTGAATCAGCAGTGTGAGCAGAGACTGGTGTAGACGGACTTGACTGCGTGAATGGCTTGGGACACTGAGTCCCTGGCCTCAGTGCTTTGGACTTCTCTCTGACTCTAGGTGTGTAAGTCTGCATGATGTATCTTTTAGTATATAAACTTCCAAAGAATATACAAAAACTTATATTTTACTACCTCTATATAAAAGTTGTAGAACAGGGCTGTGAAAAATGAGCTACTCTGTTTTTGGAGACTTTCCCTATAGCATATTAATTAATAGTGAGTAAAATTTAATAGTGGTAAAACTTTTTGAGGAATTAAAAAATTAGTAAGTAATATTCAACATTATTTTCTTTTTTCCGACATGATTTTCTCATTATGAATTCATGTAACAATTAATTCCCGAGTACCCACTATGTACCAGGCACTCTTCTAGGCCCTGAAGTTGCATCAAGCATTAATGACAGAATTCTGTCTCCGCAGAATTCACATGTTGAAGCCCTAGCCCTAATGTGATAGTATTTGGAGATGGGGCCTTTGGAAAATAATTAGGGTTAGATAAGGTCATGAGGGGGACCCTCTGATGGGATTAGTGTCCTTATAAGAGAAGACACCAGACAGCTTGTTCTCCTGCCCTCCCCCCCAGCCTTGGGCACCTGCACAAAGAAGTCATGTGAGCACACAGAAAGATGTGGCCTCCTGCAAGTCAAGAGAAGAGGCTTCAGAATGAAAATTATTTGCCAACACCTTGATCTCAGACTTCCAGGCTCCAGAACAGTGAGAAATAAACTTGTGTTGCTTAAGCCACTCAGGCTATAGTATTTTGTTATGGCAGCCCAAGTAGAGTAAGACAGCAAGGAACGAAACTGACAAATAACATAGAAGTAAAATCTACAATGGGTCATGTGGTTATAAGTGTTATGGACAAAAATAAAGTAGGAAAGGGCAATGGGTAAGGGGTTATAATTTGTTAAAAGAAGACTTCACTGAGAGAGTGACCTTTAATTAATGACCTGAAGGAGGTAAAACGCCAGCTGTGTACAGCATGGGGAAAGAACAGGCCAGGCAGGAGGAGACAGCAAGTGCCAAGGCTCTGATGCAAGAATTTGCCCGGTGGGGAAGAGCAGGCAGGCGAGTGTGCCTGGCGTGGATGGAGGATGGGGAGAGGAGTAGGAGATGGGGTCAGAGGTAATAAGTGGGTGGTGTGGAGCAGACACATAGGACCTTGAGGCCATTATAAGGGTTTGGCCTTTATATAAGTTAGGTGGGAGGATTCTGACATGAGCTGTCTTATGTTTTATAAGGAGCACTCTGTCTGCTGAGTTAACAATAACTAGAAATGGCATTGGTGGAAACAGAGACACAGGAGCTACTGCAGCGGTCAAGGTGAGAGATAATGGTGGAAAGTATCAGCTGTGGAGGTAGTGAAAAGTGGGATATCTCTTTGAAGGTGGAGCTAACAGCATTTGCCGATAGCTTGCCTGTGGGGTGTGAAAGAGAGGAGTTAAACAAACCAACCAGGACTTGGGGCCAGAGCAACTGAAAGGATAAAGTTGCCATTACCTGAACTGGGGAAGACGGTATGAGCAGGTTTGGAGGAAAAAAATTGGGATATTTTAAGTTCGAAATACCCCTTATGTATTCAAGTTGTGATATTGACTAGATGACTGGATATACAAGTCTTGGGGTTCAGGGGAAATGTTTCAGTCTGAGCTGGAGGTATAAATTTAGGAGTTCATTTAAAGCCCTGTAAATGAGTGCAAGGATGATATGCAGAATATTTAACAACTAGATGGTAATCATGCTAACCAATCAGAAGGTGCTGGAGCATAGTTCTAAAGGGTCAGGTGTTAACATTTTAGAAACTAGATCATGGGTAGAAGTGAGGCTCCCAGAGTGAGGCCAGAGTGGTGGGGTAGGAAAGTTTGAGAGGATCTCTTTACTAATTTGAATGGAAATATTTCAAAATTTTATCAAGCATTATAGCATACCAGTGTGCAGCAGTTGGGAAATAGCCCCGAAGGAGTGTAGAGAAGAAAGAGAAGGAAAAGAACAAGAGAAGAAGAACAAGAAGAAGTCCAAGGATGCCCTGAGTGGTCCAATATTTAGAGTTGGAGAGGAGGACAGCAAAGGAGACTGAGGAGGAAGAACCAGGCAGGTGTGGTGTCCTAGAAGAAAAGTGACTCTGTGGTCCAGTTTGTCTGAGATGGTCCCAGTTGGCATCTGTATCAATGTAATCAATAGTATGCCCAACTTTCACTCTCAAAAATGTCTTTATTCTGACCGAAAACTATGTGATCTCCCTACAAAGAAGCCAAGTGGAGAAAATAGTTTAAGTGGAAGGAATGATCAACTATTTAAAATGCTGCTGCCAAGTGAAGTAACAGGATGGCTGAGAACAGGCTACTGGATTTAGTCTCCTGAAGGCCACTGGGACCTTGTCAGGAAAGCAGTTTCAGTGGTACAGTGGGCGTGAAAACCAGAAGTCAAAGGAGAATGGGAGGAGAGCGACAGATGACAGTAAATTCAGGCAAATCTCTTAAGAAGTTTTGCTGTTAAAAAAAGAGGCAGAGAGTTGATGGAGAGGGAGTGGTTGGAAGGGAAGGTGAGTCAAGACAGGGTTTAGATAATGCTATGGACTGAATATTTGTGTCCCTCCAGGTTCATATGTGAAAGCCTAATCCCCAGGGTGATGGTAGTAGGAGGTGGGGCCTTTCTGAGTGATTAGGTCATGATGGTAGAGCCCTCATGAATGGGATTAGTGCCCTTATAAAGAGACCCCAGAGATCAAGACCTGCATTGTATGAGAATGAATATATTAACACTATACATTAAAACATTTTGACCTAAAAGTTCATAATTTTCTTCTGATTTTAAAGGGAATAAAACATTTTCATGGGTGCCTAAAAGCAAGGTGGGACCTACACACTGTGCTTACTGTACCTGTAGATCCATGGCCCTGGATGTTGTAAAGTAGGTGACAAAGGGGCGGAGTTAGTGCACAATAGCGGGCCGACCTGAGATGAAAGCCCTGTTTTTTCATCCACAGGAACAGGAAAGAAGGCAGACAACAGGGGCTAGGTACAGTGCTGGGAGTCTGTGCAGGGTAGGTATTTGGCATTTTTTTCCCTGACACTTTTTTTTTTCTCAATGAAATAGTAAGCATGGTCATGTTAAGAGTGAGGATGGTGGAGGAGGTATGAAGCTTTGAAGAGAGAGGAAACAAGGAGTGTGGGAGTGTGAATGGATCAGGGAAAATGTAGTAGGATTCCAGGACAGCACTAAAAGCTCCCTTGAGGTTCGGTGAGGAATGGAAAATGAGACCAGGCAGCATGAGTTGTGTGGTTTTTCTCCATCCACATTCAGCCGCCAAGCTATAGGGGCAGGGTAGGCGAGCTGGATTCAAGCACGGATGGAGTTTACCAAGTAACTATAACAAAGTGAGAGGTAGCAGGGTAGTAAAGGTGTATGCAAACGAGCGATTATAATAATGGACCACGGAATTTAAGCTGGGTAAGGGGATATGAAGGGACTGAGGACACTGAATGATAGGAGGCTTGATTATAGATGCTGGTGGGTCAAAGATAGATAGAGACTCTAGAGGAAGTGAATTGGAAAAGTAGCCAATGATGGTGTGAGAATGGGATGCTTGAATAGAGATTATGGAGGGATGTGCAGTTATTATTAATAAGGAGGCTGACATGTAACACATGAATATCTGTTACACAAAATTCGAATAATACCCCACAACCCCATACACTCTCCAAAAGTAACCAGTGTTATGGATCTGATATGTAGCAAATGTATAGCACATATACATATATACATGCAACACACACATTGCTTCAGTGGTTTATTTGTTGTTTGTTTTTTTGTTTTTTACATGAATGGAATCATGCTATATTATCCCATTCCTTATTTTTTCATTTAACCATATAGTCTGGAATCTTCATGATTGCTTACATAGATCCTTCTCATTTTTTTCAATGGCTTCATTTTTTTCTTTTCAGTTAAGTGAACTTGCAGAAGAACTATCTATTGGACCAGACTAGATATATTTCATGTTTATAATGGTTGATAATATATGAAACTAATAAAACCCAGGCTTCTGGGTTCCTCACTCTCACAGACCCTTTCTAGGACCTGGGCAGGGGTTAGCAACATGTTCACATGGCCATAGGTTTTTTTGTTTGTTTGTTTTCATTTTTTATTTTTATTTTTTGGCTGCGTTGGGTCTTCGTTGCTGTGCGTGGGCTTTCTCTAGTTGTGGGACTACTCTTCATTGTTCTGGCTTCTCATTGCGGTGGCTTCTCTTCCAGAGCACGGGCTCTAGGCATGCAGGCTACAGTAGTTGTGGCACACAGACTCAGTAGTTGTGGCTCTCAGGCTCTAGAGCACAGGCTTACTGTTGTGGCGCACGGGCTTAGTTGCTCCGCGGCATGTGGGATCTTCCTGGACCAGGGCTGGAACCCATATCCTCTGCATTGGCAGGCGGATTCTTAACCACTGCGCCACCAGGGAAGCCCCAGCCATAGGTTTTTATAAAATTTGCAAGAGTAAGATATTTCAAACATGATTGGTTAAGACTTCAGTCTCTGTCCATATTTCCTCCATGGCACTTTCCCTGTTTTGGATGGTATTGAAGAGGCTATGAGCATTCAAATAAATATTCACTTCCAAATGAATTCACTTCTGAATAAACATGCATTTTCCTACTTAATTCTGAATTCTTTCTCTTAAGGGGGGCCTTTAAGATTGAAGAAGCTGTAGGCTCTACAAAGCCTGGATCTGCTCCTACAGGTTTAGCAATTCTCCCTTAACAGCCTATTTCCTCAGTGATGTCTAGATTCCTGGTGACTTCCTGCTGCCCCAAACATGTGTTGCTGAACTGCAAAGCAAAAGTTCTCTCCCCCTCCCTCTCCTTCTCCTTTTCCCTCTCCCTCTTCCATCTCCCTCTCAGAAAGTCAATAGTGAGGTGGCCAGAGGTCTTTCGCTTTTCTGGATCAAGTTATTGACCCTCAAACTGATTTTAGGAAATTATGAAAATATGCAAATAACTCAGATTGTCTCAAATGCTCTAATTTGGGGTATTTCTTTCTGTCGTTGCCTTAACCTCTGCATCAAAGCAGATAATCATTAACTGTGAATTTTAGGTATACAAGATAATTTAGAGATCATCTAATCCTATCCTCTCATTTTATAGCTTTGAGAGCTGAGGCACAGAATAGAAGGAACTATGACTGTTTATAATTCTACAATTATAAAAGACTAATCATTTCTTAAGTCAGGCCCTGGTCCTGTGTTAAGTGTGAGGTGAGAAGATCAAGTGAGTCAGGTCCCAGCTCAGAGACAGAAAACTGCTAACCACATACCCTTGTAAAATTCAAGCACAGTCTCCCTTGTTAACAGACACTAATGACTATAATAAATTAAGGAGGGTTTAGTTAGGCAATAAACAATTACTGTTGACAACAGGGTGTAAACTTGATGTCTTAATTAATGTATTGACCAATAGCTCTTTCTAGGTTAAGAGCCCTGGTCCTAATTAAAACATAACGTCTATGTCTGTTCTTCTTTTTATGTACTAGAATTAAACCATATTCAAAATTCAAATAATAGTTGCACAGAGCAAAGTATTAGAAAAATACAGGGACTCAAAATAAACCCAAGTTTGGTCACACTTGCCTCTAAGAGGGATGATTCTTTGACTTACCTCCCAGTGTTATGAAGATTAAGGAGATTATGCCTATAAGTGTTCTAAGCTCTTTGGATTTAAAAACTGCAGTTGGCTGGCAGCAACAGTTTCTTTATGTCTAGTCTGTGTGGTTCATTTGGTAATGGGATACGACTTTAAAGTAGAGAGACTAATCTTGGACAAGCATATCCCATCAAGACTCATGCATCCAACCCTGCTCTGTCTTGCCATGTGGTCACCATAGGAAACTTGGTACTTATTTTGTTGAGGCTGCCATTGCTTAAAACATTTTCTGAAATGCTCTTTAGGAACTGCTTTGGAGCCAGCTTAGGAGACATAGGAGAAAAGCAGCCTCCTTATGGTTTAGGGAAATTGTGGGAATACAGAAAGATCTTTAAAAACAACAGCAACAATTCATTTAGCAGACAACTAGCACCTTGCAGAGACAAAGTTCTATATGTCTAGCAAAGAAGCAATTGCATAAGAAGACAAATGTCAGGTTAAAATTCCCATGGAGTTGTTATAAGGCTCATTAAAAGCATTTTTAAGTACATCTATGCATGTGACATTCTCCTGGAAGATAGGAAGAGGAGCTTTTTAATATGAAAAGTAAGACATCTAGCGTTTGGTGATTTGACAGGCCATATGTTGGCCAGTGATTTTAGTAAGAGTGAACATCTGAGTAGTACATAATAATTACTTAAGCATTTTTATGTACACTGGTTCGTTTTATCTTCACAACAAACCTAAGATACTCAAAGATTAATAGTATTATCATCTTCATTTTACTTATGTAAAACTTCAAGCTCAAAAAGTTCAGAGATAAGCCCAAGTTATCTCAATAACCGAGTTACTGGTTAATAAGACACAATTAACCAATGAGGTGGAGCTCAGACCCACCTCTTGTAACTTCTTACCCTGAATTCTTTCAACATGATAACTAATGTTTTCTAGAGTGTGTTATGAAGAATTCTGAACCCCCAAAATAGTCCTTCTAGTGATTTTAAAATATGCCCACACATTCTTTGACATTGCTCCCTTCAAAAATTGAAGCTAAAAAAAGGGTGGAACTTAATTCACCTTCTCTGGAATGTGGGGTGAATTTAGTGACTCATTGGTAGATGTGATGGTGTGTGACTTCTGAGAGTAGGTCATAAAAGACATTATAGCTTTATCCTTGCTCTCTTTTAAATTGTTCACTCTGGGGGAAGCCAGCTGCAGGGCATGAGGGTGTTCATGCAGCCCTATGAAGAGGTCTACATGGTGAGGAACTCAAGCCTCCTGCCAACAGCCATGTGGATGAGCCACCTTAAAGCAGACCATTCAGGCCCAGTCAAGCCTTACCATGACTGGAGCCCCAGCCAACATCTTAACTACAACCCGAGCAGAGACTCTGACCCAGAACCACACAGCAAAGCCACTTCCTGATTCCTGATTCTCAGAAACTGTTTATGATAATAAATGCTTGTTGCTTTAAGTCTATAAGTTTGGGGTAATCTGTTACTCAGCAATGGATTACTAAAACAGTCCTCAAACAAAGTGTTCTATGATCAATTAACTTTGGGAAACTCTCTTAAAGATTCATAATGTCTATCAGTATATAAAGGTTCTAGAAACATCCAGCAAAGAAGCCTGTTTTTACTTTTTTTTTTTATAATGCAGTTCCAAGTCCCCCTTAACAAAATGTCTTTTCACACCCCACAGAACTGGTTTGGGATACTTTGACCTGCAATAGCATAGGTTGCTAGCCATTTCAGTTAGTTTTAATTTCCAAATGAGCATTTAGACCACATATCAAAAACTGCTACAAATCTAGTATATGTTTGGGTCTACTGGACATTCTACAAAGCAATGGCTTGGATTCGTTAAAAATGTCAAGGCATAAAAGACAAAATAGTTTGGTGAACTATTCTAGATTAAAGGATACTAAAAAGACACGTCAACTAAACGTAATCTTTGATTCTTCATTAGATTTTGGATCAGAAAAAAAGAAAATAGTCATAAAAGACATTACTGAGACATTCTGAAGAATTTAAATTATGGATTGTTTATTAGATAATAGTATTGAACTAATGTTAAATTGTCCAATTATAGGAATTATACTAAGAAATATATCCTTTTTCTTAGCTGATACATGCTGAAATTTGTAGGGCTAAAGTGTCAAAATATCTGTAACTCTCAAATGATTCAGGAAAAAAAAAGTGGTGTGGCAGTTCTCTGAAAAGAAACTGTCTACTTCATGAAGCGTTAAGTAAAGTTCTTATCACTTAAAGAGAGAGAGAGAATAAAGAAAAGTGGTGTTTATAGTTTGTATTTGTGTGTGTGTGTGTGTGTGTGTGTGTGTGTAGGGGCGGAGTGAGGAGAGGTATAGGGAAATGTGAGGAGAAAAATATCAAGATCTCTATCTGGAAGTACAACTAAATACTAAGCTGTGGGTTAGAATATGAAGGCCCTCATCTTGATGGCCAAGTTTCGGGGTCTCTGCTCAGAGGCAGCCCTGAAAAACTGATGAAGGAAGTGAAACACTCTTGAATCCTCCTCAACTTTCCAGTTACAGCATAAATGTTTGTTTCTGACCTTACTATCTGAAAAGCTTCTTCTTGGTTATTTTCTATCACAAAGCGCTTAGTAAATCTCATAATACTTCTTAGTTTTTAAATTTAAAATGTACTTATTCTGTATGTCTCTATTGCTCATCTTGTCCTCCTAGACTGTATGTTCCCTGACGACATGAATAATGTCATTCCATTTACCACTCTCCTTCCAGGGCCTTACCCAAAGCCTGGCCCATAATATGTACTCACAATATTTTTTAGAGTAACTTAAGGTCCTTTTCTTTCTTTTCTACTGCATGGTAATCTCAGGTGACCTCTTATATTCAATAGGTACCAAGTGCCCTTTTACTTGGAAACAATGGAAAAACACACACACACACACACACACACACACACACAGTGTCGGTGCCCCATATCATATAATTACTTGTCTCCACAACCAGATTTGCTCTAGAGGTTAGATGAGTGTCTAGACTTAATAGTGTGCTGGTTGAATAGTGTCCCCCAGAAATTCATATCCACCCAGACCTCAAAATGCAACCTTATTTGAAAATAAGGTATTTGCAGATATAATTAGTTAAGTTAAAATGAGGTCCTACTGGGGTTTCCCGGGTGGCACAATGGTTAAGAATCTGCCAATGCAGGGGACATGGGTTTGAGCCCTGGTCTGGGAAGATCCCACATGCCACGGAGCAACTAAGGCCACGCGCCACAACTACTGAGCCTGCGCTCTAGAGCCCGCAAGCCACAACTACTGAGCTGGCGTGCCACAACTACTGAGCCCGCGTGCCACAATTACTGAAGCCCGCACACCTAGAGCCCGTGTTCCACAACAAAAGAAGCCACCACAATGAGAAGCCTGCACACTGCAATGAAGAGTAGCCCCCGCTCGCCACAACTAAAGAAAGCCCTTGGGCAGCAACAAAGACCCAATGCAGCCAAAATTTAAAAACAATTTTTTAAAATGAGGTCATACTGGATTAGGGTGTGCCCTAATCCAATGACCAGTGTCCTTGTAAGAAGAGAAAACAGGCACACAGACACATAGACACAGAGGGAAGAACGCCATGTGAAGATGAGGGTAGAGATTGGAGTGTTACATCTGCAAGACAAGGAACACCAAGGATTCCTGACAACCACCAGTGGCTAAGAAAGAGGCAAGGAAGGATTCTCCCCTAGAGTTTTCAGTGGCTGCATAGCCCTGCTGACACCTTGATTTCAGACCTCCAACCTCCAGAACTGTGAGACAGTAAATTTCTGTTATTCTAAGCCACCTGGTTTGTAGTATATAATTTGCTATGGCAGCCTAGGAAATGAAAACAGATGGTTTGTATAGATGGTTGTAAAACTGAACTAATGTGCTCAGATATTCCCTTCCCAGGTAAGCCTCCACTCTAGGCCTGTAAACCAACCACAATAACTGGCCCTGTGAGTCAACTGCACAGTGACTGACCAGAGTGGGAAGAGTTTTGATAACAAATCTCCAGCCCACCAACTTGTTACATAGGGGTTGACAATTTATTTGTCATCCCTCTCAGGGTATTTGTGTTTCACTAGGATACCTAGTCATTCATTATTACATATTGAACAAATGGATCCATTTACTCAAGAGGGTTTATGGAGTGCACACGATGTCAGGCACTGCTGCGGGTCAGCCGGAGAACTATTTTAGGACAGAGGGGCAGCTTTCCCTGAATGATCCATATCACGTCCTAGAGATCTCCACCTACTCATTCAATGAGCTCAAAGAACTTACTTGATATCCCACCTGGAGAAAACAACAACATGTATACCTTCTACTGAAGAAGAATCTATCAGGAAAAGTTATTCTCTCTGAGCACAGCTTGGGGAGATATAAACAAAGAGTGAAGAGGGGGAAAAGTCAGTAGTCATATAACCAGTCAAGCAGGGTCGGACTAATCAACGCTGGAGAATCTCACAACACGTTCTCTCCTGGCTTTGCTCCTAGGTCCCTGGCCTCTTGTTTTCCACCTTCTTCAAATGCCCATCTTCCTCTGCCTATTCTGCAAGTGTTTATGTATTTGACCATTTTGTCCTGGGCCCTCTTCTCTTCTCATTCTGCATACCCTCCCTGGATTTTTGCCTCAAGTTCCACTGGTCTCAATTACCATGAAATATATGCTGATGTCTCCCCAGTCTTTAACTCTAAACCAGAACTTCCTCCCAAGCCACACACCATTCAGTTCAACAGCTTACTAGACAGGATATTCTGCACATATCTCAGATTAAACATTAAAACCCAACCAATTGTTTTCACCACCAAATCTGCTCTTCTATCATTATCCACCATGTTGCTTAAGTAGAGAAACCTCAGTCCGATGAGCTCAATAATGTTTAGCATTGTACTTCCTTTATTTGTCCTAAGTTTAGTTCTTTCGACCTTAAAGGGCAACCCAAATTCTAGTTCTCTATGATTCTGTGAATATATTTTTATTTACCATTTCATTGATCCATCATTTCTCCATTCAGACAATAATCTTATTTTCCAAAGGCCACCTCCATTTTTTTTTTTTGGAGGGCTTTAATGAGCACCTTGGTCTTCTCCAACTCTTCTGTAAAAGACTAAAAAGAACCTAAATTTCTAACAATAGAGTCTGGGTACCTAAATTATGACACATCTATATGATGTATTAAAACTTATGCTCTAGATGAATATTTAATAATCTAAGAAGTGTTTGTGATTTAATATTATAAAAAGCAGGTATTAAAACCATGCAGAGCACAGTGATAATTTTTGTTCCCCAAAAAAGCATGACTACAATAGCCAGGTAAATATTGCAGACTGAACAACATTGACCTTTACTCCTTCCTGAAACCACACTAAAATGACAGTTCCATGTAGGAAATAAAGAGAATAATAAGAGAATAACTGCAGGTGGCAACCTAAGAGATGAGGTCAGGGAAGACCTCTCCAAGATAGCAACATGAGATCAGTTATCAAAAGGATGAGAATGAGCTGTATGTGTGAAGAACTGGAGAGAAGCATGTCAGGACTAGGAAACAAGTACAAAGGCCCAGAGTTGGGAAAGGGCTTTTTGCTTTTGAAAAATAAAAAGTAGGGGAAGCCTTTGTTGGATTTTAAGTTAGAGAGTGACATGATCTGATTTCTGTTTTTATATCTTGCTGTGGCAAGGAAATCTATTGGGGTATGGCAAGAATAGCAACAGGTGAATGTAAGGAAGTCATTCATGTTGTCCAAGACGATATAGCTTGAACTAAGGGGTGACTATTGAGATGGAGAAATTTGTAATATATTTGGGTGGTATATTTTGATGATATATTAGAATATTTGATGCTGTCTTTAGATATATTTTGGTGGTGGGGAGTTCCCTGGTTAGGACAGTGGTTAGGACTCAGTGCTTTCACTGCCGCGGACCCAGGTTCAACCCCTGCTTGGGGAACTAAGATCCCAGAAGCCATGTGGTGTGCCCCCCCGCCACCAATAAAAGCTGTAGTTTGGTGATATATCCTATTTGGTCAACAGGAATTGGATTTGGATGTTTATGTAAGAAAATCAAGCATGTCTTTAGCTTAAACCAGGTGGTAAAAGCTGTACCATTTACTGGGATAATATTTGTATATTCAGGATATCTATTATGATTGAGCATAAATAGGGTGCTCCTTGATGGGGACAGAGAAGTACTTAAAAATTATGTCACTCACTCTTATGTTTAGATGTACAGACTACAAATTACCTGCAAAAAATCTCAGAGAAGACTTATTCGAAAGGAAATTCTTAGTTATTTAAATAACTAAGTATCCATGGTTTCAAAATGAGGGTGTAATAATATCTTTTTTATATATATATAATTTTATTTATTTATTTATTTTTGGTTGCGTTGGGTCTCTGTTGCTGTGCACGGGTTTTTCTCTAGTTGTGGCGAGCGGGAGCTACTCTTTGTTGCGGTACGTGGGCTTCACATTGTGGTGGCTTCTCTTGTTGCGGAGCACGGGCTCTAGACACATGGGCTTCAGTAGTTGTGGCACACAGGCTCAGTAGTTGTGACTCTTGGACTCTAGAGCACAGGCTCAGTAGTTGTGGCACATGGGCTTAGTTGCTTCGCGGCATGTGGGATCTTCCCAGACCAGGGATCGAACCCATGTACCCTGCATTGGCAGGCGGATTCTTAACCACTGTGCCACCAGGGAAGTCCCTGTAATAATATCTTTTAAGAAGTGTTTTTTTTTTTAACACAATCTACCTTGTAACTTCATAAAGAGAACTTGTCCTTGGAAGGTGATGGATTATTTTGCAGAAGGAGCCCAGGCCTTCTGTGGCAAAGGGCCCAAATCACTGACCTCTTCTCCTTGAGACTCAAAGTAAAATAGACTTGGAAGGGTGAACAGGGTGGTCCTGCCCAAGGCTTAGGAGCTGGAACTGTTAAGGATGCCCCTGAAATAACCTTGAGGGAAGGGCAAGTCTAGGGTGGTATCCCCAGTCTACACTTGTGGAGTGGTCTCCATGGTGTGTGACTAAGGCTACCCATGATGACATAGTGACACACGGAAGGTTTTGTTTTGATGAATAATGGCAGGATATCTGAGTACGCACTAAGAGAGCTATAAGTTCAAAGCCCAAGTTCGTAGGTCCACTGTGAGGCTAGCAGGAATCCAAACCAGCAAGGGCATCACACAGAGTAGATAGGCATCTGTTGGATTTTGGGCACAGACCTCACAGTGACAGTGGGAACCAGCCAGAAGCAATGACAATCCTGAGCTGATCAGTCATTCCAGAACTCTTTATACCCAGCCCTGGAAGCAGGAATGGCCTTGCCCACCAAACCATCTTCTGCACTGACTAGCTTTATCCGTGGATTTCTTGGGAAACTGGCCAGAAGAAAGGAGAAGGATATTGGTCAGGTGGGTGGAAAAGGCTTCAAAAGGCTTAAATTCACTCTCAATGACAATAGGCTATCTAGATATACTCATATCAAACTGGTTCCAACCCTACATAGACCATAGACCAGACTCTTTTCACTTGGGTAAGAGTCAGCATTTCTAGAAGAATCATTGGAAATCATCATAATACCAGTGCTCATGTTCCACCAAAATAGAGGTCTTTGGTTTCTAGGATCTTAGTTGTATCTTAGTGACACGCTTACTTTTAAAATGTTAATAATCATTTATTATTATTAGCAAAATCTCTTTCTTAAAAGTTTCCAAATGTTTAACCTTTTTCATGAGAAAAACACGCCTTTTTTTTTCCCCAGGGGAGAGGGAAAAATTTACTTTGCCATAATACATGGCATGAGTCATGAAAAGGGCTTGAATAATTTGTAGACACATGTTGCTATTGAGTCATCATAAACAATACAAGACCACTTGAATACTGATGAAGTTAAACTCTTTACAACCTGTAAGAAATAAAAACACTATTACTTTTTTTTTTCTTTCACAAAGCTCAATTTCAGTTTTACCCTAAAAGATACACTGGGGCTAGACAGCAACAATTCCCATTCACAGATGAGGCCACATGTTCCCTAAGAAGCCAAGCAAGATCTTCAGCAAAGTGAAAGAATCAAAGGTATAACATTGGGTTTAATACAAGTGTTAACTCTCCTTGTCCAATAGATTCCTTTCCTTTACAACAATAGGTAAAATAATGTATTAAAAAGCAAACTGGTCCATTTGTGACTAGAATACTCAAGGATCTTGTGATTCTAAAGGTTTTAAGCAATGTGACTGACGAGGCTTGATGGGTACATTGGAATGCTGGTGATTTATTATATAATTTAAGGGTCCATCTGTGCAGCTGGGCAAAGACATAGCTGATGAAAATATCAGCTGTCCAGCTGTTTTCTCGGCTCAAGAGAGGTCATGCAGATTGCTTCTCTGGCTGCCATCACCACTCCAACAACCTCGTCTCTGTTAGAAGGACTCTTCTTTTCCATACTCTCCTGAAAAAGCAAGGGCTGCAACAGTGGTCCTTAATCCTGAAGAAGATCCCAGCTATTTTCTAGGCTCGTTGTAACTTAATGAGGCTTGACATTGATTAAAAAAGTCATTCTCTCAAGCTTTGTGTCATTTTGCCTCGCCTCCCAGCTAACTAGCCTGGGACGTGGAGGGGCTATGATCTGGCCTAGTCTCCTGGGTTGAATTTCTGGCTCTTTACATTTACCTTTCAACCCCTAAAAGAAGATTAATTATGTAAAAACAGGCTCTACAGCATCACCTCCCACCTTTCAGTGCTGCTTGGCAACTTTATCCATTCTCCATGGCTCTGGGACCATTGACAAGTCTGGTAACTAAGGAGTAGAGCAGCAAACTTAGAGATGGGCCCTAAGCAGACCTCCAATGTGTCCTGCTCTGTTTTAACATGACTCACTTGAACCATATGGGATTTAGCAATCCTACTTACCCTCTTTTCCACTGAGATTGTTACTCACTAAGTGACAGGCATATTGTAGTAGGTACTCAGTATATAGGTATGAATAAGAGAGAAAAGTGAAGAAGATGGTGAGTTGTTGTTGACTAGTAGGTAGGACCAGAAGAAAGGATCAGATCTATTTACTATGTTATAGACCCAGTGTGTATGCAAACTTCTCACTACATTTACTGCCTTTAACAATGACGAGCTATGATCAGGCAGGCATTGATTTCAAAGCTGTTGACCCTTTTACATGCCTTTAAGAGCCATAAGGAGCAATTCTGACCCAAGTGCAAAGAGTACCACAGTACCCTTAAATCAATAGTGTGGGGAAGAAAAGAGATAAGGGGGAGGGATCCTGAAGGCACTAATAGGCTCCTCAGTCTTGATCTTTGGCTTCCTACTCCATCATCTTAGCTGGTGCCAAGGGAGCTGGCCCAGGGCCCAAGACTAATTTGCCACCTCGACTAGAGATTCAGGGGAGTTCAAGTAGGGCATAGCTTAAAAATTTGTACAACCTTTAAAAAGCATTATTTAAAAATATAGGAGTCCTTTCAATGTCAGGGACTTGGGAAAAGGCCCTGTTATCCCACTCTAGTTTGGGGTTCTGATTTTTTTTGTAGTAACAACAGATAACATGAGATCTACCTTTTTACCTAATTGGTTAAGTGTACAATAGAGTATTGCTAACTATAATCACAGTGTTGTACTGCAGATCTCTAGAACTGATGCATCATACATGACTGAAATTTTATACTCATTGAACAGCGACTCCACATTTCCCCCTCCCTTCAGCCTCTGGCAAACATCATTCTACTCTCTGTTTCTATGAGTTTGACTAAAGATACCTCATCTAAGTGGAATCACAAAGTATTTGTCCTTCTCTAACTGGCTTATTTCACTTAGCACAATGTCTGGGCTTTGTCCATGTTGTCATACACAGTTGGTGGATTCTACAGGGGAGATTTTAGTAAAGAAAAGCAAGAGAAGACAGTTAGCTCTTATCTGGAGCAGTTTACTCCTAGTTTCTCTGAGCTGCTGTTAACTACTTGGTGGGGAATGATACCATTTTAGGGGTTTCTCTAAATTTCTTCCTGGCCCATCACAATATATTGAGTAATATTTGAATGGTGTTTCACAACTTGCAAAGGATTTTAATGTTCAGAAATAAAGCAGAGATAAAGCAGCTAACATCCCATTTCATAGACGAGACAAAGGCTCAGAAAAGTAGTGATTTACCCAAGGTCAACCTACAAATCCCAGCCTCTTTCAACAATACCTTAAAGCCTTCTATGTTCTTTAATTTTAACTCGAGTTATGCCCATTGCTTGAAAAGTAAACTCTTATGTGGGCAATTATGAATCAAGACTTTATAATATCAATAAAATTAAAATTAAGTTCACAATTGCTTATATTTTCTTACCTTCAGAGTCTTATGCATAGAATTGTCATTCAATACAAAATTATTAGCATGATCATAAAACACAGATGTAGCTGTAACTAGGTATCTCTCTGCTTGTTTGTTTTCAGTATGCTAAGATTTATATACGTCCTGACATATAATGTGTGCCATTAGTGTAGCAAGATAGCTGTTGTGGCCTGAATTATGTCCCACCAAATTTCACATGTTGAAGTCCTAAGTCCCCAGCACCTCGGAATGTGACTATTTGGACATCGGGTCTTTAAAGAGGTAATTAAGATAAGGTCACTAGGCTGAGTCATAATCCAATATGACTGGTGTCCTTATAAGAGGAGGAAATGTGGACACTGACACTTTCAGAAGGAAGACCATGTGAAGACAGAGAGAAGACAGCCATCTACCAGCCAAAGAGAGAGGCCTCAGAAGAAAGCAAACCTAAGGACACCTTGATCTCAGACTTCCAGCCTCCAGAACTGTGAGAAAATTAATTCCTGTTGATAAGCCACCTAGTCTATGGTATTTTATTATGGTAGCCCTAACAAACTAATACAATAGCTAAGACTTAGTTGCTTGCACAGGTTAGTAACATAACTGACTATTAATACAATATATAGGTATTGAAATGTGATTGCCCTGAATTTTTAAAAAATTCAAGTACGTATGTTAATCATGTAACATGTTATTATGTTTGAACAAAAACATTACTCATCAGGCAATCATAATCGCATGCAAGTTAAAGTGACACCACAGTGATAATGTTATAGACTGGATGGGCATTCAGATTTTCATGAGATCAATTCTAGCTGAGATGTAAGAGAAATTTTCACTAAAGTGGTATGATTTATGCTGAGTATTAAGAATGGATAAGGAGGGCTTTCCTGGTGGCACAGTGGTTGATAGTCCTCCTGCCGATGCAGGGGACACGGGTTCGCGCCCCGGTCTGGGAAGATCCCACATGCCACGGAGCAGCTGGGCCCGTGAGCCATGGCTGCTGAGCCTGCGTGTCCGGAGCCTGTGCTCCACAACGGGAGAGGCCACAACAGTGAGAGGTCCGCGTACCGCAAAAAAAAAAAAAAAAAAGAATGGATAAGGTCTTTTTAAAAATTATTTTAGAGAATGTGTTTTTTTTTAATTAATTTATTTATTTTTGGCTGTGTTGGGTCTTTGTTGCTGCACTGGACTTTATTTAGTTGTGGCGAACAGGTGCTACTCTTCATTGGGTGCGTGGGCTTCTCATTGCGGTGGCTTCTCTTGTTGCAGAGCACTGGGCTCTAGGTGCTTGGGCTTCAGTAGTTGTGGCTTGTGGGCTCTAGAGCACAGGCTCAGTAGTTGTGGCGCACCGGCTTACTTGCTTCGTGGCATGTGGGATCTTCCTGGACCAGGGCTCGAACTCGTGTCCCCTGCATTGGCAGGCAGATTCTTTTTTTTTTTTTTTTTTTCGGTACGCGGCCCTCTCACTATTGTGGCCTCTCCCGTTGCGGAGTACAGGCTCCGGATGCACAGGCTCAGCGGCCATGGCTCACAGGCCTAGACGCTCCGCGGCATGTGGGATCTTCCCGGACTGGTGCACGAACCCGCGTCCCCTGCATCGGCAGGTGGACTCTCAACCACTGTGCCACCAGGGAAGCCCAGCAGGCAGATTCTTAACTACTGCACCACCAGGGAAGTCCCCGGATAAGGTTTTGATGTAAGTAGCTAAGGAATGGGGTAACAAAGAAGCTGTGAATGTGAAAAATCATAAAGAACACCAGATAGGCCAATTTGGCTAGAGCAGAAGTGAGGAAACTAAGTCAATTTGGTTTCTGGAAAGAGAGAACTGAAAAAGAGTGAGGGATAGTCTCATGGTGAGGGAGGGTGTGAGGATGAGCTGAGCATATCCACAGCAGGACTCAGAAACTGTTCTATTACCCTGTCTACAGAACAACCTGTTGTTGACTTAATGCTCCATCCTGTGGCTGCCTTATGCATTCATTGAATACTTTTCCAGAAATACTCAGGGAAACAGATGTTTCTCTCTATGCCAATGACTCCCAAAATCACGTGGGGGGCTTTATTCATTGTCCCCATCCTAGATACATATAGCCAAACAGAACCTCTAGGGTGGAACCTCAACCTTGGCTGCATATTATAATCACCTGGAGAGCTTTAAAAAAAATTCTGATGCCAAGGTTGTAGTCCAGACCATTAAATCAGACATACTGATGGTGGGAGCCAGTCATCAGTAATTTTTTTAAGCTCCCTGGGTGATTCCAATGTGTACTTAAGTTGGAGGCCCACTGCTGTAGGCAGTAGGGCCTGAGTATCTGTGCTTTCAGTAGGTGAGCCAAGTGATTCTTCCCAGCCAACCCATGAAAAACATTTGATCCTCAGCACTAAGGCATCTATTTTCTGTTTCTCAGTCAGTTCTCTAATCTCCTAAGAAAAAACAAACACATCACCTCTTTCCTTTCGTCTCTTTTTTTTTTACCAAGAATCTCATCCTCATTTAGCTAACTTTACTTGCCAATTTGCAAAATAAAAAGGAGGTATTACACATAGAACATACAACACAGGGATGGGGTTCCACATTTGACTTGACATTAAGGCCCTTTAGTAGCTATATTGTGAAGCAGTGAGTTTAAGAAATAGAGTTTTGAAAAATAAGATAGATTTGGACCAGATTGAAGAGGGACCATTTTTTCAGCTACTAAGCCAATGGCCTTGAAAAAAATAATTCATCAGGAGATTGACAAGATCAATACTAGATTTTAAGGAAATTATAAACAAGAGGGTAATGAGACAGAAAAATATGAAAAATGGTGTAAAGGAGGAACAATTGAACTTGACTGATAGATTAGGTGTGTGAGAAGTTGGGAATTGAAGCTGTAATTCTGAGGTTGTAAGCCTGTAACAGAAAGAAATTACAGCGATGGGGAAATGAAGAGAAGAGGCTAAATTTTCTTGGGGGAAAAGTAGAGAAGGGAAGAGGATTGAATTGGGTTTTAGACTTCTCTGAGATACTGTGATGTTTAGAAAGTAAGGCCAGTCTAGAGACAGATTTGGAATCTTCTGCCAAGAAATCTCAGTTGCAGCCAAAAGAGAATATTGGGAAAGATGGGATGAGAACAAAAGACAGAAACTTGGAAAACACTGTTGTGGAGATAATAAAACTGTAAGGGTAGCATCTATTAGATAGGCAGGAGGAGAACCTGAATAGGGCCATGAAAGAAGAAGAAAGGGGAATTAAGAAGTCATCACTGGTATTAAATGGCCAAAGAGGAGGCCTGAGATAACAGATATGATACCTGCTCATTTGATGGTGGTGCCTAAAGGCCATCATTGGCTTTCCATTGCCTATAGAATAATATTAGCCTGACCAAAAAAAGCCCTTTATAAATTGGCTCTAATATATGACCCATCCCAAACTAACCTGCATACTATTCTCCATGAAAATATGCTCTTTTAAGCTTCTTTATGTGTACACATGTTACTTTCTTTGCCTGACAAAATTCTACTCAAAATTCCAGCTCATCACATCAGTTCTTCTGTGAATCCTTGTATATCCCTAGTTCCCAGGCAAATACTGCACAGTCAATGCTTCCTCAATGCACCACTCGTTTGCACACCTCAATGACAGTATTTATCACATGCATAGCAATTTTTTTTACCCATCTGTTTCAGTTACCTATTGCTATGCAATCCTCTACTCCAAAACACAGTGGTTTCAACAAAAACTAATTTATTATCTCTATAAATTCTATGGATTGCTTAGGGTCAGCTGTGTGATTCTTCTACTCCATGTGATAACAGCTGGGGTTACAGTCAACTACAGGGCTCAACTAAGCTGAAACTTCCAAGATGGTTCACTTATCTATCTGGTGCCTTGGATGAGATAGCTGGAAGACTGGGCTCAAGCTGGGATGCTGGGAAAACTGGGCTTCTTCCTCTCCATGAGTTCTTCCCACATGGTCTTTCCACCAAGGTAGTCCAACTTCTTACACAGCAGTTCAGAGCTCCCAGAGAAGAGCATTCCAAAAGGAAGAATCAAAAGCTGCAGATCCTCTTAAATGCTACTCCCACACTGTGTCACTCCCCCTGCTATTAACACAAGTCATGGGGCTCAGGGCTTGAGACTACCCAAAGGCATGAATACCAGAAGGCATGGTTCCCTGGGCACTATCTTTGGGGCTATCTTTCTCATTAGTCTGCCATTTACCTGAGGGGCAAAGATTATCTTTTTCGTCTTTGTGATCCCAGTATCTAGCATGGAACTTAACACTTAGTGGACATTCATTAAGTGATGGTTGAATGAGAGAGTAGAAGTGGAACTGAAGGATTAAGAAACAGGCCAGGTTAAGAAAAGTGAGAGGCAGTGGAAAATTGGGGGTGGGAGTGAAGTGCCTCAGAGTTAACTCCTGATGTGATGTCAAAAGGAGGCCACACACGCTGCCATCAATTTTGTATCTGAGTTAAAAGTGTTAACCTCTTAAGTGTAAACCTTTAAAATATATCATAATTTGTGCAATCCTGTTTAGTATTTCTGTATTTTTTTAGTATGGAAGTGGACTGAGCCTTTCTTGACATTTGAGAGTTCCCAAGAATAGCCATTGTTAAGTGTAAGTGTTAGGAAGTAGCTTTTAAATTGTTTTGCTAAGAGATGCCCTAAGAGTTCAGCCTCCCTCTCTTAGGGCATCTCCCTAGATGCCCTAAGACTCCCTCAGGGACCACTTTAGAAGGGATGGGAGAGAAGGGCTGAGCTGAGCCTATGGGCCTGCGGGCCCATAACCCCATTCCTGCTCCAACCAGAGAAGCTTTGATTGGTTTCATTTACTGGCACAAGTAAGGCTTTATTTGGAAAAAATAAATAAAGGCAGAGTTTTTTTTCTTTTCCCCACTAAATAAATTGTGAAACTTACATACTAAGAAAAAAGAGAAAATGAATGACAAGATTAACCATGAAGACCTAGCTGAAGCCAGATAACCTGAATTGGCAGCAGGCCAGATAAGCATGGTCCTATTGGCAGAGCAAGTAGAAGAGGAGATTAAGGGGAGCAGGGAGTCTGTAGAGACTGTTTGGAGGAGGGAGAGTGACATGTTTTGAGTGTAGAGTCCAGATTTTTCTGTCTTTGTCACTCACTGGCCCTATAGCTTGGGTAGGACACAACCTCTTTGGGCCTCAGCTCCCTTATTTGCAAAATAAGGTCACTGGTCTAAATGACTTTGGAAGTCTGGGGTTCCTGCTCTAGGACTCTGTGATCCCAGGGAGTTAATGAAGCACCATGGGTGACTGACAATGATTTCCAGACTACACATTCTATTCATAATGACCAGAGAAAGCTCATTATTTGCAGGGTATGGAGACCAGAAGGGGGAGGTGAAAGGTTTAGGAGTTTGATAGTGGAGTCTAGAGTACTTAGCTCGAATAATACCTGTTAAATTAAATAAAGAGGCTATTAGACTGAGGTAGCTGTAATGCAGTGGCGCCCACATAAGCAAACCGAACTCTAGGCCTGTAAATGCCTCAGGGCCACAAAATTAAAACCTAAGGACAACCAGTCATAGCCAACTAGGCTTTAAACTATAGCCAATCAATAATTTCCTTACTTTGTTTGTGCCTTTTCTCTATAAAAGTCTCTCCCTGAGCTCTTGTTAGAGGAGTGCTCCTAAATACTTCTGGTTTAGTGCTGCTGATTGGAATCAATTTTTGCTCAAATTCTTAAAATGTTTAACATGTCTCAGTTCCTCTTTTAACAAAAGCTAATATTGTCAGTGCATTAAGTACTGGTATTATACTAAGGACGTCACCCATAATACAGCATTTCATTCTCACATCTCTATCAGGTAGGTACAATTGTTACCCCCCTTTTAAAGATGAAGAAATTGAAGTTTAAGAGATTGTCCTTTGCCTAAAGTCACACAACTGGTAAGGGATATATCAGGGATTCAATTGAAGGCATTTAAGTGCATATCTTTATTTTTCCCTATTCACATAAAGTCTGTCTGTATTACATTATAAAGCCCTAAAGCACCGGAATTTTTACCAGATTAACTCACTTTGTATAACCACAGCACATGCCTTCAGGCAGACGGCCACCTAGTGAGTGTCCTTTATAATGATGATGCTAGTGGTACTGACAATGTTAGTGCTGTTTAAAGAGCATTTATCTTTGAAATGCTAGTTAACAAAACAAACCTAGTATTTCAATAACAGTTCTACCACACTCTGTTCTTATATAACTCTATTGGAAGCTCTACAATTAAAAAGAAACGACGAAAGAATCGTAGCATTTTCAGAGAAGCTCAAAAACTTCAAATTCTGCTCTATCAATTAAGTTGATATGTAGGTGGCAGAAATGTCCAAAATATTTCACATTTTCTCTTGATGGCAACTTGTAAAATAGGTAAGTATCAAAAGTATAATAATAATACTATCTTTATAAAACATTTAACAGACTACAGAGTGCCTTCTTTCATAGATATCATATCAGTTAATTCTCACTACCCCATTTTAGAGATCTCAATACTGAGGTTTATAAAAGTTAAACTTTTTGCCCAGGGTGATATAACCAGCAAGTGGAACCAAATTTTAATCTTCAGACTCCAAGTCCAGTGCACTTTCCATTATACTACAATCTACTTCATTAAAATACACATTTTATATCATATAAAATATAATAGGTATTACCTGTTAAATAGAGTAGGGTTGGCTAGTTCTGCCCCCTAGAGGAAGAAATTATATCCTTTCCAAAGATCTGTTTGCTAGAGGCAACGACTTGCAATTACAATATTAATATTGTGATAAATATTGATTAAAATATGTAGCTATCACTTTAAAAGAGGCAAATAAAAATAAACCCAAATGTAAGATGTTTTTAAACTTAGGACTGTGAGTACAGTTAGATGCATTTCCTAGTGTACATAGGATTGGGTCATCTATTGATATTTTAATGTTTGGGGGATCATAAACTTACTCATTATAAATCAGTCCAAGAGAATCAATAGTTATATTTAAGCTGCTGGTAGTTACGATATTTAAAGAGCTTAATTTTCTCGGCATTTGGGATTAGCAGATATAAACTAGTATATATAAAATAGATAAACAACAAGGTCCTCCTGTATAGCACAGGGAACAATATTCAATATGTAATAAAACATAATGGAAAAGAATATGAAAAAGAATATGTATGTATATGTATAACTGAATCACTTTGCTGTACACCAGAAACTAACACAACATTGTAAATCAACTATACTTCAATTAAAAAAATAAAATAGGAGCTTAATTTTCTTGATCTCAGGGAGAAAGCCTACATACAGCACGTCCTTTAAACCCATACAAATCTGGGATTTCCTCTAGTTCTGCTAACTGCCTGTGTGACCTTGAGGAAATGCATTAACCTGTAAGTTTCTTCAATTATAAATGGGGTAATTATCCCTATATCGTTGAATTGGCTTGAAAATTAAATATGAAAATGTAAACAAAGCATACAGCAAAGGATCTGGTACTCAAAAAATATTAGTTCTCTTCCTCAAGAGACTTGCAATCGTTGGTGTATTGGGCTTCACATGTCAAAAAACCCTGAGAACCTCTTTATCTCCACTTATATCTGACCTTAAAGGGAGCACTATTTAGTAATCTCTCCTATACCTTGTACACAATTAGGAACTTGGTAGGTCCCCAATAAATGTTAGGAGGATTACATTGAAATCAAATTACCACTCTTCCTGGGTCTCGAGAGTTTAATTAGAAGCCCACCATAGCCTGAATCTCAAGGGCCAGTATCTGGCCGATATATAAAAGGACGTTGTCCTTAAAGCACCCCTCCCCCATCTCCAGGCCCTGCTTTTTGTCATGGTTCATTCCAGCTGAACTAAAATTTCCCCAAACATGACTGGAGCGATGGGCCGAATCTAACAAGATTAAGTTTAATAGGGATAAATGTAAAGACTTATACTTCAGTCCAAAAAGAATCCTGTACAAGTACTAGATGGGGAATATGGGGATTAGCAGCAACATGTGTGAAAAAGACTTAGGGGTTTTACTTGATATTAAGCTCAATTAGTCAACAGTTTGCTTTTGCTAACAAGAAAGTCAGTGTGAACTGAGCCTGCATTAACTCCTGCCCAAGCCTGGTGATTACCCTACTGCTCTAGTTCTTTAGCTTTAGCAGAATCACTGGGAAGTCTTGTTAAAACACCCACCCGCAAAGTTTCTGATTCAGTCAGTCTAGGATGGGGCTTGAGAATTTACACTTCTAACAAGTTTCCAGGTGGGTGCTAAAGTTGCTCTCCCTACATCATACTTTGGGAACCACTGTCTTCCTCTATTCTACCTGGTCAGGTAACACTGAGATCACTAGTAACTAGGATAGTGAAGAGACTGAAAACATAAGAGGGATGAGGAAAGAATGGGAATGAATAGTTGTTTGGTAAAGTAGTAATTTTAATAAAATTACTAATAATAGCTAACATCTGTTGAGGGTTTATGGCAGGCTAGAAGTTCCACCAAACATGTCATATAGAATTAATAATAGTAATAATAACAATAGAAATAATAATAACCACCACCCAAATAGCACTTAATGTATGTCAAGTTTTGTTCTATGTGCTTTACATATATAACCCTTACGACAATCCTACATATGACTATGTTTGTTTTTCAGACGAGGTAACTACAACCCTGAAAAGAAACCCATGCAGGTCACGTTCACCCAGCTCACTAGAGACATGGCTGGGATTTGGATCTAGATGTGCTGACAACAAAACTCCTGTAGTACTATGAGGCCTCCACAGAGGCATGACTGAAGCAGAGTTTAGCCTAAAGAAGAGATTAAAGAAAGGAAGATAAAACATTTAATGGTAAATGAATAAATAGATATGGTATATCTGTACAATAGAATACTTCTCAGCAATAAAAATGAACTGAACTATTGAAAACAACAGGCAACAACATGAATAACTTCAAGATAATTATGGTGACTAAAACAAGTCAAAGAAATAATAATAAAAAAATTAGAAAATGCTAACAAATCTATAGTAACAGCAGATCAGTGGTTGCCTAGGGATGTTGGGAAGGGGACCTTGAGAAGACTTGGGAGGGAAGGATTACAAATGGGCACAAGGGAACTTTTGGAGGTGACTGACATATTCACTATCTTGATAGTGGTGGTGCTTTCAAGGGTATCTAAATATGTTAAAATTTATCAAACTGTACACTTTAAATATGCTCAGTTTCTTGTATGTTGATTATAGTGTAATAAAGTTCTTAAAAACCCGTTTGTGGGAATTCCCTGGCAGTCCAGTGGTTAGGACTCTGTGCTTCCACTGCAGGGGACACTGGTACAATCCCTTGTCAGGGAACTAAGATCCTACATGCCTCATGGCAAAGCCACAAAAAAAAAAACTAAACAAAAACCCCCCACATTTGTGTTTAAATATATTAAGTAAAATCCACAAATCCTGTGAAGTAGCCAGTATCATTAGCCTACTAGTAACTGATTGAAAATTGTGTTTAGTATAGATTCAGACCTATAGAACAGGTAATTTTGATAAACCAGCCCTTTCAGCATGTCTAATCTATACTCAATATGTCTTACCAATTTCCAAGTAGAAATATCAATTAAACAATAACTTAGGTTCTATGAAAATCTAACTCAACAGAAAATTCTGGTTCATTAAAAAACAATGAGGTAGGGACTTCCCTGGTGGTCCAGCGATTAAGACTCAGTGCTCCCAGTGCAGGGGGCCTGGGTTCAATCCCTGGTCAGGGAACTAGATCCCGCATGCCTCAACTAAAAATCCCTCACGTGGCAACAAAGATCCTGCGTGCTGCAACTAAGACCCGGTGCAGACAAATAAATAAAGAAACAAACAAATACGTAAATAAATATTTATAAAATAATAATAAAAACAATGAGGTATATGTGGAATCTAAAAAAATGATACAAATGAACTTATTTATAAAACAGAAATAGATTCACAGACATAGAAAAAAAACTTATGGTTACCAAAAAGGAAAGGTGGGGGGGATAAATTAGGAGCTTGGGATTAAAATATATGCCCTACCATTTATAAAAAAATAACCAACAAGGACCTACTGTATAGCACAGGGAACTATATTTAATATATTGTAATAACCTAAAATGGAAAAGAATCTGAAAAAGAATATATATACATATATATAAAACTGAGTCACTTTGCTGTACACCTGAAACTAACACAGCATTGTAAATCAACTGTATTTCAATAAAAATTTAAAAATAAGCAAAAACAATGGGGCCTTAAGATGTCATGAATTCTAAAAACTAAAATAATATTTAAATAGAATTACATAGCTATAATAATATTAGTTGAAGTAATACCATTTTCTTATTAAATTCCCCATTTTAAAAAAATTTAAAAATTCTCATTTTCCTTTTAAAATAAGTAAGAGGATAGATAGGATTATTCCCATTTAATAGATAATAAAATTTAAGTTGACCCCAAAATGCCATTTTCATAACTTCTTCCTTAAGTGCTTTTGATAACAAGGATCACAATATGTTTGGAAGTTTGCTTTGCTCAGAGTCAAAAATTGGTTTAAAATTCAGTTGAATGTTCTGGTTTGTCATAGGAATTCACCAATAAGCATAATAGCCAATGCTTCTTAAAGACATTAATTAGAACAATTACAATAAAGTTAATTCACACAGCACATGTGTTTTTAGGACTTGGAAGAAATATGATGTCAGTGAGCAAAGAATTCTAATCAAATTTGGAGACACTCCTGTAGAACTATTATTGGAATTTTTCAGGATTACTAATACATGTTGTTCTCAAATTATTTGTGGCTTAGTAGATACATGAAACCCACTGGTTTAGGAATGCAACACTGAATATACTAGAGTTGGGTCATGCAGACACTACATCTTTATTCTCATTTCAAAAGAAAACATAAGTTCTATTCTATTACTCTGTTCCCAGGGAGAACAAAGGAATACAAGTCAAGGATAAACTCAAGGATACAAGTGGCCTCCAAGATAAGGAGAGGAGTGGAGTTTGGGGCAGGACGAGTGAAGAATATCAAGTTCCCCAACTCACTGCCTAGAGAATGAGATAGGAAAGGGAGGGAAGGCCTAGAGGAGACTGCTCAGACCTGCCTGGTGGGTGGTCCTGAAATAAAGGGGTGCAAGGACTCAGTTACAGCAAGGGAGATCTGGGAGGGATTTTTTGGAAAGGCCTTAGTGAAATAATAACATGGGTGCATTTGCAATTTCTCCCTTATTCCCAAACACTGTGGAGGTAGATGGTTGCATAAAATCTCAGGATTCCAAGATTGAGGTCTTGGCTTTTAACAGCTGACAATCCAATGAGAAGGAATGAGAGAATATCCTTCCAGGATTAATTATTAAAGTTCTATTAAGAGCCAACCCTACCCAACAAATCTCTGATGTTTCCCACTGTCGTGTGCATAGGTATTCTAGTATATTAAGAAATTACAGAACCATGTTTACATAGCCCTTATCTAGGCTCAATCATGCTTTAGATTTCTAAGTGTGGCCAGGGACACTTCATTTGGTCAAGAACCTTTAAGAAAGAGGCCTTGTAGCATCTCAGTAAATGGAGGGGGACCAGGAACAGTTTCATGGGCCATGGCACCTGTGCAGTCACACAGGCCCTCCTCCCCCAACTTGGTTTAAAGTTCCGCAGTCGGGCTTCCCTGGTGGCGCAGTGGTTGAGAGTCCGCCTGCCGATTCAGGGGACACGGGTTCGTGCCCCGGTCTGGGAAGATCCCGCATGCCATGGAGCGGCTGGGCCCGTGAGCCATGGCCGCTGAGACTGTGCGTCCGGAGCCTGTGCTCCGCAACGGGAGAGGCCACAACAGTGAGAGGCCCGCGTACCGCAAAAAAAAAAAAAAAAAAAAAAAGTTCTGCAGTCGCTGTCTTGAAAATTTTTAATAAATTTTGAACAAAGTGTTCTGCATTTTCAGTTTGCATCAGGCTTCACATTTTGTAGGCCATCTTGAGTGTAACAGTGTAGTATGTGGATTACAGTTCCCTCCCTGGTGGCACATCTCTTCCGCCTTGGCACCCTACTCCTGCTTGCGATATTTTTCAAAAGAGATGGTCATTCAAAGCAACTGCTACACCCTGACAAACTATGTGTTCTATTGCTCCTGAGCAAGAATTTTTTAAATCTTGCAGAGTGCAAATTTATTTAATCCAAAATTTATTTTACATTAAAAAAAGAATGCCAGAATGGTAATCTTATGAGTACAGTTTCACGCAGAATGTTTTTCCTTTATATACATCTGCATTGTATCTGCATTCCTTTTCACAGAGTAACTGCTTCTGAACCACAGCTACATCCACAAGCCTTTGACCCACATCCATAAGAACGATCTATTCAAAAGTGTTTGACTTTTATCTCCATATGTAAAATCATGCAGATTTGTAGATCATCCAAGGAAGTGAAGTGCATACTGACTGATGCCTAATTTGCCCCTTCTTCGCTGCAAATGCCACTGGCAGAGAAATGTCTAACACTATTTCCTAAGAGATGATGCCCAAGTGAAATTATGACCTACTCAGACTTGCTGATGATTAAAATAAAGCTGAAATGCCAAACACAGAGTCACTTTATAAGAAAGATACAACTGGGTCCAGGCCATACAACACTGAATATCCCCCTATAGTTTTGTGTTATTTTATTTTCTTTAACTAAGCTAACTTTTTTTTTTTTTTTGAGGGGTACGCGGGCCTCTCACTGTTGTGGCCTCTCCCGTTGTGGAGCACAGGCTCCAGACGCGCAGGCTCAGCGGTCATGGCTCACGGGCCCAGCCGCTCCGCGGCATGTGGGATCCTCCCAGACCGCGGCACGAACCCGTATCCCCTGCATCGGCGGGCGGACTCTCTACCACTGCGCCACCAGGGAGGCCCAAACTAAGCTAACTTTTAAAGGGCTATGTCTATGGCAGCCTAGGGAACACATTCAGTTGTGTCTGTTATGGTGAATTAGATTTTCTGGCTGCAGGAAAAGTTACAAGATCTGTATACTGCCTTTTTGGAGTGAAGAGAGAGAGCTAAATGTGAATAAATGCTGCATTAGAGGTGAGGGCAAAAAGAGAAACTGATGGGTGAAGCCCACAGAATTAGGATATTCAGACTATTCATTTATATCACACACTCTATCTGCAAGATTCTGATTTCAATAATTGTTCAAGTAATTTCCTATACAGTAAAACCCCATTAATTTGGATGCTTTCAACTTAAAATTTGTTTAAGTAATATGATAGAACTCTGCTGGTTTCCCTTTTTATATAGTAGGCATAAAAATAAATAGTATAAATGAAGCTGCACAACTCAGATGGGACTTGAACCCACGAGCTGGGACTCGAACCCAGCCAGAGCCCAGGTGGGGACTTGAACCCACTGCCTTTTAATTGAGATCAAAAGCCTGGTCTCAGGACTTAATGAAGCTCAGGTTCTTGATGTCGCATCGCAGAAAGAATTCAGTGAGAGACAAAGTGATAGGTAAGAAGTGGCTTTATTTAGAGAGATACACATTCCATAGGCAGAATGTCTCAAAAGGCAAGAGCAGCCCCAGGGCATGGGATTGTCTAGGAAAGTGAGAGCAGCCATGGGAGAAACACACTCCACAGACAGAGTGTGGACCATCTCAGAAGGTGAGAGGCCTGGAAATACGGGGTGGTTAGTTTTTACAGGCTGAGTAATTTCCTAGGCTGATGAGTGGGAGGATAATTCCAACTATTTCGGGGTAGGGATAGATATTTCCAGGAATTTGGCCACGGCCCACTTTTTGGTGTTTTATGGCTGGCTTCAGAACTGTCATGGTGCCTGTGGGTATGTCATTTAGCATATACTAATGTATTACAATGATTGTATAATGTGGCTCAAGGTCTATTGGAAGTCGTATCTTCTGCCATCTTGGACCTAGTTGGTTCTATCCCAGTTTATGTCATGTCCTCAAGGGCTATGTCATTCTTTTACAGGTTGTACCCTGCTCCCCTCCCTCCTGTTTCATACAGATGATTATTAAAAAGTAAACTACGTTAAACAATAAACCATTTTAAAGCACCCTTAGGTTCTTTATAGCCTTATTTTAAAATATTTTTGGAATTGAGTACATACTGAAGACGTCAAGAGGGTACAGCTGGTACTGTAAAGAAGCATAAATCAAAGGCCTGTCTCAGCATAAATCTGGCCTGAGCTTAGAGGCCAGAGGGTGAAACAGGACAGATAAAAGGAAATATAATTCTCAATACCAGGTAAATTGAACAGTATGGAATGAGGGCTACAAATAATTTGTTCTGTATGTTAGGGCAAATCTCCTAAAGCATGAAGTGGTCATTGCTCTGGTATGAAGTTACTGTTAAGTACTTGAAATTTTAATTTTTTCTTTCTTTTAAGTTCTGTAATGCAGATGGTTATGGAAGAAGGCTGTTGGAAGTAATGGTATTTTAGTAAGGCTGCACAAGAGGAAAGTGGTGATGGAGGAAAAACCACACCAGAGGCACGTAGTAGTCACTGAAGACAAGCAGCCCTGGGTAAACAGAGTTTAGGACTCACAGGGAAGTAGGGATGGAGGGAAATATGGCTAAAAGGAAAATAGTAATCAGAATGAGAAGGCCTCTTTATTTATTTTTTTGGTGACACCATGCAGCTTGTGGGAATCTTTTTTGTTCTTTTTTAATATAATTTAATTTTATTTATTTTTGGCTGCGTTGGGTCTTCATTGCTGCACGTGGGCTTTTCTCTGGTTGTGGCAAGCAGGGGCTACTCTTCGTTGTGGGGTGTAGGCTTCTCATTGTGGTGGCTTCTCTTGTTGGGAGCACAGGCTGTAGGCACGTGGGCTTCAGTAGTTGTGGCACACGGGCTCAGTAGTTGTGGCTCACGGGCTCTAGAGCGCAGGCTCAGTAGTTGTGGCGTGCGGGTTTAGTTGCTCCGCGGCATGTGGGATCTTCCCAGACCAGGGCTCCAACCCGTGTCTCCTGCATTGGCAGGCGGATTCTTAACCACTGCACCACCAGGGAAGCCCCAGCTTGTGGGATCTTAGTTCCCCGACCAGGGATCAAACCCTGGCCCAGGCAGTGAAAGCGCTGAGTCCTAACCACTGGACCACCAGGGAATTCCCGAGAAGGCCTCTTTAAATGTCCCATCTAGCAACTTAAAACTCTCTCCTATAGGTCTTGAGGACACTGAATATGTTTGATTACTGGAGTGACATGATTAATTTTTTTAGTTTAGCAAGACTACCCTGAAAACTTTGTCATAATGTTCAGGATGGTGTGGAGGAGGTGGACAGGAGGCCATCACTATCGCCAGGGTAAGGCATAAGCAGTGGTGGTACCAGGAGATTGACAGTAAGAACAGAGAAGGAGTATAGGCAGAAGGCACTTTGAGAGAAGCTCCCCGGGCTGGGTACCAGAGAGGAAGATGGAGGAGCAGATGAGCCTCCCACAGAATGAAGCCTGATAACTCATGGGACTGATTTTTTTTTGCGGTACGCGGGCCTCTCACTGTTGTGGCCTCTCCCGTTGTGGAGCACAGGTTCTGGACGCGGAGGCTCAGCGGCCATGGCTCACGGGCCCAGCTGCTCCGCGGCATGTGGGATCCTCCCGGACCGGGGCACGAACCCGCGTCCCCTGCATCGGCAGGCGGACTCTCAACCACTGCGCCACCAGGGAAGCCCGGGACTGATGTTCTTAACTGAGGTAACAAATCATAGCAGGAAGAGGAGGTTTTGTGGTTGGAATTTGGATCTGTTAAATTCAAGGTAGGCTGTTAATCTAGAGAGGTCCAGCAGGCAGTTAGAAGGATGTGTGTCCAGAGCCTCAAGAGAGAGTTGGAGCCAGAGGTATACATTTAAGATTCGTCCAAAAGAAGTTACCAAGGAAGAGGATAAAGTGAGACAATTCCAGGTTGGTCTCTATCCAAATACTCAGAATTAGTGATATTTTCCTGTATATATAATTTGGAACAATCATTTCAGGATACTCACTAATTAGAACATAGAATTTCCTTTTCTAATTTGTCTTTTAACTATGAGAGTAAAAGGCTTATGAGCTATAAAATATAAAACATTTCCTTCTCTTACTGAATATGATTTATTCCTATGAATTAGAATACAGGAATTATAAGTGTAAATCAAGGATAAACTACAAATGCATTATTCAGATCTTTGGGTAATGGCTAAAAGTACCTGAACCACTATACCCTGACAGCAGTGATTGACTGATTCCAGAAATACTCCAACTGTGTTCCAGGAGGGGAGCTACTAATTTTAAAATATAAAATTAAGCAGTCGCTCAATTCACATTTGCTAAGCTCCTCTAGTATTCTAAACTGGCCACTTGATTGCCTTTTCCAAAGCCTGTGTACCTGGTAATTTGCACCTCCAAAGGCTCTGAAAAATATTTCTTGAGCAACTTTAGGCCACCTCTCTGCTCTTTTCCTTACTAAAGCTCATCAGACAATTAGTGATGAAGACATGGGTTGAAGTTTTTGAAGGTCCAATAAGTAACATATTGTTTTCCTCATTTGGCTTTTGAACCAAAAGACATCAGGTCAATGACGAACAACATATCACCTTTATTATTATCACAATCATCATCATCACAACCACCACCATCATAATCATTATCACTGTGAAGACTAGGTTAGGAGTTGCGGCCTATATGAGGAACAGCAATGGACATCCTAATGCTGAACCTCTGAATTAGATAGATTTATCCACCAAGTCATATGCAAAAGTGGAGAACCACAGGCCTCCCTATGTGGGAACCTACCTTGTAAAACAAACTTCAGGCATGGAAAAGCCAACAAAAAATGATGCTTCCAGCATCAAAAGTAAAAGAGAAGAAAAGAGGAGAGTCATGCATGCCCAGTTCCTTATCCCATATCACCAACAAGTGAAGTCATTTATTTTTCAGTCAGTTATTTACTTGGATGGCCCATATTCTGAAAACGTGAAGCCATCTGAAAAAGACTCTTCTCTTCTTTGTTCCTTATCTTCCTTCTTCACCACTCACAAACTCATAGTCTAAGGACTTAATAAGAGTTGGAAAACAGAATCTAGCATTAGAAAAATCTTCTGAGATCACTTAGCCTGACCTGTCAGTGCAGGGAAGTGAAGTGACTTGCCCAAAGTCACACAGTTCATTAGTGGAAAATCTTAGGCTAGTATCCTTTAAGTTTAAAGTAGATATCTGAAAAAACACACTGTTACTTTATTGCACAATTTTGTATACCACTCAAAGGTGCCTTTGAGCAGAAACATCAGCCAGATGGTGATAACTTTTTCAAAGAATCTCTAACCCAGAGAGGGAACTTAATGAAGCAGCAGACTTTCACATGGCCCTTATTTATCTTGATCTGAGCAATATTTTCTGAGGATACAGGCTGTGTTCCTTCTTCTACTCTGGAAAGACTTGGTCTTTTCTACCCAGGAAATGACAAAAGACTTATTCTGTCCATTTGTTTCTGTGGAATCACTTCTCAACTAGTAAAGAGCACAGCAGATAGTAAGCACTCGATAAATGGGAAATGATGAAAGAATGAATAAATGAACAAATGAATAAAGTTTCCCTCTCATTCAAAAAGAGTACAAGATGACGGGCTTCCCTGGTGGCGCAGTGGTTGGGAGTCCGCCTGCCGATGCAGGGGACACAGGTTTGTGCCCCAGTCCGGGAAGATCCCACATGCTGCAGAGCGGCTGGGCCCGTGAGCCATGGCTGCTGAGCCTGCGCGTCCGGAGCCTCTGCTCCACAATGGGAGAGGCAACAACAGTGAGAGGCACACAGCAAAAAAAAAAAAAAAAAAGAGTACAAGATGAAAAAAAAAATTGATGCTGTTCCAGTTAAGGCAATAAAAAACTCAATTTTTATTGAGAAATGCATCAATTTACTTTCCAGAGTTCTATATGAAACATTAACAATTATTAACAAATATTAGCAATTATCATTCAAATTGACTTAAGTGGAGAGAATGGAAAGGAAAACCAAGAGTAAAGAAACAGCAGGAGAAACATCCAACTGAGAAAAAGAGTAGTTAGGAGAGCCTCAATATTTATGAGGCACAGCCCTGACAACCCCAGTGATTCCCCAGATTGACAAGAAAACAGTAAGTACTAAGCCAACTTTATTCCTGAGCAAAATGCTTCCTTTCTGAATACCAGCCCTAGAGCATTTGAAGTTTATGTGTATGCCAGGAACTTTACATATGCTATTCTATTTCAGCCTTTACTACCACTCTGTGAGGTAGACATTATAAACTCTGTCATAAACCACACATATCACGGACCTTCACAAATGTTAAATTGAAATATTAAGCTTATACTGTATAAATCTATCTTTAATCTTACATCTTTCTCTCTCCTTCAGCTAAAAATTTTCCTCTTGCTCATTCACATGTCAAACCATTAATTTAAAAAGTATTTATTAAGCAATAGGTGGGATAATACATTTGTACATATGGGAAATTAACAACTTAGTAATGAAATTAAGAATACAATTCTATTCAAAATAGCATCACAAGGAAAAAATACTTAGGACTAAATTTAACAAAAGAAATGTAAGACTTTTACACGAAAAATTTTAAAACTTTGCTAAAGAAAATCGAAATAAATGGAGAGATAGTCCACGTTCATGGAAAGAAAGACTCAAGACTGCTAAGATGATTATTCTCCCCAAATTGATCTATAGATCCAATGCAATTCTTATGAAAGTTCCAGCAGGCTTTTTTTGTTTTGTTTTTTTGCAGAAATTGACAAGCAGATCCAGAAATTTATATGGAAAATACAAAACATCTAGAATAACCAAAACAATTTTGAAAAAGAATAATCTGTAGGATTTTCACTTCCCAATTTAAAAACTTACCATAGGCTACAGTTATCAAGACAGTGTGGTACTGGCATAAAGATAGACATAGATCAGTGGAACAGAATTGAGAGTCCAGAAATAAATCCTTATATTTACAGTCAATTGAGTTTTGGCAAAAGCACCAAGTCAATTCATTGGGGAAAGGATTCTGTTCAACAAGTGGTGCTGGGACAACTGAATATCTACATGCAAAAGATTAACTTAGATCCTCACAACACACCATATACAAAAAGTAACTCAAAATGGGTCATAGATTTAAATGTGAGAGTGAAAACAATAACGCTTTTAGAAGAAAGTACAGGAGAAAATCTTCAAGATTTGGGGTTAGGCAAAGATTTTTTGGATATGACACCAAAAGCATAGTGCATACAAGAAAAAATAATAATAAATCAGACCTCATCAAAATTCAAAACTTTTGTACTTCAAAGTACATAATTAAGAAAATGAAAAGACAAGCAACAGACTAGGAGAAAATATTTGCAAACCACACACCAGATTAAGGACTTGAGATATAGAGAGAGCTCTTACATCTCAATAAGAAGACAAAAAACTCAATCAATAAATGAGCAAAGATGTGAACAGACAGTTCACCAAAGTAGATATTGGGTTGGCCAAAAAGTTCCTTCGGTTTTTAAGTAAAAATGAAAGACACCTTTTTCTGGCTTCCCTGGTGGCGCAGTGGTTGAGAGTTCGCCTACTGATGCAGGGGACACGGGTTCGTGCCCCGGTCCACGAAGATCCCACATGCCGCGGAGCGACTAGGCCCGTGAGCCATGGCTGCTGAGCCTGCGCATCCGGAGCCTGTGCTCCACAATGGGAGAGGCCACAACAGTGAGAGGCCCGTGTACTGCAAAAAAAAAAAAAAAAAAAAAAAAAAAGACACATTTTTCATTTTCACCAAGAACTTTATTGAACAACATATTCACCCTTTTGTTCCACTACCTTCTGCCATTTTTCAGGCAACTTCATAATTCCATCTTCCCCAAACTTTTTATCTTTTTGAGCAAAGAACTGTTCCAGGTGCCTTTTACAGTCTTCCAGGGAATTGAAATGTTTTCCATTAAGAGAGTTCTGTAAAGACAAAAATAAATGGAAATCCAAAGGTGCACTGTCTGGTGAATACTGTGGATGAATCAGAACTTCCCAGCCAAGCTGTAACAGTTTTTGCCTGGTCATCAAAGAAACATGCGGTCTTGCGTTATCCTGATGGAAGATTATGCATTTTCTGTTGACTAATTCCGGACGCTTTTCATTGAATGCTGCTTTCAGTTGGTCTAATCAGGTGCAGTACTTGTTGTAATTAATCATTTGGTTTTCCGGAAGGAGCTCATAATAGAGGACTCCCTTCCAATCCCACCATAGACACATCACCTTCTTTGGATGAAGACCAGCCTTTGGTGTGGTTGGTGGTGGTTCATTTTGCTTGCCCCACTATCTCTTCTGTTCCACATTATTGTGCGGTATCCACTTTTCATTGCCTGTTACAATTTGTTTTAAAAATGGAACGTTTTCATTACGTTTAAGTAGGGAATTGCACGTGGAAATACAGTCAGGAAGGTTTTTTTCTGCTTAACTTATGTGGAACCCAAACATCAAAGCGATTAACATAACCAAGCTGGTGCAAATGATTTTCAGTGCTTGATTTGGATATTTTGAGTATGTCAGCTCTCTCCTGCGTGGTATAACGTTGATTGTTCTCAATTAATGTCTCGATTTGATAGCTATCAACTTCACCTGGTCTACCTGACTGTGGAGCATCGTCCAGCGAGAAATCTCCAACACGAAACTTCGCAGACCACTTTTGACACGTTTGATCAGTCACAGCATTTTCTCCATACACCACACAAATCTTTTTCAGTTTCAGCTGCGTTTTTACCTTTCTTGAATTATATGTCGAAAATGTTGCTTTTTTCTTCCATCTTCAGTATTAAAATGGCAACACAAAAATTCACCAATTTTGATAAGTTTTTTTTCTAATGCATGCTGATATGACAGCTGTCACAATACAATCTAAGAAAATTGTTTTGAATGAAGTTAAACACAACTAAATGTTATTAGAGCCATCTTACAGAAAAAAACAAATGAACTTTTTGGCCAACCCAATATACAAACAGCTAATAGGTACATGAAAAGATGCTCAGCATCTTTATTCACCAGGGAAATGCAAATTAAAACCACAGTGAGTACCATTTTACACCCACTGGAATGGCTAGAAGACAGACAATGAAAAATGTTGGCCAGAAGGTGGAGAAATGGGAGCACTCATCCAGTGCTGATAAGAATGTAAATGGTACAGCCACTCTGGAAAACAATTTGTTAGCTTCTTAAAAAGTTAAACATAAAATTCCCACACAACCCAACAATTCTACTCCTAGGTATCTACTCAAGAGAAATGAACACATGTCCACATAAAGACTTGCACCAGAATGTTCATATCAACACATACTGGAAACAACCCAAATGTCCATCAGCTGGTGAATGGATACACAAAACATGGTCTATCCATACAATGGAATCCTATCCAGCAATAAAAAGGAAACGTGATTGGTGAACTTCAAAAACATTATGTGAAGTGAAATAAGCCAGACACAGAGACCACATATTTTGAAATTCCATTGTTACAAAATTTCCAAAAAAGGGCAAATTTATAGAGAACGAAAGTAGAATAGGGGTTGCCTATTGCTAGAGGTACTAGCTAGGATTAACTGTAAATGAGTATGAGGGATCTTATTAGGGGGGTGGAATTGTTCTAAAAGTGATTTATGGTGATGGTTGCACCACTTGGTGAAGTTACTAAAAATCATCGAACTGTATATTTGAAATAGGTAAATTTTATATGTAAAATATACCTCAATGAAGTTGTTAAGTAAAAACAAATTAAAAAATAAATTAGTAAAAGCCAATGTATCATTTGATTTTTGATGGAATATACATCATTTACTCAAACTCAAATCTTAAAAGCCAGTTTTGAAACATTCCTCTTCTTCGTGGTTATACAGATCAGGTATCAAGGCCTTGCTTGTTCTTCTTGTGAACATTACTGCATGAAGAATTTCTTTATTTTTCTTTCTGAAGCCATTTTACTAATCCAGATCTTTCTTACTTCCTTACTTAATGTTGTTATATTTGTAAGTGTTTTCCCTAACTCTATTTACTCCCTGTAGGTTAAACTGCACTAATTACTAGATTAATTCTGCAGTAACGTTGGTTTTATCAGGTTGTGCTTTCTATCCTGGACCTGTAATTATTCTCATTGCAGGCAGTATACTGTGCAAACAATGGCTTTCCTGTTTGGACCCACCCTATATTTCCAATTTTATTTTCCACTCTTATTACAATTCCTTTACTCTATCAGATTGGTTTCCTCATTGTCCCCTGTATTAGTTTCTTAGAGCTGCCATGACAAATTGCTACAAATGTGACAAATTGTGACAAACTAGGTGGTTGAAAACAACAGAAATTTGTTCTCTTGCAATTCTGGAGGCCAGAAGTCTCAAATCAAGGTTTCAGCAGGGCTGTGTTTCCTACTAAGAGTTTACTAGAGAATCCTTCATTGCTTCTTCCAGCTTTCAGCGTTGCCAGCAGTCCCTCATGTTCCTTGCCTTATATACACATCCGTTTCCAACTTCTGCCTCTGTCTTTACATGGCCTTCTCTGGGTACTCTTCTCTTCTAAGGCCACTTATCACTAGGCCCACCCTAATCCAGGATGATCTCATCCTAAACTCAGTTGCATCTGCAAAGATCCTTTATGCAAATAAGGTCACGTTCAAAGATTCCAGGTGAATATATCTTTTGGGACACTACCATTAAATCCATTACATCACCCAAACACCCTATGTCCTTTTTATACCTTTGGCCATGTTATTTCCACATTTGAAATTTCTCTTCCATTCCTTTTCCCAGATCCTGCTCAGATTCTAAGTCTAGCTCACAAAGCTTCTCCTAATCAGAACAGCCTGTATTAGTTTCTCCTTTTCCTGAACTCCTATAGCACTCATTGGTCCCTTCATTTCTGCATTGTTTATGTTCACGTTAGTAGCTCCTGTTTGCCAACCAGATTTTAATCTCCTGTAAGGAGATCTCAAACTCTAAAGCAGTGGGTCTCAGCTTTGGCTGCATATTGGAATTACCTGGGGATTTTTAAAGACACTCTTATTTGTGTCCCACCCCAAGAGGTTCTAATTTAACTGGTCTGGGGGTGTGTCCTAGGCATAGGTATTTTTTAAAAGCTTCCTTACTTTATTCTAATGTGCAGCCAAGATTGAGAAACCACAATTTTATAGCTCGTGTTCTCAACAGGGAGGGCTAAAATTGGTGCTTGGGGTGGGATTGGGGTAGAAAAATCTTAGATATTACAATGGCCTGTCATCCTTCAAAAGGCCCAAGTATATAAGCAGATATATAGTACACATATCTATAGTACTAAAATTTCATGGGGAGGGAGCAGTTAGGGAAAAAATGTCTAAAATGCTTACTTAGAGGGGCAATAATGAAAAATATGCTGAGAAACTCTGCTCTAAAGTATATCAAAATCACCTGCGGAACTTGGTAAACTACATGTGGCCAAGCCCCCAGAGATTCTGATTCAGAAGTTTGGACCATGGCCCAAAATTCTGTATATTGTATAAACTAACATTTGCATGGTTACTATATATGAAGTATTCTCCTGAGTGCACCCATTCATTATCTTCACTTGACAGATGAAGAAACAGAGGCACACAGAACAATGTGCCCAAAGTCACTCAGCTAGTAAAAGACGGAAAAGATTTGAACCCAGGCATTCGTACTCACATACTTAACCCATAATTATATAGCCTCAAGTACCAGAGTTTGTGCTGGAGGGTAAGAAACATGCCTCCATAGTTCTCTTCTATTCCTTCCACAAGGAGCAGAATGCTTCATACAGAACGGGCCAAAAAGTACTTGTTGAATTAATGACCATGGACAAAGAAAGAACCAAAGAACAGCCAGACAACAGTAGGACTATGGGCACCTTGTATCAGGATGTTCAGTCAGGACCACAAGGGGTTAGATTCCATTATCTGACTGGGTTAGTTATGAAGCAGGTTAAATGGTCAAGGATAAGTCTTCATGCTTAGTCTGAGAGATGTAGGAGTACTTGGGAAATCTCCAGTGTATTACAACTATTAACACAAGGTTAAGCCAACAAAGATCTCAAAATGTTCGCTTTCATTGTTCCAAAGCCGTTTGATGGTTTGGGGTTCCTTGAGATCAGGGGTTCTTAAGTTCCATGGGCTCCTTTGGCAATCATATGTGAAGTCACATAGCATGTATTTAGAAAATTACTCTGAGAAAGGTTGAAGCCTATAGACCACTTCTCAGAATAATGTTTCTAATGTGTAAAACAAAGGTATGAAATGACACAGCCAGGCAACTATATTGAATTACATTTATCAAAATATTTTTTTAATGTGTGATAGGGTAATATCTGTGTTTCCTTATTAACATCTTTAAAAAGATCTAGTGACAAGTCTAAAAACAACTGTAATTTGATGTTTTGATGAGTGTAAATAATATTTCAAGCTATCCGTAACAACTAAAATGTGATACAGGAATATCTGTGATTTCTAACAGTGACAAGGAGTCACAGGTACTGCTAATACTAATGTGGTTTGTTGCCAAATTCATAGTAGAAAGAAATGCTCATTTTCAGTTAAAGGTTAGTGAAAATAAAGATGTGAATGTTTTCCCATCTATGGACCCCTTGGAGGGACCCGTGGATCTGGGGTTAAAACCCCTTCTATTTAACTCCAATAGTCTGGCCCTATCTGCTTCATCCTGCCCAACTTGGCCTGTCTTGATTTAGAGACACTCCACAGACAAGTTCCATCACTGTCAAAATTTTTGGCCAGGAAAGTTTCTCTAGAAGGACAGGATACAGCCTCTTAACACAGCAGCAGCTTTGGACACAGTAACCCTTATAATGACAAGAATTGAGAAGTGCTGTGGGGAAGGATTAGTTAGAAAAGCATTTCTGGGGAGTTCCCTGGCGGTCCAGCGTGGTTAAGACTCTGCGCTTTCACTCCCGAGGGCCGGGGATTCGATCCCTGGTCGGGGAACTAAGATCCCACAAGCCGCGCCGCCGCCGCCGCCTCCGCATGGTCAAAAAAAAAAAGGAAAAAAGAAAAGCATTTCTGAAGCCTTTATCTTCACTTTGCTTAACAATCAGCTGGGGAATCTAGAAAAAAATGCATACTCTTGGACACTCCCACAAGCCCCCCAACCCCAAGTACACCTTTCTCTCTACACAAACACACACCTCAGAGTTTCTAATTCAGTGAGTCTGGGGTGGGGCCCAGGTATCTGCATTTTAAATGATCCTACCAGGTAATTAAGTGGCTGCTGACCAGATGCATTAGCTTAGAGTCTAACTTAGCAGAGACCTCTTTTGAGAGCAATTTGTGTTTCCAAATGGAAGAGAAAGAAGCAAGCATCAAAGCCTTTCAGAGCATTTCCCAACAGCTGCCTGGCCAGCCCCTCAGGTGACTGGTTTCGGGCAGACAGCAGTCTAACTCTAAAGGTTCACCATCAGGGCAGAGCCGTTTACAGTTCCCATCAGAAATGAAATCTGTGACTAAATTTTCCTCTTTTGCGAAATGGAAATATTCTCCCTCTTTTTCTCTCTCATCTCCCCGGTTTTCCCCTCAGGATTCTGCAGAGACTAAAAGGAATACATGATTCACTGAGAGGCTTGAACTCTTAACAAAGGTGCCAAATAAATACACTGATGTTTTAAGAACCCCATAATTCCGCAGCACAAAGGGTAAGGATTTCTTAGATTCTGGAGGCTTGTTGTTCCGCAGTGCCTGGGATAACTCCTTTATCTTATCTGCAATAACTTTATCTGTAATCTGGAAGATAACTTCAGCCTGTGTTAAGAGAACAATGATATAAGCCTCTCTCTGTCATTCGACCCTTGACCTTTATCTGCAAGGAACACGGGAGGGAGGCTTGTGGGCTTCCTGATCCTTTTATATCTTTAGTCTCACCAGTCAGGACTTTATTAGAAACTTAACTAAAGCCACCGAGACTCTGTCTAGCACAAAGGTGGTAAGATTCTTTATTCTGGACAGAATGAATCTAAATTGACAGGTTGGAATTGTAGTTTTTTATTTTAACAAAGAAGCAAAAAACATTTTACTAAGATATTAAACACATCTTTTATATATAATATGATGCTAAATTGTATTTATTAGCAATTAGAGTGTGATTTATTTTTTTCTCCTCTTGTTATAGGGCTATTTACAGCTCCTGGCAGTTAAGTTAACTTATCAATGTTTTAAATTTTTAAAAGCTTCCTATTTAATAGGAGATTGGTCAGTGAAATGTATAGAGTTTATAAACTTCTCTCCAGTGTTCCATCCACCTCCCATAAATAATGATACCACTTATTACTACTTTCCCCCCCTTAAATCCCTCCCTCCAGTGTTGAAGAAGCCGTGGCAATCTTGAGTCTATCATTGTATAATTTCGTAAAAGAAAAAAAAAAAAAAGATTGTCAGTGATCCTGCTAAGGAAATGCAGCTTTGAGTCAGCACTGAGGGAGGTGTGTGTGTGCCCTACACTGTCCAGGGTTTGGGAAGCCCTTTCATTCTGGTACAAGAGTTGGGGGTATAACTTTTATACTTGAATCTACCTACCAAGTTTACATTTCTCGGTTCCTTTTTGTAAGGTGCTATTTCTGTATTTAAATAACTTCTTTCCCAGTGTAAAGCTGCTTTCTGCTTTATCTTACCGCACTGCTAGTCTTGTGTAGGTATTAATTTTATTGCTGCTTACTGCTTTTCTTGTATTACTTAGCTCTGCTCTGTCTTCTAATGGCTATATTAAAGTCTGACACAGACAATATTTGTTGAATAAATCCTGAGCCAGGCACTGTATTTACTACTTTATTACAGTTAATCTCATTTGATCTGATTAATTAAATATTCTTCATTAAATTCTATGAGGCCAGTTAGAATTATTATCACAACCTCATTTTAAAACTAAAAAACATGAGTCTGAAAAACACTGAATGAATTTATAAGACTTTAGAGAATCACTGGAAAAACTAACACTAAATCTTGAAATTGGTTAGGCCCAGGGGTTTATAATTGTTTAGTCCAGGGGTCAGCAAATTATGGCCAGAGGTCAAATCTGGCCCACTGCCTGTTTTATTAAAGCACAACTCACTGATTTATGACTCTGAAAGATGATCTGACATAAGGAATATTACAAACTCCAAACCCTTATTTCCTAAACCTCAATAAAGAATAAACATGCTGAAAATATTTCCCAATCTTGTTATGTTGACAGTATTTTAATAGATAAATTGTGTGTACATTTGTCAGATTAATCAGATTTTAAAACATTGAAGCATATGGACATTTACTAACCTATTTTTTAACTCTATGTCCTGATGTTCAAGGACCATTTGATTATAAGAAACAGGCACACTGGAGAAAGTTTAAGTGAAGACCGAATCCAAGGAAACTGCAGAATCCAAGGACAGGAGAAATCACTGAGTTTCTTAGCTGGAATGGACTAAGAACTCGGAAGCTCTCAGAGCCCATGGCCGCTTATTTCTCCAGCTCTCCCTCTTTCCAAAACCACATGATCTCTCTCTCAGTGCTCCCTGCCTGTTCATCAAACACACATAGCCTACAATGAATGTCCCTAAGTGGTGGCATCAGTGGCTATATGACCTTATACATCTAGCTCCTGTGGCCATTAACAGTCTCTGGGTCAATTTCCTTGTCCAGGCATCGAATGCACAATTGCTGGGGGAATATGTGATATAAAGGTCTGTCCCTTCCCATGTTATGGAGGGTCAAATCTCCAAGAAGCCTGTATGGAGGAGAATAAATGACTGTCATCACTAACATGCCCTATGAAAATGATTCTCAGTGTGATGGGGGTGGTGTCTATTCCTCAGATTGTGCTATAACACTGTTATGAACCACTATTTCTCATAGGAGTATATCATGGCCTTTAATTTTGCTTGTCTGGATAAAAGGTAAACCATGCTCTAGTGTGATTTATAATAATGTACTATGTTAAGGAGAAAAGGCTTTGTTATTTGCAGAAATATTATATCTGAAACTAATGCAAACACACGATAAATGCAGCTCTTTAAAATACTTAACTAGGTACACGTTCTTAAACAACTGATAATTAAATGGAGTCATTGAGATGATGATTTCATTTCTTCGATGTGCTGTAAATGTCACTTTTCTTTTGGCTTCTTAATCTAACCTACATATTTGCTTCCCCACTGTGTATTTCTTATAATATTTATGCTTAGCAAAATGGGAATACCAATAAGCACTACAATTTTATAGGCCTATCAAACAGCAGAATGTCTAGTCTATTGGTAGACTTTAATGATATTACCATGTCTCTGTCCCAGTACACCTTGTAGCAATTTTCCAACACATTCATAGGATTACATTTATAATGCTGTATTAATCCATTTGCAAACTCACATCTGAGGTCATAACGTTGACCTGCAAAATTAACAGTATACTCGTGTTGTTCATTCAGCAGCTAAGTATAACCTCCAATTATTTTATAATTGTTTTGATGAGTGTAGTTTCTTTTGTACATGAAAATGATAATACTTTCCCAGCTGAACTTACACTTGGATTTTTCTCCCTTGTGAAAAAAAGACTCACATTTGTAAATTAGTTGATCCAGACTGGTAGTGTTTTCCCAGACCAAAGTACAGTGTCTTCCTCTGTAAAATTCTAGTTTTTCCTATGAGTGAGACTGTGATTTTGGACTATGGAATTATATGTGTCTGTGCATCATGTAACATTTGCTGAGTGCCTACAATACTCAAAGCATTGCTAGAAATTTGTAGAACAAAAATGAATAAGATAATCACTGTCCTCAAGGAGCTTCTATTTGTTAGGGAAAAGCCACTAAACCATCTAAACCTGATTAATTGTGACACATGTTATAATAGACTAGAGGGATGGACAAATGCCATGGGAGAACAGAAAAAAACTCTGTAAATTATTCTGTGAGTGAGACAAGAAAAACTGCATATGACATGACCTTTGACTTTGGCCTTGAAGGAAGAAAGAAAAATTCAGGTAAAAGAGAACAACATGTGTATGGTGACCTGAGGCAAAATAATTAAATTAGTAAAAGGAATGTATCTAGGATGGATGCAACATATTGGAGAAAGAGGTAAGAAGTAGGCTGAATAAGTAAGATGTGACCGTGGTATAAAAAGACTTGCATGCCACTGTATGGCATCATAAAGAAAATGGAAAACCACTGAAGTTTTTAATTTAGGAATTTACAAAAGCATATTTGTGTTTTAGAAAAATAATACATGTGGCAATGTGGAGGACTGACCACATTGCAGTGAATTCCATGAATATTCATCTAGTATCAATCTAGTTTTCCTCATTCTATAATAAAGATATTTATCCATTCATTTAACAACTACCATGGGCCAAGAATCCTATATTGAGTTATCATGACCAAGTATATATTACCACCATTGATTAACTAATGTTTAATTCCTTTCAACTTCAAGAAACCCCAATATTCTTAGATTTCCTTGGTACTAAAACTACAAGAGTGACTTTCAATAGTAGTTAAGCCTCATTACATCAAGTTTGCTTCTTGGCATTTATAATTATGCAATATGGAGGTGTATATCATTATTCAAATTATTTTAAAAGTCTCAAAAAGAGAAAAAACACGAATTACCAATATCAAAAATGAAAGAGGAGGACTTCCCTGGTGGCACAGTAGTTAAGAATCTGCATACCAATGCAGGGGACATGGGTTTGGGCCTTGGTCCGGGAAGATCCCACATGCCGCAGAGCAACTAAGCCTGTGCGCCACAACTTCTGAGCCCGCGTGCCACAACTACTGGTGCCTACGAGCCTAGAGCCCATGCTCTGCAACAGGAGAAGTCACTGCAATGAGAAACCCACGCACCGCAATGAAGAGTAGACCCCACTCGCTGCAATGAAGACCCAACACAGCCAAAAATAAATAAATAAATAAATTGATTTTTTTTTTTAAAGTGAAAGAGGAAATATCACTACAGATCAATTAAGATATAAGGAAAAATTATCAACAACATTATGCTAACAATTCCAGTAACTTATATAAAATGAACAAATTCCTTGAGAGGTACAAATGACCAAAACTAACAAAAGAAGAAACAGAAAATCTGAATCATACTATGTCCATACAACTATTGTAGAATTCCACAAGTTAAAAGTATCCTCACAGGGACTTCTCTGGTGGTCCAGTGGTTAAGTAAGACTCTATGCTTCCACTGCAGGGAGCATGGGTTTGATCCCTGGTCGGAGAACTAAGATTCTCACATGCCATGCACAGCGCAGTCAAAAAAAAAAAAAAAAACAGAAGTATTCTCACAAAGAAAACTCCAGGTCCAGATGGCTTCACTGATGAAATCTACTGAATATTTTAAAAAACAATGGCAAATTTACACAAACTCTTTAAGAAAATAAAGGAAGAGGAGGGGATACTTACCAACTCATTTTACGAGAATAGCATTTACTATGATACCAAAACCAGGCAGAAGCATTACAAGAAAACTACAAATCAATTTCCCTACAGATTCAAAACTTCTCAGCAAAATATTAGCAAGTTGAATCCAGCCATGAACAAAAAGGATATTACATCATGACAAAGTGGGACTTACCCAGAAACGTGAGACTGGTTTAATATAAAAATTATTTTAAAAGTTTAAAACCTGAGACTTAGAACTAACATAAAGCTTCAATAAGCATACATGGGGTAAATAATTGATAGAGGAATGCTAATCCTCAAAACTGTTGTCTTATTTTTTTGGCTTAATGGACTGGGACACGGTCAGATGCATAGAGAGCACTGTGCAACTCAAGCCTAAGAGAGTCTGCGCGTGACATCCCCCCGACACTTCCCCCCCGTCACAATGATTGCTTTATGTGTGGGTCCTGTCACAGTAAAGTTGAGCAAAGAGAATTTTTCTCTTAATCTGGAGTCTGACTCATACATACGTTATCTCTAGAACTGTTGCAACTGTTTTGTTATAAGAGTGAAGCTGACATACTAAAAAGGCCAGTGAGAGAATCATAAAAAGAAAATATAGAGATGAAGCCCATATCAAACCTTCACAAAGCCCTTTATACATCTGAACTTTTTCATAGAAGTCAATTAATTCTGATCTTGGATAGATTATTTTTTTTATTAACTAAGTAATAAATAACCATGGAAGAAAAATCTGAAAATACAGATAAGCCCACTCTATTTCCATTGCTTTTGCATTTACCATAGAAATTTGTCCATAATATTTAACTTAAAAAACACAAAATTAATCAATATTTGTATCATCCTCCTGAACAACATAAGGTCTCTAGGACACTTTAACTCTGATTATCCCCTATAATTTATAGCTGTATATTTTAGGTATATCTTTTTTTAAGCTCCTCAAAATTATTCTTTTACAATGTTTACTTAGATTTACCTATATTTTACGTTTTGTTTTATCACCTATTCTTGAATCACAGACCACTGATGTGAGGTCACTTTCTTCCATATGAAGCACGTATTTTAGAGTTTCCTTAGGTTAGGGATTGTTAATTGCAAACTCTCAGTTTTTGTTTGTCTGAAATGTCTTCATTTTGCCCTGGTTTTGAAATATGTTTTTGACAGTCATACAATTCCAGGGTGAGAGTTATGTTCTTTTAGCACATTAAGATTTTGCTACTTTCTTTTGCCTTCCATGGTAGTTCTCAGTCTAATTATCTTTTCATGGTAATCTACTTTTTTCTTTTAAGTTTCCTTGTCACTGGTGTTCTACATTTATCTACAACGTGGCTAGGGGTATTTTTTTCTCTTACTTTATGCTGTTTGAGAATTGATGTGCGTTTTGAATATTTGGATATAGGTTTTTCATTTGTTCTGGAAGGTTCTCTATCACTAACTCTTCTAATGTTCTGCCTGCACCGTTCTGTCTCTCATCTCTTTCTAGAATTCCAATTTGATGTATGTGAAATCTTCTCACTCTATCATTTGTGTCTCAATGTCTCTTCATATTTTCTGTCTCTTTATATCTCTGTACTACATTCTAATTTTCAGTACTATCTTCCAGTTCACTAATTCTGACTTCAGCAGTGTCTAATCTGCTTCTAAAGCAACCTATTGAATTTTTTCAAGTGCTATATTTTTCATCTCCAGAGGCTATATGTGATTTATTTTCAAATTAGCTCGATCATCTTTTAGTCTACTATTTCTTTAAACATATTATACATACCAATTGTGTTAATAATTCAAATAGTTCAGTTTTGTGGGTTATTGATTCTGCTCGTTCTTTCTCATTGTGGCTATGCTTCCTTGGTTATTTTGTGATTTTTGATGGTGACCTAGTCATTCTTGGAATTTATCTGTAGGACTTTTTTGATGCCTGGATTGAAGGCACTATCCTCCTGAGAGGATTTGTGTTTACTTTTTCCAAACCCTAGGACACTACTAATTTGGCATCACTTTAAACTTAATATTTACCTTGAAGTTTTTCAGACCATGTGGGTAGTGTAAATCCAGGCTGTAATCCCTAGGGGTTGACTTGTGTTTATGAATTATGAGGAAAGAATTGTCCTCCTTCAACCAGTGCCAAAGTTTAAATACTACAATTTTCCTTGAAGTTCCCTTATAAAATGGGGAGTACGGTGGGTTTATTTCACCATCACACTGATTACGTGTACAGATTCACCACCAGTTTTTTGTTTACCTTCACATTGAGTATTCTGCATCCTAGTGAAATGTAAGAGTCTCAAAATTAGACTCCCCAATTTGAGAGGAACTTGGAAATAATCTTTGTCCCTTGTACTCCTCAAGACCTGAAAAGTAAAGTTCAAATTCAAAAGATTTGGCAATTGCCCCCAAAGTGAAAGACATTTTCAGTGTGTTCAAGTTCATGTCTTCTCTTAGTTTTGACATCTGTGTATTCCATACTTTCTTGCCATCTCAAAGATGTATTTAAACACAAATATCTTATTTTTAAAATCCAGGATATTAGGGGATTTTGTGGTTTGTTTTATAGTGAGAGCATCAGTCTGGGTATCTATTCTATCATGCTGTCAGATATAGAAGTCCTCTTTACATGTCTTCTCTCATGTTATTCCATTAGCTGGAAAACTCTCCACACCATGCCAGTTACAAATTTATCACCTCAGTTCCAAACTCTCTCTTCATTGCCTGCTGTGCAAAAATGCAACTGTGCCTTTAACATAGTTTTTATTTGCCAGCTGACATAATGTTAAACTTTGTCAATAGAGGGTGGTGGAGAGACATTGCAGGATGAAGGGATTTTCCTTCCAGTTCCCAGTCTGCTCCTTTGGCAGGCATGTGAAACTTCTCCAGTACCAGGCTCCAGCAGCACTCACAATTTCCCAAGTGTCTGGCTCCTATAGTGCCCATGGCTTCCCAGGCACCCACATTGGTGACTTCAACTTTGCCAATACCAGGGTCCTGCAGCTCAGGCAGTCTCTTCAGTGCAGGGCAGTCAGCAGCAGGGAGCAGCCAGCAGCTTTCCCCAGCACCCTCTTGGGCTGTTTCCTAGCAGAGTGCCTTCAGTGAAATACCTCCTTGGGAACAACTTCCCCTACACCCCAGAAACTTCTGTCGCAGCAACTTCTCTGCCACTTCTGGCTCTCAGACCTGGAGTAGAAAGCAGGAGCTTTCTTCCTTGGGTATATTGCTAAGGTTGAGTAGTGGTTGGTCCTTTGGAGTTCTCTTTACTTCTATCTAGCCAACCCCACCTTAATCATATCCCCTGCTTCTTTTTAAAAAAAATTAATTAATTAGGGCTTCCTGGTGGTGCAGTGGTTGAGAGTCTGCCTGCTAATGCAGGGAACACGGGTTCGAGTCCTGGTCTGGGAAGATCCCACATGCCACGGAGCAACTAGGCCCGTGAGCCACAACTACTGAGCCTGCGCGTCTGGAGCCTGTGCTCCGCAACGAGAGGCCACGACAGTGAGAGGCCCGCGTACCGCGATGAAGAGTGGCCCCCGCTTGCCACAACTAGAGAAAGCCCTCGCACGGAAACGAAGAGCCAACACAGCCAAAAATAAAAAAATAAATTAATTAAAATAAGGCTCAACATTTTAAAAAAATAATAATAAATAAATAAATTTATTTATTTATTTAATTTGGGTGTACTGGTTCTTTGTTGCGGCAGGCTTCTCTAGTTGCAGTGCACAGGCCCAGAGCATGTGGACTCAGTAGTTGCAGCACAAGGGCTTAGTTACAGTATGTGGGATCTCTGCCAGCACTTATCCCACTAATTGAAAATATCATTTTTTTAATATAATGTCACCTACTATGAGAACACACACTCTTGGGAACAATTTTTAATCTTTTATTCTTAATGACTAAATGCCTAATCCAATTCACAGTAATTACTATATGCTCAAAAAAAAAAAAAAAAAAACTGCTGTTGAATTAACTGAATACTTGCAAATCATTTAGTCTCTCTAATCTTCAATTTCTTCCTCTCCTAACTGGTATCATTAACAACTGTTCTTAAGATGGACTAAATGAATATTTGTTTCTAGTTCCTTAACACAACTAAAGGCAGATCATGCTACTAAATGTGTTATTTCGTGTGGGAAAAAAAACAAAGAATTACTCTTTTAGTAAGATTTTATTTTTCAAATAGTATGATTAATTATAGAAAGAATAAAAAATTATAAAGAAAATAAAAATTAATCAAAATGTTACTAACCAGAGATAAAACTGTTAACAGTTTCATGCAGTCATTTCTAGCACTTTTTCCATGAATATTTTAAAAACCAAAATTAAGAAAAAACTATACGTATAGCTTTTTTACCCGGCTTTTTTCCATTTAATGTGAGAATATTGCTATGTCATTAAACACTCTTTTAAAAACATGTTTTTTTTGGCTATTATTCCATCATATGAATAAACCATTAAACATTTATCAAGTTATTTGGACACATGATGTTTTAATTTTTTTGCAATTAAAATAGTATTAAGATAAACATTCTTAAAATACCTACACACATCTCTCATTGTTTCCTTAAAAGAAATTAGTGGTTGGATATACTGGATCAAAGCATACAAATATTTCTATGGTTTTTTGAAACTATTGCCAAATTTCCTTCTAAAAACTATGCATTAATTTGCACTCCAGCATGAGAATAGCATTTCAGCGCATATTCAGCAAACAAAATGGTTTGAAAAAAACTGCCAATTTAGTTGTTGAAAATACTATTTACTTTCACTTGTATTTCTTTTATTTTTAGTAATGTGCATGTTTTCAAGTTTATTCCTTTTGATGTTAAGTATCTATTTATATGCACCCTGTTTTTAAAAATTGTGATCCTCATATTTTTACTTTTAATTTTTAAAAGTTCTTTATATATTATGGCTATTAACCAATTTTTCATATATTTTGAAAATTTTTTCATATCATTTTCATTTTAGTTATGATAGGTCTGTGAATTAAAAATTTTTATAGTCAGTATCTTGATTATGTATTGAATATGTACTCAATCTCTTTCCTAGTGTTTCCTGCATTGATTTATGCTAAAAGCATTCTTCCCCATCGTGACATCAGAGTCACCTCTATTCTACCCTTTCCTATCCAGTACTAGCTATTTTATTATTTCAGTTTTTAGTATCACATGAAGTAGAGTATGACACTTTTTTCTAAAAATATAACAATATACTCATTACTTGATAATCTGAAAGTTAACCCTAATATATTTGCAAAATCTGTAGACAGTACCAGGCATTTGGGGTGGGGGTGGCTGGGATTCGGAGGACCTGAGCTGCTATGTGCTTTAAAAAAACCTAATAATAAATATGGATTTGCTTTATTTGTTTTAGGATTGCCTGATAAAGTGTACAGTGTCCATAATGGCCTAGACTTTTATCATTTACAGGTCTTTTATTACTTATTATTTTCATTAAAGAGATCATGTTCTCAACATGTGAGTGAATCCTACCTGCTAACATGAATATTCCTAGCTTATAGATGGTAGGTGTGTTAATAGTTGTCTTTTGAATTTGAAATACATTTGACCCTTGAACAAAGCAAGGTTTAGGGGCACAGACCCGCCTCACAGTCAAAAATCTACATATAACTTATAGCTGGCCCTCTATATCTGCAGTTCCTCTGTATCTGTGGTTCCTCTGTATCTGTGGTTCCTCTGTATCTGTGGTTCTGCATCTGTAGATTAAACCAACAGGGGATTATTCAGTACTGTAGTATTTACTATTGAAAAAACTGGCATATAAGTGGACTCACGCAGTTCAAACCCATATTGTTCAAGGGTCAGCTGTACTGTCTTTGCTCAAGGTGTGTGTGTGTGTGTTTGTGTGTGTTTGTGTGTGTGTGTGTGTTATGTTTGTGAAATATCTTGCAGCAATTCCAGTGGAGCTGACGGAAATAAAGGATGGCTTTATGGGGTGTTCTCCCTACCCCATTCTCCTGGCTTCCAATACATTCTACTTTTCTTGCTTGCCACAAGTTGCCACTAGTCTGGATTCTGAGTAGTCCCTTCTTCTTCACATCCTGACTTTGACTCAGAGTCCAGAGCGCATGAATCTGATTGGTGGAATTTATGATGTAGCTGCAAGGGAGGCTTGGAAAGTGATTTGCTAGTATTTTCGGTGCCTAAGATCAGAGTGGCCCATCTGAGGAAGCAATACAGATGCTTGGTAGACATAAAGAATGTCAAATGTCCATTTCCTAGACTGATGCAGATGAACACCCAGTGTTTTTATAAGAATTGACATTGGATGACCAGAAGTTCTCAGAGGGATTGAGAATATCTCCATATACCATCTTGAACTTCTTATTTAACAAATATTTACTAATAGAAACCTACCATGTACAAGGCATGATACAATGTGTAAGAAATTCTTGCTGTCCTCAAAAGACTACAATCTAGTTGTGGAAGCAAGACTTATATCAATAAGATCTTTAAAGGCTGATGTAATTAAAACACAAGAGCAATGCAAAGTAGTGCATAACTGTTGTTCAAAGCAGAACCTGAAGGGAGGACTTGGGTCAGGCAGTCTATTTTGGAGGTGATCCCAGGAAGCAGAAGTGAGGGGGTAGAAAAAGAGGAAAAGTCAATATAATAGTACAATTTAGAGGTCATTGTTGTAGACAATGGGGGCTCATTTCTGCCAGGATCTCTAAGAAGCATACAGAATAGAAATTCCACAGCAGGTGAAAGTATTTTTCTACTGGTTTCCACATCCTATTTTTTTAAATTAGTTAATTAATCAATTAATTTGGTTGCACTGGGTCTTAGTTGCGACTCACCAGCTCCTTAGTTGTGGCACGTGGGCTCCCCAGTTGTGGCATTCGAACTCTTATTTGCAGCATGCATGTGGGATCTAATTCCCTGACCAGGGATTGAAGCTCCGAGCTCCCTGTATTGGGAGCGCAGAGTCTTAAACCACTGTGCCACCAGGGAAGTCTCCCCACATCCTATTGATGAAAGCTTTTTCCCAAGAATGATAACTCTCCCACACTTCCAGGATGGGCTTGTCCACAGCACCAGGTCCCTTGTATTGGAGAAAGCTTTGTGAGCAAGGGAACTTAAAGCGGATGAGTTGGGATGAGGTGAGTCTGAGCTTGCAAGGGCCCTTCTACCACAGCTGTAGCCGAAGTCAGAGGTGAGTCAGAGGGAGGTGATAAGGGCACTAGAGATGCTTGTCAACCTACAGAAATGCTTGATAGAGGTGAGGCATTCAAATGAGCACAAGGTCACTGCAGGCCTGAGTGTTTAGGGAGGCTTCCTTAAGGAGGTTGGACTCCAGCTGAGCCTGGAGAGAACTGATGGAATTTCTCATGCCAGAAATTTTGCAACACATCAAGATTGGAGTTTTCCAAAGTCTGGTTGTGCTAAAGGCAGCAGTTATATATTCCAGTGCATTGCACCTCCATGATTCAGCCTATGTACTATTCCGTGCAATAACATTACATTGAGGTGACAGCATTTAGGTGTCTTTCAAATACCTGCCTGGGCTTTGACACCAAAAAATATTCCCTCAATTCAAGTGATTTTAGAGTACAAGAAATTCCAATAAGGTTAATAGTGGTTATTTAAAAAGTCCTCGTGAACAAAAAACACAACCCATGATAATTTAACTTAATGATAATTCTGATAAAATAAGCTATTGCCATTGAGTAAAATAGGTGACACATGTTTCCCTCTGAATTTTCATAACCTTGCTTATGAATCCATAAAATAAAAACAAAGAAATTTCTTAGTCATTATGTCAAAGTATGTATATCAAAAACAGTGTTTATAATCTTAATGTAAAATAATGTAATGTTAAGTCTTTTGAGAAATATTTTTTCATTCACCTCATCTTCGTTATTGCTGTCAATACAGTCTACTCATGTTAGAATAAATAAACTCCATTTCTCTTAAAATGTACATGATATAGACTTTATCTAAACCCGCCTTGCATACTCCCCAATGTGTTTTCAGACTTAACAAATGATGGATTTACAAATGCCACTGGCACATTTGGTTATCTCCTTCTTTCTCTTACACTTACTCACTGGCACTGAAGTGGGATTCCTTACTCCTCACTCCTCTTGTGCCCCCTGTGAACAACCTCTTTATGAACAACTGCTAACCTGACCTAAGTTGATGATACTATAGAAAGGCATAGAAATATGTATAAGAATCCCATGCCCCCAAATCCCATATTTTCCCATTTTCCCTTGGGTCAGTGATAGCCCCATGTAATTGCTCTGTGCTTTTCCCACCTCTACCCCACCCCGTTTCCTCCTCCATCATCTCAGATGATGGTAATTCACCACCAGAGACATCTGCTTATACTTAGAAGTCCTTTAAAAATGTTCTTCGTTCCTTGGCTTCCCCAACTTTTGACAGTTTCCTCAGGAAAATGCCTGTCTCTTTGCTCAATGCAATGAGATAACATTCTTGAATGCAATTTTTAAATTATAAAGCAATAAACAAAGGCAGTTTATTATTATCATTTATAATCTCCCCAAATAACCCAAGTCAGGCCTGATGAGTAGTGCCCGTGATATGTGTTTCAGAAAAAAAAAAAAGATAATTCCAAAGTTTCGTAAATAAAGTTTCCTTTCTCATTCCAAAACTATACATACTAATTGAGGAATGTAATAATCTATAAAAATGGAAAATAAAATATGTGCCCTAAATCTGACCACCCAAAATTAGCCCATTTTTTTGCTCCTGTCTTTTTATCTATGCATATTTTCCTATAGGTATGGTCATACCTATAATTTTGTAGCCTGCCCTTTCAGTTAACATCATAGTATAAAAACTTTTAATGTTATTATACACCCCATTACATCCTATAGAAGTAATATTTTATTGAAATTTTACACAATAAAAATGCCAGCACAATTAACCTCTTAAATATTTTAAGGTATTCAGAAGTTCCCTTTAAAAACACCCATAAATTTTTCCAGCTATCCCTCTAATTAAACATGCTTTCATTCAAACTTATTATTAAAAATAAAGACATGCACATTAAATAGGTTAACTGTATGGTATATAATTATATCTCAATAAAGCAGTTACTAAAAAAATTACAATAAAAACAAATACAAATCAATTTCCCCCTAAATGTGATTACATTTTATCTACTTGATAGTGTGACAGGATCACTTATTGAAATATTAATTTGTGTTTTGGCCTGTGCACTTTTTTTTGCCCTCAATCCCAGATGTTAGTCTCAAGATTTTGAATTTCCGTTCTTCAGAGGTATTTGCATGACCAAGTAGAAGCCGCATGAACCATATCCTCCTTCCAACTTGGATAAAATTCTAAACTCACTGAAGAGCTTATGCAAGCTTTCCTAGAGATGTATAGGAGAGAGGGAGGGTCCTTTTAAAATAACAAGAGGGAAAAAGGAGGGCTGTTCTCAACCCTGGGAGAAGTCAAGGGTAGAGGGGAAACAGGACTCTGGGGCAAGTGGCCCTTGAATTGGGGTACCTGGCAGGGCTGGGTCCCAAGCCCAGACATAACTTGTCTCACCCAAACTTGCCTTGCCTCGGCAGTGTCATCGAATTATCCATCCAAACCCCTGAGACAAAAGGTCCTCATGGGCTGGCACAGGTTCCAGTGGAAACCAGGGTTGACTGTAGGGTCAACAGAATAGCTTCCCAGGAACTTTGTGATATCAAGAGAACCTGGCGATTTTGCATGAACCCTCGCAGGCATGGGGAGTCCCAGTAAGCACATACTACAGCTATCACCAGCCTGGAGGCCAATGATGCAGGCGCAGGTTTAAACTGTTTTATCGGACAAAAAGAAATGCAATCTTTTTTATTAAGAATATTCATGTTGGGCTTCCCTGGTGGCGCAGTGGTTGAGAGTCTGCCTGCCGATGCAGAGGACACGGGTTCGTGCCCAGGTCCGGGAAGATCCCACATGCCACGGAGCAGCTAGGCCCGTGAGCCATGGCCACTGAGCCTGTACGTCTGGAGCCTGTGCTCTGCAACGGGAGAGGCTACAACAGTGAGAGACCCGCGTACGGCAAAAAAAAAAAAAGAATATTCATGTTCACTACACTAGTACTGCAACCATATATATTGCAATTATTTTCTAAGTATCACCTCATATACAATATTACTAATCAATTTTTTAAGGAAGTCTGTTACCTCCCACAATGGAGTAGTATTGCTCTATTTTGAACCTGGAAGGGACCTTGTAGATCTAGCCTATCCCCGTCATTTTACAGATTAAAAACTTGAACCTGCAGAAGGTTAGGTGAATCCCTCAGAGTCACAGGTTTGAACTTGAGCTAGAATCAAGTATCCTCACTCTTAGGCAGTGCTCCTGTACTTTCTCAGAGTAGGATTTGCAGTCACTACATTAAAGTGCTCATAGATTGATGAGTTATCAAGTCCTGCCAGGCAGACTTGTAGTTGTCTACTCTATCCACAGAGATGTTGAGCTGGATAATCATCACAGGTTTACTTGTGATAAAGCTAGGCTTTAGTGTAACTCACTTGAGAACAGTGGGTTTTCAAGTTTGTACAGATCACCAAAAAAGTCATTGCAACCCAAGTCACACACTTACCATGGCCCTTCTCCCAAGAACAGCCATGAGCAACTGTCATCATTATTGGATATTGTATAAGAAAAACACATTCTTCCCTCATTTGTTTCTTTTAGTGTTCCTACAGTGATTTTTTTTTTTTGTGGTACATGGGCCTCTCACTGTTGTGGCCTCTCCCGTTGCGGAGCACAGGTTCCGGACGCGCAGGCTCAGCGGCCATGGCTCACGGGCCCAGCCGCTCCGCAGCATGTGGGATCTTCCCGGACCGGGGCACGAACCCGCGTTCTCTGCATCGGCAGGCGGACTCTCAACCACTGCGCCACCAGGGAAGCCCCCTACAGTGATTTTTGAAAGACACACTTTGACCTACATTTCTACTACTTCTATAACATAACGATGATGTAATTCAGAAGTGAAGGACCAGCAGAAATAACAACAAAAGATGCAAAATCAGAAATACTGTGAAATAAAAGAAATGATATATTGTGCAAGGGTTACTGCTACATAAGGATATGTAATAATGTAAAAGATTATAATGAAGTAGATGCTTTTGCTAGTTGTACATGGGTTAGAAATATCAGTATGGAGTGATGTAAGTGTGCATGGTTTATCTTGACACGTGCAGAACTGTGCTGCTTTTCATTGCCATCCTTTGCATGCTGGTTAAACATTTGTTACACATTTTATCACCGTTGAAGCACTTTTCGTACTCACTAACTTAGAAGCAATTTAAGCAATTTTAAATTCCCACTCTGGGAAAATAAAACTGCCATTAGAGGAAAACACATTTATGTTGATTTATTCCTATCAATACATTTTAATTCAAAATATATTTTTCTGATTACACCTTTGTTCAATAATTGCAACTACACAGTATGGTTTTGTTGAAGGAATCAAATGTAATGTTTATCTTGTAACCTCAGTAGATTTTGTATCTGTTTGTGAGAGTGTTTTTTCTCATTATAAAAATGTAAATATGTTAACAGTTCCCTCTGACAAACAGATTATTTTGTGATATTACCAGGTCACAAATGTTGAAGTTAAAGTTCAGAAATACGGATGTCAGGGACAAATTAGGGGTATGGTACTAAGAGATTTAAAAATACTGAGGGAGATGCAAGAGGAAGGGGATATAGGGATATATGCATACATATAGCTGATTCACTTTGTTACACAGCAGAAACTAACACACCATTGTAAAGCAATTATACTCCAACAAGGATGTTAAAAAAAAATACTATATGTAAAATACGTAAGCAACAAGGATTTACTGTATAGCACAAGGAACTACACCCATTATCTTATAATAGCTTATATGGAATAAAATCTGCAAAAATACTGAATCACTATGCTGTACACCTGAAACTAACACAATATTGTAAATCAACTATACTTCAATTAAAATAATAAAATAAATGACTTTTTACCTTAAAAAAAGGAATAGAGGCCAGTGGCCAACCAGCAACCCTGGCAAGACCTTACAGGGTTGAAGACCTTTGAGGAGTTTTCTCAGCTCAGTATCAGGTCCTGAGTGTTGTGGGACCAGAAACTTGATATTGTCAACGTACCCAGACTTGACCAATTCAAGTAATCCATATTTCATAAATTATCAAGGGACTGATCTATAGACCCAGATGCAGATTTACTCCTTTATAATGGTAGGAAGCACTTGGGATATGAAGTCAGCAGAACTGCATTCTGATCCAGGCTCACCACCACTACCTGTGAGGGCAAGTTACTGAATTTCTCTGAGACTCAGTGCATGCATCTGTAAAATGCAACTGTCGTGAGGAATAGAAGAAATGTATAAAGTACCTAACACAATGCCCAGTACTCAGTGCATGGTGGTTATTATGAGGAGCATGATAGTGGTGATGACAAAAAGGAGGAAGAGGGCTTCCCTGGTGGTGCAGTGGTTGAGAGTCCACCTGCCGATGCAGGGGATGTGGGTTCGTGCCCCAGTCCAGGAAGATCCCACATGCCGCGGAGCAGCTGGGCCCGCGAGCCATGGCCGCTGAGCCTGCGCATCCGGAGCCTGTGCTCCGCAACAGGAGAGGCCACTACAGTGAGAGGCCCACGTACCACAAAAAAAGTAAATAAATAAAACATAAAAGGAGGGAGAGGGAGAGGGAGAGGAGGAGAGGAAGCTGCAGGAACCACAAGGATTAGAAGACTTGTGTTGGTTGATCAAAGACAGTCAAGAGAGAATTAGAAGGCACTTGCTTAGTAGAGAATCAGAGCAAAGTGTATTGAGTTGAACATTATAAAACATTATAAAACATTATAAAAGCTTGGGCCTTCGAGACATGAGGATCTGGTAGACGCACCTCGACTCTAGGGATACGCCTGTCTTGCAGGCAGGATAAGTTGTTTCTATTCCAGAACCTAGAACAGTGCCTAGCAAATGGTACTTAATAAATAGTTAATGGATAAACAGGTGGAGTACCCCAACCTGGGAGATAGTGATAATTTCTTTATCTTTGGTTCACGTATTTATGGACTCAGTAGAGGTATTACTCCCTCCCATTTCTTCCCAATCCCCACACTATATGACCACAGAATTTCTTCAGTAATATAGGCAAGTGATTCACAGATTTCTCTGTTATATCATTACATTTAGACATTGATTAAACTCAAATCACTTTGTCATTCACTGCAATCATATTTCAAAATTCTGTGAGTTTTTCTTTATAACCTAATGAGTGCTTATGGTAGAGACTGGCTAAATGCTCCTAAAACTCATGTCTTCTTTGTCCTGGGCACACAGCTAGATTACATTCTCATGACCACGACTGAGCTCTAACCACTGGAACATGTGACAAGTAACGTACATTTCTTCCTTGCCTGGACCATAGAATCTTCCTGTTTGCAATTCAGCTCTCTATCTTCCTTTGTCCAGATGCTGTAGAGAACCCAGTAGCCCTAGGAAATGGCAGAATCAATGAAAGGAAAAGCCTGGGTCTCTGAATAATCACATGGGCCAGAGTCTGCCTCTCTTTCATTGGATTGCGATCTAAATGAGAAACATATCTTTACTGTGTCAAGTCACTGAGATGTGGGGGTTATTTTATAGCACTTAGCTTGTCCTGACTAATTTAGAACAGTAATCATGTCACTTAACTGATTTTTATTTTAAATATATATATATTTCTTGAGAATATTAAAAAAGTTATACATTGGTCTTATGGAAAAACCCAAACTAACTTTTTGGCCAACCCAATACATATCTTGAGAACTTGGAACAGCTCATTTTTTCCCTGTATTTCATATTTCCATGGTTACCCAAGCATGGCCTCTTAGTCCTTCCTTTCATGTCCTCTTAGTCACCCATATCACACCAAATCAATCAATCAGCAATCAATTCTGCCACTAAACATCCATTTCTCTTCATCCCCACTATCTATACCTTGCTTATTAGATCCCTGATTTTCCCACCTGGATTGCTGAAATAGCCTCCTATATTTTCTACTTGCCCTCAGTCTCTCATTCCTTTGATTTATCAGCCAGCCTTTGCCAGAGTGGTCTTTCTGACATGAAAATCTGATTTTGTCATTTCTTTGCTCAAAATTCAGTAACTCTGCATCACCTCCCGACTAATATCAAAAGAAATTAGCTAGGCTTCCCTGGTGGCGCAGTGGTTGAGAATCCGCCTGCCAATGCAGGGGACATGGGTTCGAGCCCTGGTCCGGGAAGATCCCACATGCCGCGGAGCAACTAAGCCCACGTGCCACAACTACTGAGCCTGTGCTCTAGAGCTCGTGACCCACAACTACTGAGCCCGCGTGCTGCAACTACTGAAGCCCGCGCGCCTAGAGCCCGTGCTCTGCAATAAGAGAAGCCACTGCAATGAGAAGCCCGCGCACCACAGCGAAGAGTAACCCCTGATCGCCACAACTAGAGAAAGCCACGTACAGCAATGAAGACCCAACACAGCCAAAAATAAAATAAAATAATAAATAAATAAATTTAAAAAAAAAAGAAATTAGCCATCTTTTAGAGCCTCTTTGCTATGTCTTCCTTATCACACACCTTAAACTTTTAAAGCTCAATGGTTCCCAAGTGTGAGTCTAAAATACCTGGTTTCCTAGGCATTGCTGAAAAGAGTTCTGGAATTCAGAAGAGGTCCAGACATTATTTGCTGACTGAACAAATGATATAGCTTAAATATATATGTGTTACTACTGAGTTAACATATATAATGCATGCAACTTATGTGAGTTACTTTTATCACCATCATTTTCCAAATGTATTTATTTGCTTTTGTGATTAATAAAATAAAATTCCTTTTGAATGAAACTATTTGTAATATATTTCTAAGTTGTAGGATATTAAATAAAACTACTGTCACATGCATCGGGGGCTCAATGTTTTGATGTTAAAAAGGGATCCACTCTTGACTATTTGGGAACTACTGCTGTAGCCAATCCAAACTATTTGCATTTCCTTGAATGGACAGTGACATTGATTCTGTACATGTGGTGGATTCTGTGGTTTGGCTTGATCAACCTCCATCCCACCATACTTCTATGGTGCCTTCCTGTGCTGCAGAGACTAGAAAGCTTATGGCTTTCTTTCTCAAATTCTTTTGTAGCAAAAGTTCTGAATGCACAAAATAGATGCACTCCTGTGAGATTTAGAAATTTAAAAAACAGAGCTGAGGCCATCTTCCTGCTCTCCTGGCTGTTTTTCTACTGGCAAGCAATTTTGCAGAGATCCTTTTCTCTAGCAGAGTCCAGTGGCACCAGCATCAGGGCTGCCTTCCTGATTCCTCATTAGAGGATGGTAACATGTTTTTGGTCTGAATAATTCCAGTGATGGCCTCAGTGGGACAGTACTATAGTCTTTCGGGAATCATTCCTGGTAGGCCAGCCTACAGCCCATTCTTCTGGCCCTTCCATGATTTTATCCTAATCACCCATGGATTTTCACCTTCTTAAAATGACTATATTGGTTTCTGTTCCCTGCACTGAACTCTGACTAACACAAGTCTTGGAAAATATTGCTCTGTCTAACAAGGAACGCATGTCCCCTCTCAACTCCTCATCCTCTTGTTCTCAGTTCAAGTATCTTCTTTTCTAGGAAGCATTCACCAACCCCTGCAGCCGAGTCAAATACCTTCTTTTCTGTCCCAGTCATAACCCTAGGATGGCACTTCTCACTATTGTATAATAATGGTCTATATTTGTTCATTACTTGTCTATAAAAATTGACCAACAGGACTTCCCTGGTGGCGCGGTGGTTAAGAAGCCGCCTGCCAATGAAGGGGACATGGGTTCGATCCCTGGTCCGAGAAGATCCCACATGCCGCGGAACAACTAAGCCCATGCACCACAACTGCTGAGAGCCTGTGAGCCACAACTACTGAGCCCATGTGCCACAACTACTGAAGCCCACTCACCTAGAGCCTGTGCTCCGCAACAAGTGCAACGAGGAGTAGCCCCCACTCGCCTCAACTAGAGAAAGCCTGCATGCAGCAATGAAGACGCAACGCAGCCAAAAATAAATTTAAAAAAAATTGACCAGTAATCTACTTTTGTTAGTTGCTTATTCCCAGATAGGTGCACTGAAAGGGCTCATGAAGTGAATGAATGAAGAAATAGGAATTTCCATGAATAATTAACAACCCATAAAGAAGGAAATGCAGTAGCATGGGAGAAGACGTGTAGTTTTTCTTGCAAAATGGTAACATGTGCAATTATATATAAAATCAGGTAGGCCTGAAATGCCATAAGTCTATATATGTTCTCCTTAGACCCCTAACAAAGACAGCCATATGGGCTAGACCAGGGATTGGCCATTTTTCTCTGTAAAGGGTCAGACAATAAATATTTTAGGCTTTGTGGGCTATATGATCTTTGTCACCACTACTCAACTCTGCCATTTTCAAGAGAAAACAGCCACGTTGCTGGCTCGAAAACTGACCCCAGACACTGAGGGCACAGAGAGACTGAAGAAAGAAGTAAGCCACTCCAGACAGGTAGGTGGCAGGTTTAATAAGCAACGAAACTTACACACGTCTCCACACCCTCCCGCCAGAATCTTAAAAGTTTATACAGAGGCCTTACCAGGTTCAGTCACATGTTCAGTGGCGATGGTCTCAACAACACCTTGCTCTCTCAAGGCTGCGTCCCTGGAACAGCTCCCACTGAAGGAACGGTGGGCAGAGGTACCTTCCAAGACAGGGGAGCATGTCAGGTGTCTCTGAGTACGCAGTTATGCCCTCTTGATGACCTCGTCCAACACACACACACACACACACACACACACACACGTATATATAAAACAGATAATATATAAATAATGGGAATGGTTGTGGTCCAGTAAATCTTTATTTATGAACACTGAAATGTGAATTTCATATAATTTTCACGTCACAAAATATTATGCTTTTGATTTTTTTCAACCATTAAAAAATATACAAACCATACAAAAATAGGTCGGGAGGTGGCAGGTAGTAAGGGGAAGCATATTTGGCCTGTGGGGAGTAGTTTGCCAGTCCCTGGTTTAGGAGATTATGGAAAGGTCTGGCTTTACAGTTTGGAGTGACTTCGGTTTTTTTAGTGGACCTTTGTATGCATTTCAATTTATTCCCATGTAAAATGAAGATTATATCACTTATGTAATAACATATTACTAATATAATTAACTGTGATATTAAAATAATAATTGCTAAAATGTTTTGAGACCTTGAGGACAGGACTTTGTCACTCGTAGGTCTTCTTAAGTTCCTAAGTACTGGATTAATTTAAGTGTTTGATAGATAACATCGAATAGGAAGGCCTTGATGTTCTATGTATTTGGCAAAACTGCTGGTGAGCAGTATGTGGTAAGAATATTCTCCCATTCATTTATCGCATGACAGGTAAAGAGGCACAAATAATATGTGGAAGATTACCACCCTGATTTTGTTCCCATCCAGAAATGGACAAATCACCTTAATTGCAGTTTTCAATAAAACAGATGTCAAGAGTTTTTAAGCCACACATTATACCTGCTTTAGTTTCTAGGAGAAAATTTTTCTTGGAGTTTTTCAAAGACTCGTGTAACTAGAGAGGTGGAAGGGACACCTCCCTCTACCCACAACTCACAGGTGAGACTGTCTTGAACGTAGACTTAAATGGTAGTCAGTGGCAGGACTGGGGCAGACACTGGTCTCTGAGTCCCACTGCAGTGCTCATTCTACTTTACCAGGCTTTAGAAAAAAATTATCTGCTTTGTTTTAATAAAAACTGTCTAAGTTAAGTCCAATCATGGGTTTATAACTAGATCACGTGTTTCCCTGAGTTGCAAAGGATTTCTTTTATATCAAACACAGAGATATAGTATAAGAAGCCCTAATTTCTTATTTCTTATTGATGTCACTAACCATTCCCCAAGGTCCTGAGATGTGAAACCAAGGAGAGGGAGGGATGAAGATTCAATGGCCTTAGTAGAGACTAGAGGTGAGTGAGGTCAGAAAGAGATAAGCAGAAAAACAGTTCTTGCCACGTAATGGACAAGCATCACTAAGCTGTCTTCTGCTGCTTTCCTGTTGCATTTGAGAAATTAAGGAATAACATTCTACTTCTTTTAGGCATTCCAGCCTCTCATTTTTGCCTAAAATTGTCCAAGTATAGTGAGCTCTGCACAACGTCACACAAAAAAACCCCAAAACAACAACAAAACCCACGCAGTTCCCACACCCTGTGTTTAAACAACTCAGGGAGACCTATCTTGATCATCTTATTTAAGACTGGAACACCTCTACCTCTATACCCAGTCTCCATTCCCCTGATCTCTCTTTTTCCATAACACTCATCTCACTTAGTATACAACATAATTAACTCATTTATTATGTTTATTGGTTATTATATTTCTCCCCGCAAGTAGAATGTAAGCTCCCTGATGGCAAGGATTTCTGTTTAGTTCTCTGATTGTTTACCTCGAATAGTACCTTGCACATAATAGGCACTCAGGAAATATTTGTTGAATTAAAAAAGGAAAATGAGAAAATGAAGAATAGGGAATTAAGGCACATCTTGACATATTAAATGGTTAAATTTGGAAAAGACTTGGACAAGATGCAAAGAAAAGATGGGGACAATAGAATCATATGAAGACAAAGGAAAAGAACACTTACTGAACACTACGACATGCCAGGGACAACACAAACAGCTTTATGTCCATTACCTTATTATCATAGCTATTATTCTGTTCCTTCAGTTGATGAAACTGAGGCTAGACAACTTGTTCAGGTTCATATGACTGGGGAGGGGTGGAGCCAGGGCTCAATACCCACACCTGACTGCAAAGCCCATGTGTGTCCCCATTGCTTTGTAGCAGACTATGTAATGCCATCCCTGTGAACCAGAGTGCTGGTGGAGCCAGCTCAGCATACAGGCCTGATTTTATTAAACTGGCTAAATGGACAGGTTTCTTTTGAGGGACACTAGCAGATTCATGCCGAACAGGTTTTGCTTTCCAAATTTACCACATAACAAATCTCCTAAAAACATTCTTAATCAAAAGTAAATTGGGATTGTTCATTCATGAATCAATCCCCCAAACCATGGAACTCAAATATCGGAACTTGTCATGTTGCCTGGGCAGTAGAAAATGGCTTATTGAGTTAAGTACTCACAGATTCAACATATTGGGGCAGCCAGCATCAGACCCACTTCCATGGCTTACCTGCTTCTTTGCCTGCCATCACTTAGGCTATATAAAGGTAGAGATTTCTTCCCTGACTTCATAGGCATCGACTCTTCACCCCACAACTCGAGTTGATACTTTCACACATATATATTTTTTCTGTTTACAAATTGGGACATGGAAATATAAGTTTTACTGCCTTCATGGCTAACGAATTTCTAGCAGCAGAAGCAGACAGTAATCACAGGTATCTGGCTGATGTGATCAACATGGATCTGGAGTAGTGATCAAGATGGAAGGGTCAGGGATATACAGGTTGGGGATGTCGTGGGGATATATGCCAGGGATATCTGAGACTTTAAGGACAGAGGAAATTGTGGAGAGAAAGGCCAGCTTTAACCAGTTCAACCATGGAGGGGTTTGCATAAACCAGGGGGGGTCTCTCTGGATCCTAATCACACATTTATTCACATTTGCTCCATCCCCAGCCCTTCTCTCCAGTAACAGGGATAAGGTAACAGTTTAGCTGTAACCACAACAAGCAGGGAAAGACAATTGTTTCTGAAGACTAGAAGAGAAAATAAATAATCAAGTGATTTTGAATGGTTGTTAAGGCATAAACAACAACTAGTTTTATGTCCTGTGAGGGTTTTAGGGTGTGCCCCATAAATGTTTCATACAAGCTACCATTTAAATAATAGGCACAGGCTTCCCTGGTGGCACAGTGGTTGAGAGTCCGCCTGCCGATGCAGGGGACACGGGTTCGTGCCCCGGTCTGGGAAGATCCCACATGCCGCGGAGCGCCTGGGCCCGTGAGCCATGGCCGCTGAGCCTGCGTGTCCGGAGCCTGTGCTCCGCAACGGGAGAGGCCACAACAGTGAGAGGCCCATGTACCACAAAAAAAAAAAAAAAAAAAAAAAAGACACAGTCTGATGGAGCCTTGGGAGGAGAGCTTATCTGTGAAGCATCGTTATTTATGTGGTCTAGTCATTCTTCAGCTTAGGTGTTGATAAAAATAAGCTGGGTTGGGATATTTATTTAAAATTCAGACACTTCTTCACACGTCAGGGCCAGGAATCTGAATTTGTAACAAGTCACCTGGGTGATTCTGATGAACCACATTTTGAAAGATGCTATCATAAGACTGCAGAGTACTACGGATGCAATGGTGATTTGGAGCTAAAAATGAGTTCCTGTTTGACTACAGACATATTAAGAAAACTAAACGAGGGAATTCCCTGGTGGTCCAATGGTTAGGACTTGGCGCTTTCATGGCCAGGGCCTGGGTTCGATTCCTGGTCAGGGAACTAAGATCCCTCAAGCTGCGAGGAAAGCTAAACAAGTCAAATCAGAAGAGCATAAATACTCTTAAATTCTCCAATGTTACTAAATAACTGTGAATATCACTATTTTATAAAGAAAGCAGAAGGAAATATTTAGTTCATTCTATCCATTGTAATCTCTGTGCCACCATATTAAATTTTAGCAATCTTCCAAGAATGGCCTTCCCAAATCTCTCAAGCATTTTAACTATCAACCTCAGAAGATAAAATTTCTATTTATCTTCCAGTGCTCCATATCACTGGACACAAAACATTACTCTACATGACAAGCCACACTTAAAATAAGAGCTACTATTTATTGAGTGTCAGAGACTGTTTTTATATGCAGCATCTTGTTTAATTCCCACAATAAGCCTGACAGGTAGGGACCATTATAATCTTCATCTTAGAGTTTATGAAACTGAGGACTAAGGCTTAGCAGGTTTAAGATGTTTGTCCAATGGATGGAAACCAAAGTTTGGTGGTGAGCATGCTGTAGTGTATACAGAAGTATAAATATAATGTTGTACACATGAAATTTATGTAACGTTTTGAACCAACGTCACCTTAAAAAAGAAAAAAAAGAAGCTTATCCAAAGTCACATGACTAGTAAATAGCAGAGCCAATGTTTGAATTCAGATCTTTCTGACTCCAGAAGCACCAGCTCCTAAAGCTCTAAGCAATTCTGTCTCCACTGGAGTCTTCGTTCACACACACCCTATGGACATGCACAGATAAAGCAAATGTCAATACTAATTGCATAGCTTACCAAAGATACACAACCCCAGCAGAGTAACAGGTCTATTTCATAAAAAATGACATAAGATCAAAATGTAATTATGCCTCTCCAAAATATAAATAAAAACTAAAATCTACATCACTACCCAGTGCTTGCCATTCTTGCTAGACATGCTTTAACTATGGAAATGTTGATTCTTGTTGCTAGCAGGTAAACTATTTTCGTTCAGTGTAGCTTCCACCTGAAACCTCCAATGCGTCATATTTTCTGACATATCTTCTTTTTTTTAAAGTAAAAAAAATTTATTTATTTTATTTATTTATTTTTGGCTGCATTGGGTCTTCGTTGCTGTGCACGGGCTTTCTCTAGTTGCGGCGAGCAGGGGCTACTCTTTGTTGTGGTGCTTCTCTTGTTGCAGAGCACGGGCTCTAGAGCGCAGGCTCAGTAGTTGTGGCGCACAGGCTTAGCTGCTCCACGGCATGTGGGATCTTCCCGGGCCAGGGCTCAAACCCGTGTCCCCTGCATTGGCAGGTGGATTCTTAACAACTGCGCCACCAGGGAAGCCCTGACATATCTTCTTATAACCACCAATATCTAAACTTTTTTGTTGCTGTTGAATACTCCTAATACATTTAGCCTCCTACTGAAATTTCTGAAGCAAAGAAAATAATCTCTCCCAGCCACTCACTAGTACACACAAACCTTAGAATTCTAAAAGAAGAATACTGACCACAAAAATCATAAAAAGGACATGTCCCTAAATAGTATTTTCTTTTATGTAGAATACCAAGCCAATCTAAGAATCTAAAGATCTCATAATCCAGCCTTTTTCCTTAGTGAAGGAAAACCTCTTTACCCTTTAAAACAGCTAAAGCTTTAGCACCCTCAGATCCTGCATTTGCTTCTCTCCTTTTAGATTCCTTCAGCATTGTAAACTGGCTTGCTCTGCCTCCATCCGTGATTCCAAGGAACATTTTGTATTATGTTGTGTATTATATCCATCTCTGCTGCTAGACCATAGGCTCCATTAGCACGGGACCACATCTCTTTGGTATCTCTTACAGATACCACAGTACCTGATGCAAAGAAGGCACTTAATAAATGCTGTTGAATGAATTAATGGATGCGTGACCCATGAAACTACGTGGCTCCTAGAGCTTGGTTCTTTCTTCCAACCTCACCAGGAGAATAGTTTGAACTTTAGTGGATGCCTCTTTCTACTTTACTTCATTTAGGATTGAAAAGCCACTGGTTTTGCAGACAATCACCAAGAATTTGGACCAGCTCTTCTCTACTCCTCACTTTGCAATACCTGTCAGGTCACTGGCTCTTCCTCTTTTGGAGTGCTAGAGACAACTCCAGTAGGTGAAGGCAGATACAGCCTCCAAACTGGGAAGGGAAGACTGGATACAGTGGTGGGGGATGAAAAAGTGAGAGCTTTCTGCTGCCTGCTTTTTTCTTGTGAACAGAACAAGTAACACTGGAGAGAAGCAATGGGACTCTACTGAGCAGTTAAGGTATAGCGGGAAGATACCCATCATCTAAGGCAGGATGGCCAAAGGAGGCCTCGTCTGGCTGCAGCCATTGACTTTGTTATGTCTGGAGCAGTTGGGGACTTAGAGGGCAGAGAGACCCTTATCCCCCTGTCTGATGCTGGGGACCCAGATGTTGCTGAAAAGCCTTTCTTCTTCTAATTCAGAATTATCTACTTAGGGAAAGGTTTCTTTTATATTTATTTCCTCCCCCTCTTCAGCTCCTACTCAGGTCACATCTAAATGTAAAATCAGAGCCAAGGGTGGGTGAATTCTGAAATCATCCCAGCATAACTTCTCTTAGAATATACCTTTCTTCCTTCCCTTCCTCTTTCTTTCCTTCTTTCCTTTCTTCCCTTCCTCTCTCCTTCTATATTGTGACAAGCAAAGTTACTCATTTCATTTTTCCTTCTCTCAAATAGCACTGGCCAAAGTCAGCACTTTAACAGACTTGTAACAGTCGATCTGATATTTGGAAAGAGGACTTTAGCAATCCAACAGGCTAGAAATCTTGGTTTTTGAATGAAGAAGATGGTATCGTAAGAAAAAGTGTCAAATGATGGAAAAGGAAAACATCCCTTTGCAAATAGCTAAATCCTCCTAAGACCTGGAGTCGATTCTTCCACTGTGAAGAGACTTCAGTCTGATTTCAGGTAACATTTAATGCTTCCTTTTTAAGCACTGTCACATTGTTCTCTTTTTTTTTGCGCTACGCGGGCCTCTCACTGTTGTGGCCTCTCCCGTTGCGGAGCACAGGCTCCGGACGCACAGGCTCAGCGGCCATGGCTCACGGGCCCAGCCGCTCCGCGGCATGTGGGATCCTCCCAGACCGGGGCACGAACCCGTGTCCCCTGCATCGGCAGGCGGATTCTCAACCACTGCGCCACCAGGGAAGCCCACATTGTTCTTTTAAAGCTGTCCTTTCGAGCCATGGCCGCTGAGCCTGTGCGTCCGGAGCCTGTGCTCCGCAACGGGAGAGGCCACAACAGTGAGAGGCCCGTGTACCGCGCAAAAAAAAAAAAAAAAAAAAAAAAAAAAAGCTGTCCTTTCTTGTCAGCCATCCTCAATAGATTTGTTTTTGTCAATAACTCCATATGGTGAGGGTGAGCCTAGAAGTGAATTCATATAAAAACCATTATTTAACACAACCTTTCCTCCTTAGTTTTAGCTCCATTACCTCAAACATCACTGTTTCCGTTAACTTCTCAATTGTATGCCTCTCCTGTCTGTCCCATCCCACTTCAGGTAAAAGGAACCTTTCTCATGAGTTGTACTTCCCGCATTTCAAGTGCAGCTTCAGAAAATGTCCCTGGCCTATTGCCTATTTCCGAGCCCTGATAATCTCACTTCGTTTGGGGTTTAAATTATAGCTTTCTGTTGGTTGTTCCTTGCTGTAACTTTACCTGTGTGGTGATTCTAATAAATCCCCCTTTTATTTAGCTAGTTTGAGGAGATCGCTGTAGAATGTAATAGGAAGTAAAAATAAGTTTAAAAAAATTTAAGAGACCACCTAGGCACTCTAAATGTGTTCAGATTTCCGAGCTCTATTGAATAATACCCGAGAGTCTTGAGAAAATATGCAGTTAAGTTTGCACTGTTGAACACCAATAGAAATCCTTTCTGAAATGAGTCAAGGGACATAACAAATAAATAAACAAACATACAAGGAACTAATTTATTTCTAAATATATGTGAGTATAAAATCAGGCCATAAACACTCTAGTTAAATTTCTTGGGATTAGGGGAAGAAAGATGGATTCTGCAAATTACACGGTTGTAAATGAGATACCGAGCCTAGATAATATTCTTGAAAGTGCTATGTAGTGGAATGCCCATTATATCCTCCCATCCCTGTCCTCATTTTAGAGGACAATTTCTGCCTACAAACACCAAAAGAGCAGCCCTCCATTATAGGGGAGTCCTTACCCCTCACCTGGTGGCATCGACAGCAAAGGAGGCCATGTGCTTTTTGTTTCCACACCTGATTGTCCTTACTGCACTTGAGTTCTGTGAAAGACCCCAATATTTGTGCAGTTAAGTTCCCTTTTCTCTTAAGCTTATCTGAGTGGCTTTATGGTCCTTGGAACAAAATGAAATCTGACTAAGATAAGCAAGTGAAGGAAAGATCTGCGTGTACTCAAAAAAAGGACCAAGTAATCGCTAGAAGCCAGCATGGAGTTCCTAAGACTAGCCTAAATCTATTTTCCTTTTGTAACAAGGTTAATAAACTGATAGCTCAGTTGCACTGTGGCCTGGATGTGTTACAGATCTCTTGTTTTTACCTGCCTAGTATCTATTTGCCTTCTTCTCTTAGTAGTGCTCCAGTTTTACTTTGGAAAGCTAATATAGCCTTTGTATGCAATCTTTTTTTCTATTGTTTTCTTAAAGTATTTTCAAAATATATTTGATACATACAAAAGAATAATGTAGCATCTATGTAAGTTATAAAATGAGCATCTGTGAGTCCACCAAGAAGCAGAATGTTAGCAACACATTGCATCCATCTAAATAATTCTGTACTAACTCAGCTCCCTGCTGCCTCCAACGATGCCCCCTCCTCCCCACAGCGTGTAACCATGCAATCTTGGTGGGAGGGTCAAGCAAAGTGTCCTCTTCTACTTTGGCCAAAGAGTAAGCATAAAACTTGGATAAGGGCAAGTTGACTCTTCCATTCCACTCTTTTTAGTAGCACAAAGAAAGGAAGGAAACGAGTTTGAGCAAATTCATCATAATGAAGATATTCTCACCAAAAGTGATCTCAATCCCTGGAGTTGACAATGCCCCTGGGCTTTCTGAGATCTGGTTCTGCAGCTTTTCTTTTATTTCTAAGAGCCTTCTCATACCATTCCATAATTTCCTCTTTTTGTTTTAGTTAACCAGAATTAGCATAACCCACCCATCAAAGAACTCCTCTCTGGTAACATTAGTGAATGAAAATTTCATAAAGACTTTTGACAAAGCCACGTCAGATGTCTTCATGAGTGGGCTGCAAAAAATATGGATAGGATGAGAGTGAAATTACAAAATAATGGTCACCTCTGGGGAGAACTGGTGAGGAACTGGCCCAGCGAATGGGGCTTCAATTGTATATTCAATGCTTTATTTCTTATAAAGAAATCTGAGGCAATATAATAATATGTTAAATTATAATAAAGCTCCTACATGATTGCTATTTTATATTATTCTTTATAAATTTCTTTAGGTTTAAATTTTTTTTTTTTCTTTATGGGCCTCAAGGGATCTCAGTTCCCCAGCCAGGGATTGAACCCCGGGCCATGGCAGTGAAAGCGCCAAATCCTAACCACTAGACCACCAGGGAATTTCCAGCTTTAAATTTTTAAAATTTAGGTGAAATTAGGTGGCTGTATCACAGGTTCAACAACTGTGGTCATGGGAGTGCTGATTAATGATCAATGTCTACCTGTTGGGGGTAGGTGCTCTAGGTTCTGCCTTAGACAATGCTTTTAAAAATGACTTGGAAAAATGTAAAGAAGGCATCAAATTTGTGAATGAACCAAGGATAGTGAGATCAATAGCAAATATGTTGAATGAAATAATCAGCATACAAAAAGATGCTGGCAAAATGGAATTCTGGGCTGAATTTCATCAGCTAAAGAAAAAAGAAAACTCTACCATTTATTGAATACTTATTATATGAAAGCACTGTTTTAAGTATTTTATATACATTATTTTTATCAAATCCTTTCAATAACCTTATGAGTTACATATTACCCTCCCCTTTACGCATGAAGAACTGAAGCAAAGACAGGTTGTAAAATTTGTCCACACAAATTAGTAACTGCTGCATCCAAGTTCTGAACTCATGTTGTTTTAACTCCAAAGCCTTGAATCTTAACCACTATACAACCACAGGGTTATAAAAGCTTATGCCTCAGTTTCCCCAAAATAAATCGTATAATAGAATGGAGGAGACATGGCTTAACAGTCCACATTTCAAACAAACGGTTTTCTTGGAGAATAAGCACAATAACGGTCAGCAGAGTGATGTGACTGCCAAAAAAGTGAGTTCCATCCTAGGTTGCAGTAATAGAAATTTTGTATCAGAGAGAAGGGAGCCATGGTCATGCTGTACTGCAAACTGCCTCCGTCCCCACCTGCTCTAGATATCCCATGTGAAGGACAATAGGCAGGGTTTGAGAGAAGACCAAGAATCAGGAATAGGAAGAATGATTTAAGGAACCGGGACTGTTCACCTGGAAAAGGTACGGCTCAAAGCAGGAGGCCGTCATGAGAGCTGTCTTCACATAATTCAAGTGGCACATGGAAAAGGGATTAGATCATTCTATGTGGTAACCAGGGAATAGAAAAAGGAGCACTGGATAACACTTAGGAGGAGAGAAGGTATATTTTAGGAGGAGAGGAGGTATGTTAAAGATTTGGAAGAACTCTGTAGTGGTCAAAACCATCAGAAGACGAAATAGATTGTCTTGGGAAGAAAGGAGTTCCCAAGAGCTGGATGTGTCACAGTATACCTTCCTTGTTCGGGATGTTGTTGAAGCTTCTAATGAGACAGTGGCTAGAAGGGCTGTCTAATGCTAATGCTAGTGCTAACTGACTTTATTATCAAAACCATTAGTGTAAAATCATCATCCACTTAGAGAACTATTTTTATGGTATGATCCTTAAATGACGCCTTGGCAACTCCCCCTTCCCCTGCCTGCTACCTAAGGCAGAAAGCTTGCAGAACTAGGTGTCTAGAACCTTACTACTACCCCAGCACTGCTACTGGCTGTATAATATTGAAAGAATCATTTAACCTTTCCCTGCTTCAATTTTTTTAAAATAAATTTATTTATTATTTTTGGCTGCGTTGGGTCTTCGTTACTGTGCACGGTCTTTCTCTAGTTGCGGCGAGCGGGGGCTACTCTTCCGTGCGGTCCACGGGCTTCTCATTGTGTTGGCTTCTCTTGTTGCAGAGCACAGGCCCTAGGTGCGCGGGCTTCAGTAGTTGCAGCACGCGGGCTCAGTAGTTGTGGCCCGAGGGCTCTAGAGCACAGGCTTAGTAGTTGTGGTGCATAGGCTTAGTTGCTCCACGGCATGTGGGATCTTCCTGGACCAGGGATCGACCCCTTGTCCCCTGCATTGGCAGGTGGATTCTTAACCACTGTGCCACCAGGGAAATCCCCCTGCTTCAGTTTTTTCATCTTTAAAAAGAAGTTCTCTCTATCTGCCTCACCTACCTCACGTGGATTTTAGTGAGTATGATAGGCTATCTCAAATGTGAAGGTGCTTTAGAAAATTTAAACAATATGTGGGTATAACCTATGATGACTATAATGTAAGTTCTGTTCACCATATACCTGGGACGCCCAACGTTCTCTGGCACCTGTCTCATCCCTAGATTCTCTCTGATTCTTTTTAAAATTTATAGTCTTTTTATTTGTTTGTTTTTGCTTGTTTTGTTCATTTGTTTTACAAATCTTTGTTGAGTTACTGTTACATGTTAGGCAATGTACAGGCTATTGTGCTAGCAACTGCTGGAAAACAAAATAACGGATGAAACATCATCATTTTCTTCAAGGTGTTTGCCACCAAATAGAGATCTCTATCAACATACAAATAATGTAATACAAGGTAAGGCATTTGAATGCCTTAAGAGTAATATAGATAAAATGCTACAGAAGATCACAGGAGAGAGGGAATTCCAAGATGATTTGGCTAGCACTGCTCTAGGAAAGCAGGGTATTTTCCTCTTTCTTTCTACCCCCAACTCTGCTGGGATCCAGTAGAAGCTGGTTCTCTTCAAGATTATGAATTTTTGCATTGGTGCCGAGAAGTGGTCCAGCTGTCTAAGTTCTAATTTCTAGTCCCTTTGCATTGGCCTTGGGGAAAGAGGTGTGATTTTCTCTATTTTTCTCTTATATGAGAAAAGAAAGTGAAGCTCAGCAAGGTCAAGCACAAGTCAAAAATTGTTATGTAAGGCAGACCCTCCTCTCTGCAACTATCTAGAGTTTCAATGCACAAAGCAAGGCTTGTTTCAAGGAATGATTTATTACAAGTTTGCCTTTTCAGGTGCTTAATAATGGCCACCCAATAGGATGTTTGCTTTATGCTGGGATCAGGCTGACATCCCTTTTATGTGCAGAGATGCTGGAGTTAGTAGAATACAGGCTAAAAGGAAATTGCAAACATTGGGCAAGTAAGTTGCAACAAGTCCTATAAGCTCCATTTGATGTGAAGGTTAAGTCTTAGAAAACATCCTGTAAAGCAGCTGTATTGGCTTGTATGTGTGAAAGATAAAAATAATATGTATTGAATGTTCAGTATGTTCGAGGTTTAAGCATTTTATATGAATTGTTCCATTTATGGTTTCTCTTGTTATCCTACAAACCAGGAAACTGAGTCTTGGTGTGATCAAGGAATTTGTCCAAGGTTACACAGTTAGGAAGTGGTGAAATCAGGATTTGAAATAGGACTGAATAAAGAAATAATGTAAAATAAGGAAGTAAAAAGTTGTTTATAGATATATACACATGTACACATAAACACTTGTATGTGCACATTTACACATATATTTAAATTGACTCTTCCCAAATTATATTGAAATTATTTTATCTCAAAATGAAATTAAGAAAATGGACAATCAAGGCCATGGAAAAGAGGAATATGCTAACCATGAGTTCAACCTGTGATTGACCATCAAATGTGAAAACAAGAAAGGAAATACCCTTTCTTGGAGACCCTTTTGAATGCCATTTTACTCAGGAAACCAACAGTTATTTTTCTTTTCATAACCCAACATTATAAAAATTAAATAAACTCCCTGAAAGCTATGATTTTTCATATTTTTAATTTTGGGGCACTACTGGCATTTAAAATTTCTTGATATTTATTTTTAAATAAGATAATTAAAATTCTAAAAAGTATTTCCTAAATGATAAATGGTAAAGTGCTACATTACATTTAGTTCTAAGCCTCTTCTCCTTACTTCGTGGCAAGGCTTTACCTATCACACAAGAGACTGGAATTGTATTCCATCACTTCTAGGAGCAGGCAATTTTCCTTTTCCAAAATTCTGGTATGCACAGTGCCTACCTAGCACGTAGATCCTTCTCAATAAATGATCTGCAAAAGAGTACTGAATGATGGCTTATACTGCCACATAATGCCCAAAACACCACCAATATATAATTTGTGTTAAAAACACGTGCCGTTATTCGAATCTAAAGGCTCTGTGGACCCACTAGTTTTCCAGTAGCAGTAATGACTTGCAACTAATCATTTCTATGCACTTCTTTATGCTCCCTTGCATCAGTCCTGGTCAGTTAGTACCTTGTACTGTCAGAGGTCTCCAAACTTGAATACAAAAACCCTGGGGCACGTGATAAGACTATATCATAGGAGTGTGGGGAGAAAATATTAAAACTCTTATTTAACTTCTCTTTTATTTTATTTTTGGCTGCACCACGTGGCTTGCTGATCTTAGTTCCCCAACCAGGGATCGAACTTGGCCCGGTGAGCCCTAACCACTGGACTGCCAGGGAATTCCCTTAACTTTTATTTTTATTTCACGCTTTTTCATTTAGTTTCTGGGATTGCACGCTTTGTAATAATAAATAATATATCCATGTAGTGGTACATTTTAAAAACATATACAGAAATATACATATATTGAGGATACTCACTCAAGCATTTTACTGATAGCAATGGGTGATCTAAAAGTTTGAAAATGTAACTCTAAATAATCCTGCTAAGCTAAGTATACTTCAACCAAAAAAAAAAAAAAAAATCTTTGAGACCATAAAGAAATAAACAATGTTTTCCTATGGCTGGGGTTGGGGGTAGGGGTGGGGAATGGGCAGGTCTTTCATAGTTTTCATAACATGAATATACTAGCAAATAATTCTAGCACTTCACTCAGCAATTAAATATAGCAACTTGTGCTGATTTTTTTTTTTTTCCTCTTCATAAAAGAGAACAGTGAAATCCTGAGAAAGTTTTTCTGGCTTTTCCTCTATCTGCCTCTTGTCCCTGAAGTTTGTCATTTGGAAGGAAGGACTGTCAAGTTATTTAAAACCTGTGTTGGGTATTAAAGATTCCTGGGTTTAAGTTCCTTCCTCACTGGTATTCTGTGTAATCTTGAGCAGTCCCATTTCTCTGATGGATAAAATAGAGATAACGATACTTAGCACCAATCTCAAAGCAGTGTGTAATGTGGATAAAGAACACTTTGTTCCTTCCGTCAACTAAATGCAGAGCATCATTAATATAATCTTTAAGATTATCAGTTTAAAATGTTGTGGTTTTATATACTTTTCCCTTTTAAAAATTATTTTCCTTTAAAAAATAAACAAAACATCACATTTCTAAATACCACTGTTTGTTGTCTAAACTTCATAAACTTAAATTTTCTCTGTATCTGTTTCTGGTTCCCAGTCTTTCACACACACGCACATACACACTCATTCGATAACTTTATGGATGTGAGAGAAAAATCGCAAGATAACATCAAGGAAATAAAGCGGGATTTGAAATAAGTTCTCTTATCCAGCTTTCCTTTAAGTTTTAAAGCTACGCATCTAGGCCATAAAATCGTGATGTTTATTTAATCTTCAAAACGTTTGTGTTTAAGAATAATTCACAGACTCTTAAATCAGAAAGAACCGTAAGAAAACATCTAGGGCCTACGATAATGCCTGGTACACTGTAGATGCTGAATAAACATTTAGTGAAGTAAAACTGGGAGAAGCTTCTTATTTTAACCTTAAAAGAAAAAATGAAAACAAAACCCCAAACCAAATCTGGGCATTAAAGAGGCTAAAGTAGTTGCTCAAGATTGTTTAGCGAGTTTAAGAGTTGGGTCTAGAATTTATTCCTCTTAGTTTCCAGCTATGTTTTTTTTCCAGCAACCTGTTGACTTGTTTATATAGGACTGTCAAATATAATCTGTCAAAGACGCATCACAGAAAAAGAATTAGAAAGAAGAGCCCTTGGGTTCTCCATCTCCCAAAGTCAACCAACATGTGATGTTCACATATGATGTGAAATATGGAAAGTAAATATATATATAATATGCAAAATATAAATCTTGCATATATTGATTCAAAAGGCCTATTTTTAAGGAAAAGGGGCAATAGCCGATCTTCCATGACTTATTCTACTTTACAGCAGTTTGTATGCCCACACAGGTGATCTGCAGTCCTCTGACCAGCTAAAAGTAGAGTGGCTATTTCAGCAAAATGTTTATCTTTGTTTCTGTGTATTGTTGTGTTGATTTTTCTCAATTTACCTACGAATGAAGCACTAACAACCTCAGTGCTTACAGTCCAAATAAACTTATCTTGCACTGTTTTGGCCTATGTGATAGTTAACCCATTGACAAAAGAAATCCAAGCTGATAAAAGCCTTTCCTAGCCACTTGTTAGCCAGGTCAGACTGTAAAATCATAACACAATGCACGCCTCTTCCATGGGGCACCACAAGGCAACGATTAAAAAAAAAAAAGAGAAAAAAAACCCCCTCACTTCCATATCCAGTGGAGTTGTAGTTTATTACTATAACCCTCCCAAGTCAAAAGGACACCAGTTTCAAGCCTTGCAACTTGGTGCAGACAGGGTTTTTCGCTCGCAACCCACTCTGCTGGGCCTCTCTACCTGTCCTCTCCTACTGTCTACAGGTCCCGAACATTAGAAAATAGAAAATGTGATGATCTTTGTGTGTCTCTGTAAAATGTGTGTATGCGTGCGTGTGTTTGGGTGTAACGGGCCTTCTGTTTGGCCGCGCGGCCTGTCCATCACGAAGCGGGCCAATGGCAGGCTGCCTTATATAAAATGAGTGTTTTCAGTCTCTCCTGGCTGCATGTACTGTATGTGGAGCAGTGTACAGTGAAGCGGAGGCAGAGCGGCTCCGCGAGCTCCTCTCTCTCCACTTTCCCATAGAGAACCCCTGACTGGCCGCTGAGGGCGAGCCACACACACGCCCTCGCGCCCGGCGAGCCCGCGAGGTAAGCGCCCCCCCATCCCCAGCCCTTCCCGGGCGCTCTCCCCGCACTTTCTGTTTTCCTACTCACTTGCGAGCCGCCGGGCTGCAGCCCCAAGGACTCCGCGGCAGGAGCAGCGGCGGCGGCGGCTGTGGCGGCAGCCGGTAGGCTGGACTTGAGGAAGACTGAGGGAACCCCGCGCGTCCGGAGCCGCCGCCAGCCGGCCCGCTCCCCGGGCACTTTACCCCTCCGCCAAAACTTTGCGTCGGGAGAGGTCGGGGGCGAGGGTCGCCGCGGCCGCGCCGGCGGCGAGCGGGGGGCGCGAAGGCAGTGCCCTGCGGGCGGGAGGCTGGGGGCCGGGCTGGGGAGTAGTAGGCCAGCCGGTGCCAGGCTGCGTTTGCAACCAGCACCTCTCGGCACACAGGCAGCGCCGCCCGAGAGGGGCACGGGAGCCGCGGCGCGGGCAGGAGCAGCCCGAGGAAAACAACAACAGAGCCCTCACGCCGGCGGGCGGCTCTTGGCCGCCTGGGGAGCCCCAAACTTCATCTCGGCGAAAGTACGTGGAGCCCAGCCTGGGCTCGGCTGCCGGGGAGGTGGGGCCTGGGGAGTCGGGGCAGGGGAGGAAGGTACAAGGAGCCAGCCCTCAGTGGATTTATCGAACGTTTCGTCTGCGTCGGTGACCGGGAACAGCAGCCCAGTTGCTCGTTCATCTGGAGAGTTGGGATTTGGGTGTTCCGGCCCCGGAGATCGGTGCCCTCTCACCCCCCCACCCCTAACCAAATGCGCGGCGAGTAGAGAAAGTGCTGTTTTAGTGCCAGAGTGGCTAGGAGGAAGAATAGGGGGAGAGGGGGAAGAGGGCGAGGGAGAAGGGGAGAGAGAAGAGGGAGGGAAAGCCGGCGGGGGCGGGGGGTGAGGGCAAGAGAGAGAGCGAGAGAAAACCGGAGAGGACGAGAGGGAGAGCGAACGAGAGAACGGGAGGGAAGAGAGGAGGGGGGAAGAGGAGGAGGGAGGCTGTGTCAGGATTTTGCTTGAATGTGGGATTATGTTGTGTCAATAAGTTTAAGGTGGAGAGAGCGAAGCTGGCGGGGGGGGGGGGGGGCTGTGGTGGAGGGGAGGAGGAAGGCCTTGGCTGTTTAAAGTCTTATTTCTGAAGGTAAGTGATGGCATTGCATGGTCGCGATGACAGAAAACTTGCAGATCCTTTATCCGGGGATGGGGTCGATGCCTCTGGAAAGAGCTCCCCAGCCCTCTTAAGCCACACTCGTGTTACCCTGTTATTTGCTGCGATCCGGGTCGCTAGTAAATTACAGAAATCAGACTCGAGGTTTCTTTTCCTCCTCCACCTCGTCTCGCTCGCTCACCCTCAGCAATTTATTATTATTATTATTTTTATTTTTGGTATTGTATGAAACTTAACGTAACTGAGACCAAACCCGAGTCCTGTAATTTATAAGGACCCTGAATCCAGGAATCTGGAACACGTTTATGTGTGAAATAATCCGCGATCATTTCAGCTAAATGAGGAAGGTAAAACGAAACGATGCAAAAAGCTAAGACACAACATGTACGACAGGGAGGGGGGGGAGAGGGAGAAACGGAGAGAGAAGCTATTTTTTGCTTTCCTTTCGGTAGAAAGGAAAATAAAGCGTGCATTCCCCTTCCCTCCTGGTGTGTAGGGTCCAGTCAATATTTTAACTGTTTGAGGACAAATTAGTCCAGGTGGATCTCGCCGAAAAGTTTCGCGAGGTGGGGTGGAGGTGGGGGGGTACGAAGGGGAAGGTGGGTGGAGGTGATGGGGGATGGGGACGGAGCGAGCTCTGCCTCTGCTGATGGTCATTGGCCTGGGGCTTTGAAACCATTGCCTGTCCTGCTAATGACACGTCCAGTTCTCCTCTCCCGGCCGCGGACGCCGGGCTGCCGGGGACCGGGGTACTTTCCCCGCGCGGGGAGGGGCGTTCTTCGCCATCCCCTGGGGTTGCCCACTCGCGACGTGGGGCCCCCACGCGCGCCTCTTCTGCGCGCCGCCGCCACCTCGGCTCGCGCGACTTTTGTAGCCAGCCCGCGGCGAGGGGGCGCAGGGGGTCCCCGGCGCGGACGTCTCCGCGCGGCCACCCCTCTCCCGGCCCCACGCGCGCCGCGCGGTCCAAGCCCGGAATGGCAGCGCCGGGCGGAGCGGCTGTGCCTCCCCGGGGGGCAGCGGAGGCAGCGGCGGTGGCGGCGGGATCTTCGCCGGGGCCCGCGGGAGGAGGAGGAGAGGGAGGAGAGGGAGGGAGGAGGAGGAGGAGGAGGGGAAGGAGGAGGAAGAGGAGGAGAGGGAGGAGGTGTTTTCTGTCCAGACCGCCGCCAGTTCGAGCGGGCACGGGGACGGGGACACCCCACTCGTTGCTCCTCCGTTATGGAAGGTGTTTAGCGGACTTTTACGCCCCGAGTGTGGGCTTTGCACTTCAGTTTTGTTTCTCCCCCCTCTTCCCCAAAGCAAGATGGACTCTACTCCCTTTCCCTTTCTCCCTCTGCCTCTGTCTTGTCAGCCTTAAAGATCGACATTTTGTACTAAGATGCAAACTTGATGGTGACCAGCAACAAAGCCGGGGTGGGATCCCTCGCTCCCCTCCTCCCTCTCCGTTTTCCAGCTCCCCCCACCCCGACCTCGAAGACCTGGTGGCCCTGCACTTGACGCCGGGGGCTCTGGTGAATGTGTTTCCCCGCTCGGTTCCGATCTCCAATCTCGGGATTGTGACCGGGGCCGGGTGTTGGGGCGACATTTGTGGCCGCCCAGGTCTGCAGGGCTGAGGGCTGCGCTACCTGGATCTGCTGGATTTGCTGCCGTCGCCCTGCTACCTCCTGCCGGCTCCTGGGCACGGGGAGGCTCGGACTGCCTATCGATTGCCATGATTTGGTTCCTGGTGCATTTGCCCTGGGGGCGGCGATCACTTGTGCAAGTTGATGAATGATCACGATGTGGGTTTTGGGTTTGCAGGATGGATCAGCTGCCTTGTACATACCGGGAGTAGGGGGCAAGTGTGCTGGAGACACCCTAGAATGCCCGCTGGGCTACCCTCCCCTCAGCCTCTGCCCTTTGAATACAGGGAGCTTCTTTGCCTTTATTGCCCCACAGTTCCAGCGTAGAGGTGGGGATGGTGAGAAGGAGGGGTTGGTGGGGAGCTGGGCTCCTGGGTTTCGGGGTCCTTCCTTCATAGATGTTGCAGGAGTTGGGACTCAGTTGTAAAGCTCTACCACACTGATGATGTACCTTTATTTGATACTTTATAGGTCACTATCATATGACAGAGGCTTTGCTGCAGTTCATCTTCCTCCCTGTGTACTTTCCGTTTGCCTTCCTGGGTAAGTATGCAAACTCTTCATACAGGGAAGCTGGATGGTACTAGTAATGACATAAGGGTCCTTACTGTACACATAAGAAGATGCCTTATTGGGTTTGCAGCACCCCAGAAACTTGTCTTGCTGAGTTTCCCATAGCGGAAGTCAATTTATGATTTCTAGTATTTACAATTCAGCTATGGTTATTATTATTTTAAGATAGTTTAAATGCGCATTTCGCATTTTCCTGCAAGTAAGTGTCATTTGAAAACTTACGTTTTTTAATTGATAATAAAATTTTATGTAGAGTTGAAGGCCTAGGAAATTTAATGCTAGATAATATTGTAGAAAGATTGTAGCTTGTGAGTAGAGAGAATTATTAAAAACCCAAGGAATCATTGCTCAGAAGACCTCTCTAAATTACAGTGACTGACATTTGCTTACTCTTTCCTGGGCTCTCTTTTCTTAGGGAACTTGTGCTGTTTGTGACAGTTACCTTTGTAGTGTGGGGAGGGTGGACTGGGCAATATAGTAAATCTAGCATTTAGTGTACCAGCTTGATTCAAAAGGCAAATAACTGTCCTAATTGATAGTAATTTTTGTCAAAATTTATATATTTGGAGAAATTGAGTGCATTTTAACAGTCTGTATATATAATAAATAGCAACTTTGAAATCTGACACTAAGTGCCTTTTTCAGATATATGCCTCCCAAATGGAAAAGTTGGTGAAATAACGTGTGGGACAGTAAGTGCCTAAAAAGTCTGGTTGTGAGAAGTAACCCTCTGGGTGAAAACTGAGGGTTTAACATTTGAGAGCCGCATGGTGAGCCCAAACTGCAGAAAACCAATGTGTAATTTTGCCCCTCCATTGTCAGAAACACCTCAGGTACTCTAAGTTGCTGATACGTTAAGAAAACTGGTTGTACGAAATTGTGTAAATCAGCTTTGGTGCTTTGTAATATTACCATAATGAAGACAGACTGTATTTTGTGAATGAAAATGGACTCGAATTCAGTTTTCCGTCAAAGAAAAAGAAAAGGGACCTTATTTTGTTTCCTGGCTTGCTGGCATATTGTGTATGTTACTAAAAGATTGTCTTAGTATTGAGAGGAATTGAGTTTTGAAGACCAGGCCTTTCTGGTAGTTTCTGTATGGTAGCGAAATGTACTTTGACATTGTTGAGAACCTTAGATGATATATAATAGAAGTTCTGTGTCCAGCATTTTTTAATGGAGTGTAAAATATCGTGTTATTTCAGATAGAAGAGCCTCCTAATATGTCACATGCATAACAGGCCAATTGGAGTGGTCAGAATGAGATGGGTCTGTAAGATGAATTTAGGGCACACCAAAATATGTGGATTTCAGCGTCTTTGATTTTTTTTTTTAAAGCTTCTTTGCAAGAGAAGTTTTTCATTTTTGAACATATGGCAAGAGTATTCAAAATGCATTCCTGATTACTGAAGAACACCACATTTATACATGTGAGGCACGTTATTTTGTTCACTGGAGCAAACTTTTAAGGCTAGTTCTTTCGCCATGGAAATATATTTGACCAATTCAAAATTTAAAACGGGAATAGGTAATTTCCAGAATAAAAGCGATCTGATGAGCTCTTGCATTTCTTTGAGATATCGAATAACTGCTTCATTAAAACAATGTTTTCAAGAAAAGTCTTGGTCTTTGAAGTCAGAGTAGTTTTTATAGTATAAAATTTGAAGTAGTGATTTTAAAAGTCACGCCGACAATGAATTACAAGTTATTTGCATCTAAAATGTATTTATTAGATTTGAGGCTTAATTTTCAAAATAAGATTTTAGATAAAGGCTTTGCTTCTACATTGCCAAGAGTTTTCAAACTTCTCATTTTATTATTCTGCATATCTCTATTAAGTTCTGAGGATGAAGTCTTAATTTGCATTTCACATTTAAAGCTAGCTATTGAAAAGGGGGTTCATCTATGTTGTTTCTTAGTGGTACGTCTTTGGAGGTACTGTGGCGAATTTAGGTGGAATCTTCCCCTAGGGACTAAGATTCTAACAAATTTTGAAATTTTGACACCTTTCTTTTTTTTATATCCACCTTGATCTTTGTATCCAAAAATTTTTTAAAAAGTTCCAGGTTTAGAAGTTTGTGAGGTAGCTCTGCTTTTAATGTATATATAGCTCTGCTATACAACTTGAAAAGTGTATACTGTCTTTGACCTTATAGACCTGATCTTTATACTTCATCCATTGGAACAGATTTGTTTAGACATTGAATTTATAACATAGCTTTGAGTGAAAGCTAGGATGAGCATATAATTATGGTTTGCTTGTGCTGTAAATAACTATGTAATTGATAATGTTTTTGTATATAGTTAAAGAAGGAACAACAGCCTTAAAATGTGGCACAACTCATGAAAACCTAATTCAGCAGCTAAAGTATTTATACAGCCATACTTTTCAGTAAAATTACAAACATAATTTTTAATTATTAATCATCAGCCAATATACTTAATGTTTACATTTTCCTATATTTCATAAAGAGCATGGGTAAAGCAAGGGCCATAGTTTTAATGGGATCTTACCATGAATATCAATTACTTTAATATTAGACATCTTTAATAGAAGTAATAAAAGACTTCACGGTTCAACCCTATTAAAAGAACTTTTTGAAAATAGCCTCATTATAGATGCGCCTGTTTTTACTGTACTAACAGAAATCCCTGAAATTATTAGTCTCTTGCAAGAGTGCAGAAATGTTTAAGATTGTGTTTTTAAATGTTCTGCATTACTAAATACAGGCAGTTAATTTTGGCATATTGCATCACCACCAGTGTGGCATACCTATATTTTAAAATTTAAACTTAAGCAAGTATTTATCTTAAAAAGAAGACACTTTTCTTGAACTCGTAGTTTGAAATCCACCTTGTTTTTCAACATTTCACCACCAAGGGCACCTTTTAAAATAGGTCTGAGTGGTATCTCTCCTGTATTTTTAGTCAGCTTCCTTCCTCTCACTATGAAATGAAAACAAACCCAAATTATAAAAACATTGTAATTTCACTGCCTCACTTTTTAAAAAAATAATTAATTTATTTTTGGCTGCGGTGGGTCTTCGTTGCTGCATGTGGGCTTTCTCTAGTTGCGGCGAGCAGGGGCTGCTCTTTGTTGTGGTGCACGGGCTTCTCATTGCCGTGTCTTCTCTTGTTGCGGAGCGGGGGCTCTAGGTGCGTGGGCTTCAGTAGTTGTGGCTCTCGAGCTCTAGAGCACGGGCTCAGTAGTTGTGGCTCTCGAGCTCTAGAGCACAGGCTCAAGTAGTTGTGGCGTGCGGGCTTAGTTGCTCTGCAGCATATGGGATCTTCCCGGACCAGGGCTAGAACCGATGTCCCCTGCATTGGCAGGCGGATTCTTAACCACTGCACCACCAGGGAAGTCCCACTGCTTCATTTTTATCATGTGCCCCAAGTAAATTGGATGCAGGAGGTCCTCAGCTACCCTTTGAGAAACACTGCTCCAAAGGTGGTAAGGACTAAAGCTAATGACTGAATGGACATTCTTCCAGCTTGAATATTCTGTGACTGTAATTCCATCAGTGGGTTTGTACTACCTCAGGGGCAGTCATCACATACTGTGTCGAATTGTAGAGATTTCTGTATTTTAAGTCATACCTGAAGAAAGCACTTTTTGAGTTCAGCTTCACTCAACATTCATATGTGTTCATATTATCCCTTAGAAGGCAATTATAGTTTCTTAAAATGCCAGGACATCATTTTATAAGTGTAAAGATATACCCAGAAAATCCTCATGTCTTAATGGGGATTGTTTTCTTTCCTTTTTCTTTTTTTCTTTCAAAGAAAAAGATAAAGTGAAAATTGAAATAAGTACCAGTTACACAATGGAAATTCAAAAGAAGACACGCCAGTAAAGAATTCTATCTAATAGTATATATAAATAGAAAATGAAAGACTAAGGGAATGAAAGACTTAAAGGATTAAATATAGACCATGAAGCATTGACACACCTTCCAAAATATAAACTTAATAAGTTAAAATATGTGAGGTAGTTCCAGGATCTAGATAGTAAAATAACTTCAGATAGTGAGGAGGTTGTGTAAAATACAAAGTAAAAATTATTAAGAATGAATTGGATTTTATGAAATCTTAGAAAAATGAAAAATATTATAAAATATTGATTAAGTAATTAAACCAGTAGTTAAGTATAGCCCTTGGGTGAAAAGATCAGGGAATAAAACAGAAACTCCTGGATTGGAATAACTGAGATCCTGAAAAGGACATAGAAGTTTGGATATTTTATAAAGGGAATAATTTTAAAAAAGGTTGATAACTTATTTCAAAGGACAAATAAGAATGAGGATAAAAGTTGTTTAAAGCAGCTGTATTTCTCAAATGTTTTTGAGATCTATGGTAAGAAATACCTTTTATATTCCAATCCACATAAAAAAACCTGGAACGAAAGTTTCCTGAAACAGTACTAAGAGCAGTGCTCTAATGATTCCATTCCTATCTAATCTTTATAAATCTAATCTGTTCCAAACAATTTTATTAAAAAAAATACAGGGTGTCATTCACTAAATTTGTTTTATGACTTACAGTTTAAAAAACACCAGTTTTGCCTGCAAAATATGGAATTTCCCAGGCCCCATCCTCATATTCTGATTCAGTGTGTCTGGGATAGGGCCCAGGAATCTGCATTTTAACGTTACTGCAGTGATTGTGAAGCAGGTGTGAAGTCCTCTGACATATTTTGAGGAACTCTCGTATTAGGGACTGATGGCTAAAGATTGAATGGAGTCACATACTTGAATGTGGGCTTAGAGTTCATTTACTGCTGAGGTCTCTTCCAGAGCCTCAAGATTCTATGGCTGTATTTCAGTCAGCATGTTTACAATACCCAGAGGGCCCTCATCACACTCTGTAGATGTCCCACAGTAGCAGGTATAGTACAGAGAGCAGAGGCTTTGCAGCCAAAGAGCCCTGGGTTTCACTCTTGCTGCCTCTCTGGCTTATAAGCTGAGGGACTTTGGGCATGTCACTTCAGAAGGAACTTCCATTATCATATGTGAAAAAGGGCATCTTAATATTTACCATGCAGCAGAATGAGAATTACATTAGACAATAATGTCTGTAATGACCCTTATCCACAGTCAGTGCTCAATAGTATATGATTTATAGTTATTCAATACATCTCATCTCACCCCAACTCCCACTAAGTTTGAAATTTCACAAGGCTGTGCCTTTTAATTTTTGTTTCCTCCAAAGTAATTTTCAACTCTGATATCATGAAACACTGGTGCATTTTTAACTGGATGTGAGGTGCTGGACAAACAAGTTGTTTACTGAAGGAAATAATAAGAATAACCAGGAGGAAAAAAAGAAAAAAACAACTGAGGCACGCCACATTTAAGTACAGTGCTCCTTCAAGTTGGGGCAATGATTCTCCCACCTCTTTAAAAAGACATAGCACAGGACAGTACACAATTCAGAGTGGTTAGTTGACAGCACTGGACATTCCCTCTGGTGACTTTGATACATCTTGGAATGTCTTAGAGCGTCAATTCTCTTTTCTATCAAGACACATGTGACTAATGTTTACACTATGATTTCCCTGGTTATAGACATAGATAAATTATGCAGTTTTTTTTTTTTTTTTAAGATTTATTATTTATTTATTTATTTAATTTTATTTTTGGCTGCCTCGGGTCTTAGTTGTGGTAGTTGGGATCTTCGCTGAGGCATGAGGGATCTTTCGTTGAGGCGCGCGGGCTTCTCTCTAGTTGGGGCTTGCAGGTTTTCTCTTCTCTAGTTGTGGCTTGCAGGCTTCAGGGCATGTGGGCTCTGTAATTTGCGGCATGCAGGCTCTCTAGTTGAGGCGCGCTAGTTCAGTAGTTGCGGCACTTGGGCTTAATTGCTCCGCGGCATGTGGGATCTTAGTTCCCTGACCAGGGATTGAACCCGCATCCCCTGCCTTGGAAGGCGGATTCTTTACCACTGAACCACCAGAGAAGTCCCATGCAGTCGGTTTTATAGGTAGTTCACAGCGTGATAAAGCCACTTCTTTCCCTATCAAGAAAGTATATCAGAATACAAGCAAGAGTGATGTTATTATGATGAAAACCTTAAATACACCCATATATACACATGTAAAATCCTTTATAAACTGTGGTACCTTAACTTTTCATAACTAATTACTTGGGGGCACTCCTCACAACCAATTAAAACTTACCTTTGTGTCAAGGCATGAAGATTGAGAAGCATTATATCCAAAGTGTGTAACAAATTACATCGCGCAAAATGGCACTTAAATAAAAAAGAGGGACATACTAAGGAGAAGATGAATGGGAAATACTCCAAATCCCTGAAATCTTGAACAATGTGAAAACCAAAAGCCAGGGGAAATGCAACCTGTGGTTAAGTGCAAAGGAAGTGCAAAAGACTGCAAGTACCAGGGTTCTCAAACTTGAATACTCACTGCTTCTAACTTAAGACATTTTTAAGTAGTCTCAATGTTCATTTACTTTATTTGAATAAATTAAAATTAAATAACTTTGTTTTTTATAACTTAAAAAGAATTAATTAAGTAGTTAATTAATTTTTTTTGGCCACACTGTGTGGTTTGCAGGATCTTAGTTCCTCAGCCAGGGATTGAACCCGGGCCCTTGGCAATGAGAGCGTGGAGTCCTAACCACTGGACCACCAGGGAATTCCCTGTATTTCCTAACTTGTAAGGATAGATTTGCCAGGAACATCTTCCTACTTGGCTAAATTTTAATTTGCCATACTTTTTCATCTCTAATAAATAAATAAACTGTCTTTGTATCTTGATCTGTAGTGGTATTGGATATACATTCACAATCCTCTATCTAAAAAAATCTCTGAAAGACTAAAAAGTTTTTTCCCTCCAAAAGTTTGACATCAAAACTCACTTGGTGGCAAAACCTGACCCAGAGTGTCATGGACCTGTTTAAAATAGTTTTTAAAGCCCACTTAGAATATTCATGTATTTTGCTGTAGAAGTAGTAAGTAGTATGGTTGATTATGAGGCCCTATCCTAGATTGGACTAGGAATGTTACATAAAATATACTATATGCTTTTAAAGCCCACAAAAATCTGAAACATTGGACCGAAGGGTTTCGTATAAGGGATTGTGATCCCATTGTATTAACTTCCTTAGTCCACAGCGTGAAATTATCTGGTATTCCTACCGATTTAACTCAATGAAAATCCTTTTGCTAATTTTGATAAGGAAAGCTTAAACACACATACACACACTAGTTGAACCTCGTCTATCCATTTTGACATTGTGAATCTTTTTTGGTTGTTGTAATTTTTAGTTTTGTTAAGCAAACACAAACACACTGATAGCTGTAACGTTTGAAATTTCTACCATGTTGAACATTTCTCATAATGGTGAACAAAATTTAGGTTACTTTCATTATGTTTTACTGTTAGGAGAAGTTTCATGAAGGGGTTATATTTCCTTTATTACTTTGCTACTTGCATGTTTCTTTCCTTCTATCAGAAAAGTAAAAATAGAAAATGTTTTCTGCAAATTTGCTCTCAGGTGAGAATGTTTCTGGGTTGTATTGTTTTGTAGAGGTTCTAGGTATCTTTATTTTCAGTAATTAACTGTGAAATGTTGAGTCAAGATCTTTCATCTGTACTTCTAATTTCCTATAAAAACCACTCTAAAAATTGAAAAGTGTGTGAGGAAGAGTCTATATGACACCCTAGGAATAAAGTAATAGCTGTATCTGAACTATTGTTATGGTAAGACTTAAATCAGTCTTCATTTGGTAGATTAAAACTGTTAATGGCTAAAGAAAGTTTTCTGTCTTCTATTATTTGTTGATTTGACTACATCCTTTGGTGTAGGAAAGCTACATACAGATTGAGTAATTCAGAGGGAGTCTTATTAGCCGTGCTGATTCTTTTAATAATAAAAAATGCTGACTTGTTTTCCAGCTTTTGGTGCACCTCTCAAAACTCACCCAAGGGTAGAGTTCTCACTGACTGCAAAGGGAATGTGGTGGAGCATGTAACAAAATGAGAAAATAATTCTCTACACCCAGCTGTCAAACTCTGATTATATTTTGAGTTACTGAAGTTACCATTTGTTTCATTCTCTCCCATTCTTCCTTCCCTCTCCTCCCTCCCCTCCCCCTTTATCTCTCCGTCCTGTTTCTCTCAGCTGATTATTATATTCACTAATGTGCATCTGGGATACTGCCTAGAAATGTCTGAGAATGGGATGCGGGGTTGAACTTTTTTTAAATTTACCATTATTTGATTTTAAAGATTTGCTTGTAGTTTTTGAGTCCTTTTAGTATTCATCCCTACACGTTATCATGAAGTTGTTGATATATGAATTGGAGACTTACACAGTCTCTACGTATGTTTCAGTTAGGAAGGGATCATATGGAGCCTTTAGCAGGGCTCTGTGAAGTAAAGGCACCTGTTTTTTTTTTTTTTTTTTTTTTTTTTGGTGGTACGTGGGCCTCTCACTGCCGAGGCCCAGCAGCCACGGCTCACGGGCCCAGCCGCTCCGCGGCATGCGGGATCCCCCCGGACCGGGGCACGAACCCGCGTCCCCTGCATCGGCAGGCGGACTCCCAACCACTGCGCCACCAGGGAAGCCCGGCACCTGTTGTTTTTATGAAGTAAGTTCCTTATCCAATCATTTTTGTTTTTTAAGGTGATAGTGTGATTACATGGTTTCAATTATATTTAAGGGAAAATTGAAAGCAGTTTTTAGAAGAGTTGCCCAAATAGTATTTCTCTTTGGGAGGAAGGGAGAAAGATAATTTGCAGTCAGATGCTCTGCCACTGAGCTGTACCCCTCGGGAGAAAGATATTTGGACTGAGGGCTGCCTTGTGAAGTATCAATACAAGTTTTATTTTTACTACTTAGTTTATTTTTCACAAAAACTTTCTGATGAGAGGTGACCCTGTTTTAATGAAGAGGAAACTAAGTCTTAGGTTAAGTAGTTTGTCTGAGGTCACACAGCTAGCAAGTGGCTGTGCCAGGCTTAGAATGCCTATCTGCAGTGCCACTGTCTCCTGGGCTTGTTTTGTATCTACCTGCCTTGAGGACCACATTCCAAAAGGTTAGAAATGAAAGTTTTGAGACAACTTTTAGCCAAGAATTCGCTCCAATTTTTCTTTCTCCCAAAAGAGAAATCGTCTTCATTTTGAAGTTATAGGGCTTGGAACACTGTTCTCTATCAGTCTTAAGAGAGGTAGATGAGAAAGTCTCTGAGCTGGGGCCAGCTGTCAGTTTTCATCTGTGAGGTCACAGTCAAAGACAAAACCGGCTTCAAACTTAGTTTATAAATTGATATTTAGTGAACTTTCTTTCTGTTTGGTATATCTAGTACAGAAGTGTCTAATTACAGTTACTGGTTTCACTACTTATTAATTCCTCTGGTATGTCAGTAGCAATCATCATTCATCATGAGTTTTTCTCACTGAATATTCTGTATGTTTTTACTCTGGTACTTTTTTTTTTTTTTTTTTTTTTTTTTTTGCGGTACGCGGGCCTCTCACTGTTGTGGCCTCTCCCGTTGCGGAGCACAGGCTCCGGACGCGCAGGCTCAGCGGCCATGGCTCACGGGCCCAGCCGCTCCGCGGCATGTGGGATCTTCCCGGACCGGGGCACGAGCCCGTGTCCCCTGCATCGGCAGGCGGACTCTCAACCACCGCGCCACCAGGGAAGCCCTACTCTGGTACTTTTAAGTACTTAATCTGAATATATTTTACAAAAGGAATTTAACAATTTAACATGGATAGTGTTATAAAATAGTTTTCTGGCATTTGCTTTGAAAAGAAATTCAGTATTTGTGGAAAAAATTAATAAGCAGATTCATAGACTTCATTTCAGAGTGTCTTAATGAGCAAACATGGATTAGAGGGTTAATCAGAAGTTACCAGTTTTCAAAGTGGTCTATGGGTACGTTTGATTTATTTTACCTAAGAAACTTATTTCTGCTATGATAAGTAGAAAAGATTTTATAAATTACACATTTCTATACAAGTAACAAATCATTTAAAAAAATACAAAGTAACACATTGCTTTTTTTGTACTAAGAGCCCTATTCATCTGAAATTAAGTTCTCTTTTCTTTACAAATTCAGCAAAGTCAGAGCCTAATTCAGATATAGAAGATAAAAAGTTTGTTCTTTTTAAATGGCTTTTCTTTTTCCCTGATCCATGAAACATGGAAATAGGGTATTTTTCTATTTTGGCAAAGTAGCTCTTGTGGATGATAATCTTACGAAGAGTGCTCTTGCATGGTTCTAGCTGCATGATGCTTTGCCCGGGGTGTGTCAGGCTTTCCATTTCTTGTCTTTCATCCCCCCACAATAAACCACTTCCATACTGTTCTCATTCAGATAGGCTGGTAAACTGAGTATGTTTTATGGCATCTGACACTTTTCTTTTGACTTGCTTTCTTGGGTCATGCTCAAAGACCATTTTGCATGTTAAATAATTTGGTCAAATGTAGGTGAGATTCAGGTAGCAAAAACTACTACTGATTTAATTCACTGGTCATGGATTAGGTACTTACAGTGTATTGATGCTGATTTAAACTTTGAGGATATAAAAGATGAGTATAGAACAACCCTTATCCTTAAAGTAAGTGTCTTCTACTGGCTGGAAAAGTCCAGTAGATGTAAATACACATAACATAAATTATTCTGTGCTAATTGTTCTAACAGATATGGCCTAAAATAGTACTGAGTGAAAACCACTAAAAAACTGGCTAATTCCAGCGTAGGAGCTGACATTGAAATACAGCAGGGGTTTCTTCCTGTGGCACTGTATTTGTCCTAATTGTCATTAGGGTTGTAAACTAGTTTGGCCCAAGCACTGGAGTGGATTTGAAAAATTAGACTTTTAACCCTGATTTGGCTTTTATTTACTTATTAGTACATTCTTTTTGCTTTTAGTCTATTTCAAAAGCCAGTGAATTTTTTTTTTTTTGATGAAGTTTTCAATTTATGTTGTTATGTTTCATTCAAGAGTTTTGGACTTTGTTTTTATTTATTTATTTTTTACTTTTTTATTTATTGCTATTAATGTCACAATCTGTAATGACAACACTTTTGAAGTAAAGGGAAGGGTTTGAGGATTCCACGTACTGTATACCAAATCATGTTAAAAGTATAGTGAACAGAATAAGTTTGAACTGCGTTCACATTCCAATAAAAATATTATAAACTACTATAGCTAACACTTATTCTTACTTAGATAAATTATACTGGTTAAAAAAATATATATATTAATAAGATCTCAAGCCCAGTTATTAAACACACGTGAGATTCTAAAGAGGTAAAAATGTACTTTTCTATCCATGAGAGATTATAGATTAAAAGTTATGCCCAATGCTTCCATCAAGCAATTTTCAGGTTTTCCTGGATGTTTTCCACCTGTATTTACAGCTGTGGTTTCTCTCATGGCTTAGTGAGCCATGACCGGGAGGGCACACATGAGTTTGGTCCTCTTTCTCTTTTATGTTTGGTAATCTGGGTTCTGGTCTTTGGATTTCCCTTTGACTTGATCAGACCTTCAGTATCGCTTTTTAAAATCATGACTTTTATGTTTATTACACCTCAGAATGTATGCATTTTCACCCAGTTTTATTTATGGCTCCCTTTTGACTGGTCATTTCTGGACATCAACACAGTTTAGATTAAAACTTTGTTTCTAAAATGCTCAGTGTTCCAGATGCCAACCCTGGGTGCTTTAATAACAAGCAAATACATTCGTAAGTGAAATCATAAGGAAGAAACTGATCTGGGAAAATATTTCTTCATAAGCTCACAACATTGATAATGACCCTAATGTTTACATTAAAGAAGCAAAGAGGAACGGAGACACACAGAAGAGTGGTTTGTTAGTCTTTCTTCCGTTCTCTGTCACGGGGCTGTTTGGCATCATGGAAGTACAGCTATTCGGATCTTATTTACCAGTCCTCATGGTAATAATGAATTTTTAAAATAAATTTTGTATATGGATATGCATTCTTGTCTCATTTGGTGCTATACATTCTTAGTTGTCCCAGACAACGTGTTCAGATTTGTTGTAAGGCCCAGGGTTTTAAAAAGTTTTAATGATTTTCTACATACAGGCTCTGCATAAATTTAAATCCATACAAAAGCCTTCTGTAGCTTGAAAGGTTTTGGGAATGGGTCTTGAGGAGTGGGCGTAGAGTTATACATCTGAGGATCTGGTCTCACACACATAGTGGTGAGTTTACTACATAAGGAACTGTGATCATGAATCAGTGGTGGATTTTATTTCGTTAATATTTTTTAAGGTAACAATATATATCATTCCTGACATATATTTCAAATACAGCTAGATCATGAAGTCTAATATATAGGTCATAAGTATTAGGGTGATTGGTACTTTTCATCGTTAAAGATGTTTTCCTGAAAAGTTTTGACTTATTTAGTTTTTCAAAATTAACTATGTATTCTTATTGACAAACTATAATTTCAGAACATTTCATAAGTATTTCTAATTGATCTTCAATTAGCAGTGGTTACTTGAAGCTTTACCACTGCCAGGTCCTAATAGTAATCAGTGATCTGTAAAGTTACACAGAGGGGAGCTGCTTAAAGGGATACAGTACTGATCATTATAAAGGAGATCAATCTTTGGTAAAGCAAATGACTGGCCTCTATCATATCTGTTTGGTAATTCTGGGTTCCATATATTCAGTTGTCTTTATTTTATATAGCATGTGTTTATTGACTACCCATTATGTGTAAAGCTGGATTAGGAATTCTGGGGCTTGCAGAATAAAATGGTAGTAGCTTTGGCTTCAGGTTGTTTCTAGTATTGTAATGACACACACATACCAAATGTGGAATAGAAAATAAGGATGCTATAATATCCATGGGACACAGGGATGATGAGTATATTGTTGTTAGGAGATAATTAGGGAGGGAAATCGGGATGGACGTGAACTTTGGTTGTTTAGCTTAATGTGTAGGCATCCTTGCCAAAATGCTTACTTGGGTCTATGAGAGAAAAATGAACCAGGCTATTGGAAAGCCCAGGCTAACCCCATCTTGGCCAAACAGTTCCCTGCAGTTGTGTCATCATCCAAGCCAATGGTCTCCGGACTTTTTAAGTGCTATTCCCTTCAGTAAAAGAATTGGAGCATATATCTTCAATATCTGTACATTTATTTATAACTTATGTATACTGGGCTATTAATATATTATTTAATGTAATAAAATATAAATGCTTAGAAATAAAAAATAAATGTAAAGAATTTGAATGTAAAGAAATGCAAAGAAAAATTATATTATTTGAATGTAAAGACAAATGGTATTATTTCCTTCTTACCTACTCCAGTGGGCTAAGTCTTATTCATGTTTTGGGGCTCAGGAACCCCATTTTGGAGACCATAGGTCAAAATTGGGCAGTGTCACACCAAATTTCCATAAATTCCATGAGCTCAAGGACTTTGTTTTTCTTACTGCCGTATCCTCAGCACCTAGATCATGGTAGGAGTGCAGTGGATACTGTTGAATGAATAGGCAGAATTAGGCTGATTTGTAGGGATGAGGCTCAGCCTGAGGGATCTGATAAGAATAGAGATAATTTTTGTTTGTTGCTGTATCTCCCATACCTATAAAAGTGTAGGGACTCAAAAAATATTAGTTGACTGAGTTAAGGGGGTGGACAGTGTGTAGCTCAGCATGAGGTATCTGCCAGAGGCCGTAGATGGGCATGAAAAGGTAAATTCCAGGAGGTCCTCTAGAGCAGGACAGTATATGGAGATAGACTGGCCAAAAATACAGCCAGTGGGGGGAGGGGGTCACAGTGTTAGTAAGAACATCTCAGAGGAATGGCTTTGGTAGCCTCAGATCTTAAAAACGGTGACCCTCTTAAGCAGTAAGATCTGGATTTTACTTATCTTTGTACCCACAGTTCGTAGAACAGTATAGTAGTTGTCTGGTTCATTTATGTTGAATTGCTCTGTTTTATACTATGTACTAGATATAGGAGATTCTGCAAGGTACAGGAATGGATTAGTGTAAATATCAGAGGCCTGTAAATGAATCCTGCCCTGATTGAAGCAAAGCCAACGATTCTGGGATTACCTCATACGCAGACATGGTTTTAAGCCTTGGCAGTATTGCCTGCACAGAGGTGCTCTGGCGACCACAACTGCCAAATCATATTTAGCTGTTTATTTAAATGTCATTATTAACATACTTCTATCGACACATTATCAATGAAGAAAATGGGGTTTGTGATAGAATTATTTTTTATAAGCTATCATCCTATACCTTCTTCCCTCATCACTAATGCTGGCATATGTCATGGATCACCCTCATGTATACTATTTCAATTAGGACTGAATTTATTTACAAATAAATAAAACAACGTAGTTTGTATTTTTCCTCCTATTTTTGGAATTTTCTTACTCAGACTTCCTCTTTAAAAGGTGGTAAAGGGGGCTTCCCTGGTGGTGCAGTGATTGAGAATCTGCCTGCCAATGCAGGGGACACGGGTTTGAGCCCTGGTCTGGGAAGATCCCACATGCCGCGGAGCAACTGGGCCCGTGAGCCACAATTACTGAGCCTGTGCATCTGGAGCCTGTGCTCCACAACAACAGAGGCCGTGATAGTGAGAGGCCCGCGCAACACGATGAAGAGTGGCCCCCGCTTGCCACAACTAGAGAAAGCCCATGCACAGAAACGAAGACTCAACACAGCCATAAATAAGTAAATAAATACATTTTTTAAAAAAGGTGGTAAAAATTCTAGTTTTGTGATCATAAAATAAACCTGTCATGCATTTTATTGAGTGTTGTCAGAGTTAGGGAGAACAAACATTTCCCCTGAGAAGCAGCTATGGCATTAGCTCTCTCCTTTAGAAGCTGGCCAGACGAAGGCATCCTTCTTTGGCTCTGACACACCAGTCAAGACAGGTACCCCCTTACCCCCTCTGCAGTTCAGTCTCATTTAGGGCATGTTTATTTAAAGCAGTTTCACATGTGCACAATTAATAAATTACTATGCTCTAATTTGCATTTCTGATGTCTTGTAGAAAGCACAGCGAGTTCCCCTTTGCCCTTACAAAAACAGTTTAGTCTGCCCAGGCTTCCTAGAGCTGAATAAAAATTTCCTCTGAGAGCCCTCCTGCATCTTTAGCATAGTCTCCAAATAAAGACTTAAACTGTTACAACTTCTTTGCTCTCATCCTTTTGGTCATTAGTCATCAAGTCTTTCTTTATTGTAAGTTTGTCACCCTTAAAGACACAAGAGTAATATATGTTACACTTGATATTGCAATCTAGAGTTTACACTGTGATTTCACTGACATCTTATTTGCTCTTTATGCTGTGAAGTAGATAGGAGGGTATCATTAGTCCCATTTTTGCAGATGAGGAAACAGGTTCAATGTTGTCAAGTGGCTGGACCCGAGTTACTGAGTTTGCAGTAGCTCCCCTGAGACAAAAAACCCTGTATTCTGGCCATTCCTCTAGAGAACTGCCCACGGTGAAGAGCAGAATTTATCTTATTTAAACTATGATTTTTTTTTCTTTTCTTACTTTCAACCTGATAACTTATTGTAAATACCTGGAACGGCAGTGGCATAGACAATATGGTTGTTTAATTGTCAATGTCCTGTGGGCTATAAAATATCAGTGGAATGGGCCGTAAATTTCTGGTGTATTTAAATCTGTTTGTGTATTTAAATAAGCGTTCTCAGATCATGTGGAACGATTGTCCATTTGACTTAACTTTTTTACAGCTTGTGGTGGAAAATTAAATGCATAGCAACCACACAGGGACAAAGAATGTGCTTTGAAGTGTATATTAGGATTCTTAAGTGAGATTTGGATTATGTGTTGGGGCCATTTTTTTTCCTGTGAGACATATTTCTGAAACTGTAATGAAAATTAATTGGAAAATATGAATTGATACCTGAATATCTAAGCTACACCCATTTCTAGGACATATATTATAATGTGATATCAACTGGTGTTTTCAAAGAAGTGATGGGAAGTGCTAAAGTTTTGTTCTTTTTACATTTAAAAGGCATTTTAACTTGGCACTCTGTAGAAAAGGAACGTTGCACAGGCCAGTTAGAGAATTCAATATGGCACTTCTGCCAACTTTACAAGAGAAGATATTTCTATCCAAAAATAACGACAGGATCAATTATTCAACTCATATTTTGCATAGTAGAAAAGTTTTATTTGTTAGGATCTTGTCTCAAAGTTCCCTAAGAGTAAAGAGGCCTGCTTAATTATTGTAATGTGGGAGAATGATAAAAGATTGATTACATTAGATCTCCCAAACCTTTTCTTTTTTTTTTTTTTTTTTTTTTTTTGCGGTACGCGGGCCTCTCACTGTTGTGGCCTCTCCCGTTGCGGAGCACAGGCTCCGGACGCGCAGGCTCAGCGGCCATGGCTCACGGGCCCAGCCGCTCCGCGGCATGTGGGATCTTCCCGGACCGGGGCATGAACCCGTGTCCCCTGCATCGGCAGGCGGACTCTCAACCACTGCGCCACCAGGGAAGCCCCCCAAACCTTTTCTTTATTTAATAGATTTAAGGTCTGACACAAAAGAAATTTATTTAAAATATTTATTTCTACAGATTCCTTTTGTTTCCATTTAATTTTCATAATTTGATTCTGAATATTTATACCAACTCTGGGACACGGTGTAGTATTAATGGATAAAGAAGTTTGTTGAAGAATCACAGTTTAAAGAAAAGCCAGAGCATGTGTTTATTGAAGAAAGCGTATAAAGATGGAAGGGGTTAGAAACTGTGAACGTTACTTTGGCTTTTCATTTAAAATGAGGTATGAAATTAAAAATCATGAGGATAATTAGGTAGAGTTCCTCCCCACCCTCAGTTTTTAAGCGGTTGAATCCAGTGGTCCCTCTCTTTCCACCTTGAAACAGCCTGTGAGGGAGGAATTATCATCTCCATTTTAGATGAGGGAATTGAGTCTCAGAGGCTCGGCAACATGCCCAAGGTCATTCTTCCGGTAAGTGGTGGAGCTGGCATTGCATTCCAGCTCACTCTCAGGAGGCCACGCTCCTACTCACTCTCTCCCTTACACTGCCCCTTGTGCTGCCAGCACGGCCTTTGTACCACTGTGTAGTGCCCTGTACCCGTCTTGGCTCCTGTAGAATTGTAATGTTGAGGTTCCGGACCAGGATAAAAGTACCTCTTCCTTGTCGAACACATTGCCATATTCACATTTGCTTGTTAATTATTTCTGAAGTCATCCCAAGCATATAGTAAACTTCTAAAGTTAAAAAAGGTAGTAGTATATAGTGTTCTAAGAGGTGAAATATCTGTGTTTTGTTTTGGTTTTTTTTTTTAATAAGATTGTGCTGCAAATATAAAAAAGAAAACAGTTTTGGAATTCAGATAATTTTTTTTTTTAATGTTATAATCTTTTTTTTCTTGGCCTCACTGCACGGCATGTGGGATCTTAGTTCCTCGACCAGGGATTGAACCGTGCCCCCTGCAGTGGGAGCGTGGATTCTTATACCACTGGACTGCCAGGGAAGTCCCAGAATTCAGATAATTTACATTCAAAGAGAATAGTAGAATTTGAGCTCTAGAAGGGACATTGCAGATGATCTTGGAGGCCTGTAATCCATCATTTTAAATTTGAAGAAAGCAAGGCCCAGATTAAGGAACTGGGACCCAGGCCATGTGAGTGGCAGAGCTGGAACCAAGACGTTAAGACTTCTGATTTGGTGTTTTGCTAGAGACATCTGCTTAGTTCCAAACTGATGTAGAAAATATTTTTAGTCCATTGATGGCGCCATTTTCACAGCAGGAATATGTGACTTTTTTTGGTGTGTTGTTCATAAATGGTTAAAAACATTAAAGAACGAAAATAATGTATTGTTAGAGCAGAGCTGTATGTAATACAGCATACATATTAACTTTGAAAGTATTTTATTATCGTGCTACTTGACTTCTAAGTTATTTAGTAGTATAACATAATTTTGGTGTCTAACAGATACATGGCTTTGGTGTTGCTCCCTGTGTCCTGTGAAAACAGGAAGAATTTGCAAAACAATAACACATTGTTAAATGGCATGCCAGTTTATCAAATGCCCTAAGTTTATTACAGTCTGGTCTTAGGAAAAAACATCTCAGCCTTATAGCAGCTCATCCTAATCTTAAGCGAAAGAGCCATTGAAGTTATTCTAGGGCTGTTAGATTTTGTTCTCTCCAAGAAAGTATAAAGCTGTTGATTAGGAGAAAGAAGTTTTTAAACCCTAACAGATTTAGTTGTGAAAGATTTGTGTACTGCGACGCCTCATGGTGGCCTTATTAAGAAACTACTGTAGTGAAACATAGTGACCACATACCTTGTATCTCTGACTGAATCCCCTCAAATGCATGTGCACAAACATTGGTGAGTTAAGACCCTCGATAATATTTTCAAGGTTTGTACTTCTATGTTTCATTTGGGAGAAATTAACCTCTTTCCTGCAGTCCAGGGAGGAAGCCTGTAATGCCTTATCAAAGCATTGCTTCTCAGAGTTCACCTGCCATCCTCCAGCCCGGAATTTTCAGAGAATAAGAGCTATGTAGTCCCAACAGTTGCTGGCATCTTCTGCTTCTTTGTGTGATTCAGAAAAAAAAACACCCTTTTCTTGAGATACTCTAGTTTCAAATGTTGGAAAATTGTCATAATAGATTGATTTTGCTAGAACAAGACACTTTACTGCCTTTTGGCAGGAAATTGTCATAATAAATATATAGATCTATGCCCTCTGCTGTGAATGGCGCCCCCTAGGGTTGTGCAGAGCACAGCTTGCACAGCTGTACATGGAGACCCTGCAGACAGTTGTATCCGAGGAGATTATGTCTTTAGACATCAGATATTAAAACATCACATCTAGAAAATTATAAGTATAGTTCTTGAATATAAAATGCTAGTTATTTATGAAATCATTTTTTTCTTAGTTATAAACATAATAGAAATTGTTTCTGTTGGAATGGAGTGGAGACATTTCTTTACCTCTGCAGTGTACTGACAAAAGGCTCTATATTCTATTACACATCTCTTGGCCCAACCAATTTAATATATTTTCAAAGTTGGTCTGTCTTTTAGAGTTCTGATTAAAGAAGAAAATTTTTGACCTTTATGAAGGAGCTTTCCTTTATCAGATGGGTACAGTAATAGAATGCAGAATGACTTTAAGCATCCATCTCTTTTATCCATCATTAAAAGTTAATTGTCACATCATATAAGTGCAACTTGATGGGATTTTTAATGTTCCAAAAATTGGCAACCTGTGATGAGGAAAGTATGCTCTGTGAGGACTTGAGTTAAGGGAAAGAAAGGAAAAAACAAACTTTTTATAAATCTTAAGTGGCAGCTAAATGGAAATAAAAGCTTTTAATTTTTGTGGGAAGAGGGTGATAGCAGATCAGTACCTTATGTTTAGTTGGAAGCAGAAGGTTTCAGAATGCGGCTTGTCTGACGTGAGGGTGGTCGTTTGGGCGACTCGGGAGTGTAGAGGTTTAATCCCCTAGACATTTGGAAAAGACAGTAATGCGTTCACTATCTTTGTGCTGGTCCATGGAATTATTTTCTTAACAGGAGCAATAATTACCTTTCTCAGTCTTATTTCAGGAGTGGCAGTTGGTGGGATATTCAGCAGGAAGTCCATTACCCTGTTTGTAGTCCGTGGTGCTTCCCTGGTTGAGTTTGAGTCTTGCCCAGTAGGTAGTGATGATGCATTAAGTAGCTAAAACCACAGTTGTGCTGGGTCTTTCATTCAGTTTGGTGACATGATCGTAAATTACTAGGCTCCAGACAAAGATTTTGAAATGTGCTCTTCTACCAATCCTTTTCAGAGTTTGGGAGAAAGGGCAGTAAAGTGTTGCTGGTGTGTAAAAAGGAGAGTGCTTTTTTGCAGTAGCTCGAACATACTAATTGTTTCTAGTAGGAATATTGTTATACATGAAATCTCCAGGTAATCCTTAACCTTTTACTTTTACTTAGGTACCTCTGGCCAGTGACCCGTTTTTCCATAGTACCTAACCTGTCCAGAGCTTTCCTGCCAGCTTCCTAGCTTACAGTAGACTGATTCGATAATGTGAAGTTTATCTGGATTAGCACCTTTTTCTCTGCCCTCTGAAGATCGACTCTAAGACCTGAGATCCACGGACCATCCATAGTTTGATTCCTCAACTCTTTAGACTTTGCTGAGATAACATTCGTTCTCTAGTCATTCCTGGCCATAAATTACTGGTTTTTAAATTTTGTATTTCCTGTTGCCCTAATTTTAGGAAATGTTAGCGTGAGTAACTTAAGGACCATGGTTTTTAAAGCCCTTTGTCAGAACACTGGTTATTTGCTTATTGGTTATTGGCTAAATAAAACCCAGATTTTTTTTAGATATCATGATACACAGGGCTACATGATTAAATAAATCATTATCAAGTGGTTTTAGTGACAAATCATTTTAGGAAATGTGATAAGCTCATTTTATCTCACATGAGACATAATTTTTGCAAGAAACTCGTATCCTCTTTACTTTCTTTTTATGTTATGATTATGAGAAGGATTTTGGACTAATGAGTTAAATAACAAAAAAAAATTTACCTTCCTAAAAATTGTAGCAATAATAATAATGCAAGAAATTTTTTGTTAAATATGTCTTATTAATTTAAAATATATGAATTAGATAATTGATCATATTTGGAAAACTGGTTGTCTTGCTGGGCGTTTCATTAAGCATACCCGTAAAATTATTTTATTCCACTACAAATGTGATATAGTTATTGTACCCGAAAATAATGTATGGTTCCTTAATCCCCCCAACCCCTGCTGTATATTCAGAAGGAAAAGTGATTATATTGATTTCTTGAGTAACTTTAACCAACCAGTGTCTGTTATGGTCTATTAACATAACTGCTCTGCTAGTTTATTTGTTCTGACTTGTGAGTAATGAGTATTTTAGGTAAACTTCATAATGTTCAAGATAGTTTGAAAGATTAATCAGTACTTATTTCCTTGCTTTAAAACGTGTAAGTGCTATTCAAGTAACAGTTGCCTAAACAAGCTGTTTTATATTATAGAGAGATAGTGCTAGAAAAGTATTTGCTCTGACAACATGAAAATAAAACTCAAACATTCTCAAAAATTTTAAAGCGTTATACTATAAATAAATATGCTATAAATAAGTAATACATAAATTTTCTTAGCTAAACTCAGGATAATGGCATGAATTATAGTTTTCCTCAGAAACTTAAGAAAAGTTTGAAAGAATTTACGACGGTTCTAAAACTTAGTAAATTAATGGTATTGGTGACCATTCACTAAATAGCTATTCAGTAAATGAAATTATTGAACTTCATCTTATTTGTTGGTGATGATTTTGCCTTTCATGACCCAACAGTACCTACTTCATTACTTATCAAGTAAAGAGGCATTTGGGAGTTAACTTAGTGGGTGAATGAAATGTAAGGCTGAATTCAGAGTTTTGTGGACCCGTCTGACATGTCATTATAAGATCTGATCAGATCTTTCCCAGATGCTCATGAAACCTATCCCAGTTGGTTTTTCTTTTTGTTTTATATTTGTCCTGCCCTTCAAGAAATCAGTAAAATCTGACATTAAATATAACATATTTACTACCTATTGTATATCAGGCACTCTAATACACACTTTCAGGTATCTCATATCATAACAGGTTTTTGCTGGTAGGTATAATTTATCCAACTACCCCCTTCTCTCCTCCCCTCCCCTCCCCTTCCCTTCTCTCACAAATTTTGAAGCTGAGGCTCCAAGAGGATGAGTAACTTGCTAGGATCACACAGGAGGGACCAGCATCTAAGTGCAAAGCCAGTTCCTTTTCCAGTGTCCTGACTTATCCAGGGACTCTTAAGCCTGTACTCTCTAATTTCTGACTCTTAGAATGGTTGCTTTTTTTTCCCCCCTGCATTTGCCTGGCTTCTTTTTCATGATTTAAAATGATATTCTGGATCCAGCCACACTCAGAAACCTAATTAAGTTGGTCTTTTAATATCTATCTGGGAGGCAGCATGGTTTAAAAGTATCATTGTGTGTCAGACAAGCCCTGTTTGAGTGTCATCTCTGCCACCTCTTATTTGTCTGAGTTTGGGCTAGGCACTTAATCCCATGGTATTTTGGTTTTCTCATCTATAAAAAAGAAAAATAATGGTTACTTTTTAAAGTTATTTTGAAAATTAAAAGATATAACCTATGTAAAGCAGTCAGGTGCTTTGCCTGTATCAGTAGATTAACTTAGCAGCTATAATTATACTCCTTTGTAAAAAAGACACTCCTGCCTCTGTTAGATGTATTCAGTACATCTCTGTTTATTTGTGGGTTCATTTGTCTATTCATACACATAACATATGATCTTATATTTACAGTCATTTCTGTATGAAAACAAAATCCAGAAGACAAGTGCCTTTCTTGGGGATGAAGGAGGTATCCTATAATGGGTAGTATTATACAGTTAAAGATAAATAATAAAAGAATTGTAGCATTCATTCAGCAGACATTTATTGAGCTGCTACTGTGGGCTAGGCTCTTTTCTAGTCTCTGGGACTATGGTAATAATAATAAGATGGTTAAAAAATGCTTCCTGGATGGAAGGTACCTTCTCATGAGGGAAAACAAACAATAAAATAAAACAAGTAAGCTGTATGATACGTTAGATGGTAATATGTTACAGGAAAAATAAAGCACAGGAAGGAGAAGGAATGTGGGGTTGCAGTTTTATCTGGGTGGTTTGTGATTAGAGAGGGGTCAGGAACTATGCAAGTCCAGGAGGGGTTCTTACAGAGATGGAGAGCAGAGCGTGGTGCTGACCTCAGGAATGCCCTGTCTTCTTCCAGGAGCTGAGTGTCTTTTTCTGCACCATTTTTAGAGTGCCTCTGGCACTCTTGGAGACATTCCTGCTTAGCATGAAGGGTGGTACAGAAGTTTGTACCTGGTGGCAGCTTTGGGGAATATACTATTATGCTTGGAAAAGGATGCCTGGTACTCTGGATGGCTTTCTCTGTAGTTGGCAGAATTAGAGGCAAACCATGTGCATTCCTTGCAGCTAAAGTACTCTCTCATACTTCTCAAGACTTTTCTTTGAAATTCCCTGATAGCAGTCAGGTGAGCTAGTAAGGAGACCTTTCAGACTGAGAAGAGTGTCTTAAACAAGCGTGCTGTTCTTTTTTTTTTAAATTAATTTATTTAATTTATTTTTTATTTTTGGCTGCGTTGGGTCTTTGTTGCTGCATGCGGGCTTTTCTCTAGTTGTGGCAAGCGGGGGCTACTCTTTGTGGTGCATGGGCTTCTCATTGCTGTGGCTTCTCTTGTTGCGGAGCATGGGCTCTAGGCACGTGGGCTTCAGTAGTTGCAGCACGCAGGCTCAGTAGCTGTGGCACACGGGCTTAGTTGCTCCATGGCATGTGGGATCTTCCTGGACCAGGGCTCGAACCTGGTCCCCTGCATTGGCAGGCGGATTCTTAACCACTGCACCACCAGGGAAGCCCCAAGTGTGCTGTTCTTTTTTTTTTTTTTTTTTGCGGTACGCGGGCCTCTCACTGTTGTGGCCTCTCCCGTTGCGGAGCACAGTCTCCGGACGCGCAGGCCCAGCGGCCATGGCTCACGGGCCCAGCTGCTCAGCGGCACGTGGGATCTTCCCAGACCGGGGCACGAGCCCGTGTCCCCTGCATCGGCAGGCGGACTCTCAACCACTGCGCCGCCAGGGAAGCCCAAGTGTGCTGTTCTTAATTGCCTTTTTTTTTTTTTTTTTGCAACACTGAATGAGAGGAGGGTACATTTACATTTTAGAATAATCTATGAAGAATTGAGACAGGGAGGAGAGGAATAGTGTTGAGTTAATACTCCCCCCACCACATTCATTTGTAGGTCTGTTAATTCTTACAGCATTTATTTATTGAGCAACTGCTATGTTCTGTGAATGGTACCAAGAAGATAAGGATGGGTAAGGTGATATCCTTGCTCACAAGGAGTGTGTACAATAGGAAGAGAGAGGAAGTACAGAAATAACCTCCTTATAAGATATTAATGTGATAACACAAGGGGAATTGAGTATAGTGGATGCTCAACACCTGTGTGTTGACCCTTGGATAAAGTAATTAGTAACTGGAGAGGTAAAGGCAATAGTATGCTGAGAATTCCCTGGCAGTTCAGTGGTTAGGACTCCACGCTTTCACGGCCATGGGCCCAGGTTCGATCCCTCGTTGGGGAACTAAGATCCCACAAGCCGCATGGCGTGGCCAAAAAAAAATTAATATGCTAAAAGAAGGTTAGATGAGGGAGCAGTAACATCTGACTCCATTATTAAGGACATCTTCATGGGAACTGGAAATGGACCTTGGAGATGGGGATTTGGGCATAGCCCCTGAGTGTGGGGAGATTACTTTATTTGGTTTTGTATTTTTAGTAGGTGATAGAGAAGAGGTGGTCCATAAATATTTGTTGTTTGAATAAATAAGGGGAAAGGACAGTCCTGGTGAAGGGAAAACCTAGAGCAGGGGCATGGTAAAGATTAGGAAGCCCAAGGACCTTTAGGAAAGGGAAATATGCTTCAAGGTAATAATGGGTCATATCCTAGGAGCTCATAATTGCCAGACCAGGCAGTGGAGAATAATTGGAGCAGGCTCCATAGAATGCACCCTGCACTGGCAACATTGGAGGAGGGGATGGGTGGCAGGAGCATCAGGTGAGGAAACTATTACAGCATCAGAGGCTGGAAGTAACTGGGAACTCATCTAAGGTGGCCGCAGGAATTGAAGAGGCACGAATGGAGCCAGGTAATATATATATATTTTAAAGACCGATTATTATTTTATTTATTTTTATTTATTCTTGGCTGCATTGGGTCTTAGTTGCGGCATGCGGTATCTTTTGTTGCTGTGCACGGGCTTCTCTCTCGTTGTGGCGTGCAGGTCTGATATTTTAAAGGCTGAATTGACAGTACACTAAAGTACGTCACCTGTAGCTCAGTGGAGTGATTTTGAATGCCTCCTTTTGATATAGGAGCTCTTTTTGAGAAAATGAAAGCATCAAATCAAATTCACTGGAACAACTTTTCTAAGAGTTTAGCACTATCTGAAGTCATGCTCTCAGGAACCCTTATAAACACTATGAAAGCAAAAAAATGTTAAGTAAAGTTATTATATCAATGTTTAGGTAATTTACAGCAGAGCTCAGTTTTTATATACTATAAATATAGTTTTATAGCTCTTTTGAGCCCTTTGTATATTCTATTCTAAATACACACACACCAGGAAAGAAGAGCGGAAATACAGAAATAACCACATATCAGTTACTTATTTGATGCTGCGTCTTGAATCAGTAACGTAGCCCAATGATAACACTGTTGTTTTTTTAATGTAAAAATTCCTTATGATCATCAGTTTTATAAAATGGTTTCCGAGAAAGCATTTCAGGAGGTTTTATGTTTTGTTTTCCATTTAAATAAAATTTTTTTGAATAATAATGCTATTTAGGTTTTTTTAGTACAATACATTTTTGGTAGAAAAGCACTTTCAGAAAAATCAGCTTTTGCCTTCACATCTAGCATAAGTGTATAAGATTGTAAGGAGAGACAACATAAAAATGTAGGGACTTCCCTCGTGGTGCAGTGGTTAAGAATCCACCTGCCAACACAGGGGACACACGTTCAATCCCTGGTCCAGGAAGATCCCACATGCTGCAGAGGAACTAAGCCCATGTGCCACAACTGCTGAGCCCTCGTGCCACAACTACTGAAGCCCGCACACCTAGAGCCTGTGCTCCACAGTGGGAGAAGCCACCGCAATGAGAAGCATGCCCACCGCAACGAAGAGTAGCTCCAGCTCGCTGCAACTAGAGAAAGCCCGTGTGCAGCAACAAAGACCCAACGCAGCCAAAAATAAATAAATAAATTTAAAAAAATGTAATATGTATGATCCTTTCCCTCCAGTGTTACAGACCTCATCAGTATATTCGTGTGTTAGGGTGTAAGTCCTGAAAATTGAGAAACCCAGATTCCAGCCCTGGCTTTTGTGGCACTAAGTGTGTAACCTGTACCAGACCCTTTATTTCAACAGGCCTCAGTTTTCTCTTTCATTAAATAAGTGTTTGGCCTGGCTTGGAATGATTGGGAAGGTCCTTCCCATGGTAACTCCTTGTGACTCTATGATCCATTAGAGCCACAAGGGGGAGAATCTCCCAGAAACATTGACGAATTGTAATATTTCAAAATTCAAATTATTTAGTATTCTTCCCAAGTTCCTGACTAGTATCTTTTTTTATGTAGGAGGCTGAAAGGCCCATGTTTACTTTCGTTGCAGAACATTGCCCTTTTCTGAGCAGAGTGCAAGGCACATGGAAGATACCCCCAATGAACAATGCTGGGTTTGTTTCAGCTGTGAGAGACATTAGTGTGGTAAGGGATTACTCTTGGACTTGGTCTGATCCTCTGCTGATGTCAGAAAAGCAGTTGAAACAACTCTCGCCATATCAGAAACTCTTGAATGGATGATCACAGAAACCATTATATACACTCAGGGAACATTTATTGAGGTCCTGACATTTGCTTGGCAGGCATGGTATTAAGCCCCGAGAATATAAAGTAAGTAAAAATAGGTATCCCCAATGCCAGCTTCCACAATAGTAGAGAAGATGGGCATTACGACTTAGTACAGACAGGTATTACTCCAGTATTACATATCAAGTGACTGTCCTCTAAATCATTGTTAAAAGTAAAATTGTGTTTTTTAAAAATGTCCAAATCAGTAAAAGCACCTACAAAAAATAGAAAGATAATAGGACTTACCCCAACTTCCCCTCCCTCAACTTAAGGTTCTTTCTTTTGAAGTAAGATGACAAATTCTCATCTGGTTTCTTCATGTTTCCCTTGTTCAGGTCCAAAGAACAGGGACATTTCAGCTAGTCTCAACAACCATGACAGGAGGGAGGGACATATGCAATCTCTAAGGACACTGCAGCTCCAAGTATTTAGGAATTTATAAGATCAAAGTCATTTTTAGTCAGTTTTGCTGAGGTAGCAAAGACCTCATTTCACCCACCCTTTAAATGCTGTACTTGGCTTCATAAGGAGAACACTCCATTTCAAAGGTTTTATTTTGGAGTACAGTGTGACCTCAGGTTGGTAAGGATCTGCTCAATCTGAGTTTGAACAGATGGTTAGTAGTGAAAAATCTGACTTATTTGGTATTTAGACATCCCATTAAAATGAATGATAACAATTCTCACTGCATTCAACTGATGGATTTTAACCATTGTCATAAATTCTTCTCCATAATAATAATTGCTACTGTTTATTAGAGTGTAATGTTCCAGACAATGCCATAGGTATTTAAAATCATCTTATTTAATCTTTACAGTAATACTATGAGAGAGAGATTATTATTCCCCATTTTACTTGTGAAGAACCTAAGACTGCAGGTGGTTAATATCTTATCCGTATATGCTGTCTGTGCTTCAGGATTTGAATTCTGGTCATTCTGACTCTAGAGTCTAAGTCCAATTCACCACTTTTCCCCCTGCTCTCACATACTTATAGCTAACATCATGCCTGTGCTTTTTAATGCATGGGCTACGGGACAGGTTGGGTAGATGAGGGTTGTGCCTGTGAGGGCACGTGAAGGAGGAGAGACTTTGGAGCTTAAACAGGAGAACCCAAGATAGTAAGTGAAAGATACCACATCAGACCCTATAAAGTCAAAGTGCAGATGAAGAGGTAAATAAATCAGGCCTTGAGATGTAGCTACTACTACTGCCCCAACTACTGCCTCCCTGGTCTCCTCCTGAACAAATCAGAATCTTCAGAGTAGGATCTAAGGATTTGTATTTTTCACAAGTCCTGCGCAGATGATTCTCATATGCCCAAATGCTAGTTGGATACCAAAAGGTATGTGGAGAGAGTAAAGTGGATGAAATGGGATTTGGAATCTAAACCCAGGAGTGCTGAGTGTGTTGAGGGCTGTTCCTTTTCTGAAGAACAGAGCTGAACATCAGTGAACAAAACGGGCAGTGGTGAGGGTCTAGTGATTACAGATTTGGAGTGTTATTCATTCTTAATTTTTAAACCCTTTTCTGGCTATTTGTGGAAAATAAATTGACCTTTTTCTCTCACATTTTATGTGTATGAAGTGGGCCTAGCTTAAACGACCTGGTACACAAAGAGGTTGTGTTGTAAGTAGACTGGTATCATTTCACTTACTTTTTGAGCACCATATTAATTTTAAGCAAAAAGACCTGGTTACTCACTCAGCTTAACTTCTAAGTATCTTATTAATTCTTTTAATTATTTATTCTATCTAGTTTCATTAAATCTTTAATTCCACAACACTTATTTTCTAGGTTTCTAACAGTGATGGAATGTGATATTTTGGGAAGATGGTAGTATTTTAGGTTTGTTTTGTGTGTGTGTGCGTGTGTTTAATGCTTCAGATAAGCAGTTACTGTGAGTGACTCTCGAGGTGTGGTTATATCTTATGGTTTGTAAATATTTTAAATTTGCTAGCGGTAATTTTTTTCTAAAACCTTGAGTGATAAGAAGATGATATTGAAGTGAATCAGTGGGAAGACCATCCAGAAGTTAATACTGAGTCTGGTGATGGGGCTCTCCTGAGGTCTTTTTATCTACAGCAATTATTATAACATCATTTTTTGCCTTTTCCGTATTGTATAACCTCTCTACTACCTAAGAGATATTTTTGGCAGGACATAAATCCATGCAAATGACTGAGAATGGCTTTACCTTACCATGGCAATTCATCCTTTAAAAAAAAAAAATCTTTGATTCTACTTCTTTTCCAGAGTATTTGTTTCTGCTCTACCTAAGCCTCCTGTTTGAGGTTTAGTTGCTCACTTTCCCACCCTGTCTTACCCTCTCTATTTGCATGTAGACTAACAGTTTTGAGTAGGAGGGGGTGAGAACAGGATGATTTGACCAAACAAAATAGCACAGTTGGGGTAACTTTTCAGGTGCTTGCCTCTTGGTTTAAGGTTTTAGATAATACCCAGCCTACAAAGGAATTTGTAGCCTTCAAAGGGCAGTTTAGAAAGGAAAAGTGATGTGCAAATGTCAAATAATTCACACAAGTTGGGTTCTTCATTAAAGACCCTGGAAAAAACTTGAGTGCTTGTTAACTTTTCCAAGAAGACATTGACTAAGATCACATCACCACTATGATCATGGAAGTCCAACAAAAAAAGTTATTCGTCAAAAAGCAGAAACAGAACCAAAAATACCATCCCACTCATGTTTAAGAACACAGTGCCCATCTTCCACAAATACATTATGCATCTCTAGGTTAGAAAGATGTGAGTTAAGGAGGCCCCAATGGAAGGGCATCTGAAACACTGCTGGGATGGAGTGCTATCATCGAAGGAGGCTCTCTTTTTGAATGCTGAAGAACCTCTCGTTTAAACCTGTGGAATCATGGATGAAGCCAGCAAAGGATTGTTCACCCACATTCTTGTGAATTGGAATGAGTGGTAATGCCTTAGAGTCCTAAACATTTCTAGACGAATATCACCCTCCCCTCATCCCTCCGCCCCACCCCTCATTATAGCAGTTGGGAGGTTTTGGAGTTTATCCATAATCTTGTGAGGTTGATGTCAGGGGTGGAAGCCATATCCTTCCACAGCAAGCTGTCAAATCGAGTATGGGCCCAGGTGGCTCGGCCTGCTCAGCTCTGTTGTTCAGTGCTCTGATATTATATCACTCTTTGTTGCTATCCTGCCAAGTTCTTCCAAGATGTAGGACTTTGCTTTCCATTTCAGAAAATTACTGGTTAATAGAATCCACTGCCTGTTCAGCTTCGTGATTAACAGATGTTTATTGAACAGGTTTATATACTTATTATTACATACAAAAGAGCTCACATTAGATTCATGATTTTTAAGAGTGGTGTGTGTGTGTGTGTGTGTGTGTGTGTGTGTGTGTGTGTGTGTGTGTGTGTGTATATATTTTTTTTTTTTGGATTAGATGCTGTTTTCGATGCTGGCCTTGAGCCAAATCATTTTGCTGAGCAAACTTTCAGAACCCTTTTCTCTGTAAGGGAGTATTACATGTAAGTTCTCTGTGTTGAACAGCTTTACAGGTATCTGGTAACTTTCCGTAGTTATTCCTTTAATGAACAGAAGCAGTGGGGCTGCCCCGCTGGGGCTACTGTGGTTGCGGTGATTTTTCTGGTATTTCTTTTGAAGAGGTTGCTTTAGGAAATGTGTTTTAAGGCACAGACCAGTCTTAGGTGGTAATCCTACCAGGTCACCCATTTAAATTTCCAGAAAAGGCTCAAATTATATAAAATAACCAATGAAAAACCAATAATTGGTTTCTTGGTGTTCTGCTTCTCAAATTTTCCACTGAAGTACCTGAATAGCAGAAGAAGGTAAACTCATTTTCTTGTGAAGTCCTGGGTCATAGGCCAAATTGTGCTTCCAGAAAGCTCAGTTTTGTTGAAGTTTCCAGAATGCTTGATCTTAAAAATCTATTTGAATATTATATTCTATTCCATAATATATGCCTCTTTTTTTTTTAAATTGAGGTAAAAATGACATACAGTGTGATGTATAGATCTTAAGTATAGAGTTTGCTGAGTATTGACACAAGCATACAGTGGTGTAATTTACACACCTATCAAGAATATACCTACATGTTTTAACATAGAAGTAGTATTTGAAGTTATTTTCCATCAAGAAAATTCATGCCCCCCCCCAAAAAAAAGAAAAAGAAAATTCATTCCCTAAGACTATCTGCCTTTTTAATTTTGTGTCTTCTACTTGTTATACCACTCTGTATTCTGTTGGGATGATGGCAGTGGACATAGCATGATTATTCTGTTTTGAGAAGTGTGGGCCTCATCAAGATAACTCTGCAAAATGGCTAGGCATCTTAATGGATTTTCTTTAAAGTCTAGCTAGAGAAGTTGGTTGATGTCCATTGTTCACCTAAACACCAAAAAATTCTGACTGCTCTAATTGCAAATAGTTTACCAAGTCAAGCAATAGATCTGTGATCAGGAAATTAAAGATTTGTTCACTTTCATTGTTTTTTCTGGTAATCTGTTTTATAATAGGGCCTTATTCACGTGTATATGTGATCTGCCATTTGGTTCCTTTAACATTCTTTCCAGATAACATTTGACACTCTTTCCTTTGCAGTAGTCACCTTGTAGGAATCCCACTGTTGATCCACTCCCAGCTTTTTATTCTCATTTCTTGAATTCTTTCTTGAACATTGCCTGCAACTATAACTGAGTGCTTGTACTTTGTTTTCCTCCAGAATTCTTTCAGAGAGCAGATATTATATCTCTCTTTCAGTAGAGACTAAGGTGTAATTCTTTTAGCTAATGCAATGAACAATACATTAAGCCCACTAGATTGATTTCAATTGTAGGTATTGGTTGTAGGTAATATAGGAGATACAAAGTTGGATAAGGGATAGACCCTATGCTCAAGTAATGTTTAGTAATATTAGGGGAGCTGATGATGGTAACTAATTCTTATTAAAAGTTTTTTATGTGCTAGGTACTGTTCTGAGCATAGCACATATATTTCCTGATTTTATCTCCACAATAATCATTTAGTCTAATTAATAATGTACATGTTTTATACATTAAGTTGTGTGTCTTAGGTCAGGTTTCTTAGAAGCAGAGCCTGAGATGCAGAGTCTTGCAAAGGTGATTTATTGAGGGAGGGCTCAGCAGGAACCTGAGCAGGGGAGCGAAGCAGGATGGGGAGGGCCGTGGTCTCACTGATACCTGAAAATGCATATTCTCAGGTCTCACTTAGGAACCCTGACTCAGGAACCCTGACTCAGGAACTCAGGGGAGTCCGGCAGCATCCTGCGGTTCAGGTAGTCTTTCAGGTGATTCTGATTGACACTAAAATTTGAGAGCCACTTGGATAGAGGAAAAAAACAGGTAAAGATTTGGGTTTTGCTAAAAATGTAGCCTCAGTGGGATCCTTTGAGGAGTTTTGGAGCGGGAATGGCACCATAGAGGGCCAGTCAGACATTCGCTGTGGGGGACTGCCTTGGGGGACAGACAGTGAGGGGAGGGGTATAATCTCCCAGAATCTCTGGAAAAGGTACGTCTTGTGCAGCTCTGCGCCCTTAGCATTCAACACTTCCAGCAGCTGGGTAGTGGGTTTGCTGGCCTGAAGGGGGTCTAGGTGGGGCATCCCAGTGTCCACTACACTAAGGTACAGGGGAGTTAAGTAACTAGCTCAGAGTCCCACAGCTAGTAATGGGATTTGAACTCAGGCAGCCTGGATCTAGAGTCCGTCTTCCTAACCATTAGCTGTAGTGTCTCCTGTGGTCAGAACGATAATAGAAATAACAACATGGACATAAATGAACAAGAGACAGTTTAGAGGAGGGAGTTGCTTTTGACTGAGGAAAACAGAAGCCCTCACGAAAGGGGTGTTATTTGATTTTGCCTTGATGTAGGAGAGATCTGGACATGTATGTACACATTTCTGTGAGAGCCTTACTAGGTAGAAGGAATAGCCTGAGAAAAGGCATAGTGGCATGCAAATGTGGGTTTGTGTCTAGAAACCAGTTATTCTGCTGGGCTGCAATTTGGCTTATTAAAGAGTTCTGGGAGAAAAGTCGTTTCATATTGGTTTGAGGTCAGGTCTTAGATATCCTTCGATGCCAGGCAATTGGCATCGAAGATTTTTAATCCGGGAAGTAACATAGTCAGAACGATATTATAGAAAGATCAACAACCTAGTAAAAATGGGTGAAAGATTGAATAGACATTTCATCAAAGAAGATAGGTGATGGCTACTAAGCACATGGAAAATATTCAGCATTGTTAGTCATTAGGGAAATGCACATTAGAACCACAACGAGATACCATTACACACCTATTAAAGTGGCTAAAATTAAAAAGACTGATCATATCCAGTGCAGAGAAACTAGAACTCTCACAGACTACAGGTGAGAAAGTAAAATGGTATAACCACTTTGGAAGATAGTTTGGCAGTTTCTTAAAAAGTTAAACCTACACTTACCACTGATCTAGTCATTTTCCTCTCACAGTATTTATCCAAGTCAGAGAAAGCGTATGTCCATACAGAGATGCGTACATGAATGTTCATTGTAGATTTATTTGCAATATCCAAAATATCCATCAACAAATGAATGGATAAATGATGTTCTATGCATACAATGAACTATTATTCAGCAATAAAAAGGAAAGAACTATTGATCCACCCATCAGCATTGGTGAATCTCAAAATAATTATGCTGATTGAAAAGCCCAGACAAAAAAGAGTACATACTGTATGATTCCATTTACATGAAATTCTAAAAAATACAAACTAATCTGTAGTCATAAAAAGCAGATAAGTGGTTGCTTCACAGTGGAGAGAGGAGTAGAGGGAGGGATTTCAGAGGCACAAGAAAAAATTGGGGGGATGATGGATCTGTTCATTATCTTGAATGTGACTGTTTCATAGGAGTATCAAACTTATCAAATTGTACACTTCAAATATATTCAGTTGATTGTGTGTCAATCATGCCTCAATAAAAAAAGAACATACAAGGGACTTCCTGGGTGGTCCAGTGGCTAAGGCTCCGCACTCGCAATGCAGGGGGCCGGGGTTCGAGCCCTGGTCAGGGAATTAGATTCCACATGACGCAACTAAGTGTTTGCATGCTCCAACTAAAAGATCCCACATGCCGCAACTAAAGATCCTGCGTGCAGCAACGAAGACCTGGCGCAGGAAAGAAAACTGCAAATATTTAAAATATTTAAAAAAAGAACAAACAAAAAAAAGAAGAAGAAAGGTTAATATGACCACATATGTGTAGGGTGAATTTCAGGAGGAGAAACTGGGAATAAGCAGAAGCGAGACAAGTCTGGAAGCAGTGAATGTACATGATAAACCGGGACCTGCTCTTGGCTGTGGGTGTGGAAAAGAAGAAATGGATAGAAAAGTTGCGATAGAGGAAGCAGTACAGGAGTTAGGGGAATAAAGGAGAAGAAGCTGGCCAAGAGGTTGCTGGGCTTTTTCACAAATGGATGGAGCTTCTGTGATGGAGGGTGTTTGGGAGCGTGCAGAGAAATTGCAGTTCAGGTTCAGGAGCATGGAATGTGGTAAGGGGCAACGATTGTGGAGATGTCAAGCAAGTAGTCGGAAATGCTGAACTAAAACTCAGGGATGGATGTGTAGATTTAGAAGACTTCATTGTAGAGGCCATTATTGAGAGCCACAAGGTCTGATAATGTAATTGCCAAGGATGACAATAATAAGAGAGGGTCAGTGTCAGGATTAAAATTCTTTGTCTCAACTTCTTGTTCTTTTTTTTTTTTAATCCATCGACTCACATGGCCTCCAAATGAATAATGAAGTTACATTTTGCATATTAAATTGAGAGAAAGTTAAACCCTTTATTACTTTCTAAATTAGGGTAGGGTGGGGAAAAAAGAGGAAAAAAAACCCCGCTCAGACAGGCAAAAGCAAACATATGTCTTTTCAGCTCTTCCTAGGTAGTATTTTGACCTTCTATCACCTGTCTTCTTTTTTTCCAAAAGAGGTAATTAAATAGTTTAGCTTAAAAATCTTTCTTTCTTGCTCTTGCTGTGGCATAGATATGTAAATAAAAGAAAAGCTTGCAAGAATGTCAGCCAAGATACTAAGTAAAGTCGACTAGGAAGTGAGAGTAAGATTTCATTCTGATAAACCATGAGACTCAGATTTAGTTGTATTTCCAGTTGTTTCAGTTTAGATATGTGTAGTCAGTTACTTCAGAAAGAAGTGTTGTAAAAAGTCTGATTAATGGGGCTATAGAATGGCTTTATGTGCTGTGGCTTGTTCTCCTTATTCTGAGTTCAACTGTGATGTCAGAAGGCACTTCCACTTAAGGTCACTGCTTATTATTATCTAAAGAATGATTTCGTAGGCCAAAAGTTTCTGGAATTTATACTTGGCCAAGGAGTGAATTTGAGTTTATATCGGAACAAGCCAGTTGGACATTGTATTTTTCAAAAGGTAAAGCTGGGGAGAGTGAGACATCCCTGATCTCCAGCCACTAGATGCTAGTAGTACCATTCCCCTAGTCGTGACCATCAAAATGTCTCCTAGGGGCACAGTCACCTCTAGTGGAGAACTACTGTGCTAACCTAAGCAGATCAAGCAAAAACGTGCAAGTCTGCACATTTGTATCTTAGGTGTTGTAAGGTATGGGATAAATGGAATTTTGCCATTTAAGAAACCAATTTCTTGAACGCTATGCTTGGGACAGATTGTCCTGATTATATAGAGTCCATTCCAAATCAGTGTACACTTTGATACAACCACTTAGGGGAGCAGTTTGTCAGTATCTAGCAGAACTTGAGAAATTCAGCAATTCTGCATCTAGTTATACCCTAGAGAAAGTCTCAAACATCTGCACAAGGATGTGTACAAGGATATTTATGGCAGAATTGTTTTGTAATAGAGAAAACTGGAAATAGCATCGTTGGATCAATCTCAAAAACAAAGTTGATAGAAAACAAAACATAGAAGAATTTTTACTTTATATCTTCTGTATATGTTTTAGAAAACAGCAAAACAATGCTATATACATTGTTTAGCTCAAATTCATGACAGTATTCACTTCTGAGGAGGAAGGGATGAAGCTGAATGGGACCAGGAAGAGAAAAATGGAGGATGTCAGTTTTATTTACATCTTTTTGTTTATTTTTTTAAAAGAGCTGAAGTCATACTACAGAATGGTAAATTTCAGTGGGTAGGTTCTTGCATATTTATTATTTATCATCTTTGCATTTTTCTTTATTTTTTTCAAATGAAACATAAAAGAGACACTTTAATACTTCACAGTGTAAATTGATATCTTGAGTTCATTATGGGATGCATTGAATTGTAGCTTTTCCTGAAATATCTTTTCGCTGTAGATTTAATTTTCAGTGACATGTTTGAAGAAAGTGATTGTGCTGTGTGCTATTTCCTAGTCACATTTCCATGCACTAAGCCATGGTTTCATGATTCGTTCTTGCACAAACATGTGTAGATCTCGATTCTCACACGTTGAAATAAACGCAGCTGTGTTTATTTCAATGAGATTACATTCAAATAAACACACATGTGATCCCTTATGAGTGTGAACCCGTAAAACACTTGTTGATTTGGTTCTGAAATTGTGTGTTCAAATAAACACACTTGTTCTAAGGAAAGTTTCGCTTTACTCAAACGTTCATGCTTTGAACCATGTGTTTTATAGAAGGCAGATGTGGACCTGAGTGTCTAAAAAGAATAATAGTTCTTTAGAGTCTGTCATTGCTTTAGACAAATGCAGGGTTTATTTAATGGGCAATTTTTTAGTATGTTGGTAGTTGTCTTAGGTAAGTAATTAATTAAAAATAATGTTTGAATATCACATTTTATGTAATTCATTTATTTTATTTATTTATTTATTTATTTATTTGGATGCACCACTCAGCTTGTGGAATCTTATTTCCCTGACCAGGGATTGAACCTGGGAAATTTAATATCCTCGGCAGTGAAAGTGCCGAGTCCTAACCACTGGACCACCAGGGAACTCCCGGAATTCATTTACTATTGACAGATTGACTGAATGTAATAGAATTTTAAATAAATTATATAATATGTTAAATATATTTGTGAGTATATTTTTAAGAAATATTAATGATAAATTAAAAAGTGAAGGAGCTTTTTATATTTTGGAAACTGCTTCTTGTTTAATTAGACTTGTAAATCTGTGTTTTTACATTTTAAATTTTAGAATGAAAATAGAGAAAAGTTCCAAACCGGGAAGAGTACTATGCACATTTCTATTTCTGCTGAAATGACTATAGGTAACCTGCAAAGAAATGAGTTAACATGCTTCAGCCTTCTATAAAATATTTTAATGAAATAGAATGTAACTTATAAAGTACCAGTATTTGAGGTTTTTTCCTTAACAAATGAACCATAAGATTATAGCAGCTAGAGGTCTTTTTTTTCCCTCCAGAATGGGGGGGGGCATGGTGGATTTTTATGTGTGCTATTGTGCAGATATTTAGGAAGTAGACAGACTGACATCTGTTTTTGACCTGAAAGCCTGTTATTTTACTGTCCATGTAAGGTTTTTGGTTTAGAAGTTTTGTCAGCCCCACAGCTTCGGGCTCTACAGCTTCTCCTCCTTGGTGTATAGCAAGAGTGTGTGTGTGTCTGTGTGTGTGTGTGTGTGTGTGTGAGAGAGAGAGAGAGAGAAAGTGGCAGGTTGTTGATGGAGTGATGGAGTGTCTAGACATCTTTGGTTCGTCTCCTTTGCCCAGTTAGAGCCTTAGTGTTTGTTTGTGACCTGAAGGGCCCTTCCCTGCGTCCTTCTCAAGACCCATGGAACTTGCTCACCACCTCTGTGAAGCTCAGTGTGGCTTCAGCTCCATCTCTCAGGACCAGACACAGGTGCTATCCTCCACTTGGTGCCACAATGGATATATAAGTATCTCTCCACAAAGCCTGTAATTCTTTCATTAAACCCCCATTTTCTGGTCAGTCATTGCTGGGTTTGCCCTTTTAAGAATTTCTATCCAGGTATTTCAGAAGGTTAAATATCTTTATGTGCATAAATTCCTTAAATTCCTTAAATATAAACTATTATAGAGAAAATAAAATTTTATAAAGTTTCAAAGGTTAATGTTTCCATTTCAGAGGTAATGCATGAGTACATTTTTTCCTTGCCAAAACCCGATACATTTGAGAATAACTATAATCCTGTTTTATTTTTCCTACTATTTACTAATTTCTGAAGTTATTTTAATTTAAAATAAAAAGTGTTTTAGTTGCTTGCTGGCTTACATGTTTAGAGCCTTGCTTCTCTCTCTCGAAAGGAAGCTTCATGAGAACAGGGCCCTTTGTTTTGTTTGCTCCGTATACCTAGTGCTTATAACAGGGTCTGGCACATATTAGACACTCAATAAATGTTTGTGAAGGAATGCTGAATGAATAAAAGATAAGAAGAAATTTCCTTTTGACTTTCATTCCTAGCCTTAATGTTTTGCTGTCAGCCCCACCAACTCCCCAAGCTAGCTACTTTATCAGTTAGGTGTGTTTTCTTTTAACTTTATTTATAATGCCATTTCCCAGGGGACATTGACAGTTTTTATGTAGTCAACTTTGTCAATCTTTTCCTTCTTGCTTTTCTTTTTGTACTTTAAGAAGGTCTTTCCTACCCTAGTGTCATTGATATACTCCCTTGTATATTCTCTTGTACATGTATCTGTTTGATTCTCACGTTTAAGCCTTTTAAAAAGTCTGTCTGAAATTTATTGTTAATATTGTGAGGTGGAGATCAATCTTTTTACCCCTCTTCTCCCGTCACCCCCCACCCCCAAACACACACACACACACACACAACTGGTTGTCCCAGCTCCATCTGTAGAATAGTGTGTGCTTTCTCTAAGTAATTTGAAATGCTTTAATCATGTACAAATATTTTGGAACTTAAATACTGTGTTCTATTGATGTATTTTTCTGTTTCTGTGGAAATGATAGATTGAATTATATAGTTTTAAAATACCTCTCTTATTAGTTTTATTAGTTTGTCAGTTTATTCTCTTGGAGATTTCCTTACATAAAGTCAAATCGTTAAGTCACTAATGAATGATAGTTGTGTTGCCTTGTCCAGTGTTTTCCTTTTTCCGTTTTTCTTTCTTTTTATTTTTGCTTTTGGTTAACGCATTGACTAGTACCTCTGGTACAATGCTGATTACTCCTGGTGAATAGTGTACATCCTTTCTTGTATATATATTTAGATATTTTATTTATTTATTTACTTATTGGCCATATCACGTGGCATGTGGAATCTTAGTTCCCAGACCAGAGCTCGAACTCGTGCCCTCTACTCTATTAGAAGCGCAAAATCTTAACCACTGGACCACCAGGGAAGTCTCTATATTTCCATATTTTAACGCATCTAATATTTGACAACTATGAATGGTGTTTTTATGTCCTTCTCTTAGATCTTTTTTTATCAGATTAAGGAAATTCTCTCCTATTCTTAGCTAAGAAATTTTATCATGAATGTGTAGTAAAATAGTTTGTTGACCTGATCATGTCGTTTTTTTCTTTTACCTCTTAATATAGTGAATTGCATTGATACATTTTCTGATGGCAATCATCCTTACATTTCTGGGCTAAACTCTATTTGATATTATTCTTCTCATACCCTGTTTTATTCCATTTTTAAATTTTACTTAAGAATTTTACATCTACTTTGAAGTGTGACGGAACAATAATTTTTCTTTTCTTTGCTATTCTTACCTGGTTCTTGAATGGGGTTAAGTGAGCCTCACTTATGGAATGGTTTGTTTCAGGTGAAAGTTGTTTATTCTGAATGCTTGTGTATTAGAGCTCCTATAAAACTCCCTCAGGCTAGTGCCTTTTTTGAGGATGTAGACCTTCAGCCAGTTGCTTTAATTTTTTTACCTTGGTTAGTGTGGTGTCGGTTTTTCTGCTTGTTCTTTGGTAAGTTTTGATAAGCTATAGTTTGTTAGGAAGCCATCCGTTTCATATAGACTTTAAAGTTTTTGGTATGAAGTTGTTCTTAGTGTTTTCTTATAATGCTTAATTTTTCTCTGTCTCTAGTATTTCTCATTTGTTAACTTTTATTCTAATTAAGTCCTTCTTTTTTGTTCTTGTTTTCTAGTGCTTGTTTTGAAATAATTCATTTATTTTCAAACTTTAATTGTTCTCTAAAATGTCATTTGTCTCTATTTTCAATGAGTACCATTTTGGTGACATCTCACAGTTTTTCTTACGTAGTGTGGTCATTGTCAGTTTGAAATACAAAAAAAATGCACTTTGATTTGCTCTTTAACCAATACGCTACTTTTAGAAATAGTTTAAAGTTCCCAGTTAAATTTTTTTGGCTGTCATTTTATTATTGATTTCTTTTCTTTTGCATATTCTTTTTTTAACCTTTTAAAATTGAACTATAGTTAATTTACAGTGTATTAGTTTCAGGTGTGTAGCAAAGTGATTCAGTTATACACACATGCATATACACACACGCATATACACACATACTGTTTTTCTGATTCTTTTCCATTATAGGTTATTACAAGATATTGAATATAGTTCCCTGTGGTATACATTAGGTCCTTGTTGTTTATTTTATATATAGTAGTGTGATATGTTAATCTCAAACTCCTAATTTATCTATTTTGTTTGTTAATTGATTTCATACCGCATTGTATTTAGGTTAATGAATGTGGCCTGCAGGATAACAATATTTAAGAACTTTTTTCTTTTTAAGTGAATGGTTTTTTAAAAAAAAATTATTTATTTTATTTTTGGCTGCATTGGGTCTTTGTTGCTGCACGTGGGCTTTTCTCTAGTTGCGGCTAGCAGGGGCTACTCTTCATTGCGATGCACGGGTGCCTCTTGTTGCAGGGCACAGCCTCTAGGCGCGCAGGCTCAGTAGTTGTGGCTCACGGGCTCTGGAGTGCAGGCTCAGTAGTTGTGGCACATGGGCCTAGTTGCACTGTGGCATGTGGGATCTTCGCAGACCAGGGCTTGAACCTGTGTCCCCTGCATTGGCAGGTGGATTCTTAACCACTGCACTACCAGGAGAGCCCCAGGAATTGTTAATTTAGCCTTTGCTGTCCACTGTATGATCAGTCTCTGAGTGTTTCATGTCTTCAAAAAGAATGTGATTTCTTTTTATGTGGAGTCCAGAGTGTTACATATGAAATGTCTGTTAGGTTAATATTATATCTGTTAGGGTAATCTGAATATGTTATTCCTATCTTTCATAACATTACTTTTCTTTTACTTTATCTGTTATTTTCTGAGAGGGGTATTTTAAAGTCTGTCAGTGTGATTTGATTGTGATTTGTTAATTTCTGCTATTTGAAAATGTTTTCTTTTTATATTTCAAAAACTGTGTTGTTAAATGTATAAGAGTCAGTGACTCTTATTTGCTCTTGGAAGATTATTCTTTTTGGCAATGTAAATATTTCTTTTTCCCTTTTAATGATTTTTCTCCTTGATTTCTTTTTTGTCTGGTGTCATTGTTGCTATATGTACTTTCTCTTTCCATTTGCCTGCTGTATAGTTTCATATCCCTGAATTTTAAAACTTTATGTGTCATTTTGTTTTAGGATGTCTTTTATGGATGTGGACATAGATTTTTATTTTTTAATTTAGTCTGAGCATGTCTCTGACAGTGTGTTAATATTTACTGTGACTTACACCTGCTAATTTTTTTATATTACCCTCTCTTTGTTTCCATTTTCCATACTATCATTGGGATGATCACATTTCTTTGTTTTATTCTTTATTTGCTATACTCGTTTGAATAGCATACATTTCTTTCCTACTTCGTGATCACTTTTGTTTGTTTGCTTGTTTGTTTATTTATTTGTTTTCTTTCAGTTTTATTTAGATATAGTTGACATACGTCTCTGCAAATTTAAGGTATACAGAATTAATGATTTGACTTACATATATTATGAAATGTTTACTACAGTAAGTTTAGTTGACTTAATATCCATCATCTCGTATAGATCCCCCCCACAAAAAAAGAAAAAAAACATTCTTTAACTTTTAGGATTTACTGTCTTAGCATCTTTCAAATATACCATACAACAGTGTTAACTAGTTATCATGCTGTACATTACATCCCCAGTACTTATTTATATTATAACTGGAAGTTTGTATCTTTTGACCCCCTTGCTCCAATTCCCCCACCTTCACAATATATATATATATATTTTTTTGTTGTTGTTGTTGTTTTGTTTTTTTAAAATTTATTTACTTATTTTTGGCTGCGTTGGGTCTTTGTTGTTGCACACGGGCTTTCTCTAGTTGTGGCGAGATGGGGCTACTTTGTTGCGGTGCGTGGGCTTCTCATTGCTTTGGCTTTTCTTGTTGCGGAGCACAGGCTCTAGGCACATGCAGCCTCAGTAGTTGTGGCTCGCAGGCTCAGTAGTTGTGGCTCGCGGGCTGTAGAGCGCAGGCTCAGTAGTTGTGGCTTGCAGGCTGTAGAGCTCAGGCTCAGTAGTTGTGGTGCATGGGCTTAGTTGCTCTGCAGCATGTGGGATCTTCCCAGACCAGGACTCGAACCCATGTCCCCTGCATTCTTAACCACTGAGCCACCAGGGAAGCCCCACAATATATTTTTAACATGTGTATTTAAACATGTTTTTCTTATAATTTCTGGAGTTGTAGGTATCTAGCTTTTCTCTGAATAAGAGAAGAACTTAAGCATGCTCTTATTTTCCCCCATTCTCTGTTTTCAGCCTTTTAGGTTGATAAAGACAAGTTTCCCCCTGAATTATTATTAAAAGTGGAAGTTTGGTATCTCTTTTGTGGATAAGTCTTTTTTCTTTTTTATGATAATTTTAAAGATTTTTGCTTTATCCTTGTTACTCAGAAATTCTCTTTGATGTATGTGTTTTTGTTTTTAATTTATCCCAGTTGGTACTCAGTGAGTGACTGCTTTCAATGTGAAGCTTTATTCCTTTGGAATTAAATTCTTCAATTATGTCAAATTCTCAAATACTCTATTTTCAGATATTGCCTCTCCCTCGCTCTCTATTCTCACCTCTTGGAATTGCTAATAGATAATGAAAAATAGATCTGTTGGGGCTTCCCTGGTGGCGCAGTGGTTGAGAGTCCGCCTGCTGATGTAGGGGACATGGGTTTGTGCCCCGGTCTGGGAAGATCCCACATGCCGCGGAACAGCTAGGCCCATGAGCCATGGCCGCTGAGCCTGTGCGTCTGGAGCCTGTGCTCCGCAACGGGAGAGGCCACAACAGTGAGAGGCCCATGTACCGCAAAAAAAAAAAAAAAAAAAAAAAAAAGATCTGTCCTCTGGGTCTCTGTGTCTGAAAACTTTTCTTTTTTTTACCTTTTATTTCTTTATCCTTTTCTTTTGCATTCTGAAGAAATCTTTGGCCCACTAACTCCTTCTTCAGTGGTATTATTTTAATGGTATCCTACTATTCATATTCAGTCTTTTAGTTCAGTAAATACATTTTTCATTTCCAAGAGGTCCAGAGTTTCATTTCCAGGATTCAAGTTTCTTTTTATATGTATACAGATGATTTTGAAACACCTGTAAAGTATATGTCTGATACAACCATATAGCTTTCAACAATCATACAGACCTGTGTTCACATCTTGTTTGACCACCAATCAACTGTGTTATGGCTGATTACTTGATGCCTCTATTTAAGCTTCAATTTTCTGGCAAAATTATGATAAAATATCACTGTGCTATCTTGGTGTGGGGATGAAATTCTGTAATTGTAATACTATTAGCTAACTTACTAGATACTACATGTCAGAAACTGTACTAGGTTATTTTACTCACAACTGTTACCTCATTTAAGTTAGCAATTCCTTTTCAACAAACCTAAGAAAATATCCTAAATATGATAGTTTCTTGTATCTTATTCCCCTGAAAGCAGCTGATCATGTTGTTCTAGTTGTTGAAATTCATTGCCTTAAGCAAATCTTTGATCACTGGTTCTACTGGCTTCTCAAACTTACTAAGTAAACAGTATTTTTAAGAGAGGTATGTTTGGCCTACCTTTGACTGTGTTTCTTATTTAGAGTAATTAATTTCTTTGTTCTTCTTTTCCCTGCTCAGCGTTTGGTCCTTGTGTGTGTGCGTGCATCATTTAATCCACTTGTTGGGATATGTTAGTTGAGCTACACACCACTGGTGCAGTTTCTCTCCTGTTTACCATTTATTGTGCAGGGCATTTGCTTTTTCTGAAAGGATAATGTACTTATTTTGTGAAGAAGTCATTTAGCAACATAATATGAAAGGGTAAATATAGGTTATGGGAAATTATATCATGCTAGACTAAGAGACTGAAAATATTACCCAGAAAGTACACTTGGATGGTACAGTTATTTCTGAACAGAACCACTGTGTGCTGGTGATTACTTCTGAAATTCTGTGTTGCCTGAACTTTCTGGAGTTGCAGTATTCAGCTGGTCCTTTTGTTACTTCTCAGCAATTCCTAGTGAATGGATTTGTGACAGTCATTTATTTTTTTTAAATAAGAGCAAATAATTAAAAACTCATTTAATACATTGTCTTGAGACAGTTGGTACCCATCAAAGGGCTAGTTTACTGAGATGGTTACTCTTCAGAGAAGCCAAAAATGCCTGAAATGGACTGGAGATCTTCATGTGTTAAAAGTAATTGTATGTTAGTCTTTAAATGCTTTATAATTACAGTAAACTCTCAACATGTTACCTCCTTTCTTTGTAGTCTTCTGATTGTTAGTATGTTTACAAATTCTTCTTAAAAAAAGGTTAAAATTACTATCAATAGGGAATAGTCATTTCAGTGTTTAATATACAAATATGTGAACAGGCTGATTTTTTTTAAAGTAACATTTAAATTATCAACCATTGAAATAAACAATTATATTTATTGAAGTATGACTGGGAAAGCTAATCTTTTTTGGGAAATATTATATTGATTTACTTCTGTTATAGTAAGAGGCCCATTTTACAGAATATAAAACAACAAAAATTCATTAATTGATGTTATTAAATGTCACACTATTTGTTAATTGTGAATTCAAAAGAAGTCAGTGCCTTTAATTTACTACCAGTATACCAATTCATGTATTTTTGGCTTATTTAAAAATTTTGAGCAAATATGCAACTCATATACTAATTTTTAATGTTATCCCAATGTAGTTATTAAAAGATTAACCAAGTAGAAACAATGAAACGATTCTGTTCAGTCTTACACCCTTATTATAGGATTAAGATCATATTCACAATAATTAACCTACATTATTGCAACTGTTTTTCAATGTTTCACAATTTTGTTCCTTTAATAATGTACGTAGATTAAATCTAAATAACAACAAAAAGAATCAAATATGTCTTATGGAGATTAAGAAGTATTCTCCTTGAAGATTTATTAGTCAGATCATCTGGTATCCTTGTATAAGCTGAGAATTTCTTGAGATACAAATAATAAATATATTTGTGAAAATATTATGTAGGCTTTAAAAATGAAACTATAGATTAAACATAGGTACAGTTTTTTTTGTTGTTGTTGTTTTGTTTGTTTTTTTTTGTTTTTTTTTGCGGTACGCGGGCCTCTCACTGTTGTGGCCTCTCCCGTTGCGGAGCACAGGCTCCAGACGCGCAGACTCAACGGCCATGGCTCACGGGCCCAGCTGCTCCGCGGCATGTGGGATCTTCCCGGACCGGGGCACGAACCCATGTCCCCTGCATCGGCAGGCGGACTCTCAACCACTGCGCCACCAGGGAAGCCCATAGGTACAGTTTTATTGACTATTTTCAGTAGATTTAAGAGGAAATACACAGTTTTGGTTTTTTGGGACAGTCCTAATTTAAAATCTCCTCTCTCATTGTCTTCATAAATACACTAACATTTTTTCAGCTTATGTGTCTCCATTTTTGGTTTGAAAAATACATGTGGGTAATAAAAATAATTTAGGAGCTATCATTTATTGAACACTCATTATGATAAGGCAATATGGGTTCAAGGATATATCACTTATTCTTGCCAAAAACTGGAGGTAAGAATTACAAACATCCCCATTTTATTAATGAGAAAATTGAGATCCAGAAAGTGAAGTAACTATCCATGATCACACAGCTAATAGAGGACTCTAGATCCAAACCCAACATTCTTTTACTCCAAGATAACATTACAGTAAGTTATAATTGGGTATAGGTTGTTTTACTCTTCTTTGCAATATAGCAGCTTTAGATTGATCTTTCAAGAAATGTCATTTCAAATACATACATATCTTTAATTATTATCTATTAAATCTTAGGCTGCTCTTTGGAAATTATGAAGAATAAAGGATCACATCATAGATATTTTGGTACTTCTAACACTTAGCACAGTGTCATGCATAATAATAAGCACTCAGTAATTGTTTGTTGAAATGAAATAAGGAAAATTCCTCATTGGAAGCGTGATGAATAAAAATGGGTAAAAACATATGTGACAAATGTTTTAAAATTCAGCTTTCAAGTCACCGTTATTAATGTGATTTAGAGATAAAAATTGAATGCTTAAGAATATCTCTTGACCCCTTGTTCTGTGTTGTCCTTCCACATTACAAAAAGACAGATTTATTTTTCAGAAGGAATGACTCAAGGCTGTAGAGGGCAGTGTAAACCAGCTCGAGTGGACTTCCTGGGTTAGAGAGGTGCTATAATAGTCGCTGCGGTCCAGATATCCGCATAGGGTTAACACCCCAGGTATCTGACCACTGGTTATTAGAACGGTCTCACACTTAAAAACAGAGAAGGATAAATGAAAGGTGTATTGGAACCAAAGAATTACATAAACCCACAAAAAGGCTGGCAGTTAGACATTCACTATTTGTATCCTTATAAACTCTAGTGGAAAAACTGGGATCATTACCTGGATAATCTAGGCCTAAAAACATTTTTGACTCAGTGAACTTGATAAAGTTTCTTGTAAAGTATTTTCTTTCCTCATTAGTTGTTTAAGTAAACAACTTGAATTAAAAATAGTAACACCCTCAGTTGTATTCCCCTTTTCCTTTCCCCACCTCACCACTTGATGAACACATACACTATTTAGTTGTGTATCAAATTATGCACCATAGTAAATTTTAAAAACATTTAATGATAACAATTCAGGTTTATTTGGTATTCTCTCATTTTTTTTGCCAGTATTCAGGGACAGTTTGATTATCCAAGGCTTGCTTGATTTTATCAGTCCTGGTGAATAAGATGTTTTTGGACTATATTTTGCCGTGAGTGGCATAGGTTTTCATTTAGGAAAAGAAAAACCCCAAACCTATCAGCTCACAAGTATTTCAGTTTTTGGCAGAATTGCCACCAGTGTTGCCTACACTGACCACCGGATGGGGATAGATATCTGTAGTCTGAACAAATACCATATGGGATTATGTTAGTTATAATACTAATTTTTATTGAAATACTGTATCATCTGTCCATTTCTCTTAGCTTTTTGGTTTTGGCTCTAGATGAATACAATTTCCATGGCTGAAAATTTCATAAGTAACAATCATATCTTGAATAACTGCAGATGCAGTACTGGTCATTGTACTAATTTCCCTGGGTAATTATGTGTAATTTAAATAATTTTAATAGGCATGTAGTTCTTGAATAGCATACTATCTCGAAAGTTAATAAAAATGGTAAAGCAGGTTTTCTAAATGTAGATAAATTAAGTATGTATGCCAGAAATTAGAGAAGTGCTGACTTCAAATCTTTCTGTTGTATGTTTGACAATTTAAAATGTGATGAGAACCAAGGAATATATAGTTCAGAAAAACTAACTTTATATTTTTAGATCCCATCCATATTCTCATTTGATTTTCAGAACAACCTATAGTGAAGTCAGGGTTGCCATTGTTATCTTTGTAGATGTGGGGAAACTGAGGTTCAGGCCATCTGAGGGATGTGCTGAAGTTGAGGTGGCTTGTAAATCATAATGCTACAACTGGAACCCAGTCCTGCCTATGGTGTTTGCTTAGAATTAAATGGCTATTTTATGATTCTGTTGGCATATTCATAAGTGATTTCTTCAATACATTTTTTTAGAATAAATTTTATTTATTTATTTATTTATTTTTGGCTGAATTGGATCTTCGTTGCTGCATGTGGGCTTTCTCTAGTTGCGGTGAGCGGGGGCTACTCTTCGTTGCGGTGCACGGGCTTCTCACTGCAGTGGCTTCTCTTGTTGCGGAGCACGGGCTCTAGGCGTACGGGCTTCAGTAGTTGTGGCGCGTGGGCTCTAGAGCGCAGGCTGAGTAGTTGTGGTACACGGGCTTAGTTGCTCTGCAGCATGTGGGATTTTCCCGGACCAGGGATCAAACCCGTGTCCCCTGCATTGGCAGGCGGATTCTTAACCTCGGCGCCACCAGGGAAGCCCTTCAATACATTTAAGAATCAAAACACTACCTACATTTTGCTGAATAAATAACTGACTTTTTTTAAAGCCAAAGAATATGTTAACTAGAAATTCTCAATAACTTGTTTACAATTTCAACTTAATGGCCTCACCAATTCACTAACTTTGGGGTAGTTTCTAGTTTTCAGTTTTGCTTTAGGTACAAGTCAACGTTATGAGGCTTGATCCATCGATTGATCTGTCTGTCTATCTATCTGGTTAGTTATTTTTACCCTGTGAATTTTGTTTTATTATTAGGGTCTTGGGTCTTTGGCTACAAGGGACTGAGAAAAACTTTTCTTATGACTTTTTATTCTCCCACCGCTCTTTATAAACATTAAATCACAAGAACAAATTTATTTTTTTTTTACTGCACCTCTGAAAGGCACAAAATTTGTTGCCATAAATCCCATTAATTAAAATACTAAAAAAGATCTCTAACACACCTGTTCCTCTCTAAAGGGAGGGGGTGGACCATTGTGTGGTACTGTTGGTGTGAGTGTGAAGCACAATGTGATTCACCTAGCAAGGAAGTGAATAAACATTTAAAATTTTAAAAATTTATCAAGACAATTTTTCCCAACAAAAATTAGTGGGAACAGAAGGAAACGTTGGAAGATAAAGATGTTCTACTTCTGTCTTCCCAGGAGAGGACTTTGAGGCTTACTTTAAGCGTGTATGACTTTGGGCATGTTACTTACACTCTCCAAATCTCAGTTTCCTCATCTTTAAAGTGGGATAATAATAGTACCTGCCTCACTGACTTTTTTTTTTTTTTTTTTTTTTTTTTTGCGGTACAAGGGGCTCTCACTGTTGTGGCCTCTCCTGTTGCGGAGCACAGGCTCCGGACGTGCAGGCTCAGCGGCCATGGCTCACGGGCCCAGCCACTCCGCGGCATGTGGGATCCTCCCAGACCGGGGCACAAACCCGTGTCCCCTGCATCGGCAGGCGGACTCTCAACCACTGCGCCACCAGGGAAGCCCCTCACTGACTTTTGAGAGAAATAGTGGGATTAAAACATGTAAATGGCTTCTTGGCATATGGTATTCTCTACGTAATTGATAATAATAGCAGTAGCTCTTGTTGCTGCAATAATCTTCAATGAAAATCCATTCAGAACTAACGTTCAGTGATAGCAAAAGGAGTGGAAAGGAAAGACCAAATGAGTGAAGAATAGGTAACTAGACTCCACGAGGGCTTAGCAACTGGTGTGATCTGGGTGTTGAAGTTTAGGGGGCGCCAAGGTGACTGTGATCATTTCAGCATAGGGGGCTGTTTAAGAGATGGTGTCCTCCCTTACCCCAAGAACACAGGATTTCAAAGAAATATTGAGGCAAAATAGTAGGTTAAAAAACTCAGGATAACTTCTGTTTTTATTTGACACACTTGTTTTAATAAATTTATATTTAACATTCACCATTTTTAAATGCTTCTAAGTAAAGTGCCTTTTGTTGTTGTTCTAAGTAATTCAAGTGTTTGGTACTAACTTGTTTGACTAGTGAATGGCAAAATTTCTGCCGTTCTTTAAGACAAACAGTATCTAGAAGCATGGCCAGGTACATTTACTGCACTGTTAAGAGGAGGCGGGGCGGGGGGGCGGGGGGGGCGGCGCGAGTAGTCAGGAAGCATGTAGGTGGGAACGGTTTCCTGTTTCCAGGCAACAGAGAGGAGCTACGGAGGGAAAGCAACTTGAATATAAATTCATTCAGGGTAGGACATTTTACCACACTGCCTTCTAGCCGGTGGGGACACAGACTCGATTCTGGATGAGAGGGTGGAGTTTAAACTTCACTTGTCAATGGGTAAAGTTTCTGGAAACTCATTTCTCTTCAGGTTTTGTGTGTACAAAAAATATCACGTACTAGCGGCCAGGTTAGAATTTTACAGTATTTTGAAAACAGTAGCACCTGCGTGTTCACCTCCTTTCCCCTTTTCCAGAAGCACAGGGCGTTCTGTGGCTTCACTGCCCCGCCGGTCTGCTGTGAGAGCAGAGGGGCTCTTGGCCTTGGAACGGGCTCCTTCCTCGCCCGGCTCCATCTGCAGGAAGGAGGGAGAAGCACAGCGCTCTCGCCCACCGGGAGGTGCTTCCTCCTCCGGTGAAGCCAGCGCCAGGTTCACCGAGTGCAGAGGGGGAAGAGTCCCTCCCGCGCCCCGGGCCATGCGGAGTGCGGGCCGGTCACCTGCCTGTGGCCTTTTCCCCGTGCCGTCCAATGCAGGGAGAGTGGTGGATTTGCAAGAGAGGAGGACGCCGTCTGCAGAAGGCAGCTACCTGATTGGGGTGGGGGGAGTTGATTTTGAGCCTTTCGAGGTATTAAAAAGGGTGGATGTGTACATACTGGTCCCCCGCAGCTCTTGTAACTGATACAGTAACTGTCTGGGCCCCGAAGGACCCTCCGGTTTTATACTTCGGCCCTGGAGTGCGTGGGTGGGCGTCGAGTTCAGAACCGGTGAGAAAAACCCCAGGAGGGTCGCACACCTGGAAAAGAGTCGCCAGTGTAGAATGCCATCTTTCCTCACTTTCACGTTGGGTCCCCTCTAGAGTGTTGAGGCGAGCTACTTTTCTTTTAATATCTGCTTTCATTAATTAATTAATTAATTAATTAATTTAATTAATATCTGTTTCATTAGACTACTCAGGTTTAAGAGTTTTCTTCAAAATCTCAGGCAGACAGTAGGTCTTGTGAAAGGGTGAGTGCGTAAGCACCCTGCAGATCTTGCTCTGGGAAGTGCCCTCCGCTCAGGCAAGAGGAGAAGAGCAGGCGCTGTTGGTTGGGGGTCGGCCTGCAAGAGCCCTGCGTTTTACCGCTCGGTCTGGAGCCCTCCCCGAGTGCTTCCAGGGACTGTAGGTGCTTTACACTCACTAGTTAGTTTCGGGGCTACAGAAAGAGCTGCCTAGACGCTTAAGCAAACTTGCAGGATCCAAGCTGTATATTGGATCCTGTCTCACCATGTGTCCGAGGATGAATCACCCCTTGAAAGGTCTAATCTGTCTCCTTATTGTCCTGTCTAGAAGGGTCACATTATTTAAGTGTAACTCCTGAGAGCCTGGCAGGTCTTTTCAAACAAATGTTGATGGATGCCTTGCAGTCCCTCCCATCCCAACAGACTTATTTATACTTCTTTTTACATAGACACTTAACCTATGTTGAGGGTGCCTCTTTTACGACCAGAGAGAAGGAATTAAAGGAGTTTAATCCTCACGGTGTATAGTTTGTTCTTCCCCAGTTTGCACAGCGGCTTTTAGTCAGATGTCAAGCTGTATCCCTCTTTTCTGTACTTGTGTTCTCGGTATCCTGTGGGGACATTGAGAAAGGACCTATAGTAGATTATCTTTTAGTTTTACTATCATTTTCTGTAGAATTAATTTTTAAATCTCGTTTTAAGAACATGATTTGGCAAGTTCTGGGGTATTTTTGTTATTTATGTAATATAATTGTATATATCTGGCAGTGGATTTTGTAACCCTAAGTAACTGGGTTATACTCATTTAAAATCAGTGCTGCAGATTTTAAAAAGCCAATAATCTTTTATGTAAAATTTGAGTTACTTATGGCATTATATAGGCAGTTAATCGGGTCTAGTTCATTTTAACCACTTGACATTAGTTATAGAGTTTAATTTCAGTTAGAGGAAATTATAAACGATTAATGTTAAAAAAATAGATTCTATATATCATAGTTTTCTAAAAGTGAAAAAATAGTTTTAGTTTACCAGGAGTTTATGTTGGCTGTTTATCTGATTTTTAAAGACATTGCTTCTGTTGTGCTAGCATTTTGGATGGAAGATAAGTCTTAAATCCAAGGTTTTTTGTTGTTAATTTTTTCCTTATTATTATTCTCACTATCTCCTTCATCATTGTCATCCTTGCTCTTTCTTTAAATGTTCAATATTGTTATTTTATACCAGCAAGTTCATGTGATAATATATATTAACAATCTGTTTTATTTTACTGAAGAGTCAAAAGTAAGATTTCCATGTGGGATTCAATTAGTAAAGGAACATTATGTCAGTCACTCTGAACTTTAGTTGAATTTTTAATAGTGAAGTATTTACCAAAAATCTGACTAATATATAGGTATGCTATCAGGAAGAAAAATATCCTGTGGGTTAGAAATATTAAACAGTCAATATTTGTATTTATTTGTAAAATTTTTAATTTTTTTTTTTTTTTTTTTTTTTTTTTTTTTTGCGGTACACGAGCCTCTCACTGTTGTGGCCTCTCCCGTTGCGGAGCACAGGCTCCGGACGCGCAGGCTCAGCGGCCGTGGCTCACGGGCCCAGCCACTCCATGGCATGTGGGATCTTCCCGGACTGGGGCACGAACCCGTGTCCCCTGCATCGGCAGGCGGACTCTCAACCACTGCTCCACCAGGGAAGTCCTAATTTTTAATTGTTTAATTGGGGTAGAGGTGCTTTACAATGTTGTGTTAGTTTCTGCTGTACAATGAAGTGAATCAGCTATATGTGTACATATATCCCCTCCCTCTTGGACCTCCCCGCCATCCCACCCATCCAGGTCACTACAGAGCGCTGAATTGAGCTCCCTGTGCTATACAGCAGGTTTCCACTAGCTATCTGTTTTACACATGGTAGTGTATATATGTCAGTCCAAATCTCCCAATTCATCCCCCTCCACTCCCCCCACCCCCATGTCCACACGTCTGTTCTCTACGTCTCTGTCTCTATTCCTGCCCTGCAATTCGGTTCATCTGTACCATTCTTCTTGATTCCACATATATGCGTTAATATACAATACTTCTTTTCCTCTTTCTGACTTACTTCACTCTGTATGACAGACTCTAGGTTCAGCCATGTCTCTACAAATGACCCAATTTCGTTCCTTTTTATGGCTGAGTAATATTCCATTGTATATATGTACCACATCTTCTTTATCCATTCCTCTGTTGATGGACATTTAGGTTGCTTCCATGTCCTGGCTATTGTAAATAGTGCTGCAGTGAACATTGGGGTGCATATGTCTTTTTGAATTATGGTTTTCTTAGGGTATATGCACACTAGTGGGATTGCTGGGTCATATGGTAATTCTATATTTAGTTTTTTAAGGAACCTCCATACTGTTCTCCATAGTGGCTGTTTCAGTTTACATTCCCATCAACAGTGCATAAGGGTTCCCTTTTCTCCACATGCTCTCCAGCATTTATTGTTTGTAGATTTTTTGATGATGGCCATTCTGAACAGTGTGAGGTGATACCACATTGTAATTTTGATCTGCATTTCTCTAGTAGTTAGAGAAATGAGCATCTTTTCATGTGCCTCTTCGCTGTCTGTATGTCTTCTTTGGAGAAATGTCTATTTAGGTCTTCTGTCCATTTTTTGATTGGGTTGTTTTTGTTTTTTGATATTGAGCTGCATAAGCTGCTTGTATATTTTGGAGATTAATCCTTTGTCAGTTGCTTCGTTTTCAAATATTTTCTCCCATTCTGAGGGTTGTCTTTCCATCTCGTTTATGGTATTCTTTGCTGTGCAAAAGCTTTTAAGTTTCATTAGGTCCCATTTGTTTATTTTTGTTTTTATTTTCATTACTCTAGGAGGTGGATCAAAAAAGAACTTGCTGTGATTTATGTCAAAGTGTGTTCTGTGTTTTCCTCTAAGAGTTTTATAGTGTCTAGTCTTACATTTAGGTCTTTAATCCATTTGGAGTTTATTTTTGGGTATGGTGTTAGGTATTGTTCTAATTTCATTCTTTTACATATAGCTGTCCAGTTTTCCCAGCACCACTTATTGAAGAGACTATCTTTTCTCCATTGTATATTCTTGTTTCCTTTGTCATAGATTAGGTAACCATAGGTGTGTGGGTTTATCTCTGGAATTTTTTTCCTGTTCCATTGATCCATATTTCTGTTTTTGTGCCAGTACCATACTGTCTTTTTTTTTTTTTTTTTTTTTTTTGCATTATGTGGGCCTCCCACTGCTGTGGCCTCCCCCACCGTGGAGCACAGGCTCCAGATGTGCAGGCCCAGTGGCCATGGCCCACGGACCCCGCCACTCCGTGGCATGTGGGACCCTCCCGGACCGGGGCACGAACCCGCGTACCCTGCACCGGCAGGCGGACCCCCAACCACCGTGCCACCAGGGAAGCCCCATACTGTCTTGATTACTGTAGCTTTGTAGTATAGTCTGAAGTCAGGGAGCCTGATTCCTCCAGCTCCATTTTTCTTTCTCAAGAATGCTTTTGTGTTTCCATATAAATTGTAAAATTTTTTGTTCTAATTCTGTGAAAAATGCCATTGGTAATTTGATAGGGGTTGCATTGAATCTGTAGATTGCTTTGGGTAGTGTAGTCATTTTCACAATATTGATTTTTCCAATCCAAGAACATGGTGTATCCCTCCATCTGTTTGTGTCATTTTTGATTTCTTTCATCAGTGTCTTATAGTTTTCTGAATACAGGTCTTCTATCTCCTTGGGTAGGTTTATTCCTAGGTATTTTATTCTTTTTGTTGCAATAGTAAATGGGATTGTTTCCTTAATTTCTCTTTCTGATTTTTCGTTGTTAGTGCGTAGGAATGCAGGAGATTTCTGTGCATTAATTTTTTTTTTTTAAAGAAGATTTTGGGGGTAGGAGTTTATTAATTAATTTATTTATTTTTGTTGTGTTGGGTCTTCGTTTCTGTGCAAGGGCTTTCTCTAGTTGTGGCAAGCAGGAGCCACTCTTCATTGCAGTGTGTGGACCTCTCACTATCGCGGCCTCTCTTGTTGCGGAGCACAGGCTCCAGACATGCAGGCTCAGTAGTTGTGGCTCACGGGCCTACTTGCTCCGCGGCATGTGGGATCCTCCCAGACCAGGGGTCGAACCCGTGTCCCCTGCCTTAACAGGCAGATTCTCAACCACTGCGCCACCAGGGAAGCCCTGTGCATTAATTTTGTATCCTGTGACTTTACCAAATTCATTGATTAGCTCTAGTAGTTTTCTGGTGGCATCTTTAGGATTTTCTACGTATAGTATCATGTCATATGAAAACGGTAACAGTTTTACTTCTTCTTTTCCAATTTGTATTTCTTTTATTTCTTTTTCTTCTGATTGCCGTGGCTAGGACTTCAAAAGCTATGTTAAATAATAGTAGTGAGAGGGGACATCCTTGTCTTGTTCCTGATCTTAGAGAAAATGCTTTCAGTTTTTCACCATTGAGAATGATGTTTGCTGTGGGTTTGTCATATATGGCCTTTACTGTGTTGAGGTAGGTTCCCTCTATGCCCATTTTCTGGAGAGTTTTTATCATGAATGGGTGTTGAATTTTATGCAAAGCTTTTTCTGCATCTATTGAGATGATCATATGGTTTTTGTTCTTTAATTTGTTAATACGGTGTATCATATTGATTGATTTGCACATGAAGAATCCTTGCATCCCTGTGATAAATCCCAATTGATCATGGTGTATGATCCTTTTAATGTGTTGTTAGATATTGTTTGCTAGTATTTTGTTGAGGATTTTTGCATCTATGTTCATCCGTGTTACTGGTTTGTAATTTTCTTTTTTTGTGATATCTTTGTCTGGTTTTGGTACCTGGGTGATGGTGGCTTCATAGAATGAACTTGGGAGTGTTCCTTCCTCTGTAATTTTTTTTGCTGTATGCGGGCCTCTCACTGCCGCGGCCTTTCCCGTTGCGGAGCACAGGCTCCAGACGCGCAGGCCCAGCGGCCATGGCCCACGGGCCCAGCCGCTCCGCAGCATGCGGGACCCCCTGGACCGGGGCACGATCCCGCATCCCCTGCATCAGCAGGTGGACTCCCAACCACTGTGCCACCAGGGAAGCCCCTTCCTCTGTAATTTTTTTGAAGAGTTTGAGAAGCAGGGGTGTTAGCTCTTCGCTAATTGTTTGATAGAGTTCACCTGTGGAGCCTGCTGATCCTGGACTTTTGTTTTTTTGGAAGTTTTTTTTTTTTTTTTTTTTGCGGTACACGGGCCTCTCACTGTTGTGGCCTCTCCCGTTGCGGAGCACAGGCTCCAGACGCACAGGCTCAGTGGCCATGGCTCACGGGCCCAGCCGCTTCGTGGCATCTTCCCGGACCGGGGCATGAACCCCTGTCCCCTGCATCGGCAGGCGGACTCTCAACCACTGCGCCACCAGGGAAGCCTGGAAGATTTTTAATTACAGTTTCAATTTTATTACTAGTGATTTGTCTGTTTATATTTTCTATTTCTTCGTGGTTCAGTCTTGGAAAGTTGTACCTTTCTAAGAATTTGTCCATTTCTTCCAGGTTGTCCATTTTATCAACATAAAGTTGCTTGTAGTAGTCTCTTATGATCCTTTGTATTTCTGTGGTGTCAGTGGTAATTTCTCCTTTTTCATTTCTAATTTTATTGATTTGAATCCTCTCCCTTTTTTTCTTGGTGAATCTAAGTTAAAGGTTTATCAGTTTTGTTTATCTTCTCAAAGAACCAGGTTTTAGTCAGTATTTTTATTGAGACACAAAATTTCATGATTTTAGTCTTCTGTAATTATGCAAATAAATGTTTAAATATGGAAGTCCTAAAGTCTACCTGATACCTAGTCTGTTGCTAACCTTTTAAATTGTTATTCGTAAGTGAATCCTTGAATGTTTTGCTTAAAGAACAATCTGTACTTAACAAGGAGCAAATTTAAACCAAGCTTCTGATTTCTTATAGAAGCTGCTAGTTTTGCCTTAAAATCCCTTTAATCATATTTTTACTTACTGAGCTTTTCGAGAGTAATCACACTTAAGTTCTGAAGTGTTGAATGGATAAAAGAGAAACTTAATACCTTTCCCCCACATTTAGGAAAGGAATAGTTGTTTCCCTGTTTATGCTGAATCTTTTTTGGTGTTACAGGCCAGTGTTAGGGTTCCTAGACTTGGGAATTCTTCCGTGATCCTGTATTTGTGCCCTGCTCCTACCAAGTCTGAATATTTTTTTCATTCTTCTGTCTTGCACGGGCTAACAGCGCTTTGTACATACTAGACAGGTAATAATTGTGGAATTAAGCAGAGTTTTTAAAAGGTAGATTTGAGAATGGAATGATACTCCAAATTATAATTAGTGGTTTGCTGATTGGTCTCCTCTGCTGTGGGCATGAACTGATGTTGTTCAGGTTTTTATACATCGCATACATCCTCCGTACTTAACATCCTTGAGTTAGCTGTTTCTTTTACTTTGGAATAAGGAATTTAAGATAAGAAAGCTTACAAGTTTTACATAAAGAGTACAATCTATCAACCACAGGGCAGAATTTATTAAATCTAATTCTTAATCAAGAACTATGCCTCTAACGAGTAGTCTGATATTTTTATAAAAGAATAATGCTTTATAATTACTATCATTAAAATGTTTTTTAAATAAAATTTAGATTCTATTAATTTGTATGCAGTATTACTACATCTGTAGCTGCATATTTATAAAACATGTTTTATAATGTACATTTTAGTATAATACACATATATATAAGCCAAAATATTCATTTATAAAAAAAGAATCTCTAACTTAAAAATTCTTTATTTCAAAGATTTCAGCAGAAGCAGTAGTTTCTTCTTAGCTTGTTAGGGCATTAGGTATTTTGGCAAACTTTCTGTTTAATAAAATATTCACATTAACTTGGTAGAAGTATTTTTTAAAGTACTTTCCATAGGTAGTAAACAGTTAGCAAGATTGTATACTTTTGGAAACATGTGGCAAAAATTTCTTCAGTATTTACCTTAAGTTTCAGCACACATATTAAATGTGTGGAAAGTTTTTTTACATGACATTTTTCTGTTTTTCTTTTTTTTCCTGTAAGTTTGTGCCAGGTGACCACCTTCACCCATCTGTTTTGTTTTTAGGTCACATTGTATTTAGTTTTATCCAAGTATCCAGACCTATAAAACTAGGATTTTTTAAAAGGTATCGATTTTTTACAAAAGCATTGAAATTATTTCTTTTTCTGTTGAAAGATTGTCTTAGTATGCCAGTTAAGTAGCCATCTTTGAAAACCCGGAGTCACCCAAATGCCAAACAATTAGTACTCATTTTAAGAGAGCTTCCAGACATAAATTTCAACAAAGGAGAGTCTTCTCCCTGTTTCTTGTTTTCTGTGTTTGTTTTAAATCATGAGTGGAAAGCAGTTCTTTACTTACTTTAAAGAACTTTTCCTACCTTAAAGCTGTTGGCATATAAATAAGATAATACCTCCTGTGTTAATGTTTTGTTTCTGGGACTATAATGTACCAGTTAAAGTGTAGTGCTTGGTAGTTTAAGTTCTGGGACCCGTTGTTTTTAACAGTTTTTAACTTTTAAAAAAAATGTAAGTTTAAATTTTAAACATTTCAATGGTGATATATTTTCCTGCCTTGCTAAATAGAATATAACAAACATAATTTTACTTTTTTTGATAATTCAAAATCATCATTATTGCTGTTAGTATTAATAGAATGGTGTAGTATAAGCTATGGAGGTATCTTGTGCTCTTTGCTTCACTAAATCCTCTCTGCGTTGCTCATCTTTAGAGAATGAACTGTGCTTTAATATTTTTTCTTGTTCCATTTTTCCTATCTCATTACATTTTTGACTCTTCTCAAGGCTGTTAACAGCCTAGTTATATGATTTGTTTAGTAGATAATGAAGCATACTGCAACAGGGATCAAAATAAAAATCAAAGTGTTGTGAAGTTTAAAGGCCTGCCTTCAATATATGTGACTTGTTGTGTATTAATACAAACAAATCTTGACTACTCAGAGGGCTTTTAATGTTTTTTTTAGGCTTTAATCCTTTGTCTTTTGAATAATTAAAAGAGAATCAGAAGCAGACTTTCAGATTAACTGGGGTGTTGCTGTGTTAGGTTTCTTGGTATAACTCTTAACTTTCAAAAAGGTTGGAAAGGAACTTGCAGATCAGCTACTCAACTGCTTATTTTATGAATGAGTAGACTGAGCATGAATGATTTACACCTTATTATGAACAGCACAGTATACTAGATATTTGTAGTAATTAATGCTTCCTTTATCATTTTAAGAAGCAAATTGAGTCATTGAGAGTAGTTTTAAAATGTTAAGTCAGGTTTAAGCAATATTTATTCCAGGGACTTCCCTGGTGGTCCAGTGGTTAAGACTCCACGCTTCTACTGCAGGAGGCGTGGGTTCGATCCCTGGTCAGGGAACTAAGATCCCACATGTGTCTTGGCCAGGCCAAAAAAACCCCACAAAAGACAAAAACCAGAAATATTTATTCCAGTATGTTTATGGTTTTCTTCATGTATAGCCTGATTTCTACTGAGCCTGAGAGGATTAATGATTCTGCAAAACAGTGTTCAGTTTTGATTTCTGGAACTATTTTTTTATAGGGTTGTTGTTGTTTTAAGTGCCAGTCATTTCAATATTCAGGATAAATGGTACTTTAAATTACACATAATATCTCTAATATTACTTGTCTGAAATTCAACTGATTTCACAGTTGGCTCGTTTATAACACCTGAATCAGATTATTGAAATGGTGCTATTTTTTTTCTTTAGTTTACTATTTAGAATCAACGTTAATAGTTTTCAATTTAGTTCGTGAAACTCATTCCTCCCTCTGTCCCCTTCTCCCTTCCTTCCTTCAAATGTTCATGTGTAGAATGCTGTGTGCTGGGCACTAGAGATCACAGTCTCTACCCTTACATTTCAGTGAAGGCTGTTGGTATCAAATAATTACTTATACAATTATTTTAATTCGAATAATCATAAATGCTTAAGAGTAAAAGAATGGGGTAGTAGGAAGATTACAGTTGGGTAGCTGACCAAAGCTGCAGAAGCAGGGCAGGCTTCTTTGAGGAAGTGTTTTCAGTTGAAATCTTAAGAATTGTTAGGCCTTTGGGAGACAGAAATGCAGGGGAATGTGTAGGAATAAGGCCTTGAAACCAGTTTGGGGCTGAGGACTGGTCAGGGAGCCAGAAGGGAAACCAGGAGAATGTCAAGTCAGTAACTCAAGCAGAAGAAACAGTAAGGTGAGGGTGTAAATCCACCCCTGCACTTAGCATGTTCAGGCCACTGGTGATCTCATGGAGAGTCAGTTTTGAGAGCTGGAGGGGAGTGAGAGCCATATAGCAGTGGGTTGAGGAGCAAGTAGGAAGGGAGAAAAGGTGATGGTTACTGTTGACGAGTGTTTTGATAAGTGTCATTTTGAAAGGAGGAAGAGAGAAAGAATAGTACCTGGAGATGGAATTGGAAGCTAATTAGTTATTTATGCTAAGATAAAAAGGAAATATCTTTATTTCCAAGTAGGAAAAAATAGCTTCTTGAAAGGCCCATACTATATATATGAAAGCAAGTACAATTCAAGTCTTTAAATTATTAAGTTTTTATAATTATGATGTTTATAAGAAGTGTTTCTTTTCCAATTTTGTGGCTTTTAGCTAACTCAGTACCACAAAAATACAATCTTATTTATTTTTCTATGGTTCATTAGTTTCTTTGGAAAATATTTTATCAAAATTTATAATTTTTAGTGATGCTAAGTTGGCATGAGGCACTTGAAATAATAAGAGAAATATTTCCTGAATAGGAAAGCTGTGTTTTATATATTTAAGACTCTCAGGATAACTAAAAAGTGGGCTTATTTTAATTGTTATTAAAACACGGTACGGAGATGCAAGAAAATAAGATATTTGGTTGTATTATGTTTATTTCACAAAAGAGTTCAGTAACCCCTAAACTAAGAGGTTCCAGACTCTTCAGATTTCAATCTGCATTAACTCTTGTTGGTTAGGGTTACACTTTATTTATAATTTTTGGACATTTTTGTTAGTGAACAATAAAAGATCAACTTTCAGATATTTTTTCAGATGCTCTTTCATATAACTTTAATATTAAACAAATGTTCTCACTTTAAGAAATCCCAATGCAAAATCAGAAGTTAATATCAAATAAATAGAGGATAATTATTTGGCCAAGATAATTCATCCACATGGTTCTCTTAAGTAACAGTAATCAGTAAGCTGCTGTTTTAAAGAGTTTATTTATGTACATTAACTATTTGTTCATCAGAGAACTGTGGCTGATGGGCAGAGGAATGTAAAGTTTTAATGTTTTAAGAATCACTAGCATTTAAATATTAATCAGGAATGAACTCTGATTAAAGTATTCAGTTTGTTGTACATATATGTGCCCATACCACAAATAAATATGAATTCATTTTTGGAGAGATACCCTTAATTGTATTTTTTAGATCTGGGTTTCTTAAACTTAAGTCAAGTAATGGGAACATCCTCAGGGGTTAGCTAGTTCTTAATGAGAGAAAAAAAATTTTTTTTAATGTTTCACTTAGTGATTATTACAAAAGAAATAATGTATTTTCTGGGTGCCCTGGTTAGTTAACTTATTTATGACTGAGCGTTACTGTTGGATTTTTGTCACAAAGTTTGCATTTATGTTTATAATATTCTTGACAATTAAATGTGCACCTAAAGTGAATGTTGAACTATTAAGACTGTGTTCATTAGACTGGGGTCTACAGAGTTGTCTGTGGATTTATTTTTGTTGTCAAGGCTAAGTAAACAGTGTCCTTGTTTGTGGTCTGTGATTATTGTGTCCAATGATGTAAGCAAGTAATTCCACACTGTTGAGGGCTTGGCCATTTTATCCTGCTTTAATTTAAAACTATATTCCACCACTTCTTCGGAATGTTTTGAAAACTTAAATTAGCATTTTTAAAGAAAAATGAAATTAGTTTTGGTAAGCTTTTGAGAATTTAGCCGCATATTAGGATGATTCAGAACTTCTTGTAGTTCTAGATAATCTGAGCTAGAAATTGCTATTCTCACAATTCCTAAAGAATTAGTTAAGATTATGTTGTGGAGTTTTTCAATTTTCTATTTACTATTAGTTATGAAAATTTGGGACCTTGTCCTAAAGGTAAACCTGCATGGGGGCAGATGCTTGCAGGAACCAGGCAGGGAGCGTGACTATAGGAAATGGGCATTGGGCAAGAGGATAGGAAATAGTGGGGATCACGCCTTAACTGGAGGTGCCTGCCCTATGTTGATTCATTTTCACCTTCACTGGGCAGGCCAGACCAGTACAGATTTTCAGACTCTAGGCTCTTGACCCTCAAGTCTAGTCGGGGGAACAGTTTAGTTGGGGAAAGCAAAACTTAGAGACAGAATGGTTTAATCACAGTTTGAGACAGTTGCTTGTTCATTCATTCATCCCTCCGTCCATCCGTCATTCCATCCAGTCATCCATTCTCTTCATTTGTACATGTATTAAGTCACTGGTCACTGAGGTACCTATTGTATGCCAGGCTTTAGACAAAAGGCTGAATCCTTGCCTTCAACAATTTACAGTTTTACAGCAAGTTGGCAGAAAGCCAAGCAGAAATAGTACAGAAATCACCTTGTCTTCATAATATTTTATCACTGAAAAATTATTTTTTCATGTTTTAACTTGTTTATCTTCTGTTCTTCCTGTGACGGTAGAAGCCTTGTCTGTTTCATTCCCCTTTCTATCCTAGTGTTCAGAGCTGTGCTTGATACACAGTGGGTGTTAAATAAGTAATTATTGAATGATTTGAATGAATGAATGAAGGTTTTAATTGTCCAGTAAGACCTTATGGAGGGGAGGGGACATGAGCCAGATATTAAAAGGTGGTCAGGCTTTGAGGAGGTGGAAAAGGAGGAAGTGACTGACAGAGGGAACTGTATGAACAACATGGTCACAAAGTAAGAAAAGTGGCCTGGAGCACAGGGATGAGGGACGGAAAGGTAGAGAGTAGGAAGATCCGTAAAGAAGTCAACCTGAATTGAGTAGCGCTTTCTCGTGTTGGAGAGAAGCCGGAAGCTAATGCAGTTGAATGAGATGTAGGTGGGATGAGGGGAGGGGTGTGGCAAACATACATTGCATAAACAGAAGAAGCAATTTGGTTACTAGCATGGGCTGTGGAATCACACACTGTAGGTTCAAATCCCAGTTTGCTACCTGTAAATCTGGTAACTGTTCAAGATGCTTAACTTCTCTGTTCCTGAGTTTCCCAATTCCAGTTAAAAAAACCAATTCAGCCATTAAGATTTATGTTCGTTTATATTTTTAATAACATTAGGAAATACTTATGTTATTTTTCCTAAAACTAACATAAGTGAGTAAAAAAGAATGGGGTAACAAATTTTTTTGCATATCATTCATTTACTAGATCAGCTAATTTTGGTATATTCATTCAACATTTGGCCATATAATCGAAAGAGTTAAACATAAGCACCCAGATGAATATCAAACATATAATCCTGAGAGAAGGGAGCAAGTCACAGAAGAATATTCTACTTATCTAGAGTTCAGAAGCTGGCAAATTTAAACTGTGTATTGTTTAGGAATACATGCATAAAGGCAAGCACTATAAAGAAAAACAAGCTTATAATTATTATAGCTCGTCATTTTAAAAAATACTCCTCAGGAAGGATTTATTGTAAAACCTTCCTTTCCCTGTCTTCCCATCTGCTACCCTGATACATTTAATCATCAAGTCTAGCCGATTCTACTTCCTTTGCATCTCTGGAATTGATCCATGGCTCCTCTTTACTGGCCCCATCCTAATACAGACCACCACATTACTTGCCTGTGTAATTTAAGCAAGTTCTTTTTTTTTTTTCCTTCAATTTTTTCAATTTATTTATTTATTTAATTTATTTGGCTGCGCTGGGTCTTAGTTGTGGCACTTGGGATCTTTGTTGCAGGATCTTTTACTTGCGGCATGCAGGATCTTTTACTTGCAGTGTGCGGGATCTAAGTTTCCTTACCAGGGATTGAACCTGGGCCCCCTGCATTGGGAGCACAGAGTCTTAACCACTGGACCACCAGAGAAGTCTCTAAGCAAGTTCTTAAAAAGTGTCCCTGCCTCTAGTTTTGCCCCTTTTCTGTCCACCCTCCTCCCCTTGCTGCCAGAGGGGACCTTCCAAAATGCAGATCTAATTTTATTACTCCTATACTGAATTCTCATCATTCTTAGGATAAATACACGCTCCTTACCATGACTAAGAAAGTCTTGAATGATTTGGCTGTTTATCTTTTTGTTCTTAATACCCACTTATCTTTTTTTTTTTTTTTTTTTTGCGGTACGCGGGCCTCTCACTGCTGTGGCCTCTCCCGTTGCGGAGCACAGGCTCCGGATGCGCAGGCCCAGCGGCCATGGCTCACGGGCCCAGCTGCTCCGCAGCATGTGGGATCTTCCCGGACCGGGGCACGAACCCGTGTCCCCTGCATCGGCAGGCGGACTCTCAACCACTGCGCCACCAGGGAAGCCCCAATACCCATTTATCTTTTCCTCTCAGCTCTTGCCTTTCTCATGTCCTATTCTCTGATTGAAATGTGCAAGAATGGGGTAAAAATTGAACACATAGCATGATGTAAAGGCATGGCAGGCTTCGGGGTTACAAAGAAAAAAGACAAGGAGTCAAAAATCACTATGGAGTGATGTGATTATGGGCAATATTTATTTCAGTTTAAAATCATATACTGTATATAGTCTACTAGTGAACATTCATGAATATAAGAAATTAAATCTCCTAAATTAGGTTAAAAAAACATAAATGGTGTTTACAAAGAACATCTGTGATGTAAGAATTAGGGCTGTTGTGTTACACATATTTATTTCCATTTCTGCATTTACTGTACTCTGCCCCATGAAACTTCCCTTTAGCTTTTTTGATGCATTGCATTTGAATCTTTAGAAATCATTTTATGCAATTTCTCCTATTTTTAATGCAAACTTGATTTTAGTGGGGGAAAAGTAAGGAAACATTTTATTATTTGAGCTTATTAATTATACTCAATGAGTAAATATCTTTTGAACATCTGCTGTTTGACCGTTATCTTGTGTTTAGGAAGGTAGAAGTATACTTGGTTCCTTACTCTCCAAAATCTTATAAGAGGACTGAGAAAACAAAGTTATAGAAAAAAATAGAGAACAGTTGAGGTCAAAGGAGTTTAAGCCTAATTCAGAACTATTCTCTAGGTTTTCTGCCTCCTAATTTTGTTTCCAGTGTGCCTTTTTGATCAAGTTACTTGGTTCTCCAGATAATTATTTGAAAACAAAAATGTAACAGAGAAATGACCACTGATTCATATACTCCAGCTGCTTCTAACTCATCAGCACTGGTTTACGTGATCAAATGATTCTTGGCACTGTTTCAAGAAGTTCCACCGGAGGAAGCATGAAAGCCTAAGTGTTGGCTTGGTTTTTGAGCAGTGCCACATAGCAGTTCTTTTTCAAAGTTTCGGAAGTGGAATTGTGCTCTTCATTTTCTCTGGGAAGATATCAGAGGACAGTTAACCTGTTGTTCAAGTACAGAAATATCTCAGAATTTCTTTATACCTGCTTTGAGGATTTTTGACCTTCTTAATCACAAAAAAGGCACATAGATGTATTTAAAGAAAGGACAAGATCTAGCAAAACAAAATTTGTTTCAAAAGTGTGATTTTCACAGTTGGCTGGATATTTTGCCTTGTGCTCCATGAATTTTGATTAGTTCCTTTATGCCTTTGTTTTAGTGCTTTCCAACATTTTGGGGTGTAATTTGGTCCCTTCATCCTTTCTACAGATCTTAATCCTTTCATTTTTTCCCAGGAATATATTACTTCACAAGTACAATATGAGTTTTACAGTTTCAAATAGGAAGTATTTCTTGTAAACACTTCTGAAAATATTTTTATAAATAACCATTCCGTGGGACCAGTAAGGGTGTATCAGCTTTAAGCATGAAGATTTTATGACTGAAATAATTAGCTATATGTTTTATATTATAAACAAAATTATTTATGTATGTTCATATACATGTATCTATTGTATTTCAGTTTTCTAAATCTTCATCTCTCTTATTTTACCACTCCCTCTCTTATTTCTTTAAATCATTTTAGAGTTTAACCTTTATCCAGAGCATTTCCTACCTACATAGATGAATCCCTCTTGCAGTGACTGTGTTGGGCTGTGTTTCACATCTGAGAGCTTATTTATCTATTATTTAGTCTATCATAAAAAGCCATGCCAGTGGGCCTACAACCAGCACTTGGGGTTTGGGACAGATAGTAGGAATTAAGCTGTTCGGGAGTGCGAGGTCAGGGGTTCCACTCATCAATAAAAGCACAGGCTGTGTGTGGTTCCAACAGAAGTCGCAACTGTGCGTGCCCTGGTATTGCCGGAAACTTAGTTACTGACCTTTTGTGACCTTGCCTCCTTAACACAACCCTTAATACCTCCAGCTTCCATGCATTATCCACTCTTGGGAAGTGGCCAATTTCCTAAAGGTTAATGCCATTCTGGATGGGTTTTTTCCCCCATAGTCATAAGGACAGAATCATAGATTAAGTGTAGAATCACATCATTAGCTTTCAAGGTATATTTCCCTTCTCCTTGGTGCTTGTAAGTTCTAGAAGAAGGCTTTTTTCTTTTTAAAACTATAATGCCTATCTAAAAAAAAAAAACAAAAAACCAAACTTAGATAACATTCTTCATTTTTCATAGGACAGTGAAATAAGTTATAAAAATAATGAAAGAGATCAAAACAATAGCTAGAGAATTCGGGGAGCAGTGCAAGTCCAATAAAAGAGGCTTAGAAAGACTTGGTTTATGATGCAGAAACAGCTGCTTTAAAGGGGAGGAGAAGCAGGAGGCATTTGAGAAGCATGTGGAATTCCCTGCTCCCCCAAATTTTATTCTTCATTGAAGAACAAATGTATTTTTAAACTTTCCAGTATATGCTAAAAGCACCTGATTTCAAGAAAGAAAACCTAATTCAAATCTTTCCTTTTAAAGCTTATTTAGTATGTGAGTTGCTTGGCCTGTACGGAGCTTAGTGTCTTTCTCTGTAAAATGGAAATAATGTTTACCTCAGTGGTTTTTGTCTTAAGTGAAAATATATTGTAAAATATGCTTGCTAAATTTCCATCAGTAAAACCATGTGCATTATAGACCCATCTTAGATATCTGTGTATCAAGGGACTTGCTAAAACATTGACAAATTATGACTTTCAAACCTGAGACCTCATAGAGCTAGAGAGATGTTAGAGGATAATAGAAAAACAGCTTTTCTCTGGAAAAGTTATCAGGTTAAAAAACATGCAAATAAATAATATATGTAATCTGATTTGAGAAAATGTATTTCTACTAAATATGATTTACTTGTTTTATAAGGAATTATAAAAATTAATGAATGTTCACCAAAATATACAAACAGCTCATACAACTCAACAACAAAAAACAAACAACCCAATCAAAAAATGGGCAAAAGACCTTATAGACATTTCTCCAAAGACATACAGATGGCCAGTAGACACATGAAAAGATGTTCAACATCACTAACTATTAGAGAAATACAAATCAAAACTCCAGTGAGGTACCATCTCACACCAGTCAGCATGGCCATCCTTAAAAAGTCTACAAATAACAAATGCTCGAGAGGGTGTGGAGAAAAGGGAACCCTCCTACACTGTTGGTAGGAATGTAAGTTGGTGCAGCCACTGTGGAAAACAGTGTGGATGTTCCTCAGAAAACTAAAAATAGAATTACCATATGCTCCAGCAATCCCACTCCTGGGTATATACCCAGACAAAACTATTATTCAAAAAGATACATGCACCCCTATGTTCATGGCAGCACTATTCAAAATAGCCAAAACATGGAAACAACCTAAATGTCCATCAAGAGATGAATGGATAAAGATGTGGTACATATATACAATGGAATACTACTCAGCCATAAAAAAGAATGAAATAATGCCGTTTGCAGCAACATGGATGCAACTAGAGATTATCATACTAAGTGAAGTAAGTCAGAAGGAGAAAGACAAATACCATATGATATCACTTATATGTGTAATCTAAAATATGGCACAAATGAACCTATCTACAAAACAGAAACAGACTCACAGACATAGAGAACAGACTTGTGGTTGCCAAGGTGGAGCAGGATAGGGGAGGGAAGGACTGGGAGTTTGGGATTAGCAGGTGTAAACTATTATATATAGGATGGATAAACAGCAAGGTTCTACTGTATAGCACAGGGAACTATATTCAGTATCCTATGATAAACCATAATGGAAAACAATATAAAAAAGAATGTCTATATGTGTATAACTGAGTCACTTTGCTGTACAGCAGAGATGAGCACAACACTGTAAATCTATACTTCAATAAAAAAATAAAATTAAAAAAAATTTTAAAAAGAAAAAAAAAATCAATGAATGTTACTTACACCTGTTAGTAATAGCATGCAGTTAAAAGGAGGACACAAATCCCATACCTAGTAACATTCTATTTTCAAGGGTCTTAATACTAATAGAAATATTTCCTTGAGCAGAAAACTTTAGGTAATTAAAATGTTCTTATTAAGATTTCATGAAGATAATAAAAGAATATATGAATGTATGTGGTGAGGAGAATCTGTAACTTACTGGTGAATATATACCATTCAGCCTTCATAATCATTATGACACCAAAAAATGTTACTTTGAATTTTTTTGGCATTGTATATATAACTTAATTTTGATTATATGGTAGCTATGACTGTGGCTTTTATATTAAAGAGATTAATTCCATCACAAAGTTAATAATCTCTCAGTATAGTATGAGTTTGACATTTGGGAAAACTTATAAGCCTATGGGCCTGTAAAATGTAATCTACTTATTATACTATACTTTTTTTTTTTTTCTTAATGTCTTGGGTTAAAAAAAGGTTTGTTAAGATCACCAGGTGTTCTCTGAGAGATTGCTGATTTTTAAAAATATCTTAAGATGATTTTTAGTATAATAGCTGCCTTAGCATTGAAAAGAATGCTCAGCCTTCATGTCTCTTGAAGGCTAATAATGCAAGGAAATCTTAGGGGAACTTGAAACATTTAAAGATAGATCTTTGCATACAACCTAAAGTTTTACTTTAAAGTTTATTTTGCTATATTTACCAGTATGCACAAGCTCAGGCTTTATTAACAAAAGGGGCACGTGCAACTTTCAGAACTCCCACCCCTCCGGCCCCCCAGTAACTTTTTCAAATAGGTATGTTTAGGTTTATCAAAATAGAATCAGATTTGGGGAATTGCAGTATTACTTGATCACTGATCCCGAGTCTTCTTCCTATATACATACCTTAAAGGAGCAACAGTTTCTGTTAATTTGTGCCATATAGTTTATGAGAGAGTGTTTTTTTCCAGATTAAGGTTAGGAAGTTCTCTTAGCACTATACCTTTCAAAGACCTCCATATGGAAAAAATAGAAGTATGATATTTTGGGGAATTTTTATTGTCTGACTATATTTAATCATAGTTTCACATTTCTAAAAAGCTAATTATCTGAAATTAGAGACTAACTGGTGTTTTGCTAAATCTTTTAACACCCTTGTTGGTAGTTCAGGGATCTTCTGCATTTGGCCTATGGCAGTTCCAATAGCAGCAGTCAGTTAACCAATATAAAAAGTATTTATCTGACAATGACCTTATGCTAGGCACTTTGCTGGATATTATGGGGTAAACAAAGCCCCTTGAGCTAGTCAGAAGATTTTAAGTGATCATGACCCTAAGGCATATCTTTTGTCTGAAAACGGAATCTGCGCATACTCAGGAAAGTGGGTACTGAAACATCATCCCGGGATTGTTTCCTTTTTATTTCCCCAGCCAGTTGCCAGAGAAGTAATCACTAATCCTCTAAATCCTAATCACTTTTGGTGATCCAAGATTATCACTATCTAAAGAGATAGTGGCAAAGGAAACCTTGAAGGAGACAAGAAACAGGCTTGGAAACTTGCAGCTGATCTTTCAACATTTATTGAGTGTAACACAGTGTACTAGATGCTGGGGTTGTGAAGATGAGCAAAACATGGATTCTTTTCTGTGGGATCTCACAGGGTAATGAGATCTTTAGTCACAAATGAGAGTCATCCATGCTGTAATAGTGGCACATGCAGAGCTTTTGGGAACACATGGAATGCAGCCTAACTCTGCCTGAGGGAAATAGGTAAACTGAGATATCCAGCAGTCCCTTTAAGTGAAAAAAAACCAGGTTTTAGATTTAGACAGAAGGCACAGAGGAAAACAATGTAGATTAAAAGCCCAAAACACAGTTATCCACAGGAGCTCAGCAATAACATGGCATGAGCATGAGATTGAAGATTTGCCAGTGGAATAGAATTGCAGTTCAGTAGTTGAAAGGGACATTTTGCTGGGCCCTGATACTTTCAGAGGTAAATGCTTTTCATTGTGCCTGTATCAGGTCATCAGTGAGAGTTGATTAAAATGATCACATTTTCCCCCAGGGTCAGATAACAATTATTAAATAGGTAGGGAGTAAACCCCAAATTATATCACAGGCCAGGTTTTTGCAATTTTTCTTGTATAGTTTTCCTTTAGGCACCTAATTAAAATTTTAAAATATAAGTTTATTTTTCTTGGGCTGAGTCCCCCGACCCCACCCCCCATCTAGTAGCTGATATTTTTTCATGTTCCCAATTTCAGGCCTCCATTTAGTTTCTCCATTCTGTTGCACATTATTCTCTTCCAGGGACCAACTTCCTTCTTGACTTCTTCCCTGAAGCCCTTACTTCTGTCAGTCTCACTTAGTCAGATTCCCAGCTCTTTATGTCTCATCGCTGGGGTGCTTCATAGACCTAAGGCCCTCCAGGCTAACTATAGAGAAGGTGGATGATGGAGATGGGGGTGAGACTAAAGGTGCTATCATTATACTCATTTCTAAAGAGGCAGCAGTATTATACGGTAGTTGAGAGGGTGAGCCCTGGAGTCAGGCTCCTGAGCCTCAGGCCAGCTCTTTCCCTTCTTAGTTCTGTGGCCCCAGGCAGATTGCCTTACCTCTCTAGGAGTGATAATAATAGTATCTACTGTGCCATAGAATTATTAGGAAAATTAGATGAATTAAGACACATCACATAATGGAGCTCAAAAATGTTAGTTATCATTATGTAGTAACCTCAAGTTTGTTGCTGGTGTGGTGCTAAGAACACTATCCCTTTTAATCCCCACAGCAACCTTATACCTAGGTGCTGTTTAATACCTTTTACAGCTGAGGAAATTGAGCCTTAGAAAAGTTAAATAACTCGCCCAAGTCACATGGTCTGGATTCAAACTCTGATCTGTGCTATTCCAAAATGCCTGCTTTTTGGACTAAAACCATGATGCCCCGTGGGAAACACAGAAAAGAGCAGGAATGCTGCCATAGCTTCTCACTGCAGTTTTTGTTGATTATACCAGCAGTTTCAGTGGGGCAAGTACATGTACCAGCAAACTTTGCTGGACCATCCATCTGCAGGATTGAGTTCTAGTTCTGGCTTTCATTTGTGATGTTGAGCAAATCACTTCAATACTTTTGAGGTTCAGTTTCACAATCAGTAGCCTGGAAATAATATTAGAATTGCTTCAAGGGTCAAGTGAGACTGTAATAATAGTAACCACATAATAATTCATGGAATAGAGTAAGCTTACCACATGAACATTTTAAATAGAACAGGTAGTATCAGTTAACTCTTTAAAACCTTATCTCCCCTTTGATGTTATTTGAATTTTATTTGCTACTTTTGAAAGTGAAAGGTTTATTTTGTGCTTCTGGGAATGAACCTAAGGTTCTAGGGCACTCGATGGACCAGTAGCTTGGGAACTGAAGTTTTGGACTACCAAACACCATAATAATAAAAAACATTTAGTGAGCAGATAATAAAATTAATAAGAGCAACATGTATTGTATATTGGTGGTTGGGAGGGTGATAGGCTTGGTACTAAGGTGAATGAGCATCACATCTTAAAAATGTTAGGCCTCTCTTTTCCATGAATCTTTTGTTATATCAGCAGATTGAGGTTTTGGATGGGACATATATAGAGTTACATCTTTCTATATGTTACTCAGCCATCCATCAGTATCAGTGATCCAGAACCCATATGACCTCTGGAAATAAATGTCACTAAGTTGATGTATGTATTTTATAGAAGACACCCATCCCTTACTTAAACCATTTTTATCAGAATTAAACAGATTTAGTTAGCTTTTTGGGTGATTTCCACAGTTAGAATGGAGAGGGGAGCTTCATGCAGGCACTCAGTAGTGAGAACCTAAGTTTTCTCCGAATGGAGTTTTAAAGTAAAGCATGTTCACTTCTGTGAATTCATCTCAGTTTTGTGAGATAGTTTAAGAAAATGAGATGAACTTATTTTTATAGGGAAGAAAGGTGTAGCTCAGGGTGTTTCAGCACCTTGGCTTAGGGGCTGGCAGCTCATGATTGGTGGGCCAGGAATTGAACCCACATCCCCTGCTTGCTGGCAGAAATGCAAAATGCCAAACACGAGGATCAGCAAAAGCCTTGGGGGCATTATATTAATACTTTGCAGGATTGGTGTTAGTAATAATTGTCTGGGAAACACTAATAAACGGTTAAATCATGTTGGTGTGGTCTCAGAAGTTCCCCATTTTGAGAAGATTTTCATTTATCATAGCTTAAAATTAGGAGACAAAACTGTTGTGGTATTCAAAGAATATAACCACAGGTAACTGGAAAACTTAGTTGCTCCATGTGGCTCATTTCTTGAGGTTCTAGATTGCTGTCCTTTTTTAAAAAATTTTATTTATTTATTTATTTATTTTAAACTCTTAGTAACAGTTGAAAGGTGCTCTGACTGGAAGAAGTGTCCACCAGTCTTTAGACATTTTTGCTGTAGTAAAAGAATTTTGAAAACTATTGGATTCTGTCATATATGTCTTCAATGACATTTAAAAATTTTGTCATAGGTTTAATCATTTGCTAATGATATAATCATCATTGATTGTAAATGTTGACATTTCTTTTTTTTTTTTTTTTTTTTTTTTTTTTGCGGTAGGCGGGCCTCTCACTGTTGTGGCCTCTCCCCTTGCGGAGCACAGGCTCCGGAGCACAGGCTCAGCGGCCATGGCTCACGGGCCTAGCCGCTCTGCGGCATGTGGGATCTTCCCAGACCGGGGCACGAACCCGTGTCCCCTGCATCGGCAGGCGGACTCTCAACCACTGCACCACCAGGGAAGCCCAATGTTGACATTTCTTAATAAAATTGGTATAGCCTTTTAAAATGTATTTACTTGAATCAACTACCATAGCTGTTTAATATTTACCTACCACTATCCATTTACAAACTACTCTTTAACAGTCAAATTTTAGTGTTAATTTTTCTCCTTGAAGTCTTTATTATTATACTTTTCCCACTAAATTTTATCCTTATGTATTACTACATTTAAAAAATCTATTTTTGATCACCCTATGGTACTTCTGGTGACAAAATTTAATTTACTGTGATCACAAGACTTTAAATGATATTTAAGTTATCACAGTGATTATTAGTACACAGTTGATCAAAATAACATGTGAATTACAAATTTTGATAAATAATATTAGAGAAAAATATTATTTTACTGGAAGTTTATCTCAGTGCATTATTGGTACTTCTCTTCTAGTTAGTTCATATATCAGCACATGAATATTATTCGCTGCAGAAAGAGTTCAGCATGCTTTTCATTCATTTTAATATATACACTGAAATTTTGTTTACATAAATATGTTGAAGAGGATGAGAGTATTATTACAGCAGTGTCACTCAGTTCTTTGAACTCCTCCTCACTTATATTCAAAACCACAGTGCTCTATCATTTAAAATTGTCTTTAATGATTTATCAGCTGACAACCAAATTAGGTCCTCCTCCAATTTTATTCCAAGCAAAAAATTGGCAAAACCACCTGAGTTGCAGCAGTTAGGGCCACACACTTTTTCGCTACCAGTATTTCTTTTTTTTTTTTAAAGAAGATGTTGGGGGTAGGAGTTTATTAATTAATTTATTTATTTTTGCTGTGTTGGGTCTTCACTTCTGTGTGAGGGCTTTCTCTAGTTGTGGCAAGCGGGGGCCACTCCTCATCGCGGTGCGCGGGCCTCTCACTATCGCGGCCTCTCCTGTTGCGGAGCACAGGCTCAGTAGTTGTGGCTCACGAGCCCAGTTGCTCCCAGTTGCTCTGCAGCATGTGGGATCCTCCCAGACCAGGGCTCGAACCCGTGTCACCCACATTAGTAGGCAGATTCTCAACCACTGCGCCACCAGGGAAGCCCCTCGCTACCGCTACCAGTATTTCTAATTGTACCCTTATGTCCTGCTCAGAGGTTTCTTCCTACCATAAGCAATGCCCCAGAGTGACATTTGTGATGAGTGACTGTGTGCCTTGATTTTGTAAAGTGGGAGAGGGGGGATAGGAAAAGAGGGGATGGGACAGGTGAACCTGCTCTCTAGGGGCATTCTCGGATAGATAAGTGTACTTACAAAGGTTGATATGGAAATTGATTTACCACCTATGTGCCTGCACACCCTTCATACCCCTTAGAAAGTCTTATGCACTTCTAGGAGTTCGCCTATCCTAATTTGAAGACTGTTGTCCTAGTAACCAGTGGGCTCTTAATTAAAAAAAAATTCTCCCCCGATGTGTGTGTGTGCGCGCGCGCGCGCGCACACACACACACACACACACACACACACACACACACACTCGTCCTGTAAACTTAGAACAGTGCTGGCCAAGGCAAATAGTTTATGTTGTCTAACGGCTAATGTTAAAGGTCTTAATTGCTTCTAAGCATCTGTTTATAAATCATCTTTTCCTGAGAATGAATCTTCACAATCCTAATTCTCTATAAATTCTCCAGGTCAGGATTAACACTCAAATTGCCTGTAACTTTTTTTCCTACGCATCTTTTGCTAGTCCTACTCACATTTACTAGCACCTTGGCAAAGCGTATTTTAAATAGCTCAGTGTAAGGAGTTGTGTGCAATTTTGAGTAAACAACAAACAATTGGCAACAGTCAGATTACTTTTTTCCCCATTTGTCGCTTTTGCATATCAGTTCATAAAATTACTACAAGAGACCTCAGATGTAATTTACGTTAACTCTTTCCCTTTACAGAAAATGAAACCAGAGAGATTAAGCCAATTGTTCAAGGTCATCGAAGGTGGTATTAGAATAGGAGAACCGGTGTCTCCTAACTCCCATTATTATACCCATTGCTGCATCACACTTTCTGCTGCCTTTTGCTAAATTGCATTCTTTACCTCCGTCCTATTTAATATTATTTCTCCTGGCGACTAGGGACTAGATTTTGTCAACTCAGCATTATTGTTTAAATAGAGAGGCATTTACTTTTTTCATTGAAGACTTTTCTCAAAACAAAAATGCTCCTTATCCCCTGGCAAATACTTTCTGCTGCACAGTAGGACACAGCCAGGCGAGCCTGGGGCCTGGGGCGCCCCAGGGCAGTGGCACTGGGGGAGGGAGGGGATGTTAACAGGTCAGAGTAGAGGTGGATTGGCAGAGCAGGGGCTGGTGGGAGGTGGGAAGCTTACATCATTTCCCTGCAACTGGGCTCTGGCGAGGCTGTAAGGCCTCACTATCCCGTGTAATAGTTTACCAGATTGACAGAGATTCGTAAAAGAAAGAAAAGGTACGGCAGGACCGATGCTCACCCTGTTCATAAATCTGTGCTATAAGCTGAAACTGTCATAAGTTAACTAGAAGCAGCCAAGACGGTCTGGGCTCGCTCCCCCCAGCTCAGTTCCTTTCTGCTCCGCCCCATCCCTGCTCTCTGCTGCTCAGATCAGCTTCCTGCTTCTCATGAAAGCTGTTCTCCTATAAAGCTGGTCTGCTTTCACTGAAAGCATTATATTCATAAGTCTGAGTCAGGTTTTGTGGAAGTATCGTTGGTTTGGTTTTCTTTGGGGGATGAAGGGGGAGGGAAGAATTAAAAAAAAGGGGGGGGCAGGCTAAACAAGCAAAATCATCATGAATTTTGTTGTCACATCGTGCCGGTGTTATAACCAGCTCTGTAGACTGCTGCACTGAAAACATTTCTGTGAGAGGTATGTGCTTGAAAAATGGAAAGGTGACTGTTGGCTGTGGAGCAGACTGTCCACCCAGCAGCTGCTCAGATGGTTGTAAGGTCGTAATTCTTTCTAGTGTTTTGATATGGAAAGGGCAGTCGTTACTTGGAACATGGTACAGTTAGCCAGCTATTGGTAAAATGTTAACTGTATGCTTGGTCCCCACATCAGGACTCCTGAAAAGCTCCTTCACCCTGAATCCATCTAGTTAAATCCACAGCGTTATTCCAGGCTCTTTTGGTGGTGGTTGTCTGTAAACAAAATGATCTTGTTTAATATCTCTCTCATTATATCTCTCTCGTTATTTAGAACCACATGACAAAGATTAATGAGAGAGACTTTGAGTAACCTAGAAGAAGCTTCAGATTCATTTGGAGCTTTTTGCGTTGACAGATGGCAAAAGTAAAAGGAAATGGTTGATGATTTACCGTAACCTAAAGTGAAAGTTTTAAAGTTTAGAGGGTGTGTTATATGTAAGTGGAAAAACCTGGAGGGGTCACTAAAATTTAGACTCATAACCCCACCCACTACAGTGGTTGCCTGACCTATATTAAGACCAGAAGGCTCTGGATGTATCTTTTTCAAAGGAGATTAGGAAATGTGTATAAATGCCTCTACTCAGTGGTCAGAAGAGTACGATTAAGAATAAGAGTATAACCAACACTGGAGGAAATACGGAGGACTGTATATTGGTCCAGGCTATTATGTTATAAAACATTTTAGAAAATATTTAAAGTAGGAAAATATAACATTTTATCATGTACATCTGATAAGCTACTAGTGGCAGAGACCATTCAAACTACAAAGGAGCTTCTGCTTGATTTTAAGAATATTTTATCATGAAATTAACTTGAGAACTCTTGAATGTTAGCATATTTTAAATTTATTTTACAAACTTTGGAATTAAATTGTTTAAATTTATCAACATATAAACATGCCGATACTGTTGTCCTTTTCCTCAAAGATGGCAATGCTTATTTCACTGAAAGCAGTTATTCACAAATAGAATAGGCTAGCTATTATAACTCCACCTAAGTTCTTCCCTTTAAGAGACTGTGCCATTTAAACTTGATTTCTTCTCAAATATTTGCAAAGAGAGCTAATCTTCATGATCATAGAGGATAATGTTAACAAGTTAAATCTACTGCGGGCTTCTGAGAAGGAATCCCCTCTACACTATAACACACACAGACAGGTAGCCACCCTGACTGTATTTACCTTGGTCATTCCTAAGTGTAGCTGCATGCTAGAAACCCCTGGAAAGCTTTTAATACCTACCATTGCCCAGGCCCAATCCCAGGGATTCTGATTTAATTGGTCAGGGGTGGGGCCTGGGCATTGATAGATTTAAAACTGTTCCCAGGTGTTTTCTAATGTGTAGCCAGAATTGACAACAATTGCATTACCTGAATGTCTCCAATGCTGAAGCAGCCCATTCTGTTTTGGGTACTGTTTGTATGACACCAAATCTGCTTTGCTGTGTGTCCTATTAGGTCTGAACTTTGTCACCAGCAGCTCATCAGATATTCAGTATCTCTCCCCCAAGACTTAGCTTTTCCAGGAGAAATAGTCTTAGTTTTTTCAGTCTCGAGGGCTTGTTTTCTAAGTCCTTTCCCATTCTGGTCACTTCCTGTCATGGAATTGTGCTTGTTTTGTCAGTATCACTCCTAAGTAGGGCGTCCTGGGGATGGAGCCTATCATTCTAGAAGTGTGGTGTCCAGCACAGCATGGAGAGAATACAGTAAAGCTGCAACTCTCTTGTTCTGGACACTATACTTCTGTTGTTGGTGGCAAGCTTACGTTAACTTTTTTGGCAGTCATATCACACTGTTGACTCATGTTGAGCTCGAAGTCATGTCAAGCTTAGTCCTTTTTCACATGAACTGTACTTAAGTCAGGCCTCTTCTACTCCATGCTTGGTGGATTTTTTTTCACTGTAGTACCAGGGTTTACATTTATACTTGGGAAACATAAGAAGAAAACCCAATGAATCAGTTATTCCACACAGGGAGAGTGATGTTTCCAAACTGAAAGCCAGAAGTTTATTATACGCATATAGTAGCGATTTTAAAGAGTGATCTAGGCCATTCATTTGAATCTACAGTTAAACTTAATCTTGTTAATTCAGTCCATCTTTCCAGCATTTCTTCTGATTCATTACTCAGAGCTTGCTGTTCAAAGTTAGGAACCCATTTGACTGTGCAGTCTGTCTTAATGTTTGTATTCAATACTTGGTCAAATGCCTTTCCAAAATCAAAATACATCCAGGGCATTCTCCTGAACTATTTGTGTAATATCTTTATTTTAAAAGGAAATACACTGAATTTGTCATGGCTTTCTTGTTTAATGACAGAAATGGAAGAAAATATCTTGCAGATGAGCAGGTGACTTGTCTAAGATCACACAGTTTGCTACTGTCAAGGCTAGAACCCAAATCCAGCTTGCTCATGTTCACTCCAGTGCTCTGTGGATCAAACCACAAGTGCTGATGCCATTTGTCTTTTTTTTACATCTTTATTAGAGTATAATTGCTTAACAATGGTGCGTTAGTTTCTGCTTTATAACAAAATGAATCAGTTATACATATACATATGTTCCCATACACCCTCCCTCTTGCGTCTCCCTCCCACTCTCCCTATCCCACCCCTCCAGGCAGTCACAAAGCACCGAGCTGATCTCCCTGTGCTATGCGGCTGCTTCCCACTAGCTATCTACCTTACGTTTGGTACTGTATATATGTCCATGCCTCTCTTTCACTTTGTCACAGCTTACCCTTCCCCCTCCCCATATCCTCAAGTCCATTCTCTAGTAGGTCTGTGTCTTTATTCCTGTCTTACCCCTATGTTCTTCATGACATTTTTTTCCTTAAATTCCATATATATGTGTCAGCATACAGTATTTGTCTTTCTCTTTCTGACTTACTTCACTCTGTATGACAGACTCTAGGTCCATCCACCTCATTACAAATAGCTCAATTTCGTTTCTTTTTATGGCCGAGTAATATTCCATTGTATATGTGTGCCACATCTTCTTTATCCATTCATCCGATGATGGACACTTAGGTTGTTTCCATGACCTGGCTATTGTAAATAGAGCTGCAATGAACATTTTGGTACATGACTCTTTTTGAATTATGGTTTTCTTAGGGTATATGCCCAGTAGCGGGATTGCTGGGTCATATGGTAGTTCTATTTGTAGTTTTTTAAGGAAGCTCCATACTGTTCTCCATAGTGGCTGTACCAATTCACATTCCCACCAGCAGTGCAAGAGTGTTCCCTTTTTTCCACACCCTCTCCAGCATTTATTGTTTCTAGATTTTTTGATGATGGCCATTCTGACTGGTATGAGATGATATCTCATTGTAGTTTTGATTTGCATTTCTCTAATGAGTAAAGATGTTGAGCATCCTTTCATGTGTTTGTTGGCAGTCTGTATATCTTCTGTGGAGAAATGTCTATTTAGGTCTTCTGCCCATTTTTGGATTGGGTTGTTTTTTTTTTTGTTATTGAGCTGCATAAGCTGCTTATAAATTTTGGAGATTAATCCTTTGTCAGTTGCTTCATTTGCAAATATTTTCTCCCATTCTAAGGGTTTTCTTTTGGTCTTGTTTATGGTTTCCTTTGCTGTGCAAAAGCTTTGAAGTTTCATTAGGTCCCATGTGTTTATTTTTGTCTTTATTTTCATTTCTCTAGGAGGTGGGTCAAAAAGGATCTTGCTGTGATTTATGTCATATAGAGTGTTCCGCCTATGTTTTCCTCTAAGAGTTTGATAGTGTCTGGCCTTACATTTAGGTCTTTAATCCATTTTGAGCTTATTTTTGTGTATGGTGTTAGGGAGTGATCTAATCTCATACTTTTACATGTCCCTGTCCAGTTTTCCCAGCACCACTTATTGAAGAGACTGCCTTTTCTCCATTGTATATCCTTGCCTCCTTTGTCATAGATTAGTTGACCATAGGTGCGTGGGTTTATCTCTGGGCTTTCTATCCTGTTCCATTCATCTATATTTCTGTTTTTGTGCCAGTACCATATTGTCTTGATTACTGTAGCTTTGTAGTACAGTCTGAAGTCAGGGACTCTGAATCCTCCAGCTCCGTTTTTTTCCCTGAAGATTGCTTTGGCTATTCAGGGTCTTTTGTGTCTCCATACAAATTTTAAGATTTTTTGTGCTAGTTCTCTGAAAAATGCCAGTGGTAGTTTGATAGGGATTGCATTGAATCTGTAGATTGCTTTGGGTAGTAGAGTCATTTTCACAATGTTGATTCTTCCAATCCAAGAACATGGTATATCTCTCCATCTATTTGTATCATCTTTAATTTCTTTCATCAGTGTCTTATAATTTTTTGCATACAGGTCTTTTGTCTCCTTAGGTAGGTTTATTCCTAGATATTTTATTCTTTTTGTTGCACTGGTAAATGGGAGTGTTTTCTTGATTTCACTTTCAGATTTTTCATCATTAGTGTACAGGAATGCCAGAGATTTCTGTGCATTAATTTTGTATCCTGCTACTTTACCAAATTCATTGATTAGCTCTAGTAGTTTTCTGGTAGCATCTTTAGGATTCTCTATGTATAGTGTCATGTCATCTGCAAACAGTGACTGCTTTACTTCTTCTTTTCCGATTTCGATTCCTTTTATTTCCCTTTCTTCTCTGATTTCTGTGGCTAAAACTTCCAAAACTATGTTGAATAAGAGTGGTGCGAGTGGGCAACCTTGTCTTGTTGCTGATCTTAGTGGAAATGGTTTCAGTTTTTCACCATTGAGGATGATGTTGGCTGTGGGTTTGTCATATATGGCCTTTATTATGTTGAGGAAAGTTCCCTCTATGCCTACTTTCTGAAGGGTTTTTATCATAAATGGGTGTTGAATTTTGTCGAAAGCTTTCTCTGCATCTATTGAGATGATCATATGGTTTTTCTCCTTCAATTTGTTAATATGATGTATCACGTTGATTGATTTGCGTATATTGAAGAATCCTTGCATCCCTGGGATAAACCCCACTTGATCATGGTGTATGATCGTTTTAATGTGCTGTTGGATTCTGTTTGCTAGTATTTTGTTGAGGATTTTTGCATCTATGTTCATCAGTGATACTGGCCTGTAGTTTTCTTTCTTTGTGACATCCTTGTCTGGTTTTGGTATCAAGGTGATGGTGGCCTCGTAGAATGAGCTTGGGAGTGTTCCTCCCTCTGCTATATTTAGAAGAGTTTGAGAAGGATAGGTGTTAGCTCTTCTCTAAATGTTTGATAGAATTCGCCTGTGAAGCCATCTGGTCCTGGGCTTTTGTTTGTTGGAAGATTTTTTATCACAGTTTCGATTTCAGTGCTTGTGATTGGTCTGTTCGTATTTTCTATTTCTTCCTGATTCAGTCTTGGCAGGTTGTGCATTTCTAAGAATTTGTCCATTTCTTCCAGGTTGTCCATTTTATTGGCATAGAGTTGCTTGTAGTCATCTCTCATGATCTTTTGTATTTCTGCAGTGTCAGTTGTTACTTCTCCTTTTTCATTTCTAATTCTATTGATTTGAGTCTTCTCCCTTTTTTTTCTTGATGAGTCTGGCTAATGGTTTATCAATTTTGTTTATCTTCTCAAAGAACCAGCTTTTAGTTTTATGGATCTTTGCTATCATTTCCTTCATTTCCTTTTCATTTATTTCTGATCTGATTTTTATGATTTCTTTCCTTCTGCTAACTTTGGGGTGTTTTTGTTCTTCTTTCTCTAATTGCTTTAGGTGCAAGGTTAGGTTGTTTATTCGAGATGTTTCCTGTTTCTTAAGGTGGGATTGTATTGCCATAAACTTCCCTCTTAGAACTGCTTTTGCTGCATCCCATAGGTTTTGGGTCGTCGTGTCTCCATTGTCATTTGTTTCTAGGTATTTTTAAATTTCCTCTTTGATTTCTTCAGTGATCACTTTGTTATTAAGTAGTGTATTGTTCAGCCTCCATGTGTTTGTATTTTTTACCGATCTTTTCCTGTAATTGATATCTAGTCTCGTAGCATTGTGGTTGGAAAAGATACTTGATACAATTTCAATTTTCTTAAATTTACCAAGGCTTGATTTGTGACCCCAGATACGATCTATCCTGGAGAATGTTGCATGAGCACTTGAGAAAAATGTGTATACTGTTGTTTTTGGATGGAATGTCCTATAAATATCAATTAAGTCCATCTTGTTTAATGTATCATTTAAAGCTTGTGTTTCCTTATTTATTTTCATTTTGGATGATCTGTCCATTGGTGAAAGTGGGGTGTTAAAGTCCCCTACTATGAATGTGTTACTGTCGATTTCCCCTTTTATGGCTGTTAGTATTTGCCTTATGTATTGAGGTGCTCCTATGTTGGGTGCATAAATATTTACAATTCTTATATCTTCTTCTTGGATCGATCCCTTGATCATTATGTAGTGTCCTTCTTTGTCTCTTCTAGTAGTCTTTATTTTAAAGTCTATTTTGTCTGATATGAGAATTGCTACTCCAGCTTTCTTTTGGTTTCCATTTGCATGGAATATCTTTTCCCATCCCCTTACTTTCAGTCTGTATGTGTCTCTAGGTCTGAAGTGGGTCTCTTGTAGACAGCATATATATGGGTCTTGTTTTTGTATCCATTCAGCCAATCTGTGTCTTTTGGTGGGAGCATTTAGTCCATTTACATTTAAGGTAATTATCGATATGTATGTTCCTATTCCCATTTTCTCAATTGTTTTGGGTTCGTTATTGTAGGTCTTTTCCTTCTGTTGTGTTTCTTGCCTAGAGAAGTTCCTTTAGCATTGGTTGTAAAGCTGGTTTGGTGGTGCTGAACTCTCTCAGCTTTTGCTTGTCTGTAAACGTTTTAATTTCTCCATCAAATCTGAATGAGATCCTTGCTGGGTAGAGTAATCTTGGTTGCAGGTTTTTCTCCTTTATCACTTTAAATATGTCCTGCCAGTCCCTTCTGGCTTGCAGAGTTTCTGCTGAAAGATCAGCTGTTAACCTTATGGGGATTCCCTTGTGTGTTATTTGTTGTTTTTCCCTTGCTGCTTTTAATATGTTTTCTTTGTATTTAATTTTTGACAGTTTGATTAATATGTGTCTTGGCGTATTTCTCCTTGGATTTATCCTGTATGGGACGCTCTGTGCCTCCTGGACTTGACTATTTCCTTTCCCATATTAGGGAAGTTTTCAACTATAATCTCTTCAAATATTTTCTCAGTCCCTTTCTTTTTCTCTTCTTCTTCTGGAACCCCTATAATTCGAATGTTGGTGCGTTTAATGTTGTCCCAGAGGTCTCTGAGACTGTCCTCAGTTCTTTTCATTCTTTTTTCTTTCTTCTGCTCTGCAGTAGTTATTTCCACTATTTTATCTTCCAGGTCACTTATCCGTTCTTCTGCCTCAGTTATTCTGCTATTGATCCCATCTAGAGTATTTTTCATTTCATTTATTGTGTTTTTAATCGTTGCTTGATTCATCTTTAGTTCTTCTAGGTCCTTGTTAACTGTTTCTTGCATTTTGTGTATTTCCGGGATTTTGGATCATCTTTATTATCATTATTCTGAATTCTTTTTCAGGTAGACTGCCTATTTCCTCTTCATTTGTTAGGTCTGGTGGGTTTTTATCTTGCTCCTTCTCGTGCTGTGTGTTTTCCTGTCTTCTCATTTTGCTTATCTTACTGTGTTTGGGGTCTCCTTTTTGCAGGCTGCAGGTTCGTAGTTCCCGTTGTTTTTGGTGTATGTCCCCAGTGGCTAAGGTTAGTTCAGTGGGTTGTGTAGGCTTCCTGGTGGAGGGGACTAGTGCCTGTGTTTTGGTGGATGAGGCTGGATCTTGTCTTTCTGGTGGGCAGGTCCATGTCTGGTGGTGTGTTTTGGGGTGTCTGTGGACTTTTTATGATTTTAGGCAGCCTCTCTGCTAATGGGTGGCATTGTGTTCCTGTCTTGCTAGTTGTTTGGCATAGGGTGTCCAGCACTGTAGCTTGCTGGTCGTTGAATGAAGCTGGGTGCTGGTGTTGAGTTGGAGATCTCTGGAAGATTTTCGCCGTTTGATATTATGTGGAGCTGGGAGGTCTCTTGTGGACCAGTGTCCTGAAGTTGGCTCTCCTACCTCAGAGGCACAGCACTGACTCCTGGCTCCTCAATTTGGGATGATTCGTTGTCTATTCATGTATTCCACAGATGCAGGGTACATCAAGTTGATTGTGGAGCTTTAATCCGCTGCTTCTGAGGCTGCTGGGAGAGATTTCCCTTTCTCTTCTTTGCTCTCACAGCTCCAGGGTCTCAGCTTTGGATTTGGCCCCGCCTCTCCGTGTAGGTTGCCAAGGGCGTCTGTTCTTCGCTCAGACAGGACAGGGTTAAAGGAGCAGCCGTTTCGGGGATTCTGGCTCACTTCGGCCGCGGGGGAGTGAGGGGCACGGAGTGCAGGGCGAGCCTGCAGCGGCAGAGGCCGGCGTGACGTTGCACCAGTCTGAGGCGCGCCGTGCGTTCTCCCAGGGAAGCCATCCCTGGATCCCGGGACCCCGGCAGTGACGGGCTGCACAGGCTCCCCGGAAGGGGGGCGTGACCTGCGCTCGCACACAGGCCTCGTGGCGGCAGCAGCCCCAGCGTCCCACGCCCGTTTCTGGCGTCCGCGCTTTCAGCCGCGGCTCGCGCCAGTCTTTGGAGCTCGTTTAAGCAGCGCTCTTAATCCCCTCTCCTCGCGCACCAGGAAACAAAGAGGGAAGAAAAAGTCTCTTGCCTCTTCGGCAGGTCCAGACTTTTTCCCGGACTCGCTCCCGGCTAGCTGTGGCGCATTAGCCCCTTCAGGCTGTGTTCACGCCGCCAGCCCCAGTCCTCTCCCTGCGCTCTGACTGAAGCCCGAGCCTCAGCTCCCAGCGCCGCCCGCCCCGGCGGGCGAGCAGACAAGCCTCTCGGGCTGGTGAGTGCCGGTTGGCACCGATCCTCTGTGTGGGAATCTCTCCGCTTTGCCCTACCCAGGTACGTGGGGAGTTTCTTGCCCTTTGGGAGGTCTGAGGTCTTCTACCAGCGTTCAGTAGGTGTTCACCCATTTGTCTTTTAGGATAAGACTTCAAAGAAAACTGAAAGGAAATAAGGCCTCCACGGATGCTTCACTGTCTCTTTTGGGATATTTAATATTTAATCCCATAACACATAGCCCAATCAGCTCTTTATTTGTTCTTAATTTACTGTTCTGCCCAAAGCAATAAAAGAGGAATAAAATGACTAGCCAGCATTCCTAAATTAATTGTAGAGAATAGTATTCTTAGGAGTTTGGGCATCCTAGCTCCCTTGGAAAGTTATTTCACCACCCCCTGAACCGCATACATACATTCAGTGGGTCATAGTAGAGTATTATCACTTTGTTCATAATGAATCACAGCATGGGAAGTTTTTATATATTAAACGAGAGGCATATATAGCTCGACTTTTAATTTTGCAGGTGAAGAAACTGAGTCCCAGGCACAAAAGGCTTCCTGTAGCCATAGTGCTTAGCAGAGTACTTAGTACCTAAGCATACTTAGTACATAGTAAATACTTAGTTAATACCTGAATATTGCGCAGCTTTCTTCAATATTGTTTTCTTCTCTATATAGGAATTGGATTTTACCTTTCTTTTCCCCCAGCTTTGCCCTTGGGCATTTATTTCCTTAAAAGTGTTGAAATGGAACAGATTTTTCAAGAGTACCTATTACTTTAGAGAAGCTCCAGTGATATAGTAAAACCAGATAACCAGGTTTATTTTTCCCGGTTTTTGACTTATAAGAAAATAAGCTCCTTTCCTCCCCGTTGAAATATTGATTTTAAACAATTCAGTTTTTTTTTTTTTTTTAAAGAGCTCCCAAAGAATGAATAGCCTAGGGCCAGTCTGTATACATTTAGCCTAAATGTGCACATCTTCATTAGGGTCCAATGAAAACTGATGCTCACAAGGCTGACCCTAATGTATGATAAGACTTGCAGCCAGTCACTGGTGATTTAATTGTATTCACTATAGGGTACTTACTAAAGCAAGAAAGTATTCCTTAATACATTTTAGAAAGTTTTTCAATAGCAGTAGTTGAAACAAAAAGGCCTTTTAAGTAAATTTAGTCAGTCAAACAAAGCTACTCCTCTGGCTTTTTGGTTAATACAGGTTTGAATGTATGCCCTCCTTCACAGTTTGGAAACAGCCCAGTTTTATTAACCTGAGGCTGGCAGAATATGAACACTAATACCCTGTGAAGCTGCACTTTTAGAGTATTCCTTGCTTCTTTTGCAAAACCCAGTAGTCTCAAGTTCTATTTCCTATTTTGTAAGCATATTTTACATCAATTAATAGTGGTTGTATTTTTACATGGCTATTCTTATCTTATATTCTGAAATCCGTTCTCATGACCCATTCATTATTTTTGTGCTTCATAATGATGCTTTTAACTAGATGTATTTAACAGGAAATGAACATATAAATGTATACAGAACTATGAACCATGTGTACATGAACTATACAGAAGCACAGTTGAAAACTGTGATATTACAAATAGATGAAGTTATGATTACTAATGGATTTAGTTAATTCTAGAGTAGTAACTAAGTACAAAGTGTCCATATGTAATTTTAAGTCAACATGGGATATTGGAAAATAAACATGAAATTGGGAAATACAGATTCAGTACTTCTTGTAGAATTTTAAAATGTAAAGATCTAAAGCCCTAACCTCTCTAAGGTACTATTCAGAAAGTGCGTATAGACATATTTTCTAAAGCTTCAAACAAATTTCTTTTTACATGGCACATCCCAACAGTCATTTTCCTATTTTTTTTCTGGTGTTATTGTTTTTATCATTAAGAAACTAAGTCGAACTTATCAAACTTTAGAAAGAATACTTTAGAAAGAAACCTAAACTTTAAGTTCAATTTTTAGTATTTATTTACAAAGCACGTGTTGCTTTTTGCACAGTAAACTTAACACCTGTAACAGTGTGTGTGTGTGTGTGTGTGTATGAAGTTGCCCTTAAAGCCCATAAAATGGCAAAGAAAAATTGCAAGAAAATAGTGCACTGGTTGCTAAATTATTCATAATGAGTAAGTCTGTCTTAGTCTGTTCAGGTTGCTATAACAAACTACCACAGACTGGGTGGCTTATAAACAAAAAAACATTTATTTCTCATAGTCCTGGAGGTTGGAAGCCTGAGATCAGGGTGTCAGCCTGGCCAGGTGAAGGCCCTCTTCTGGATCCCAGACTTCTTATATCCTCACATGACAGAATGGCCAATTAAAGGGCAGTAATCCCGTTCATGCAGACTCCATCCTCATGACCTAAGCACCTTACAAACGCCCCACCTCCTAATACTATCACGTTGGGTATTAGGATTTCAACACATGTATTTGCGGGGGCGGGACACAAGCATTTAGATCAGAGCATCCTGCTGCCGGCCCCCCAGAATTCATGAACTTGTTACGTGCAGAAGGCACTCACACCATCCCAGTAGCCCCAGCATCTTAACTGGTTCCAGGATTGACTCAAAAGTCTCATCTAAATATCATCTGTATCAGGTATGGGTAAGACTCAAGGGATGGTTCATCCTGAGACAAATTCCCCTTTAGCTGTGAACCTGTGAAATCAAACAAATTATGTGCTTCCAGATTGTAATGGTAGTACACGCATAGCGTTAAACACTCCCATTCTAAGAAGGAGAAATAGGAAACAAGGGGGTGATAGTTCCTAAGTGAGTCAGAACCCAACAGGGCAAACGGCGTCAAATCTTAAGGCTCAAGAATAATCTTCTTTAACTTGATGCTCCGCCTGCCAGGCCCACTGGGGCAGGAGCCCCACTTTCTGGACATGCTAGAGCGTCCCTGCCCCCAGGGCTTTGCTGGGTGCAGTCCTGCAGCCTCTCTCCCGGGCGGGAATGGTACACCTGTGGCTCTGCTGGTTTGGAGTTGTAGGGACCTGCAGCCCCACCCTCACAGCTCTGCTGGGCACTGCCCTAGTGGAGGTCTCTGTGGTGGCCTTGCCCTTGCCCTGGTGCCTTCTGCTTGGGTCTTGTGCCTCTAGCTCCAAGTGGCTCCTTCCCTTGAAATCTAGTTGAAGAAAGCCACTTCCCCACAGCTCTGCTGGGGAGGGGTCTGTCTCCCATGGCTTTGGATGGGAGTCTTCTGGCCTGTTGAAACCCAGGTTATGCCCTCCCCACTTTTGAAACTGAGCCGAAAGCCCTGATGATCTCTGAATTACCTTGTGCTGAATATCACACGTTTGAAGCAGAATAGCTCTATGGTTCCCTTCTATGAATTTCAAGAAGTCTGACAGCCAACCTTCATTTGTTCCTGTCTCCTTCCCCTCGAGTTCAAATTGCAGTTTTCTTGCTGGGGTGGCTGATTAAATCCCTGGTTCATACGCATACTCATCTCATCAAAAGGTCTTTTGGCCACACCCTTAGTGGTCTCTCCCAAACATGCTTGCTTATTTTTTGTAATATGGATAAGCTGAGAGTTTCCCAAATTTTAAATTTCTGCTTCCCTTTTGATTACAAATTCTTTCTTTAAGTCATCTCTTTCTTCTTCACGTTTTACTATAACATTCGAGGGAAGCCAGATGGTACCTTCAACACTTTGCTTAGAAAAAGGTTCAGCCAAATAGCCAGTTTTGTTGGATATTTCCATCTTGCACAAGATAGAACCACAAGTTCTATTTTCCACAAAATACTAGGACATGAGCGCAGTTTAGCCACGTTCTTTGCTGCTTTTTAACGAGGATTGCCTTTCCTTCAGTTTCCAATAACATGTTCCTCATTTCCATCGGAGACCTCATCAGAATGGCCTTCACTGTCCATCTTTCCACCAATATTCTGTTCAAGGCCACTTAGGTGTTCTTTAGGAAGACTGAGGCTTTCTCTGCAGCTCTTCTTCTTTTGAGCCCTCACTAGAATAGCTTTTAATGGTTTGTTCACTGTAAAGTAAGCTTTTTCTAGCATGTACTTCAAAACTCTTCCAGCCTCTACCCATTACTCTCAGTTCCAGAGTCACTTCACATTTTTAGGTATTTGTTATAGCAGCACCACACTTTGAGTACCAATTTTCTGTCTTAGTCAATTCAAGGTGCTATGACAAAGTATCACAGACTGGGTGGCTTGTAAACAACAAACATTTATTTCTCACAGTTCTGCAGGCTAGAAATCTGAGATCACGGTCACAGATTTGACTATGAATGACAAAGCTTCTTACTAGGAGAATTATTATTATTGTATTGTTATTATTATTGTATTTCATATTTAGAAAGTTACAAAGAAAATGGATGTTAAGTGTCTTTATCAAGTAGGTCTAAATTAACCTAAATAAATCACCAAAGCAAATATGTATGACTTGTGAATTGAAATATATTATTTATACCTTAGATATAGAATTAGATATAGAATATGAATCTTAGAATTATTTGATTCTTTTTATTAAAACACTTTAATTAGATTTATTTGAAGTTGTACAGTACTGTATAGGTATCTCTTTCATTATTCAATAAGGGACCTATCCTCATCTGAGGGTTCAGGAAAACCTGTCTTGGAGGAAGTGATAGATAAGATCTGATGAGTAGAAAATTAGGTAGATTGGGCTGGGAGTGGTGGGAGGGACTGCAGAGGCCCTGAGGTGAGAAAGAGCAGGATGTCTAGGAGAAACTAGAAGAATAGTATGACTGGATTTTAGAAAAGAGCGAGAAGGGTGGAATCATTGAGGTGGAAACCAGAATATGTGGTACCTTGTGTGCTTTGATGAGATTACTGCAAGCACAGTGGATAGCATTGAAAGATTTTTGGCTAGAGAGTGAGGGGTTTGTATTTATGTTTTGTAAAGATCAGTTTGGTTGCTACGGGAGGGATGCTTTGGAGGGAGGCACAAATGGGGATGAAGAAGTCAGTCAAGAGATTGTTATAGTCGTAGCTTAGACCAGGAGGTGGCAGTGAAGATGAGAAGAAATGGACTGATTTACCGTGTATTTAGAAACTTGAATTAATGGTTTTTATGATTGACTAGATGTGTGAGAGTGAGACAGAGGAAACCACACATTAACAGTAACATCTGATGCATTGCTGACATAGTGACAACTACCGAAACAGGGACAGCCCCAAGAGAAGCAGATCTGTTGGCTGGACTTCTGAAGAGAGGAATGGCATAAGGTAATTGAAACCTGCAGAATGAATGATGTTAGCTAAGGAGGAATGTAGAGTGAGAGTAAATTTGACTTGGTAATCCTAGTCCAAGGCCTTGCAAGGTGACTCTTAACCCAAGGAATGAGAACATAAAGAAGTACACACTTCTCACCTGCTTTTTGTTTGCTGTTGTTGTTGTTGAATCAGTATTGCTTTATAGTTTTTTAACTCAACTTTTAATTTCAAGATAATTGTCAATTCATGTGCAGTTATCAAAAATTATACGGAGAGATCCCATGTACCTTTTATTCATGTTCCCCGCAGTGCTAACTTTTTGCAAAACTATGGTAAAATATCACAGCCAGAGTATCAGCATATATACAGACAATATGTAGAACGTTGCCATCACCTCGAGGATCCCTCATGTTGCCTTTTTTATTGTCACATCCACTTCCCTCTTGCCCTCTCCCCCTTTATAATTGCTTGCAACCGCTAATCTGTTTCCCATTTTTGTAATTTTGTCGCTTTAGGAATGTTATAGAAATAAGGTTGTATGGTACATAGTCTTTTGAGATTGACTTTTTTCCATTCAGCATAATTCTCTGGAGACTCATGCAAGTTGTGTGTATCAATACAGTTGACTCTTAATATGGGTTTGAACTGTGCAGGTCCACTGAAGCATGGAGTTTTTTCAGTAAATATGTTAACACAGGACTACACGATCTATGGTTGGTTGAAACCACGGAGGGTCTACAGTAAAGTCACACACAATTTTTGATTGTGTGGTGGGGAGAGGGGGTTGGCACCCCTAACCCCTGTGTTGTTTAAGGGTCAACTGTATACTCTGTGGTAAAATGTCTTTTCATTAATTTTGCTCATTTTCTAATTGGATTGTTTGTTTTTTTTACTGTTGTGTTTTGAGAGTTCTTTATGTATTCTAGATAATAGTTGTCAGATATGTGGTTGGCATGTATTTTTTCCCAATCTATATCTTACCTTTTCATCTTCTTTATAGGGTTTTTGGCAGAGCAAAAGTTTTGAATTTTGTTGGAGTTCAATTTATCACTTTTTCCTTTTATGGATTATGTTTTTGGTGTCAAGTCCAAGTCCAAGAACTCTTTACCTAGCCCTACATTCTGAAGACTTTTTTTTTTCTCTCTTTTTCTCTTTATAGTTTTGTGTTTGACATTTAAGTTCATGATTCATTGTGAGTTAATGTTTGTATAAGATGTGTTTATTAGGTTGAGGTCCTTTGGATGGACCTATGGATGTCCAGTTGCTCCAGCACCATTGGTTTGAAAGCTAACCTTCCTCTATTGAGTTGCTTTTGTGCCTTGGTCAAAAATAAGATAGGCATATTTATATGGGTCTATTTCTGGTTCTCTATTGTGTTTCATTGATCTATTGTGTCTGCTCCTCCAGCAATATCATGCATTCTTTTTTTTTTGCGGTACGCGGGCCTCTCACTGTTGTGGCCTCTCCCGTTGCGGAGCACAGGCTCCAGACGCTCAGGCTCAGCGGCCACGGCTCACGGGCCTAGCCGCTCCGCGGCATGTGGGATCTTCCTGGACTGGGGCACAAATCCCTGTCCCCTGCATCGGCAGGCGGACTCTCAACCACTGAGCCACCAGGGAAGCCCTATCATGCATTCTTAATTGTTACTGTAGCTATATATTAGGTCTTGAAATCAGATAGACTGATTTCATTCTTCTTTTTCAAAATTGTTTTAGCTATTCTAGTTGCTTGTCTTTCTGTATAAAGTCTAGACTAATCTTGTCTCTACTGCATCTTCAAGAATCTTGCTGGGAACTTTTTTTTTAAAGGAATTGTGTTAAATCTGTATATCAGTTTGGGGAGAATTTACATTTTTATTATGTTTAGTCTTCCATTTCTTGAACACAGTGTATCTCTTCATTTATTTAGATCTTTGATTTTTTTTCATCAGCATTTTGTACTTTTCAGCATCCATGTGTTGGGCATGTTTTTATTAGATTTACAATTAATTACTTCATTTTAAAAACTAGTGTACATGGTATTACATTTTTATTTTCATTTAGTTTTTTGGCCATGCCGTGCGGCATGTGGGATCTTAGTTCCTCGGCCAGGGACAGAACCCATGCCCCCTGCATTAGAAGCACAGAGTCTTAACCACTGGACCGCCAGGGAAGTCCAATGGTATTTATTGTATTTTTAATTTTGGTGTCTACATGTTTACTTCTAGTATATAAAAACGTTAATTTTGATGGCCATATGTTCATTGCTCATAAATAAAAATATAATTGATTTTTGTATGTTTAACTTGTGACCTTATAAGTTCACATACTCATTTTAGAAATTGTTTTTATAGATTCCTTGGAATTTTCCATATAGACAATCATGTCATCTGCAAATAGGGATGGTTTTATTTCTTATTTTCAGGATTATATGCCTTTTATTCCTTTCCTTGATTAACTGTACTGGCAGAACTACCAGCACTACATAATAAGAGTAATGAGAGTGGATATTTTTGTGTTGTTCCTGATCTTAGGAAAAAGGCATTCAATATTTTAGTGTTATAATGTTAGCTATACATTATTTTTAGATGCTCTTCAACAAATTGAAGAAATTTTCCTCAGTTCCTCTTACTGAAAATTTTTATCATGAATGGGTGTTGAATTTTGTGGAGTACTTTTTCTGAATCAATTGATATGATCATATGAGATTTCTCTTTTTACCAGTTAATGTGGTGGATTATATTAATTAATTTTTGAATATGGAACTATCCTTGCATTCCTGAAATAAATCTCTGGTTATGCTATGTAATTCTTTTTATATATTGTTGAATTCTATTTGCTAATATTTTGTTAAGGATTCTTGCATCGGTGCTAATGAGAGATATTGTTGTATAGTTTTCCTTTTTGGTACCATCTTTGTCTGGTTTTGGTATCAAGGTAATACCAAAATCATTTTTCTATTTTTAATTTCATTGTTTTCTTCTCTTTATTATTTCCTTAATTTCTACTTGTTTGGGTTTATTTGGATCTTTTTCAAGGTTCTTGAGGTGGGAGTTTAAATTACTGATTTGGAAGATTTTCTTTTCCAAGAGAAAGCATTGAGTGCTACAGACTCCCCTCTCAGCACTGCTTTTGCTAGTTTCCACAGATTTTGTTAGGCTGTATTTTCATTTTCCTTCAGTTCAATGTGTTTTTAAAAAATTTCCCTTGAGACTTTTGATTCATGGATTATGTATAAGTATATTGTTAGTTTTCAAGCGTTAAGGAGTTTTCGTGTTATCTTTCTGTTAATGACTTCTAATTTGATTCTATTGTGATCAGAGAACACACTCCTAAGATTTTAATTTCTTTAAATTTGTTGATGAACTTGTTTTATAACCTAGAATATAGTCTTTCTTGGTATGTATTCCTTGGGCACATGAAAAAGAATGTGTATTCTGCTGTTGTTGGGTCAAGTATTCTATAAATGTTGATTAGATCCTGTAGTTTGATGATGTTATTGAGATCTTGTATATTCTTTCTGATTTTCTCTCTAGTCATTCAGTCAGTTCCTGAGAGAGGTTTGTTGACGTCTCACACTCTCATATCAGTTCGATAGGTTTTTATTTTACATATTTTATAGATCTGTTATTAGTACATACATATTATAGGATTGCTCTGTCTTCTTGGTGGTATGACCCTTTTATCATGAGGCCCTTAATGTCCCTCTCCCTGTGTCTGGTGATTTTCTTTGAAGTCTACTTTTCTGATTAATATAGCATTCTTGCTTTATTTTGATTAATGTTTGCAGGATACACCATTTACATTCTTTTACTTTGACCTACCTATGTCACTATATTTGAAGTGAGTTTTTTGTAGCATATAGTTAGATCATGTTTTTTAACCCACTGCCAATCTGGCTTTTTAGTCAGTACATTTACTTCCATTTTCTTTATGCCCCTTTACTTCCTACATTTATAATAAATGTCTTAAATACCTTACATACATTTAGAACTGTATTAGACACTTATAATTTGTTAAAACCATCAAAAATAATTTAGAAAAGTCAAGAGAAGAAGGAAAGCATATTGTATTTACCCATATTTTTGCTTATGTTCTTTTTTCTTCTTTATATTCTGAGGTTCCTTCTTTTGTTTTTTCCTTTTTGTTTATTAAATTTCTTTAGCTGCTCTTTTTGGTTAGGTCTGTTGGTGAAAATTCTCTTGAGTTTTCCTTCATCCAATAATGTCTTTATTTTCATCCTTCCTGAGGGGTACTTTCACTGGGTATAGGATTCTCGGCTGACAGTTCTGTTCTTTAAGCACTTGAAAAATTGCCACTGCCTTCTCATCTCCGTGGTTTCTAGTTTGATTATGATGTATCTTGGTATATGTTGCTTGCCAGATTTGGAAAGTTTTCAACCATTATTTGCTTGAGCACTTTCTCAGCCTTGCCCTTTTTTGTCCTTCCTTCCTGGATTGCAATAACATGGATTTTAAACTTTTGTTATTGTTTCATAGATCCCTGAGGCTCTGTTTACAATTTTTTTTTTTTTTTTTTTTTTGCGGTACACGGGCCTCCCACTGTTGTGGCCTCTCCCGTTGCAGAGCACAGGCTCCGGACGCACAGGCTCAGCGGCCATGGCTCACGGGCCCAGCCGCTCCGCGGCACGTGGGATCCTCCCGGACCGGGGCACGAACCCGTGTCCCCTGCATCGGCAGGCGGACTCTCAACCACTGCGCCACCAGGGAAGCCCTCTGTTTACAATTTTTAGAAATTTTTCTTTCTTTTGTTCCAGTTGCATAATATCTATTGTTTTCTTTTCTAATTCACTGGTTCTTTCCTCTGTCCCCTCCACTCTGCCTTTGTGCCCATTCTTTAAGTTTTAAATTTTGGTTATTGTGATTCTCAGTTCCAAAATTTCCATTTGGTTCTTTTTTATATCTTCTATTTATTTGCTGAGACATTATGTTTTCATTTGTTTCAGGTATGTTTGCAGCTGCTCACTGAAACATTTTTTAATAATGGCTGCTTCAAAATCTTTGTCAGATAATTTTAACACCTCATCTTTAATTTATCATCTGTTAATTTTTTTTTTTTTTTTCATTCAAGTTGAGACAGTCTTGCTTTTGGTAGGTGAAGTGACTTTCAATTGAAACCTGGATATTTTGGGCATTATCTTGTGAATCTTTGGATCTTACATAAACCTCCTGTTTTAGCTGACTTCCTCTGACACTGCTGTAGCAGGGGGAAGGAATGGCACCATCTTATTACTGCCAGGTTGAAAGAGAAATCTAGTCCCCACTTGGCCTCTGTTGACATCCAAGGTAGAGAGGGACTCCTTGGTGCTTCCGGGCAGAGGTGGGAGGTCCCATTCGTCACTAGGCCTCTGAGGATGCCACTGCAGCTGGAAGGGTCAGGAGTGTCTCATTACTGCTTTACGCATGGCCTCCACTGACACCAAGGGTCAGGGTCAGTGGTGGACTCTTTACAGCTGGGCAGTGGTCAAAATCCTGATGTGTCTTCACTAGGCCTCTTCTGATACCACCCAAGTGGGGAAAGAGAGGGAAACATTATTTCTGCTAGGTGGGAGATGGAAGTTTATGTCTGCACATGATTTCCATTGACTCTCTATATGGAAGGGGAGAGGGAGGACTTGGACTTGTTACTGTCTGATAGGATGAAAATCCCACCTCCCTACCCATCCTTCTATGACACTACTCCATTGTGGGTGTTGGGGACCATAGTTTTTTCTGTCATGTTTGTCTCAGGTAGTACAGTTATTGTCTAAAAATTTTCTGTCTTGCTAGTCTTTCCTGGTCCTTTGGCTGGAGAGAGCTGACCTTTGTTGGGACTTTTTGGTCTGCGCCTCATTGGCATTTCTGGGTTGCTGGCTTCTTCAGTTCCAAGTCTAGGACATACAGGGTGAAAAGAAGAGCCAGGGATCTCAAAACTGTGTTGCTCCTTGGGTTGTGAAGTCCCTAGCTAGCTTGCCTTTTTTTCCTCCTTTCAGAGTCTTATGATTGTTTGATATGTAGTGTCTAGTGTTTTTAGTTGTATTTAGTGAGAGCATTAGGGATAAGTATGTTTGTACCACCTTTCTGGAAGTAAAATTTCCTCACCTGTTTCTTAATGTGGTAGAGAAGATGAAAACACTGCAAAGATGGTATTATGGAGAACATAGCTTGGAATTTCCAGGTGGAATTATTAACATTGGAATGGGTCTTCCAAAGACAGAGAGATTCTTACCTCAGGTAATTTGGATATCCTTCAGTTTAAAGGCCTGAGTTGATGCCTGGTAACTGACAGTGAAACAGTGTTTCTGATTTTCATTCCATGTGCTATTTTGGTCTTGGTTTTGTGTATACAATAGAACAGGAAGCATATTGGGTAAGATTACACCTTTCTAAGTCATTTTCAGTTCTGATGCTGTTTAGTTGATTCCACTGGGTTTTAGTGCAATGGGCCAGATGTCCTTTCAATCAGTAAATTGATACTACTCATCTCTTACAAATGCTTTTATTCATAAATACTCCAGCAATTTATTATTTTTTTTAAACTTTGGGCTTAAAACTTTTTGTTTATTAAACTTTTTAGATTAACTGGCAATAAAATTGGCTTTTGGTGTATATAACTCTTTATTTAAAACATGAATAGATTTTATGTACAGTTCAATGTTCACATTTATAAAGTTCCACTCCTCCCCCTCCAACTTTTCTTATGTTATTTGTAGTCATACCCTTCTCCCAACCCCAACTCCTGCCAACACTTTTTTCTTCATTAAAATAGTTTTGTCTTTTGGAGCATGTGATACAAATTGAATCTTTTGAGACTGGCTTTTTTCACTTACTGTAGTACCTGAGGTTCACCCAAGTTGTTGCATCAATAGCCCATTCTTTTTTTCTGCTGAGTGGTATTCAACAGAAATAAATTGAATATATAAATTGTGATATAAATTGAATATGATATAAATTGAATCTTTTGAGACTGGCTTTTTTCACTTACTGTAGTACCTGAGGTTCACCCAAGTTGTTACATCAATAGCCCATTCTTTTTTTCTGCTGAGTGGTATTCCATTATATATGTATTAGAGTTCATCTATTTACCCATCAGTTTGTTCCCAATTTGTGGCAGTCATGAATAAAGCCACCATAAGCATTCATGTAGAAATTTTTTTTTTTTTTTTTTTGCGGTACGTGGGCCTCTCACTGTTGTGGCCTCTCCCATTGTGCAGCACAGGCTCCGGCTGCGCAGGCTCAGCGACCATGGCTCACGGGGCCCAGCCGGTCTGCGGCATGTGGGATCCTCCCGGACCGAGGCACGAACCCGTGTCCCCTGCATCGGCAGGCGGACTCTCAACCACTACGCCACCAGGGAAGCCCTTGTAGAGATTTTTTTGTGAACATATGCATTGATTTCTCCTGGGTTAATACCTAGGAGTAAGTAGGATTGCACGTTTATATCATAAGCACATATTTATATGAGGAATATCCAAACTTCTCCAGAGCACTGTACCACCTTTAAGTCCTTTTTTTTTTTTTTTTTTTGTCATCTTCAAGAGTGTTTGCCTTCACTTGTTGGAGGATTTTAAAAATCTTTGTCAAATAATTTTGACATCTGCATTGTTTCAGAATTGGGGTGTGTTGATGATCTTTTCCTATGCAAATTGAGATTTTTCTTATTTTTTCATATGCTGACAGACTTTGGGTTTTATCCTGGACATTTTGATTGTTATGAGACTCCAGGTTTTTTATAAAGTCTATGGAAAATTGTGATATTTTAGTTTTAGTAGGAAATTGATTCAGTTAAGTTCAGGATTCAAGTTCAAGCTGGATATCTGTGAATTGTTTTCTAGGTCAGTTCTGTTTTTAAAGCCTGTTCAGTGTTATTTGGATTTGTCTCCTTATTTGCCACCCAGTGGCCAATCTGAGAATTGAGCCGTGCTCTATCCAGTAGTTCATTTCTCAATGTCCTTGTGTACTGCTTAGGATCAGATCCATGCATGTGTAGCTTGGGATGAGACCAAGAGTTAATAAAGAACTCCTCTTTACCATCTCCCACTTTCATTTTTTTTTAAAGTCTTTATTGAATTTGTTACAATATTGCTTCTGTTTTATGTTTTGGTTTTTTGGCCCTGAGGCATGTGGGGTCTTAGCTCCCTGACCAGGGATTGAACCTGCACCCCTGGCATTGGAAGGCGAAGTCTTAACCACTGGACTGCCAGGGAAGTTCCCCACTTTTCATTTTGCTTCTCTGGTTGGAAATCTGGGGCTTTAGTTACCATGGTCTACTCTGCACATCCCATGATTGTACCCGTGTCTGGGAGTAAGTGGTGGGAGGATAAAGAGGTGGGTTTGCCCTACCCTCTTGGAACCAATCAGAGATGAAGGTTCCCCTTATTCAGATTTTTTGTTCCTGTTGGTTCCTGTTTTTGCTGCCTCTCTCTGCTACCACAGAAATGCTAGAAGTCCAGCACATGAGAGAATGGAGAAGATGGTGCTTCAGAATTTGTTGTTCTTCCATTATTTTCCTGCTACTTAAATAGCTGTGGCATATATTCCGTCCAGGTTTTATAGCTACATTTAGTGGGACAGACAAGGTGGAGTATATTTACTCCCTCTTACCCAGACTGGAACCTGTTGGGCTTGCTTTAGTGTTGAAATAATTAATGGAAAGAGCAGAGGTAGGTCCAGGTTTTGTTGGTATCTGAGAGTCATACAATTTGGATGCCCTCTTTAAGAAGAGGAAGACGAGTTATGAATATGAAATTAGGCACATTGTTCTTGGGTTGGGCTGAGAAAGTGAAGGACTCTGAAGCTTAAGCTTCATTGGCATTAATAAGAAATCTGCTTTTGGGGAAAAGAATAAAACACGAATAGATATTGATTATGGGTCAGCATTATACAGGGTGTTTTTTATTCATGTTTTTATTTAATATTCATAAAAATAAAAATGTAACCCATTTATCCCCATTATGTACATGAGAAAAACGGATTTAGAATGGTTAAATCATACAGATATAAGGGGCTTAATAACTCTAATTCCAAAGCACATGGTCTTTCTCCTACCCGTAGTACTTTGTGAAATAAATAGAGATTAGGAGAACCAGTATAGGCTCATGGTTAAGAGCATAGGATCAGAAGCCAGACTGCTGCCGGGGTTCAGTCGTGGCTCTGCCGTTGATTATGTGTGTTTTTGAGAAAGTTCCTTAACCTTTCCTTACCTCTATATGTCTATAAAATGGGGGCAATAGTACCTACCTCCTAGGTTGATGTGAGGATTAAATGGTTAATATTTAATAGCATTTAGAATAGCTTCTGGCATATAACAGGTGCTTTTTATCCACCATTTACAACTGTGCGTTTAGATAAATTAAGTCAAATTGTATGTGCTGTGTTAGCAGCCTTAGTTTGTGAGCTACAGAGGCAAATTATAAGAAAAGGGGATTTTTACTTATACATAAGCCATATTACATATTTAGAATACAAGCTGAGACATAATCATTAGTAAAATAGGCTACTTATTATATAATCAATACTTTTATTTTCTGTGAAGAATTAAAAAGTTTTTTTTAAGTTTAGGGATGCTAATCTATTTAATAAGCAAAGCTAGAAGAAATGTTCTACATGGGTGATTTGAAAATCCAGACTATTACAAGTTAAATATTTTGGGGAAATGGCCAAATAATAACACAGAGGTAGAAAAGCTCTACAGAAAGAAAAATATCTCTCTTCCTAGATATATTTAAAGTTTTAAACACTCCCAGGCTCTTCTGTAAAATGGAGACAGTAGAAGCATCAGTCTGTATTAGTTACCTATGGAAGTATAACAGATTGACATGAAACTTAAAACGTTTATTATCTCACAGCTTCTGTGGGTCAGGAATTTGGGAGTGGCTTAGCTGGGTGACTCTGGGCAGGGTTCCTGTGAAGCCTTGCCTGGGGTGGTGGATTACTTTAAGATGGTTCACTCACAGGCCTCGCTAGATTGTGCCTGGTTGGCAGGAGGGCTCATGAGCTTCCCAGTCACATGGACCTTTTCTTAGGACTTACAGAGTGTCCTCATGATTTTGCACCCCCCAGAGCAAGGAGTTGAAGAGCCATTAAGGCAGAAGTCACAGTGTTTTCTGTGTGACCCAGCCTCAGAATTCTCTTTGATTTCTGCAGTACCCTGTTGGTTACACAGGTGTTCCCTATTCAGTGTGGACGGGGACTTCTAGGAGGCGGGGCGGGGGCGCATCTCGGAGACTGGCCGAGACTTTATCTTATAGGGTTATTTTAACAATTAAATGAGATTATCCCAGTGAAGCTTCTGGAAGCTAGTAGGTACCCCATGCAATACCTGTTTAATTAGTGTGTTTTTCATTGCTGGTCTCGATCAATAGAAATCAGTTTCTAGATGTTTCCCAAATGCAGAGGAAGCTTTATGCGTCTTTATGGAAGAGAGAATTCTGATGAGGAAAGTCTTCAAACTGTTCCTGTAATTGTTAATTTGTTTAGAAGCTAGGGTGATTAGAGTTTGAGGCAAGAATATTGATCAATGCTATAAGCAAGAATTTTGACTCACAGTGAACTCACTTAATTTTATTACCACCTAGCACGTGCTCATGGAGGAAAAATAGTGTATTTTAAATCTGATGCATGCATTTTTGTATGTGACTGAATATTACTTAAGTTCTACTTTCTCTAAGGTTAAACAGGTTCAAAATATTTTCTTCTTTTCTACGTGCACTATATCTTACCGTTGATGATGATATAAGTATGGCTTATTTTGAGGAGGACATTTACTAAATTATTTAGAAAATGATAAATAACAAGAATGTACAATGGTTATTTCTGTTTGTTGTGAAAAAGCATGACGAGAACTCATTTAATGGTTTTCTTTCAATGGTAACATAAATATTTGGCCACTGGAGGGCTCCATATTTTAAAAAATTATATTAAAAGATAAAAATGCTCACTGCAACAATTTTAAACAGTACAGAAAGATTTAAAGGACTCATTATTTAGTAAAGATATTGAATTAAATACTTGCCGGTTATAAATGAAAAATGTGTGCGTGTGCAAGTAAAGTGTATTTAATAGGTGTTTGCTTCCTCCTTTTTCTTATATTGGAATGAAAATAAAACATAGAATTTCTTCATAAATAAAATATCTCCCAACTCTGATATCAAAACATAAAACTAGTCACTTGAAATCCCCTCAGTAAACAAAGAGGTTGAGATAGATTAAATAATTTTTTCTCATCTTTCTCTCCTATATGTACTATTTTTATGTGAGGAAACGTCTTATTTTAGGGTTCATTGAGATTATTTCCATTTAGTTTAACGAACTTTCAGTTATGTCAGTGAATGCTGTGACATAGTTAATAAAATTCACAGAACATTAGGAGACATTTTGAAAATTGAACCAAAAACAAAAGTAGATGTGACATCAAATAATTGGCAGTCACAGATTTTTAGAGTCTTTATATTTGATATTAGCAATTCTTTGATCCAGATGTGTAGTTTACATTGTTATGCACTGAAACCTGAGCTTCAGGGTTTATTTTCCAGTATGAAAGTAAAATGAGAACTTAAAAAATTGAGAAATTAGAAACTCTTATAACAGGTGTCAGTACCTGAAGGTAGACTCTTTTTGTCTAGAAAAATTCTAGATAGGAAACTACCATGTTCCTCAAAAACAGCATTTTTACTTCCTTGATCTCTCCAGCTTGAAAGAAGTGTTTTGATTTATTTATAATTGTGAAATGTTTCCTTTTTAAATGTTTGATCTGAACTTGGGGAAGCCTGCAATTTCTAAGGTAGTTAAGCATTTTTTTCTCCTGATAAGATGTGGGTCTCTTTGTGCTGAGCTTGCAGAGCTGAGGCTGTGTGTTTTGGGTGATGTGAGTAGCTAAGCTCCCCAGTTATTCAGTAGCTTTGTCCCTTAGCACTTCCTCTTCATAAAGGAAGCTGTAATGCTAATTAATTGCTAATGAGGGGGAAACAAACCGAAACCAAAATTAAACAAAGTAAAAACCAAACAACTTCTAAACCTGTTCATTTGAAAACTATCCAGGGTCTATGAATATATAAATCCCCCAAAATATGAATACCAAAATATAAATACAAAGAATCATACAAGGTAGTAGTCCCTAAATTAGTACTAATTATGCACATGTTTTTGAGGCACTGTATGGAATGATTTGTTTTTTTAAAAGCCACCACAGGCATCCTCACTGATTATTCTCATTTAAGTGGTTTTATTCTCATTTTAGTGGTTTCAGGATAGGAAGTGCCTGGGCCTCTGCATTTTAAAAAATGTCTCCTGTGATTGTGTTTTGTTTTCTGGGTTGAGAGTGATTGACTCAAAAGGAAGCTGCATTGTGGAAACTTTTTGAGGCCCCTTCAAGTTCTGATTAGTTAAACAAATGTCTCAGAGTAAATACAGCTACTCTTTATATTTGAATATGTTCTCTCCTCACCCTCAACTTACCCCCGAAGAAAAAAACCAAACTTGGGGTTATTTTGGTTGCTGACATTGCCTCCATTAATTTGAATTGAACCACTTAAATTTCTGGGGTAAGGAGTGGGGAAAGTGATTCTAGATTTTCAGATAGGGTTTGCCTCATCCTGATAAGTTTGTCATTTCTGTTACCCACTAAAGTAGTTAGTTTATCTTTTCACTTTTAAACCAGTTCTAACAGAAAATAGGATATGGTCTGGTAATTCTGTGAGTGAAATAGGCTTTGGCATGTAGAGATCTTTTTTGCAATGCTTAGGGATTGTAAACATAAGGAAAAGTCGTGGAAGAACAATTTATGCTACTGGCAGGCTGTAGGGTGCTGTAGGGAAAGGGGACTTCAGGATCAGCAGGCCCCCCAGACAACAGGTCACACCAACTTTTCGAAATACTCAGCAGTGTCAGTCATGGGTAATGAGCCCTCATGCTTCTTTCCTGACTGTTCTCAAAGTGATGAGGGAAATGTCGAAAGGCAGGCTGTGAAGGTTCCCTGAGATTTCAGTCCTGGGGCCCCTGTCCTCCCCATTCTTCGGAGGTGAGGACCCTGGATGACACTTCTCAACCATAGGTTTAGCCTGTGTGTGTTGGGATGACTCACAAATCCTGCTGTCTCCTCCACTTTTTTCTGGTTCACTCCATGTAACAAAGAGGTCACAACTGGGTCTCTGCCGACTAGAGCAAACTGTTCTGCGATCTCCTCTGCCCTAACCAGCAGGACGCCCTGCTTTTCCACCACAGTAGGGCAATATCACCTTGTCCCTCTGCCCAGGCCTCCAAGCCCATGGGCTCATTTTGGGCTCTTCCCCCATTTCACTCAGCACATCTGACTGTTGCCTAATCACATCTACCTCATAAAGTGCCCCGGGCAGGCAGTCATGATAGTAAACTACTTGCATGAAAATAGTGAAGATATTTAGGTTAAAAGGAAGAAGAAGAAAATTACCATAGAATATCTGTATGGTGGGAGAAGGTTAAGTGTTAGGAAAAAGATCAAAATTTCAAGTAAGTCTTCTGGTTTAGGGTATCTAGAAGATTTGAATTAAGCATTGTGTTTGGTATGTAGTGTAAGTTTTATTCTTGCACGTTTGGGCTGGAACCATTCTTTTTGCTTAGAATTAGCTTAAAAAAAAGAAAAAGGAAAAGCTGATAATTTAAGACAAGCTTGGGGCTTCTGGTTTGTTTTTAAAGACATTGTCTTTTTTAGTAGGAGGTCTCTTGCGTATAAATATTACCAGTGCATGCATTCGTCTTGCTATTTGTGGATTATCCATAGCAACATGGTGACATTTCAATCAGATCAATTTTCCTTAGCTACCAGAGACTCCTTAACTTCTCTCCAGTTGCTATCTTTCTGACCTGTATTTAAGAAGTGTAAAATTGATTTTACTTTTAGCTACAAGAAAAAATTATAGTTGTTATTTAAAATTTTATACATTTGAAAACTTTTCAAATTATTTTTGCATATATTTTATCACTTTAAGAAAATTCAGGGTTTCCCTGGTGGCACAGTGGTTGAGAGTCGGCCTGCCGATGCAGGAGACACGGGTTCGTGCCCCCATCCTGGAGGATCCCACATGCCGTGGAGCGGCTGGGCCCGTGAGCCATGGCCGCTGAGCCTGCGCGTCCGGAGCCTGTGCTCCGCAACAGGAGAGGCCACAAGAGTGAGAGGCCCGCGTACCGCAAAAAAAAAGAAAATTCATTTATGGGAAGACAGAGTATTCCAAAGTGAATTGAAAATGGTTTTCAGAATACTTAATCTAGTTGTCTTCCATAAGCATTGGCAATCAAGAGCTGGCTGGTGGGAATTACAGATCTTAGTGGGAATCTTTTGTGGCATCTTAGAAATGCTTGTTTCTACTTGTTTGTTAGTGCTTTTCAGCTTGTGGAAGTGTCTTACGTGTATCTACTTGTAATTTAAAGTTCATTTTTATTGAGGAAATGTGATTTCTAAAGTTAAGGTTGTGGGAGTTTGTTTTTTGCCTTTATGTCAGGTGTTTGGGATAACCTTCAGAGAAGGGTCCACACAATAAAAATGTACAATTGCAAAAAGAACTCACCAGGCAGATATCAAAGTAGTTATCTGTACAGTGGAATTTTAACTGAAAGGGAATGTCCTCTGGCAGGGGAACAATGGCACAATCCCTTAGGAAGTCAATTATAAGGTATGTTAATCCTACCAAAATATTAACCTCATGATCTTCAATGCCAGGGTGTATTCTCCACCCTGCAAGTTCAGCTAAAAATATGCCAAAAGGCAAATTTCATAAGATAATGAAATAAAAATGTGGACCTAAGTCTGTAAGATACAAATTAAAAAATAAAATCCCTAGCCAAATGTGAGTGTCTGACAAATCCTTTGCTCTCTTACAATTAGTAGCCTAGTCTTTTGGGATGTTCATAAAATAATGATTTTAAAAAATACACATTGAGAAGGCATGTGCTTAAATGATTTACCCATCTGGTAATTTTTACTCTGAAGATTTTTTTCATATTTGTGAAGTTGATGAGTATAACTGTACTATTGGTGGCTATGTCTTCTTAATATATAAAATTAAAAAACCTTATTATATCAATTACTGTAATAATTTTTTTATAGATTTGAATGTCTAAAAAGTTTTGGATTTCAAAGAGCAGTTTTATGAAAATAATAGTACTTCATATTTATTTTTAATTTCTTATATTAAACCGGTTTGAATTCAGTGTAACAATATGAACGTAAGCTTAGTAGGTGATTGAATTGTATTAATATTAAATCTTTTGATTTTATGAAAAGATCTGCATAGACTTTTAATAGAAACTAGCATCAGATCAATTTCCAGTTCCTTAAACAGTTTGACTAATAACTAACATGCGTTATGATTTAAAGTGCATATAGCCTAAACTTTCCTTTGGTATGTTACTGCACTAGCACATTTGGCATTTGGATCAAGGGCATAGAGCTGTGGTTGCTGGGCACCATGACTGTTGGGCATGATGGATTCCAAGCCTCTTGGCTTCCAGCTTTTATTTGCTTTGATTTCAGAAAGCTAGAGAATCTTGAAATGTTTGGATCTTAGACTCTAAGGCTTAGCGACCAGCCCTCAGTGCCCATACAGTAACTCCTAAAGTTTCTGTTTGAACATCTCCATTGATGGATAAATATCCAAGAGAGACTCACCTCACTTTCGGACAGATCTGATGGTTAGAGAGTGTTCCCTCATACTGAATACCTCAGACTGCCTCCTAGAAACATCTGTTAATTGATTCCCATTTTAAACTCTGAAATGACTATATAAAATTATGTCTTTGATGCCTCTTCTTTATAAGACCCCAAAAGGATGTGAAAACAGTACTTCTTTTCCAGATTAATATTTTCATTGCCTTCAACCATTTTGCCCCTAACAGGGTTGCTTAGCTCCTGTCCATAATCTCTCAATGATCTGGTCTAGAGGCACTTCAGTTCTTTCTGTCCTCACTTGATAAGACAGACAGCACCGGGTAGAGTGGGCTCTCATTCCCTCTTGCTGGACAGTGTAGTTCTACTAGATTTGATTTCCTTTTGAGTACTTTACACTGATGACTCATATTGCAATAAGTCATTTTACATGCTTTTCAGTTAAGGTAGGGATCCCCTGTTTGCTACTTTCAGACTTTTCTTATTCATCCCACTGATGCTACCTGTTACATTTCAGTGATACAAAAGCAGATAGGGACTTCCCTCGTGGTGCAGTGGTTAAGAATCCGCCTGCCAGTGCAGGGGACACGGGTTTGAGCCCTGGTCCAGGAAGGTCCCACATGTCGCGGAGCAACTAAGCCCGTGCACCACACCTACTGAAGCCCACACTCCAGAGCCCGCGTGTCACAACTACTGAGCCCACTCGCTGCAACAAAGAGTAGCCCCCGCTCACCGCAACTAGAGAAAGCCCGTGCGCAGCAACAAAGACCCAACGCAGCCAAAAATAAATAATAAATAAATAAATTAATTAATTAATTTAAAAAAGCAGGTAAAGAGGAGGTGATGATAGTTACTTATAAATTTGTGGATGTGCTTTCATTGCTGCCTACTCTTATTACTCCACAGTTAGAGGTTTTTTTACTTGGACATAATGCTTGTTACCATGCATATTTTACTACTTGGTAAACATTCTCAATCATTGATGTAAAAGCAGGTTTTGATGTGGAGGATGATGGAGTGAAACCTGCTGGTACCTGTGGTGGCGTGAGGAATATTTGGGGGAGGGGAGAAGATTTGTGAAGAAAGTTTGAGGACACCAAACCTCAGCTTTAATTTTTTTTAAATTTTATTTATTTATTTTTGTTGCGCTGGGTCTTTGTTGCGTCACGTGGGCTTCTCTAGTTGCGGCGAGTGGACTCTCTAATTGTAGCACGTGGGCTCTCTAGTTGCAGTGCCTGGGCTCTAGAGAGGGCAGGCTCAGTAGTTGTGGCACGTGGGCTTAGTTGTGGTATATGGGATCTTAGTTCCATGACCAGGGATCGAACCCAGACCCCCTGCGTTGGAAGCATGAAGTCTCAACCACTGGACCACCAGGGAAGTCCCCTCAGCTTTAATTTTCCTTCGGACCATTTCTATAGTACATTTCTTCTTCTAATTTTAAATCTTTATGTCACAACATAAGCAAACAATTCTGTGTGTTTGTTGAGACTCTTTGCTGTGTTGAGTGTTGAGTGTTCAACACTCAACACTGAGTGTTCATGGGACAGAAACTATGTTGTTTTTTTTGAACCTTATACATTGAAATTTAGATGGCTTGCAGCTGCTTTGTAGTCTCTTTTATTAAGAAATTAATTAATTTTATTTTATTATTTACTTTTGGCTGCGTTGGGTCTTCGTTGATGCGTGTGGGCTTTCTCTAGTTGCGGTGAGTGGGGTCTACTCTTTGTTGCAGTGCGCGGGCTTCTCACTGTGGTGGCTTCTCTTGTTGCGGAGCACAGGCTCTAGGCGTACGGGCTTCAGTAGTTGTGGCTTGTGGGCTCTAGAGTGCAGGCTCAGTAGTTGTGGCGCACGGGCTTAGTTGCTCCGCAGCGTGTAGGATCCTCCCGGACCAGGGCTCGAACCCGTGTCCCCTGCATTGACAGGTGGGTTCTTAACCACTGCGCCACCAGGGAAGCCCCTGCTTTGTAGTCTCTGAAAGATATTTCATATGGTATGTTGGGTATTGTCAGGTTTACATTAGCCTTAGCAACTCCTTCTCTCTTTCTGCCCCAATTCCTACCATCCTCTTTACCAAGCGTTGGGTGACCCAAGTTTAAGGTGGTGTTGAGGGTGAGGTGGTCAGAGAATTGAATCTTCAACTATGTTTTGCTCTGAGGCGGGGGAAGAACATAGCTCAGGAAATAAATAGAAGAAAAGTATTATTTGAGGTCTCATATTCGAAATTCAAAAGAGATTTTCCTCTTAACAGCATGTGTCCTCTCCTCTACCTCTGTTTATCTGATGTACGATTCTCAGTTCTGTGTAAAATTAGCACATATTCAGAATACTCAGTAAGCGCATTAAAATTATTGCTTTGGGGCTTCCCTGGTGGCACAGTGGTTGAGAGTCTGCCTGCCGATGTAGGGGACACGGGTTCGTGCCCTGGTCCAGGAGGATCCCACATGCTGCACAGCAGCTGGGCCCGTGAGCCATGGCCGCTGAGCCTGCGCGTCCGGAGCCTGTGCTCAGCAACGGGAGAGGCCACAACAGTGAGAGACCCGCGTACGGCAAAAAAAAAAAAAAAAAATTATTGCTTTGGAGGAGTGGCCAAGATGATGGAGTAGGAAGACTCTGAGCTTACCTCCTCCCATGGACACACTAAAGTTACAGTTATCTAAGAGCAACTGTTGATGAGAAAGATTGGAAGACTAGCAGAAAAGATCTACCACTAGAGATGTAAAGAAGGAACCACAATGAGACAGGTAGGATGGGCTGAGATGTGATATAGTCAAGACCCATACCCCCGGCGGAGGGGAGGGAGGCCTGCAAATGGGAGGATTACAATTACAATTGCAGAGCTTCTCCTCAAGGAGCCAGGGGTCCAAGCCCCACATCAGGATCCCCAGCCAGGGGATCCTACCTCGGGAAGACAAGCTCCCAGAACACTGGCTTTGGAGGCTAAGTGGGGCTTACTTTCTGCAGACCGACAGCTGTGGGAAATAGAGACTCTGTTCTTAAAGGGCGAGCACAAAATCTCACACACTCCAAGACCCAAGGCAGACGTGGTAATTTGAAAGGAGTCTGAGTCAGACCCACTTGCTGATCATGGAGGGCACCCCAGAGAGGCAAGGGGCAACTGGGACTTATCCTGGGGAGATAGACACTGGCAGCAGCCATTTTGGGGAGCTTGTTGTACTGCAAGGAAACTGGAGCTGGGAAGCACCATTTTGGAATTCTCTCTCTGGCTTATTAGTACTGGGACTAGCCCCTCCCACCAGCCTGTCAGTGGCTCCAGCACTGGGACGCCTCAGGCCAGGGAACTAGCAGGGGGGTGGGGGGAGATGATGGAACGGGACACACATAGCCCCACTAACCAGCAGCACAGCTGCCATAAGATCCCCTGAGCCCACAGCTGCCCTAGGACCAAACCCTGTCTGCCACTGGGCAGGCACTAACCCCAGGACCCCCTGGGCCTCAGCCCCATCTACCGGTGGGCCAACGCCAGCTCCGGGACCCCCAGGGCCTTGCAGCCCGAGACCCTCAGACCTACCTCTGCCCACCAGTGGGCCAGCACTAGCTCTAGGACCCAGCCTCACCCACCAGTGGGTGGGCATCAGCCCCAGGACTACCACAGCCCCCCAGCCTGCCTTGTCAAGACCCAGCCCACCCACCAGCAGGCCAGCACCAGCCCTGGACCCACTCCACAGCCCCGGCCCTGTACACAAGCAAGCGATACCAGCTCTGAGATACCCTGGACCCCTCAGCCAGCCGTCCTGAGATCTAGCCTCAGTCACCAGTGGGCGGACACCAGCTTTGGGATACCCTGGACCCTGCAGCCAGCAGTGTCAGGAAGCAGCCCTGCCCACCAGCCAGCCAACACTAGATCTGGGGCTCCTGATGCCACAGCCACCCACCCTGCAACCTGGCCCTGCCCACCAGTGGCTGGCATCCTCCAAATAAGGCAGAGCCTGGCAGCCAACCAAACTGGGGGCCAGCCACACTTACCATACTGCCCATGGTAGTCACCCAGCCACAAGAGAAGGATCCATGCAGCCCACATAGGGGGCACCCCTAAAACATATAGCTCTGGTGACCAGAGGGGAGTGTGTTTGCTGGGACATGTAGGATGTCTCCTACAAAAGGCCACTTCTCCAAGGTCAGGAACCGTAAACCAGCTTAACCAAATACATAGAAATAAAAACAGTGTATTAGGCCAAAATGAGGTGACAGAGGAATATGTTCAAAACAAAGGAACAAGCTAAAGCCCCAGAAGGACTAAGTGAAGTAGAGATAGGCAGCCTGCTCGAGAAAGAGTTCAGGATAGTGATCGTAAATATGATGAAAGAACTAGGGAGAAGAATGGATGCACAGAGCGAGAAGTTAGACGTTTTTAACAAAAGAGTATATAAAGAGCAACCAAACAGAGATGAAGAATACAATAACTGAAATGAAAAATAAAGTTGAAGGAATGAATCAACAGTAGACTAAATGATACAGAGAAACGGATCAGCAAGCTGGAAAACTCGCTGATCTGAGTGGAAATCACTGAAGCTGAACAGAAAAAGAGTGAAAAGAAATGAGGACAGTTTGAAAGAGACCACTGGGATAACGAGCCTACTAACATTCACATGATAGGGGTCCCTGAAGGAGAAGAGAAAGAAAGGGGCAGAGAGCCATATTTGTAGACATAATAGCTGAAAACCTCCCCAACCTGGAAAAGGAAACAGACATCCAGGTCCAGGAAGCACAGAGCCCCAAACAGGATCAACCCAAAGAGGACTATACCAAGACACGTAATTAAAATGGCAAAAATTAAAGATAAAGAGTGAATATTAAAAGCTGCAAGGGAAAAGCAACAAGTTGCATACGAGGGAACTCCCTTAAGAGTGTCAGCTGACTTTTCAGCAGAAACTCTGCAGGCCTTAAGGGAGTGAAACAATGTATTTAAAGTAATGAAAGGGAGAAACCTACAACCAAGAATACCTGCAAGGCTTTTATTTAGATTTGATGGAGAGATCAAAAGTTTTACAGACAAGCAGAAGCCAACAGTGTTCAGCACCACCAAACCAGCTTTACAAGACTGTTAAAGGGACTTCTCTTATCGACAAAGAAAAGGCCACAACTAGAAACATGAAAATTACAAAAGGGAAAAAAGCTCATTGGTAAAGGCAAATATATGGTAAAGGTCATAAATCAACCACATACAAACCTAGTAAGAAGGTTAAATGACAAAAGGCGTAAAATCATCTATATCTACAATATATCTGCTGAGTAAAATATGTCAGACAGAGAAAGACAAATACTGTATGATTTCACTTATATGTGGAATCTATAAAACAAAATGAATGAACATAACAAAACAGAAACAGAGTTACAGGTACAGAGGTACAGAGAACAAGGAGGTGGTTGCCAGAGGAGAGGGGTTTGGGGAGAGGAACGAAATAGGTGAGGGAGATGAAGAGGTACAAACTTGCAGTTGCAAAATAAATGTCAAGGGTATGAAATGTACAGAATGGGGAATATAGTTAGTAACTATATATATATAATATCCTTGTATGGGGACATATACTGCTTTGACTTAGCATGGTGACCATTTTGAAATGTATAGAAATAATGAATCACTATGTTGAAATGTATAGAAATAATGAATCACTAGGGATATAGTGTACAACATGCTAAATATAATTAACACTGCTCTATGTTATATATGAAAGTTGTTAAGAGAATAAATGCTAAGAGTTTTCATCACAAGGAAAAATTTTTTTTCCTATTTCTTTAATTTTATATCTGTATAAGATGATGGATGTTCCTTAAACTTATTGTGATAATCATTTCACGATGTATGTAAGGCATACCATTATGCTGTACACCTTAAACTTATACAGTGCTATATCTCAATTTTATCTCAATAAAACTGGAAGGACAGGAGTCAATAAAATGGAGGGAGGGAGGGGAAGGGGAGTGGAGTATGGGATAAAGGGAAGCTAATTAGTTAATTAAGACTGTCTTGTTAGCTACAGTGTTGAACTGTGTTGCAGATTTTATTATAAATAAATAGGCTGCTATTCAAGTGTGTATCTTAGACTATATCTGGAGGATTCCCCAAAATTCATTATATGAAACTCTTGACGCTGACTAGATTCATTAAGACAATGAATCACATTCCAGAATCAGAATCTGAGATATATTACTATTCTTCCTGTTACTGTTCACCCCAAGTAGAGTAATTGAAGTAACTGTGTGTCAAAGCAGGGATTGACATTTACAGAACACTGTATAAGCCTCCTTAGTATAGCTAATGTTTGGAAATATATTCTAGGTCTGATTTTACATTTAAATGATATTTCTTTCTTTGTATCCATCTTACCTCCAAAGTAAGAAACAAATGCTTGTGTTGTTGCTTTTAAATTATAGCAAGGACTCTCTGGAATCAGAGTAATGATAGAATTCAACACTTTGGAGTTGAGGTTGTATGTGTTCGTTCATATGTGAACACATCACATATATTATTGTCAACTTTTATGAAAGGCCTGGGTCAAGTAAACTTATTATTATTATTATTATTTGCATTACGCGGGCCTCTCACTGCTGTGGCCTCTCCCATTGCGGAGCACAGGCTCCGGACGCGCAGGCCCAGCAGCCATGGCTCACGGGCCTAGCCGCTCCGCGGCATGTAGGATCTTCCCGGACCGGGGCACGAACCCGTGTCCCCTGCATCAGCAGGTGGACTCTCAACCACTGTGCCACCAGGGAAGCCCAAGTAAACTTATTTGAGAGATTTATGAAGAAAATAATTTCCAATATATTGTATGATACCCAACTGTTTGGTTCTTCGTGACTATTCCTATCTATAAAAGTAACTTAGGGTGCAAAGAAGATTCCCTTTAAAATTTATATTCAGGCTGTTACCAAAAAGAAATAATAAGTGTTGTAGAGAATGTGGAGAAAAGGGAACCCTTATATGCTGTTGGTAGGAATATAAATTGGTGCAACTACTATGGAAAACAGTGTATAGATTTTCCTCAAAAAATTAAGAACCATACTACCATATGATCCAGTTATTCTACTTCTGGATATTTATCCGGATACAAAAACACTAATTCAAAGAGATATATGCACGCCTGCGTTCATTGCAGCATTGTTTACAATAGCCAAGGTGTGGAAACAACTTGTGTCTACCAATGGATGAATGGATAAAGAAGATCTCACACACACACACACATATGCAGACACTGAAATACTACGCAGCCATAAAAAATAACGTGAAATTCATTAATTGAATTTGCCATTCATTGCAACATCGATACGTATAGGGTATTATCCTAAGTGAAATAAGTCAGACAAATACTGTATGATTTCACTTATATGTGGAATCTAAAAAATAAAATAAACAATAAGCAAAACAAAAAGAAAATCATAGACACAGAGAATAGATTGGTGGATACCAGAGGGACAAGTGCTTGGGGGTACAGTGAAATGGGTAGAGGGGATCAACTGTATGGGGATGGATGGTAAGAAGACTTACTGTGGTGACCACTTTGTAGTGTGTACAAATATTGATTTATAATTTTATACACCTGAAGTTTATATAATATTGTATACCAGTTTTACCTCAATTAAAAAATGATATTCAGAATAGCTTTCATGTCATTATATTTCACTTTAGTTCTTTAAAAATTGGTTATTTTTCCAGAAATTTGTATGGTAACTCTCACTAAAGCAAAGCACTGTATTCCCAACTATTCCATGTTTTTTTTTTTTCCTCCTCTGAAATATAAGAAAAAATAATAATTTCAGGCATGGAGAATGAATTGTGTGCTACTATCCACTTAAGTATAATAGCATACATAACAAACAAGGCATTGGAAATGCCCTTAGAATTGGTTTTAGAAGTCACATTAACATTATCCAGGTTTTCAGTGTTTTTGTTGAAACTTGAAACTTCTCTTTATAGGAAATATAAATTAAAAGAAAATCGGTGCTACAGGAGTACAGATTGAAAATTAAAACATCTTGACTTACTGAATGTCATGATGTGCCAAAATTTTTGAATAAATTTATTGAAATTAGGATTTGAAATAAAGTAAAATAAATCAGTGCTCTCTTTCATGTCTTTTCAGAGGCTTTATGTGTGGTCCACTGCTTTTGTTTCTTTTTCTCTTATTACAACAACACTGCAAAGCATTCTACTTTCTTTTCTCCTCTCACTTCAGACACTAGTAATAATGTAGCTTAACACACCTGTTATATATTTTGTGTGCTGTGCCCCAATCCAGGTTTCACACCCATTTCTCATTCTGGAAGGTGGAATAAGCTGATGGGCCAAGCCTGGGTTATATTTCTATCTCTGAAGCTTGAGTAGAATTAGTTCAGTCCCACTCAGGGCACATGGACCTTGAGAAGGTGGAGTATTTTCTCAAAACTCAAAGTGCTTTTACCAGAAAATGGGAGATACACATATACCTTGCAGGCAAAAACGTACCTGTCTGTAATTTCTGCTTAAGAAAAGCCATTATAGAAAAACATACTTTTGTGGCTGATGATTCTGCCATTTAAATAAGGCATCTACAGTGAGTTTCCATTTTAACTTGAAAGGTGACAAAACCTGATTTTCTTAACTATAAAAAAGTTAAAATTTCAGGATACTTATTGGCAGTATTGAGAACCACGGCTGTTACAGATGTTTGCAGGGCGTACACCTTTCACCATTCACCTTGTAATTGGTGGCCTCTGTGGGTGTGTAACACTGAGCTCTGAGGGTCAGTATGCTGGAATTAACCACAAAGGATAAACCCTTTGTCTATCAGTGGGAATACTTGGAGAATATGTCCTTTGATTTTTTTTTTTTGGCTGGTTTAATTTGAGCCAGATATTGTATATTACTTTAAATGACTGCCATAGGAGCAGAGGCATTTATTGAAGATTAGTGATCAGTGGAGCATGTATACTGTACAGACATTGTTGTTGTAGGGCATGGGCTTAGTTTTAATGGAGGACATAAATTTAATTGTTACTAGGTGTTTCTGGTGGGAGTGAGCATTTAAGGGAGAATTACTGTTTATAAATTCTCAACTGGTATTGACCTGTCGTTTGCTAGTGAGTATATAATTTTCATATTGTTAGAATGAAGTAAGTTGATATTAGCTTTTTAAAAAATTCATAAACTTTACTTTTTAGAGCAGTTTTAGGTTCACAGCAAAATTGGATAGAAAGTACAGAGTTTCCATATACTCACTACCCCCTCCCCCCACGTAAACGAACATTAACTTTTTATTCAAGGTATTTATAAAAGTATTTAGAAACACAAAGAAGTATTTTGTGTGCTTTTACTTCTGCAACTAGAAGTTGTCTTTCTCTGTCTTCAGACTAGAAAGGGGAAAGTGTTCTAGAGCCAAGAAGCATTCTCTGACAACCCGGAGAGTGAAGTTAGGCCCTTTTTATTTATTTATTTATTTTGTGGTACGCGGGCCTCTCACTGCTGTGGCCTCTCCCATTGCGGAGCACAGGCCCCGGACGCGCAGGCTCAGCGGCCATGGCTCATGGGCCCAGCCGCTCCGCGGCATGTGGGATCCTCCTGGACCGGGGCACGAACCCGTGTCTCCTGCATCAGCTGGCGGACTCTCAACCACTGCACCACCAGGGAAGCCCTAGGCCCTTTTTAATGGTCCTTTTCCAGCTGAATGTTGCTATTTACAATGAAAGACCAGAGCAAGAGTAGGGATCTAAGGTAACCTGGTCTGGAGCCCCCTGCTGTCAGATCAAACTGATTGATGATAGTCCAGAAGAGCAGTGTGCAGTAGGGGCAATGCACTGACCCATAGTGGGAGCCCTGGGTTCTGGCCTAGCTCTGCCTGTAGCTTGCCATGTGGTCGAAGGCGCTGAATTGAGTGACCTCTGACTGCCTGCAGCATTCTGTGATTCCACGACTGATTGGAATGGCCAGTAGGGGCTAATAACATCAAATCCTGCAGGGGCAGCAGTGTGGAGCCACGGGGCCATGTCCAGCATGGCTGCAAACCAGCTGAAGGCCTTTTGTCCAGTCTCTTAACCTTTTTGGGTCTATCTTGGTTTCAGCTATGGAAATGTTGGGATTGGACTTCTCTGTTTCCCTCTAAGGAAAGTTTTTTGGATCTTTCTGGTTTAAAGTAGCTAATTACTGTATAGGATTATTTATCCTGGGAATAACTGCTTTGTGAATAAATAACTTCAAAAAGGGAGCATATTAACACTTTATTGTGGATCATTTTTGAGCAGACTCCTTTATGTCTTCATATCAGGAATGTTCTTGCAATTAACATATCTGGAACCAGTCTCTCTGTTGCAAAGCTATTTGCTGGATATCCATTAGGCGCACCTGAAAGGGACAGGGGCTCTTTCTGGATAGTATAGTTTTTTTGGTTTTTAATAACACAATGTAAATTTTAATAGAGATGTGCTTTTTATATCACAAAATTTAAAATTACGCTTATATGTCTTTAAATTGTCTTTGTGCAATTTAAGTGATAAAGGAAAAAGGGAAAGACTAGTGTCCTTTACTTCTCAGAACAGAATATTTTCCATTTAAAATTATGTAAATTGCTAACAGCTGACTTCCTTTTTTTATCAAATGACTTTGGACTAAATTAAGAGTGTGATTTTCTGTGTATTGTGAATTATTGTTGATTAAAGGAATCCTTTCTTACCTCAAAGGACAAGGTGGTCCTGAGATTCCTCCAGTCGGTTTCATTCACAGAACCCCTCCCTAAAGATATAGGCTAATTCCTCAAGTGTGTGGGTCAAGGTTTACTTGGGCTAAACCAGAGTAATGCACAGGCGCGATGTCCCACAGAGCTGGGATTATTTTAACCTTATATTTTCCAGCTCAGTGGCTTGATAGAGCTAAGGAATCTTCCCAAAGTACCTGGGGGTTCCCTGTCAGTGTTCCTCACGTAGCTGCTGGCAAGCATGTTTTTATACTCTTCCTGGAAGTGAAACTCTTTCTGCCTTAAATGTGCCATTTCCCCTGCCTGAGAAGGTCAAAGGCACATTTATATAGTTCACAAGAGTATAAAAGAGGCTTTCAGGGCCTCCCTGCCAAGCCATCTGACTGGACTAATGCCTACTCATTTTCCACCTCTGCTTACGGTAACTGCAGAAATTCATAGTTCCACCATGGTCCCTGAAACAACAGTCTTATGGCATATGAGCATTATAATAAAATATCATATTATCAAATCAGGTAATGTAGCTCGAAATTGGTAGGAGTAAAAAGTGGTTGTTCAGACTGTCAGAATTAAACATATGCTAAAACTACCTAAATTAAAACAAAATCTACCTTTTGAAAAGCTAGCAATTTACTTAGTATCCAAATGTTGAGAATATTCAAAGCAAACTTTGGCATGTTCACAATATTACTTTATTAAATGCTTTTCTACCACATAGTTTAACTCTAGTGACCTTCCTAACATTTACTGAGCACTTCCGGTATGCCAAGACCTTTGTATTTCTAGTATCTTCTAATAATTTAAGGCAACCTTTAGAGGTGTAGGAATTGTTACCCTGGTTTTGCAGATGAGGAATGGAGGCTCAGAGAGTCTCAGGAATTGGCCCACAATTGCAGGGGAGTAAGCAAATGAGGGGTACAAGTTTGGCCCTAAAGTCAGTATGCTTTGCAGAACACCATGCTGCTAACTGTGCTCTGCTGTTTATGAGGCTATGGAGAGAAAAAAAAGAGCAAGTTGCATTACTTTCTCATTTGCCCGCATTTCACGTTCCACTTTCTCATGTGAGCCCTGAACTTCGACCAGATCTGCCTCCTGTCCCTTCCAGCATGCTTCCTCCCAGTACGTAACTTAGGCCCAGTCTCTGCCTGTGCCTGTGACACCCTTCTCCATCCCCTTTCTCCATATCCCAGTTTGCAGCTGGTGCCTTAGGTTGCAGCTTTTATTTGTTTCCTGCATAAAGATTCCCTTGTGCAGTCTAACTTTTGGGGAATTCTTTGCTTACCGTTTTGACATTATACATTTCTCTCTCTTCTTGTGTAACTGTGTGTGTGTGTGTGTGTGTGTGTGTGTGCGCGCGCGTGCGATTATGCAACTAGATCATCAGCTTCTAGAAAACAACAACTCTTATAATACCTTTTGCAGTGTTAATACATAGTAGGTCATTATTAATTTCTCAAACTGTAAAAGGTTATACCATTTGCATCTCTGTGCTCTTGGCATGTATATAGGTGGAAGGTAGTTTTTTTTTTTTTTTTTTTTTTTTTTTTTTGCGGTACGCGGGCCTCTCACTGCTGTGGCCTCTCCCGTTGCGGAGCACAGGCTCCGGACGCGCAGGCTCAGCGGCCATGGCTCACGGGCCCAGCTGCTCCGCGGCATGTGGGATCTTCCCGGACCGGGACACGAACCCGTGTCCCCTGCATCGGCAGGCGGACTCTCAACCACTGCGCCACCAGGAAAGCCCCGGAAGGTAGTTTTTAAAGCATAATTTTATAATTGGTCAATATTGAGTACTGAAGGAGAGAGGATTTCCAAATCTTTCATCTTAGACCTATGTCTAACAGTGAATGCTAGAGTTTCTGTCTCTGCCTGCTGGTGTTTTCCAACACCTTTCTGGAAATTCCAAACAGACGAACAAATCTGTAATGACTTGTAGTTACTTTGCTTTGCTGTTAGTATCTAGTGAACTCTTAGGACTTGTTTTGGCTTTATTACTATGTTTAAGGTTTTTTAACTGAAAGGGTCTGGGCTCATGAGGAAATGCAGGGGCGGGGGTGGGAAGGTGATAAAAAGATACTTCAGATTTGCATTTTCTTTTAAGAAATTTCCATTCTCAGTATAGCTGACACTTGTAATTTCTGTTAAAGATTGGTGCCTGGCGAGAAATGCCTGTGAAATAGCTTTGGTTTAAGCTTCAACTATAAAGACAGGCAGGGTGGGTGATTTTAACAAGTGTTGTCTTTATTCATACTTTATATTGTCACTGTCATAAAATAAAGACAGTGACAATATGAAGTATGAAGTAAAGGCAACTCTTGTTAAAAAGCATACATATTATATATTTCCCTGGATTTATCTTTGTCTACATGAAGATAATTTATTTCAGCAAGTGATTTAACCGGAGCTTATCATTTCTAGAAAAAAAATCCTTTGTCCTCTGGTGTACCACAGTGACCTGAGGTATGGAATTCATTGGCCAAAATTGCATAACAGCCGGTATGCAATTTCAGTACTATATTATTTTGTAATGTGCCTGGTGCTACTACTGAGGAGATGAAAAGAATATTAATTACAGTGGGGTGAGTGGGAGACCTTATGCATATACATAAGGAGGCTTTAATTAATGAGTTTTTTTGGACTAAAAATATATATTTACGTAGAAGTAAGAGCTCGGTGTTTGTATTTAAGTTTATGTATAAACAACCTTTACATTTCATGTGTAAACATGCAGTGTATAAAAGAGTGAATTGAGGAAAATATAAGAATTGTATTTATTTAAAGAAGTAATTTTAAGACAGGAAAAATCTTTTAAGAACACCTACTTTGTAAAGTGGAAATCGGAATACCTATTGTTGGGAAAATGGAGGAAGCCAGTGGAAGATTTAGTGAAAGAGTGGATGTTAAGACTGTTACTTGTGACCTGGATTTATTTCGGCTTTCAGAGGTCATGCTTACTCTTAGATTAGAAATGCAGCCTCTTTCAAAGCATAAACATAATTGAAAAAAATAATTTTGAAATTTGCTTTCTTGGGTTCTCCATTTTGTTTTCTTCAGGTGTAAAAGCATGGATATTCTATTTTCAGGAAGATGAGGGAAAAAATCTATTTCCTTTTCTAGCAGTTTGGCTATTTTTGTTGTTGTTTCTGGCTCCATAAATGGAGAGGCATCTGTACCGTGCATTGTATCATGCCCAGCAAGTTTTTTTTCATTTGAATGTAATTGTTCCTTAGCAAATAATTGCAGTCCAGAATGACTTTTATTGAGCTTGATTGAATTAGGGTTATGTATGAAAATGAGTTAGTTAAAGCTTAATCTATTACCCAGAGAAATGATGAAAACATCAGAAAAGCAGTCATTCATGGGGATTAAATATTCTTCCATGTAAATGGGCAACATGGTTGCCTGGAGTCCCTTCTGCACTGACTGGGTTGTAGTGACATTAGGGTGCAAACCATACAGTGTTGGCATAGAAGGGGATCTTGTCATGATGTGCCTTTGAATGTTATACTGGACATTAACACTAATGAGGGAGGCTGCCTCGTTATAAGAAGTGGCACCTCACCTTTTTTAGTATAATAAGCTTTCAAAACATAGGACCCCAAGGGGGGCAATGTGTAAACTGCCAGAAAGCCAGCTGCTTTGGGATATTTCAGTGGTTGCTGAGGCCAGATCTTTAAGATGGGTTTTTCAGATGCCAAGTCAGATACCCTATTTGTGGTTAAGAGGTAAAGAGGAGATAATTCAACGTTAGCTCTCCCATCTGCCATGATGATCTCAGAGGGCATCCTGAGCTGTGCCAGGTCCGTCCTGGCTAGGTGTGCATCCTGTGGGAAGCAGTGTTGTGGTGGGAAGTGGGCCTTGCAAAGGGGAAAGGAGCCCGTTAACGGAGCGGGCTCTTAATGAGGCAGTGGGAGCTAAGTGTGGGCAGTCAGGAATCCAAGGCCCTGTGTGGATGGGAAGTGAGGGTTAGGAGGAAACTGTAATGTGACCCAGAGAACACAGGCCTGGCGTGGCTCAGTTGAAGATCTCTCCTGGCTATGGTCTAAGGGCATGTTCAAGTCACCATCCTGCAGGGTTGTATTCACCCTTTAGACATTTCCCATTCTTGCCCACCTGTCCTTCTGACACCTCACACAGCCACCCATTTCCATCAAATCAAAACACTTTTGAGGTACTGGTAACTTAAATGCAGAACAGCTTATGCTGAAACTGCTTTTCTGAAGCCACTCATGTGGGCATTTGTAATAGCCAGATAAAATCTGGAGTTTGGCTGTCAGAGAACTCAAAGGGAGTCTGTCTCAGGCAGGATCTTCAGCCTTGAAATTGACCTCTGCTCTGTGGCTGATTCCCTGGCTCCCCTCCTAGTCAGTAAAGTCCAACATGATTTCTTTGTTATCCTGAGTTTTAAAACCCGTATTGGCCACAGCATAGTCAGCCTCCTCCCTCTCCCTCCCTACTTTATCCATAGATAGTTGCATCCCAGGTGATAAATTATTGAACAGTAATCAAAATAAAGTATAGATATGGTCCATTTGGGGGGTATATATTTGATTATAGAAACAAACAAATGTGTAAGGGTACCTTAAGATTAGTGAAAGTTTATTTTTGAGCACCTAAAAGAACTTCTGTATATAGGATATACTAGCATATTTTATTTCTCAGATAGCGTGCACTCACTTCTTAAACTAAAATGTAGGGGCTTCCCTGGTGGCGCAGTGGTTAAGAATCCGCCTGCCAATGCAGGCGACACAGGTTCAAGCCCTGGCCTGGGAAGATCCCGCATGCCATGGAGCAACTAAGCCTGTGCACCACAGCTGCTGAACCTGGGCTCTGGAGCCTGTGAGCCACAACTACTGAAGCCCGCACGCCTACAGCCCGTGCTCCACAACAAGAGAAGCCACCGCAATGAGAAGCCTGCGCACCACAACAAAGAGTAACCCCCGCTCGCCACAACTAGAGAAAGCCCACGCGCAGCAACGAAGGCCTAACACAGCCAAAAATAAATAAAATAAAATAAAATAAATTAATTTAAAAAAACACACTAAAATATAAACAAATCTCTAAACCAAAATAAGAATTAAACCCACAGTATCAGAATTAATGTTGGACCCTCCCCTCCCAGTTTTGGCAGTATTAATTATATACTGTTTGTTTTTTTAGTTTATACCAATTTATTGACAGTTATTTATAGATATTCATGATTTTGGCCTATTTATTAACTTTTTATTTTAATAGTTCTTCTCTATACTGACTTTTATGGATTTATATGAAGAAAAAGTATGGAAATAAATATATGAGATAGTACATGTGATTTTCTTAAAACAGCAGTTTTTTAAAAAAATTTATTTATTTTTGGCTGTGTTGGGTCTTCATTGCTGCGCGTGGGCTTTCTATAGCTGTGGCGAGCCGGGACTACTCTTTGTTGTGGTGCGTAGGCTTCTCATCGCGGTGGCTTCTCTTGTTGTGGAGCACGGGATCTAGGTGTGCGGGTTTCAGTAGTTGTGGCTCGCGGGCTCTAGAGCGCAGGCTCAGTAGTTGTGGCCCACGGGCTTAGTTCCTCTGAGGCATGTGGAATCTTTCCAGACCAGGGTTCGAACCTGTGTCCCCTGCATTGGCAGGCGGATTCTTAACCACTGAGCCACCAAGGAAGCCCAAAACAGCAGTTTTAATGTTAGTTGCCTAGTTTATGATAATTAAGGATAGACTTTTATATCATTTATTTAATCAGTTTTTGGAATTGTACACTTCCTTGATAAAAACATAGGCTTTTAATTTGAAAGTATTCATGTGTCCTTTGTAGTTTTCGTCAAAGATCTGGATTTATTCTTTCATCCATACCCTTGTTTTAAAAAATGTGGATGAATGAGTAGTGTCTTGTGTGAAGCCACGTGAGGCCGTTTAATATTTTATTTATTCTTTCAAGCTGTTGTTCTCTTCCATAGCACTGGGTGACAACTGAATCATCTAAGTGTAGTTAGGATTACTCAGATGCATCATTACACATTTTTGATATTTAATGTGTAAGAGCCAGTTCTTCCATATTGTAGTGGCTGATTAGGGAAAAAACTTTAGCCAAGCCATAAAATGACTAACAGTATTGATCAAGCTGTAAGCCAGTAAGTGATACCCGATTTCTAGAGTGTGTTATAACCTACTGATTGTAAGGAAATATATTGTCATAATCTGCAGGAGGGTAGGAAATTGTCTCTCTTAGTTGAGTGTGAATTTAGTATTACCATGAAGCACTTGAGAAACTAAATGAATGTCTCAGAAGCTGAAATAATTTTTAAAAAAGATACAGTTTAAGTGTATGTCTATATTTGCAGCATTAACGTAAAATGTTCATTTAATTTGTATACTCTTGTTGATTTTGATCCTCTTATATTTATTTCATCATATGTAGCTAGAAAGTAATTTTTTACTTACAGCTTTTCTCTATTTGTATGTGTTCCCCCACTCCCCACCTTAAACAAAAACTATCTTGGTTTCACTTGTTATCTTTAAAACATTTAAAAGATAAAATATAAGATATTAACATCTGAACCACAGCTTAACTGTATGGGTTTGGCCAGTCATTTCAAATAACTTGAATTTAGTCAGGATGTCAATATAATTTCATGTTTTTCCAGAGAATTCACCTGTACCTCTACACCTGAATTTAGTCAGAAAGCTAATAAGTGATTGCCTGTAATTCTTTGTCTCTGTAACTTTAGTCTCAGAATTCCCATTAAGTAATTTTAGTGACTTTTTGTTAAATTAAAGTTGACAATAAACACTTTAGGTCTTTTTTCCTAAATAGTGTTAGTAGAGGGATGTTTAATAACTTTCCTGATTTTGATTGCTTGGCTGTTATTCATCTTATTTAGGGATTATTTTGCTAAAGGAGAATAAGTGTCAGCTTTGTTTGAAAGGGCTTCCTGGCTCACCATTTTAATCACTTTGCTATGGGTCCTTCACAGAATTCTGCTGCATCACAGAAGCTGGAAGCTCTGATGTTCCATTGAAATCACAATGGAAAGTCTTGACTTGACCGGTAAGAGCAGCCCTGCGGGTGCATCTTACTTACTTACCTGGAAGCAGTTAAACAGCCAGGAGCTAAGTGGTAACAGAGCTGGTCTCAACTTTTTCCCGTCTGATGGATTCACCTTCCGTATTGATCAGGGAAGTGTGATAATGGAGTATTTTTTTGGTCAATTTTATTAGTATTTTTAAAGTGACACTTTAATCTCTATCATCAAGTAAGTTAAATTTTCCTTTAAAATCATGAATTTTAAAAAATTAACTATTTTAGAATCTCTGGTTTGTTTCTCCACAGTAATGGGCTGTTGATGAAAAGTCCATTTATTGAAGTCCTAATTATCTAGAGAATACATACTTAAATAAATATTACATTGGTCTGTTCCCCCAAAGCCTTTTTATGTATTGCCTGAAAAAGTTGAGATTTTAAAATATATACATGTGGCAAATTATATCAAACTTTGAAACTCACAGATACTATAATTCTGTCCTCTTGTATATAAATTATATTCAAAACTGCTTCTTTAGGAATATTTTAAGATTAATTTTGGTCATGATTACGTAAATGCATAGAGTTTTCTCAGTCTGGGAATGAAAATGTGTGATTGCTTTACTGATGTTTGAATACTTTATGGTGAACTGATGATTTACAAGACCAAGGAATTTAATATAAATTAAAATTAACAGAAGTAGTAAATATTGTTTAGTTGCAATTTTTAGGACATGAACTTACTTTTTAATTTTTTTATTCATTGAAACCTTAAATCTTTTCTATTCTTAAGTATTTTTGATAGCTTATTAGGTCTGTCTAGAATATCTGTGTCTACCTTTTTTGTTTTAGTAAGTATATGACTGAATGTTGCTTTTATGATATGAGTATAAATATAAGGCCTCTGAACCATTCTTCTGAATGTTGCAGTCTAGGACTGTACACATTGTAAAAATAAATGCCATTTAGCTTGTGTGTTTACTAGGATATTGAAACAACAACAAAATCTTATTGCCAGTGAGAAGATTGGGTTTTAGTTATGTTTCCTCCTTTCTGTGCTATCCTTTAAGGCACAATGAAGTTAGAAATATAAATTCTGGATTTACAAATGCCAGTTAGGATACAGTTGATTATGGTTTTACTGGGTCAGCAGAATAGACTACAGAATATTTGAATATCTATACTGAAATGTCAAATACGTTCTCGATTACTAATCCTAAAGGCAATTGAGTATAGTGAGATACAAAGAAAATTAACTTTGTGGCAGTACTCTTAGTTTTCTGAATATGAATACATATATAGAAAGTAAAGCAGGACCTTTTATATTACCTATTCAGAAAACTAAATCATTAATCAGTAGTTGTTGGCAGTCTTGACTTAAGTAGCCATCTCATCTATGATCTCTAAATGTTAATCAGATTATTTTAATACAATATTTTTATTGACTGTAAGCAGAAATTGACAAAAAATGCTGATAAAATTTAAGAAGACCGAGACTTTATACTTCTAGCATAACTATATATTCATCTTAAATACAGTATTAACTAACAGAAAATTGCCATACAAAATCAGGAGTAATTTAGGAAACAAATTTTGGAAAATGTTACCAAGCAGAATGATGCCAGGCTTCAGTAAATCTGGGAAACATGCTATTTTAGTTAGCTTAGGCAAAGTTTTGTTTAATTATCCAGAGAATCCCCAAGTCTTAGTGGTTTATAGCAGGAAAAGTTTCTTTCTCGCTCATTTTCATGTTCTTGATGAATTTGCTGCCACTCTGCTCCATATCCTCTTCATTCCTGAACCAAAGCTGAAGGACAACCTCTCTGGGATTCTTAAGTCTTGTGGCAAAAGGAGAAAGGAATGATGGTGGAATCTGGGCTCTTTAAACTGCTGCTGAGAGGTGGTATATGTCACTACCTCTTATATTTCACTGGCTAAAGCATGTCACATGGCCAACTCATGTCATTGGATAGGAGTGGCCTTTTAAGAGAGGTGGGGTAGGGGAAGGCTGATAGGGAGGCATAATGCATATTTTAAGTATAATATCTGCATAATCCTGTCTAGGGTTCTTCTAGACAGACAGAATGCACCTAGTATGTTAAGCTTCCAGGAAGTCCTGTAGTAAATGAATCTGTTTAACATGGAAAGTTATTTGACTATGAATCCTCTTGTAGTTACGTGGAACACATTGAGCTTTGAAACCCTGTGACAAGTTTTAAGGAATGAGGAGTTGATACAATTCAAGAGTTTCATTAAGTTTTGAACATTATCACTTTTCCACTATGCAATAAGTGGAAATACAGTCTATATTAAACTTACTTACCTTATTGTTTTATAAGTTGTTTTAAAATGAATGAAAATTACTGCAGACTGGACCCTCTGTGGTTTGCATACAGAGTTAGAGAAGGGAAATAATGATTCTCATAATAACTTCTTACCTATGTTTACTAAGTTAAGAACTTTTGACAGATGTTATCTAATTGGATATAGAGGAAGAGCATGAGAAAATGGGTACTTTGCTTTTTCCAGTAGTAATACAATAATTTTACCATGTAATGGTAACCAAATGCTTCTACTTAAGATCAATTTAAGGAATCATTCTAGAGAGAAAAAATGCAGATACTATAGGGTGGTTAACAATTGAATCCCATGGGTTTTCTGATGTACTTCACTCGAAGTCGTATTCAATATATAGTGATTGCATTATTCTCTCCTAAGTTTTCTAGAAAATTGCTAGGCATTATGAACTCAACCAATGTTGATTTGATTAATCCCACAGGTTTTATAAAACATTGCTACCAGACCTGTGTGGAATAAGATGATTTAAATATCAAGAAGTATATAAACAGTGCTTTGTTTGATAGTTCATAGTTCTTTAAGATTGGGGAAAAGGAACATTCTTAGACATCTGTGGATTCAGAGAAACTTAGGCATAAACCGTAGTTCTGGAACTTTTAAATTGAAAGAATTTGGGTGTTTATGAAACCTCTCTGAAATTTTGTTTTCTCATCTTAATATCGGATAACAATCTCTACCTCATGGAATTCTGATAATTAAATAAAGGAATTATGTTGAGTGTTGATACACTGCCTGGCACATGGGATGCAGTCAAGAAATGGTAGTTAAGAAAAATATGATCATAGTTCAATAATCTTGAATGCACTATAGTATACCTTTATTACAGTGTATGTATGTCTAAACTGTGTTTGCATATTTATATTTACACACACATACTTTGAGTTTTAACAAATTGTCCTGAATGCATAAGAGCCTATATATTCTACAGTTACCACTGAAAGGGTGAATCCTGTAGAAATACTAGTCACCCTATGATCTAATAAATCACTTCTTGCCACTGAGAACATAGAAATCCTAAGGACAGAGTGATTGCCAAAGGTGGATATATGGCCTTGACTCTGGATATTAATGAGGTCAGCATCAAAGAAATCAAATTTTATATAATCTCGATGCACAAGGTACAAGAACAGGAGACAGTGCCACAGAAATTTTCTTCACCATGTAGAGCAAATGTTGTTTGGTTTCAAAAGAATCAGCATTTCTATTTCAAGATTTTTATGCTGCTGTTTTCCAGTGAGGGTGAGATTATTTAGATTCCTTCGAGGACTTGTCTGTTGGCATTGTCCCCTTGCACTCAGAATCAGGACAACAGAGGATATCTCTTAGGGGTTCAAAGCTTTATGCTATTTCCAAATGACAATTTAATGTAGAACAACACACACATATATAAATAATTTTGGAGTGAATTATTCTTCAGATTGCTCCAGGCACTTCTCTTCGTAAACGAATCACTGTAGCAACAACTATCAGTTACATATTCAGCTGAATTTTTTTGTGTGTTTGTTTATTTGGCTGCGCTGGGTCTTAGTTGCGGCACGTGGGATCTTCGTTGGCGCATACAGTATCTTTTAGTTGCAGCATGCGGACTCTTGGTTGCGGCACGAGAACTCGTAATTGCGACATGCATGTGGGATCTAGTTCCCTGACCAGGGATCAAACCCGGGCTCTCTACACTGGGAGCACAGAGTCTTAACCACTGGACCACCAGGGAAGTCCCCTCATCTGGATTATTGATAGAGTAAAACTATTTCAAAAATAGAATCTTTTAATTTTTAGAGATTATATAGTCTGCTTGGGCTGCCATAACAAAATACCACAGACTGGGTGGCTGAAACAGCAGATATTTTTTAACAGTTCTGGAGGCTAAAAGTCCATGATAAAGATGCTGACAAATTCTGTCTGTGGTGTGGTTGCTCTTCCTGGCATATGGACAGTTGCCTTCTTGCTGTGTCCTCACATGACCTTTTGTGTGTGTGTGTGTGTGTGTGTGTGTGTGTGTGTGTGTCTGTGTGTGTGTGTGTGTGTGTGTGTGTAGAAAGTGTGCTCTGGTTTCTTCCCCTTCTTAAAAGGACACCAGTTCTATCAGATAATGGCCCCACCCTAATGACCTTACTTAACTTTTACATACTTCTAGGGTCTATCTCCAAATATAATCACATTGGGCTTTGAGGTTTCATCATATGAATTTGAGGGCAACCAGTTCAGTTCATCCCAGAGGTAATTGTTTTTCTGTGCCAAAGAGTGAAGTGAAAGTTAAAAAAAAAAAACAAAAAACTTTCTATGTTATTTAATCTATAAACAAGAAAATGTGGTTTATTATAGTCATCTAAGACTAAAAATGTCTTTGGATCTTTGAGATGGGAGACATTTGAAATTACTGAATTCATATTTCTTCCACTTTGAAGTCACTGTGCATGAAAAAGTGTCTTTCAAGTGAAGGGATCAAATCTAAGAACTTGAAAATTAGAGTGTTTTGTATGATGGAGGAATTACATCATTGTAAAAATCGATTTCCATGTGTATTCATTGTTATCTAGGAATGGAATGTATTTGAAAATTAGGTTGAGGAATAAGATGATTACTCTTTTGAGTTGTATCTGTTTCTGCTTACTATAATCAAGCCAATTCATATTTTTTCAAGGCTATATTCTTTTACTTTGTGAATCAGTGTGAATTCAACAGGGAAATGGCATACTCTTAAAGATTCTGGAAAACAGAAAGAAGAGATTGTTTATTTGAAATAAAGCCAGCAGAAGCCATGGAGTCCTAAATCTGCTATTCTACCTGTTTATTTTCCTGCCTCCCTCTCTCTCTTTTTTTATCCACTTTTTTCTTCCTCCTCCTTTCCCTTCTTCCCTCTGATATCAGCTCTTGAGCTAGGTAATCATTGTATTTCTCAAGTATGATAGTCTAAGTGCAATTCTTTGAACATTTGTATAGTACTTCTTTCTACTACACAATAGGAACTTTTTCTATTAGGTAAGTCAGTTGATGGGTGTTTGGGATTACTGATGGGTAATAGCATTGATGTAGGCTCAGCTTAACTCTTCGTTTTATCTTTAAACTTTTTCTAATATGTGTGTTCTGTGTCACTAGAATAATTTCAGTTTCTGGTGATTTGATGCCTTTACAAAAACAAAACCTACTCCAAAGGAAACAAACCTTTGAGACATGTACCTTTGTATAAAATAACTTTAAATTGATTTGTAATTTTTTTTTCTCATCTTGTGTGTTTATAGACTAAAGGATAAGCTCTTGAGAACTGATCTAATTTTGTGGATGACAGTTTAATTGGTTGAAAATTATTTTAACTCATTTATCTACCTTTTTTTAAAAATTTTATTTTACTTTTTTATACAGCAGGTTCTTATTAGTTATCTATTTTATACATGTTAGTGTATATATGTCAAGCCCAATCTTCCAATTCATCCCCCCACACACACCACCCCCCACCCCCCGCTTTCCCCCTTTGGTGTGCATCCTTTTGTCCTGTACATCTGTGTCTCTATTTCTGCCTTGCAAACCGGTTCATCTATACCGTTTTTCTAGATTCCACATATATGCGTTAACATACGATATTTGTTTTTCTCTTTCTGACTTACTTCACTCTGTATGACAGTCTCTAGGTCCATCCACATCTCTGCAAATGACCCAATTTCGTTCCTTTTTACGGCTGAGTAATATTCCATTGTCTATATGTACCACGTCTTCTTTATCGATTCATCTGTTAATGGGCATTTAGGTTGCTTCCATGACCTGGCTATTGTAAATAGTGCTGCATTGAACATTGGGGTGCATGTGTCTTTTTGAATTATGGTTTTCTCTGGGTATATGCCCAGTAGTGGGATTGCTGGGTCATATGGTAATTCTATTTTTAGTTTTTTAAGGAACCTCCATACTGTTCTCCATAGTGGCTGTATCAATTTACATTCCCATCAACAGTGCAAGAGGAATCCCTTTTCTCCATACCCTCTGCAGCATTTGTTGTTTGCGATTTTCTGATGATGCAGATTCTAACCAGTGTGATGTGATACCTCATTGTAGTTTTGATTTGCATTTCTCTAATAATTAGTGATGTTGAGCAACTTTTCATGTGCTTCTTGGCCATCTGTATGTCTTCTTTGGAGAAATGTCTGTTTAGGTCTTCTGCCCATTTTTGGATTGGGTCATTTGTTTTTTTTTAATATTGAGCTGCATGAGCTGTTTATACATTTTGGAGATTAATCCTTTGTTGATTCGTTTGCAAATATTTTCTCCCATTCTGAGGATTGTCTTTTCATCTTGTTTACAGTTTCCTTTGCTGTGCAAAAGCTTTGAAGTTTCATTAGGTCCCATTTGTTTATTTTTGTTTTTATTTCCATTACTCTAGGAGGTGGGCCAAAAAAGATCTTGCTGTGATTTATGTCAAAGAGTGTTCTTCCTATGTTTTCCTCTAAGAATTTTATAGTGTCCGGTCTTACATTTAGGTCTTTAATTCATTTTGAATTTATTTTTGTGTGTGGTGTTAGGGAGTGTTCTAATTTCATTCTTTTACATGTGGCTGCCCAGTTTTCCCCATACCACTTTTGAAGAGACTGTTTCTTCTCCATTGTATATCCTTGCCTCCTTTGTCATAGATTAGTTGACCATAGGTGCGTGGGTTTATCTCTAGGCTTTCTATCCTGTTCCATTGATCTATATTTCTATTTTTGTGCCAGTACTATATTGTCTTGATTACTGTAGTTTTGTAGTATAGTCTGAAGTCAGGGGGTCTGATTCCTCCAGCTCTGTTTTTTTCCCTCAAGACTGCTTTGGCTATCCGGGGTCTTTTGTGTCTCCATACAAATTTTGAAAATTTTTTGTTCTAGTTCTGTAAAAAATGCCATTGGTAATTTGATAGGGATTGCATTGAATCTGTAGATGGCTTTGGGTAGTGTAGTCATTTTCACAATATTGATTCTTCCAATCCAAGAACATGGTATATCTCTCCATCTGTTTGTGTCATCTTTGATTTTTTTCATCAGTGTCTTATAGTTCTCTGAGTACAGGTCTTTTACCTCCTTAGGTAGGTTTATTGCTAGGTATTTTATTCTTTTTGTTGCAGTGGTGAATGGGATTGTTTCCTTAATTTCTCTTTCTGATCTTTCGTTGTTAGTGTATAGGAATGCAAGAGAGTTCTGTGTATTAATTTTGTATCTTGCAACTTTACCAAATTCATTAATTAGCTCTAGTAGTTTTCTGGTGGCATCTTTATGATTATCTATATATAGTGTATTTATAGTGTCATCTGCAAACAGTGACAGTTTTACTTCTTCTTTTCCAATTTGTATTCCTTTTATTTCTTTTTTTTTTTTTTTTTTTTTTTTTGCGGTACGCGGGCTTCTCACTGCTGTGGCCTCTCCCGTTGCGGAGCACAGGCTCCGGACGCGCAGGCTCAGCGGCCATGGCTCACGGGCCCAGCCACTCCGCGGCATGTGGGATCTTCCCAGACCGGGGCACGAACCCGTGTCCCCTGCATCGGCAGGCGGACTCGCAACCACTGCGCCACCAGGGAAGCCCTTATTTCTTTTTCTTCTCTGATTGTTGTGGCTAGAACTTCCAAAACTATGTTGAATAATAGTGGTGAGAGTGGGCAACTTTGTCTTTTTCCTGATCTTAGTGGAAATGCTTTCAGTTTTTTACCATTGAGAATGATGTTTGCTGTGGGTTTGTCATATATGACCTTTATTATGCTGAGGTAGTTTCCCTCTATGGCCATTTTCTGGAGAGTTTTTATCATGAATGGGTGTTGAATTTTGTCAAAAGCTTTTTCTGCATCTATTGAGATGATCATATGGTTTTTCTTCAATTTGTTACTATGGTGTATCACATTGATTGATTTGCATATATTGAAGAATCCTTGTATCCCTGTGATAAATCCCACTTGATCATGGTGTATGATCCTTTTAATGTGTTGTTGGATATTGTTTGCTAGTATTTTGTTGAGGGTTTTTGCATCTGTATTCATCAGTGATATTGGTGTGTAATTTTCTTTTATTGTAGTATCTTTGGTTTTGGTATCAGGGTGACAGTGACCTTGTAGAATGAGTTGGGGAGTGTTCCTTCCTCTGCAGTTTTTGGAAGAGTTTGAGAGGTTGGATGTTAGCTCTTCTCTAAATGTTTGATAGAGTTCGCCTGTGAAGCCTTCTGGTCCTGGACTTTTGTTTGTTGGAAGATTTTTAATCACAATTTCAATTTCATTACTTGTGATTGGTCTGTTCATATTTTCTGTTCCTTCCTGTTCAGTCTTGGAAGGTTATACTTTTCTAAAACTTTGTCCATTTCTTCCAGGTTGTCCATTTTATTGGCAAAGAGTTGCTTATTGTAGTCTCTTAAGATGCTCTGTATTTCTGCTGTGTCCATTGTAACTTCTTCTTTTTCATTTCTAATTTTGTTGACTTGAGTCCTCTCCCTCCTTTCTTGATGAGTCTGGCTAAAGGTTTATCAATTTTGTTTATCTTCTCAGAGAACTGGCTTTTAGTTTTGTTGATCTTTGCTATTGTTTTCTTTGTTTCTATTTCATTTATTTCTGCTCTGATCTTTATGATTTCTTTCCTTCTGCTAAATCTGGGTTTTGTTTGTTCTTCTTTCCTTAGTTCCTTTAGGTGTAACGTTACATTGTTATTTCAGATTTTTCTTGTTTCTTGAGGTAGTACTGTATTGCTATAAACTTCCTTCTTAGAACTGGTTTTGCTGTATCCCATAGGTTTTGGATCATCATGTTTTCGTTGTCATTTGTCTCTAGGTATTTTTTGATTTCCTCTTTGATTTCTTCAGTGGTCTCTTGGTTATTTAGTAATGTATTGTTTAACCTCCATGTGTTTGTGTTTTTTATGTGTTTTTCCCTGTAATTTATTTCTAATCTTACATATTGTGGTTGGAAAAGATGCTTGATATGATTTCAATTTTCTTAAATTTACTGAGGCTTGAGTTGTGATCCAAGATATGATCTATCCTGGAGAATGTTCCGTGTGTACTTGAGAAGAAAGTGTAATCTGCTGTTTTTGGATGGAATGTCCTATAAATATCAATTAAATCTATCTGGTCTGTTGTGTCATTTAAAGCTTTTATTTCCTTATTAATTTTCTGTCTGGATGATCTGTCCATTGGTGTAAGTGAGGTGTTAAAGTCCCCCACTATTATTGTTACTGTCGATTTCCTCTTTTATAGCTGTTAGCATTTGTCTTATGTTTTTAGGTGCTCCTATGTTGGGTGCATATATATTTATAACTGTTATATCTTCTTCTTGGATTGGTCCCTTAATCATTATGTAGTGTCCTTCCTTGTCTCTTGTAACATTCTTTATTTTAAAGTCTATTTCATCTGATACAAGTATTGCTACTCCAGCATCCTTTTGATTTCCATTTGCATGGAATATCTTTTTGCATCCCCTTACTTTCAGTCTGTGTGTGTCCCTAGGTCTGAAGTGGGTCTCTTGTAGACAACATATATATGGGTCTTGTTTTTGTATCCATTCAGCCAGTCTGTGTCTTTTGGATGAAGCATTTAATCCATTTACATTTAAAGTAATTATCCATATGTGTGTTTCTATTACCATTTTCTTAAGTGTTTTGAGTTTGCTTTTGTAGGTCCTTTCCTTCTCTTGTGTTTCCCACTTAGAGAAGTTCCTTTAGCATTTATTGTAGAGCTGGTTTGGTGGTGCTGAATTCACTTAGCTTTTACTTCTCTGTAAAGCTTTTGATTTCTCTGTTGAATCTGAATGAGATCATTGCTAGGTAGAGTAGTCTTGGTTTTAGGTTCTTCCCTTTCATCACTTTAAATATATTGTGCCACTCCCTTCTGGCTTGTAGAGATTCTGCTGAGAAATCAGCTGTTAACCTATGGGAGTTCCCTTGCATGTTATTTGTTATTTTTCCCTTGTTGCTTTTAATAATTTTTCTCTGTCTTTAATTTTTGTTAGTTTGATTACTATGTTTCTCAGTGTGTTTCTCCTTGGGTTTATCCTGCCTGGGACTCGGCACTTCCTGGATTTGGGTGGCTATTTCCTTTCCCATGTTAGGGAAGTTTTTGACTATAATCTCTTCAAATATTTTCTCGGGTCCTTTCTCTCTTCTCCTTCTGGGACCCCTATAATGCGAATATAGTTGCATTTAATATTGTCCCAGAGGTCTCTTAATATTGTTCCATACCAGTGAATTCCACCATTCTGTCCTCAAGGTCAGTTATCCATTCTTATGCCTCTGTTATTCTGCTATTGAATCCTTCTAGTGTATTTTTCATTTTAGTTATTATATTGTTCATCTCTGTTTATTTGTTCTTTAATTCTTCTAGATGTTTGTTCTTTAATTCTTCTAGGTGTTTGTTAAACATTTCTTGCATCTTTTGATCTTTGCCTCCATTTTCTTTCTGAAGTCCTGGATCATCTTCACTATTATTATTGTGAGTTCTTTTTCTGGAAGGTTGCCTATCTCCACTTCATTTAATTGTTTTTCTGGGTTTTATCTTGCTCCTTCATCTGGTACATAGCTGTCTGCCTTTTCATTTTATCTGTCTTTCTGTGAATGTGGTTTTCGTTCCCCAGGCTGCAGGACTGTAGTTCTTCTTGGTTCTACTGTCTGCCCTCTGGTGGATGAGGCTATTTAAGAGCCTTGTGCAAGTTTTCTGATGGGAGGGACTGATGGTGGGTAGAGTTGGGTGTTGCTCTGGTGGGCTGAGCTCAGTAAAGCTTTAATCTGCTTGTCTGCTGATGGGTGTGGCTGGGTTCCCTCCCTGTTGGTTGTTTGGCCTGAGGCAACCCAGCACAGGATGCTGCAGGCTCTTTGGTGGGCCTAATGGCAGACTCTGGGAGGGCTCATGCCAAGGAGTATTTCCCGGAACTTCTGCTGCCAGTGTCCTTGTCCCCACAGTGAGCCACGGCCATCCCCCGCCTCTGCAGGAGACCCTCCAACACTAGCAGGTAGGCCTGCTTCAGTCTCCTATGGGGTCACTGCTCCTTCCCCTGGGTCCTGATGTGCACACTACTTTGTGTGTGCCCTCCAAGAGTGGAGTCTCTGTTTCCCCCAGTCCTGTCAAAGTCCTGCAGTCAAATCCCACTAGCCTTCAAAGTCTGATTCTCTAGGGATTCCTTCTCCCGTTCCCGGACCCCCATTTGGGAAGCCTGACGTGGGACTCAGAACTGTCACTCCAGTGGGTGGACTTCTGTGGTATAAGTGTTCTGCAGTTTTTGAGTCATCCACCCAGCCGTTATGGGATTTGATTTTATTGTGATTGTGCCCCTTCTACCGTCTCATTGTGGCTTGTCCTTTGTCTTTGGATGTGGGGTATCTTTTTTGGTGAGTTCCAGTGTCTTCCTGTTGATGACTCTTCAGCATTTAGTCGTGATTCCCGTGCTCTTGCAAGATGAAATGATAGCGGTCCTTCTAGTCCGCTGTCTTGAACCAATCTCCTTATCTGCTTTTGATTTCGGTTTCCCTCTAAAGCTATTTACAGAATGACTGAAACTCAAGCCTTGTATATGATAAGCTTTAGCAATGTATTTCTTCTGTAGACAGTAGGATCAGTCTACTGATATTGAATTTACTAGTTAAGGGCAGTACAAATAAAGTCAGACATAAAGGTGATGGATAAATTATTTTTATACTGAAGTCCATATTCCCTCTGATCTCTATTACAGAGAATTGTGTTTCTCCAGGAAAAGAAATGGATCAAATGGGGTAAAATTTCTCATAACATTTCAGTCAGAATTTCCATACATTTTAATGTAAAATATGTACTGCATTTACTGGATATTCTGTACATACACAGATAAGTGTAAATGTATACGAGTATATACATGTAATTTTTTTCAGGTAACCTCTTGAAGAAGCCAAGAGACTTAAGTTTACATTAGAGTCTAGTTTGTTGATGGCTATATACTCCAAACGTAGAAACAGTGTCTGGCATGTGGAACTTGTTTAGTGAACATTTGGTGAATTGGTAATACAGGAGTTCACATTTATTAATCATGTATTCCATTGACTTTTATGTTAATAAACATCCCAGGTCTACCTGGAGATAGTTGTTCTTCCCAGTCTGCGTTCAGGGAGGGGAGTGTTCCTTAAAAATACATCTTTCTGTGCCTTTAAGTTGCAGTTAGTCCTATAATCAATAAATGTTAGTAAGCTTAAGAACTTAAAATAAAGGACTTACCTGGTGGCGCAGTGGTTAAGAATCTGCCTGCCAGTGCAGGGGACACGGGTTTGAGCCCTGGTTTGGGAAGGTCCCACATGCTGCAGAGCAACTAAGCTGGTGTGCCACAACTACTGAGCCTGCACTCTAGAGCCTGTGTGCCACAACTACTGAGCCCGCACGACACAACTACTGAAGCCTGTGTGCCTAGAGCCTGTGCTCCGCAGCAAGAGATGCCAGTGCAATGAGAAGCCTGCGCACTGCAACAAAGAGTAGCTCCTGCTCACTGCAACTAGAGAAAGCCCGCGCGCAGCAAAGAAGATCCAATGCAGCCAAAAATAAATGAATACATAAACTTATTTTAAAAATTAAAAAAGAAAAAAAGAACTTAAAAGGAGAAGCAAAAAATTTCTGGGTAGCTGTTGGCTCATTTGTAGTGTACATTGAGTCAGCAGGGGTTTATTAAGAGTTGTGAGCCTTCTGCCAAGTACTTCCCTAACACTCCATCAGTGGCCCTGTGAGTGGAGTGACGTGTTAAGGTTCTGAGATTTAAGCAAGGCAGACTGGTTCAGGCTGGGCCTAAAGAGATGCAATATGGTACCTGGATTCAGTTAATATGTAACCGAAAGGTTGACTGAAGTCCACATTTAGATGTTTTCTTCTTAGGGGTACTATTTTTAGGATATTTCCATATTCAAATTGATCTATAAAGATGTTAGAGAAGAGCATTGTGTTTTGGTTTTATAGACTTTTATAATTTGCTTAATTTGTTCTGCCTCTGCCATGGTTATATTACTGTTCTTAAAAAGTAGATGAGTTATCTAATTATTTCAGTGTTTCCTTAACTTTTATTGTAAAGTCATTTATTACCAAGCATCTCTTTGAGGCCGAAGTATTCTTCTTCAGGAATGTAATGTTTTAAGGTGTTGAGTTATCATAGGCACATACAGTGTACAGGTTTCTTGAAAGAGCCAGCTAGATGGGGAGGAACTGGCTTCTGAATAAGGCTTAAATAATAAGAAGATACCATTTATGTGGTGAACAGCAAGCATTCTTAGTTGTTTTTTTGTTTTTTGTTTTTTTTGCGGTACGCGGGCCTCTCACTGCTGTGGCCTCTCCCGTTGTGGAGCACAGGCTCCAGACGCGCAGGCTCAGCGGCCATGGCTCAGGGGCCCAGCCGCTCTGCGGCATGTGGGATCTTCCCAGACCGGGGCACGAACCCGTGTCCCCTGCATCGGCAGGCGGACTCTCAACCACTGCGCCACCAGGGAAGCCCAAAAGCATTCTTAGTTTTGCCACACTAATTAGAAGATTAGAGAGGGTGAAACCTACAGAATGTGAGATGTATCCATGTGCAGAGGAGTATATGTCCATCTGTCTATCCAGGCAGCACCCAGATGGACACAAATTGAAACTGAACCATGCCCTTAATATTGTTTTTGAATATCTGCTATGTTTTCAGCTTTGTTAGAGTTGCCATGTCATCAAATGGGTGTATTATATAAAGAGAAGATAGAGAAAAGTTTGAAATCAGCAGCCACTGTCAATCCCCTGTTTAAATCCCAAACCTCTTCCTATAGCAGTCATTTTGTCCTGCCATTTGATGACGCATACAGTTCATCTTTCGGTTCATTTGGTGAAATGAATACTTAAAGGAATGATAGTTTTCAAGTTCGAAGGTTTAGTTTTTCCTAACATAATGGGTGTTGCTTTTCCTTATTATTCACTGAGAGTTTCACTTTTTAGAGAACATAAGATAAATCTATCTTGTTGATGGTAAAGGTGTCCCAGTTATGTCTCTTTTTTATGAATTTTTACCTAATCATCAAAGACATAGAATTTTTAACGATTACTTCTATTATTATAAACTATTCCATACATTAGAGTTTATAATGTGCCTGTGAAAAATATTTTAGAACTTTTACTTCCTAATGCTTATAAACATTCTTATTCTTGCCTCTAGATTGTCAACTGCATAATGATCACTATTGCGTCCTGGAGATTCCTATGAATAGGTAGAAACTTAAAGATTTCCTTATAGAAGACACATTTAAATGGATCATTTTTTTCAGCTGTAATTTGATCTCAGAAGCATAGGCTGTGGAGTCAGATGGACTCTACACAAGACTACATCTAACTCAGTTGTTCACTGATTGGGCTGTGAGAAAGTTACTTAACTTCATCTGTGAAATGGGGTGAATACTGACCATGTAAGGTTCTTAAGAGGATTAAAAGTGCTGCAGGGTACACTGCAACTCAGCACATTGGCAGGGTTGCTAAGAAAACGTTTGTACTCACACTGACAGTGGGTCAAAAGTGGCCTTTGACTTTTTTTTTTTTACTGCTTTAACTGTTCCTTGAAATGGAATTTCAAGCATGTTATTGTCTCTATTCAAAACAAGGGGAATGTCATTATACTGCACATCTTACATTAAACGTCTCTAGAATACAGGATTGGCTTGCTTTAAGCCATTAGGAAAGAATAACATTTATTCTTTATATTGTTAGATATCTTAAAATATTTTCTATACAATCATAATAATAGATGTTTGAGTTTAATTATACTTTGCCCAATTTAACTTTGCAATTTTATTAAAGCGTAATCAAAGCTCAAATATATGAAAGTATTAGGACATAAGTCATCTATCGTTCAGTGGATTATAGTTATTTCAGGAATATTATCACCTCATACTGTTGATATTAACAAAATTATCACTTCAAACAACAAGTAAATTATTTAAACATAATAGTACATTTTTATAATTACACAATTTTCTTCAAAGACTATAATTATTTTAACAAAACAAGGAGCTATATTATAAATTCTTAATGAATTTTAAAGTATGAGAGCTATTTTTGTAAATTGATTATCTCAACCTGATAACTATAAAAAATTAAAAAAATTTTAACCAGCTGTGAACTCATGACCTTAAGTCTGTTATTCCATAACTAGAAAAGCAAAATTTCCCTTCATTTTAGGTCATTGGCTTAGCATTTCATAATGAATTGATTCAAGAGAAGAAAGTATTTTTATTTCTAATAATTTTCATGCACATGAGCATGAAGCAGTACACCTTTGTCCTTTGTCCCTAGTAACTTTTATTTATTAATTTTGAATATCTCTAGTGTATCTAAACTGGTTTTGAAGATAATTTAGGACCATCTATGAAAATACCTTGGTTCCTTCAAAAAGCTGCTCTGTAAGTTAGCACGTATGTATTAGGTGTTTGTGATCTTTTTATAGCAATTTTGCCTTTTCCTAGTCGAATATGTGAACTTTCTAACCATAACAACTATGGATTTTATAGACTTTAGTTATATATTTTTTCAATTATTAGTGTATTGTATATTGAAATTCTAAACCTTTCTGGCCCACCTATAAGAGTGAGGAGTGTTGGCACTCTTTCTCCAGCTCTTGTGTTCCTTTTTAGAACCTGAACTCCCTATAGTAATCTCATTGGAAAAATGTTTTATTTAAAGATAGAGTAGGGCTTCCCTGGTGGCGCAGTGGTTGAGAGTCCGCCTGCTGATGCAGGGGACACAGGTTCGTGCCCTGGTCCGGGAAGATCCCACATGCCGCAGAGCGGTGGGGCCCGTGAGCCATGGCCACTGAGCCTGCGCGTCTGTGCTCCGCGATGGGAGAGGCCACAACAGTGAGAGGCCCGCATACCGCAAAAAAAAAAAAAAAAAAAAAGATAATGTAATATACTTTCTGCTCCTCTATTTGTTTATCTGATAAATGTTTACTATGTGCAAAGTGTTGGACACTGTCAAGGTCACGATGTGATAATAGAAGGCAAACTAATTAGGTAGAATAAAGGTAGATAAATAAACCTCATTAAGAGTTCTGAGGAAGATCTAAAATCCCAGGTAGGAATATCAGGGAAGACTACACAGAGGAGTAAATACAGAAGTCTGGAGAAGGCAAATACAGGCATACCTCATTTTATTGTGCTTTGCAGATATTGCATATTTTACAGATTGAAGGTGAGACAACCCTATATCGAGTAAGTTTATCAGCATCATTTTTTTCCAACAGCATTTGCTCACTTTGTGTCTCTTTGTCACATTTTTGTAATTCTTGCAATATTTCAAACTTTTCCATTATTATTATATTCATCATAATGATCTGTGGTCAGTGATCTTTGATGTTATTATTACAAAAAGTTTATGACTTGTTGAAGGCTCAGATGATGGTTAGCATTTTTTAGCCATAAAAAATATTAAGGCATGTACATTTTTTTAGGCATAATGCTGTTGCACACTTAATAGACTACAGTATAGTGTAAACATACTTTTATATTCACTGGGAAACCAAAAAATTTGTGCAACTTGCTTTATTATGTTGATATTTGCTGTATTCAGGTGGACTGGATCCAAATCCACAATATCTTCGAGGAATGCCTGTAGACTCCTTTTGCCATTTGGATGGGATGTTTGTGAGGGTAAAATGGGAAATTTTGGTCGCAAGCTAGATGTAAGAGGGTCTTAAAAGTCACAGTGAGTTTACTTTTTTTTTCTTAAAGGCAGATAAACCACTGAAAATTTTTGAGTAGACAATATAAAGGATGGATTGGAAGGGAAAAGAGGTAGGCATTGGAAAGTTTGGTTTGGGGGGCTTTAGCATACATATCCTAGGTAAGAAGAAATTTGCTTTTCTAATAGGATTTGAGAGTTGTAAATAGGACCATTGTGGGAGACATTATGAAGGTTATACCCTGTCTGGATGTATCTTAAAATATTTTGGATTGAGGTATCCAACTCACAAAATCAAATAAATCTTCTCCCAGTTTGCAAGGCAAAAATTAATGGATACTCACTTTTAAGGATTCCTTCAATGATTTTCTCAAATGTCTGATGCCTACTACTATTTAGCCTGTGTGTGTCTGTTTCTGTGTGTTTTTAGTGATTGTAAATTTAGCTTTCACTCTGTTTCTCAAAGAATACAAATCCTGTCTTATCGCTTGAACCAAACTACTAATGTGTAGAATTTAGCAGCAGATTGAACTTGTGTTGGGGATGTAGAAGGAATCATAAGAGGGAAGGAAGCGGTGGGGGGGGGTGTTGAAAAGGAAGTCAGAGGTAGGTTTTTAATTTAAGTGTAGATGTTTAGATAATCCTACTACCAGATGTAGAGAGATAGTAGTAGAAACTGATTTATGGGAGGGGAAGGTGAAGTTTGGGATGGATTGGATTCGAAATGCAGAGAGTATCCATGTGATTATGTATAGGATGCATTTATGAATTTGATATGAGTTTGGAAGAGATTCCAGTTGAAGATGGGTATAGCTTAAGAGAGGGGTGTAGCTGAAACTTTGAAAATTGGTGAAAGTAGAAAATATGGCTAAGACAGAACCTCTGAAAACACCTACCTACTTGTTAAGAGACATCTAAAGGAAAAAAGAACAGTCAGGTCTTTGGTGGGAAGAGCAATATAGTGCTAAGGAAGATGGGAAAGAGTTTTCAAGAAAAATAGAGACATTTAATGCTTAAAAAAGATGTTTGGGGAGACTTCCCTGGCGGTCCAGTGGTTAAGACTTTGCTTTCCAGTGCAGGGGGTGCAGGTTTGATCCCTGGTCGGGGAACTAAGATCCCACCCACATGCCATGTGGCCAAAAAACCAAAACATAAAACAGAAGCAGTATTGTAACAAATTCAATAAAGACTTTAAAAAAAATGGTCCACATCCCCCAAAAAAATCTTTTAAAAAAAATTAAAGGGTGTTTGGGTTAGGTGATCCATGGGTCCTTTGGAGAAAGCAGTTTTTAAAATAATTAATTCATTTTATTGAAGTATAGTTGATTTACAACATTATATTGTACAACATAGTGATTCAGTATTTTATACATTATACTCCATTCAAATTTATCTTAAAATATTAGCTATATTCCCTGTGCTGTACAATATATTCTTGTAGCTTGTTTATTTTATACATAATATTTGTACCTCTTTAATCCCCTACCCTTACCTTGCCCCTCCTCCCCCTTTCCCTCTCACCAGTGGTAACCACTAGTTTGTTCTCTGTATTTGTAATTATGTTTCTGTTTTGTCATATTCATTTATACTCATTTGTTTTATTTTTTAAATTTCACATAGAAGTGATAATATACAATATTTATCTTTCTCTGTCTGACTTATTTCACTAAGCATAATACTCTCTAGGTCCATCCATGTTGTTACAAATGGCAGAATTTCATTCTTTTTTATGGCTGAATAGTATTCCAATGTGTGTGTGTGTGTGTGTGTGTGTGTACACACACACACATATATATATATATATACACACACACATATACCACATCTTCTTTATTCCTTCATCTGTTGATGGACACTTAGGTTGCTTTCATATCTTGGCTATTATAAATAATGCTGCTATGAACACTGGGGTGCAGATATCTTTTTGAATTAGTGTTTTTATTTTCTTGGGATGTATACTCAGGAGTGGAATTGCTGGGTCATATGGTAGTTCTATTTTTAGTCTTTTGAGGAAGCTTCATACTGTTTTCTGTAGTGGCTGCACCAATTTGCACTCCCATTAACAGTGTACCAGGGTTCCTTTTTGTCCATATCCTCGCCAACATTTGTTATTTGTAGACTTTTTGGTGATAGCCATTCTGATATTGTGGTTTTGATTTACATTTGGAGAAGCAGTTTTTGTAGAGTAGTCAGGGAAGAAGCCAAGTTGTATATATGTTTTCAGTATTCCCCCTTTCATTTCCACTTTCTTGATTCTATTTTTAGCTGAAACTGTGTTGAGCCACTGTCTTCGTGGAGTAATCTATAATGACTCAAAGCCACTCCCTGGGAGCATAGAACTCATCTTCGATAAATATAGTTTTAATATTCTTTTCTTTAAATGTGTTACCTAAGACTGTTTCAAATCAGATCTTATCCAGATGCTAATATTATTTCCTCAGATACACTAAGTGTGACTTTCTTTAAAATATCATCAGCAAACATACTTCCTAAATGCCTCACCCGTAGGACTTACATTTATTATAATTGACATTACAGAGGGATAAGTGAATTCCCTGTCATTGCCAGTTCTTCTTTTACTCTAAGTACACTGGTACTTTTAGAAAGGCCTACTGTTTTAATAAAGATCCTGTAGAAAGCTCTTGGGATTAGTAGGGCCACCTGCATATGAAATTTCTAGGTTAGAATCAGATACATAGCCACTTTTGTTTCCATCTGCAGACAATAGTTGTAAGGGTATAAAAGACTCACCCTAAGTAGTAATAATGATTATAATTTTAAAGAACTGCAGTAGTTATTATTTGCATTTCATGTGCTAATTTCTGTATGTGTGTGTGTGTTTATTTTTTTTTTCTTATCTTCACAATGACTCTTAGATGTAGGTATCATTACTCATATTATATATATGAGAGAGCTGAGGCTCAGAACATTTAAATAAATTGTCTGAGCTTCTTGAGTAATTGAAGACAGAGCCAGGATTCAAATCAACTCTTTCTGACTTTCAAAGACCATGTTCTCTACATGGCCCATGCAGGTTAATGATGTAAATATTTGGAATTTGAGCTTTAACAACCTTGATGGCAACTACTTGGTCCAGTAGAGCCCAATTGGAGCCCAATGCCTTATTACTTTCTTACCTTTTCCTTCCAACTAGGGATGAATAGTTTCATTTGCTTAAACATATCGCCATTCTCTACTGTTGATTGTCAGGCTCTCTTCTGTATATTTAATTCCCTTATTTATTTAATCTTCACATCAACTATTTGAAAGATAGATGTATTTCCCCCTCAATGTTTTATTTTGAAACTTCAAACATATAGCATATGTTTATACTCACCACCTAGATTTAACCATTAACATTTTACTATACTTATTTTATTACATACCTATAATCTGTGCATCCATCATCAGTTCAATTTCTTTTTGATGCATTTAAAAGACATCACTGCAAATCCCCTAATTACTTCAGCATGTATATTATTGATTGTAGCTCAGTATTTATGTACAAGTATTTTCTTTTGATGTAAAATTTACATTCAGTGAAATACACAAATCTTAAATATATATTTTCTGGATTTTGATAATCTCATATATGTACCTGTATAACCCAAATACTTATGAAGATATAAAACATTACTATTGGTAGGTGTCTCTCTTTACTCCCATTTTGTACCTGAGGAAACTGAAACACAGAGCAATTAAGTAATCTTCCCTAGGGCATACTGCTAATAGGGACAGAGCTGCAAGCTCTGGCAGTCTGGCTGTAGGGTTTGTGCTCTTAACCACACCACCATGCTGCCTGTGGGTTATCCTCACATGTTCAGGTATCCTTTTACATTCATGTGTACAAATGTAATTTTGTTTTTAACATAAGTGTGTAGACACAGAAGTAGTATGCTTAGGATTGGTGAGTGTAGAAATGCTGTTCTAGAGATGCATTGGTTTCTTACAAGAAGTTTATGGCAAGAGAAACTAAGAGGGAAAGAAGTACCCTTCGTCAAAATACTATGGTGAATCTCTGTGTAATAATTGTGTCTTAACTGGCATCCTTGATTAATGTTTCCACATATAAAGTGACAATTTTTTAAAGACAACACTGAGGTTCAGAAAAATCCTAAAGTGCCACTTGAAACAGTTAAAGGTAAATAATGTTCAGGATAGTTTTGTATTAAGCATATTTTGGCTCTGTTATAATTATTAGAAAATTGTTCATCTATGCGTGGTATATGTAGTACCACTTGCCTTGATACCTCAGACTCCAAAATAATATAATTAAACCAATTTGGGATTTACAGTTGTGAAATTTGTAAAGTTTTTAGCAAAGAAACTGAATGTAATTCTTTGGCCTTTCCAAATAAATTGCATAAAAATATGAATAAAGATTGGAATAAATGATATAAATTTTTTTTGTTTGTAATACTTAGGTGTACCATCCTTATGAGAAGAAATTGTGTTATCTTTCCTGCATTGTGTTCATACCACAAGCCGTATCTTAAATTTGACCAGTTCCCTTTGTTCACTATTCAGTTATAAAAAAGCACTGTCATATGTATTTTTAAAAAAACCCTAAGTATTGCTCAAAAAGCTATTAAAAAACACATGTAGTTAACAGAACCTAGCCAGTCGCTAGAGGGCAGAACAGTACTATACTTTAGGCCTGATTTGACAATTTAAAAGATTGCTGAACATGGGAAAATATTGATGCACAATTGAATAGAAATTTCTTTGTGGTCTTATTGTCTTCCTGTGAAATCCACTCACATGCTTATTACACTTATATCAAAGGAGCTTTTCTGACAATTACAGAAAATTGATTACAATTGATTGCTTCTAAAAGGGCATGATTATTTAAGAGAGCATCTGAATTCCTCAAGAGAAAATACTAATGGTTACAAAGAGTGGTGCATTAAATCATTGCTACTATATGTAGTACCCTGAAATAGAATTGCAGTATAGACTTTAGGTACGACATTATGAGAGAACATGTTTGAGACAGGTTTACTAGTACTTAGATGTAAGAACTCATTGAAATGTGGAGCTTTTGATCTTTCAGCTGAAATTTGTTGAATCACCAAAACTTTGAAATTACAGTTGCAAAAGCAATGAACTAACTCTAGCTCCTTTTTTTAAAATGTTAAAATTTTGTCAAGTGCCTGTTTATGTAATTTCCTTTCTGTTTGAAATTTTCTGTCATTCTGATATAGTTTTATTCTGCTTTATTTTTTTCTGATAGATTTTTTAAAATAAATGAAGCTCTGAAGTAAAGTATCCTAGTGAGTAACCTCAGCAGTTCATTGTCTGAACAGATAGAAAGTTTTATCTTGAATGTGTAGTTTGAACTTTATTTTATAAAAACAATTTGGATTTATATATGATTCATTTCTAATAGAGAACATAGGACATCAGAAAAAGCACTGGAGTTTGGAATCAGAAGATTTGGGGCCCCAATTATCATATTCTTGCTTGTGACCTTGGGCAAGTCACATTACCTCTCTGAAGTAACCAGTTTCTAAACTGAAGAATTAGAAAAATATTTCCTTATTTACAGCTGGGTTAATATGAGAATCATGTTTGTATCTGTGTGTAGGTCTCCAAAGATGCTACCACATAAAGATGAATTTTAATAGATAAAGTTACAAGCTCAGAAAAACCTTAGAAATAACTTTGAAGTGGTCAGTTATATCATAAATTTAGTTAACATGAACGTACCTATTATAGGAGTCAATATTACCAAAAATGTGGTTTCCAACCTAAAACCCAAGTTTGGATTGCTGACCTCTTCCCTGTCTCTGAGTGTCTCTCGTAACTCCTGACTCTTTGACTCCTCTCACTCTGTTCTGTCCTCTGTTTATTTCCATGTTCCCTCTCTCTGTGTTTCTCCTGACTGTCTTTGGTCTCTCTCTGTGTTTTTCTTGTCCCAGGCACCCTCAGGAAGACCCCAAGCCTCTAACGGTACCTGGTATCATCTCCAGCATGTTTGTAGATGTGGAGGAGTCACTGGGACATTGAGAAATACCAGAGGCGAATTGTTCCGCTGTAGTAAGTCAATCAGCATTTATTAAGTGACTACTGTTTACGGAGCACAGTTGATGGTGCTTTGGGCAAAGAAGAATGAGTTAGGGCATAGCTCAGAAGAAATAAACTTGTAAACACTTTTCAGTGGCTCTTGCAGGCTGGACACACATGCAGATGAAAACAACACCGAAGTACAAGGCTGACAAATAATTATATAAGTGAGTTGTGTTGTATGTGTGCCGAAGAGGCCCAGAGTTAATGGAGTAGAGAAAAGCAGGTGGTATTAATCAGGTTTCCTGCATGAGTTTAAAATTAGGTTTTGAAGTATTATTGGAAGAAAGATGAGGAAAAAGAGGGTGGAAGTGAGTAATTTCTCACTTGGGAAGCCTGTTTGCTTGCTTGCGAGTGAGTCCCCTGATGGGAGGGCAGTGAAATGAGAATGCTGTGTTTCAGCCTACCAGCAGCTAACTTTCCTTAAACTTCCAGTCTTAGAGAAAGTCAAGTTATGAAAAGAAGTACAGCCAAATTGAGAATTTCCATAAACATACTTGCATCTGTTGCCAGCTTTAGAATTTATAGTTTAACGGTAAATTGTGATTATGAAGTAATAATGAGGTACTGTGACATAAAGTTAATACAAACTGTCAATATTAGAATATGATCTAGGGATGCATTATAAATGCTAAGATGAATTAAAATAGTAAACCTCAGTAGAACAAGTCAGTTATGTGTTTATGTTGGAAATTTATCTGTGCTGTTGTATTTTAAATAGTCCTACCTACGGACGCACCATGGTTTTCAGAGTTGAATATGGTTTGAATTCTACTGCTGCTAACTATGTAATGTTGGGCAATCTACGTAACAGACATCTCAGTTTCCTCCTATGTAAACTAAAAATGAAAATGTTTACCTCAGAGGGTTGCTTTGTGAATTAAAAGAGATAATTTTATAAAGTCCTGAGTGTGTGCTAGGTACTTGTTACTTGCAGATACTTAAAATGTACCTTTAAAATAGTTTGTTAAATAGTGTTATTTCTGAGAGCTTTTTAGAAATAGAAGTAACCCCATAGTCTTTAGAAAATGCTATATATACAAGGAGTATTTATAACATGTGAATAAGATACAAAGAATAACATTAACATGAATAACTGAGTACCTACCACTAACTTAGGAAATAGAGCTATGCCTGGCCCAGATTCCATCACCTCTCTTTAACTACCACCACAATCCTGAGGGTTGAGTTTATTAATTCCATGTTTTCCTTTATAGTTTTTTCCCACGTTTTATGTATCCCCTACGTTGTTTTGCTTGTTTTTGAATTTTATATAAATAATATACTATATGTTTTCTTTTGCAACACCTATTTTGCCACTCAGCGTGTTTGAGAGGTTCATCCTTGCTTATACCTGTAATTCATTTATGATCACAGTTGTATTTCATTGTATGAAAATACCACAATTTATTTATCCACTTTCTTTTGTTGGCTATTTAGATTGTCTCCAGTTTTGTTATGGGAGATAAAACTGCAAAGGAAAAAGTCTTGAGAGTCCTATTCATGCCTCTTTATGCACATACTATTTCTCTAGGATGTATGTTCATGGGTAGTAATGCTAGGTCAATCTAACCTGAAACTCTGTAGGATCATGGCAAATGGATTTACATAGAACTTGTTACATCTTAATCCTCCCTCTAGCTGAGTATAAGTGTTCTCATTCTGTATCTCTTATATAGTTCTTTAAAATGACTAGATTTTTTAAAAATTAATTTTGTAAGTTGCCTGTAACACCATTTTAGCAATAATCCTGATGACCTTTTTAAAACTAGTTTTATCCTTTGCAGCAGCTGCTTGTATTTCTTAGTTTTCCAGTTGTCACTCACACCTTTTCTCAAACCCAGTTAAGTCCAGACATCCTGAAATAGCTGGGTATGTTTGCTAGCTAAGTGTTTTCTCCCAGGAAAACTACATCATAATAATGTAATGTTCTCATGTTAAATGAAAGTTGTCAGCTATTCCTGCCTTCTACAGATAGTTTGGGCAGAGAAATGTACACATCTTTTTTTTTTTTTTTTTTTTTTTGCGATAACGCGGGCCTCTCACTGTTGTGGCCTCTCCCGTTGCGGAGCACAGGGCTCCGGACACGCAGGCTCAGCGGCCATGGCTCACGGGCCCAGCCGCTCCGTGGCATGTGGGATCTTCCCGGACCGGGGCACAAACCCACGTCCCCTGCATTGGCAGGCGGACTCTTTTTTTTTTTTTTTTTTTTTCTTTTTTGTACACATCTTTTACTGATTTCTTTTTTCCTTAATTTGAATTGAGATGGAGAAAGAGTGACCCACAGAGGACTGTTTGCAACCTGTGTTTTGTTCTGTGTTGCACAAGTCCCAAAAGCTCGAGTAAATGACAACTTCTATTTGCCACTCTTTCCCCTTTTCTGTCCTTCACCTACTTCTGTTTTTCTCAGCTATTGGTTCTTTTGGTATCTGATTATACTTGCACAATCCATTCCAATTTCCATATCACAGTTCCTCCTAACTTGGTACTTTGTACTTGGTGGTCTGTGATTTTAGTTGACTGACTTCAGTGTTTTGCCTATTGTCAAACTTGGTACCACTATCTACCACATTCATTTTCTGAGGTTTTCCAGGGGAGTCTTCCAGATTCAGGTCTAGTGCCTAGTACTTATTAATCAATTGATGTTTATTGAATGAAGAAAGGAAAGATGTAAATGTAGTAAGGACAGAAATGCCTTTTCCCAGCTCAGCAATAATAATTACCCTAAAAGCAGTGGGCAGAAATCATGCATACTCTAAACAGTTCTGCCTGTGGGTAGCTTTGTAAACCATAAGTAGTCATTTCTTCTTGAGCTTCACTCTGGGATTTTGCAAAATGAGAGTGGTAGAACAGTGATCTGGAAGAATCCTTTTGACTCCAACCTTTTTGTATTTTATCTTCAATTGAAATGAAATACAGTTTCTCATGGGATGTCTGGGCACCACTACCAAAGCCTGAATCCATCTACCTTACCGGGCTATGTCACAGCAACCTGCCAGTTATTGTGTCTCATAACCGTAGCAAGTGGGGCATACATCGAACTTCCCTTCATGTTATTTAGCTTTGATTTGCTCTGGAGAAAGAATAGATTTATCTTTCTTTGAAAAAGGATAATGAATTCCTTTAGCTTCCCAATTTCTTTCACCAGGCAGCCCAGGCATTGTTCAGCGCATAACCTTGAGTCCTGGCCTCTTCCTCCTCCTCCCCCACCCAGCCCCTCAGCTGTGAGTGGGGCAGTGCGTCCTCCCTTTGCTACTTGCTGTACCATCTAACTCCACGTCTCCTTTCACATGCCAGCTACCATCTTTGAGTCAGTGTTGGTTTTAACTTTCGGTTTTAACTGTTGTGGATCCTTGAAGTCAATGGGTTTGTCTTTATCTGGTGCTAGAGGCAAGTTGCCCGTTCCTTTCTCCTGTGGTTTCTCTGCTAGGAACTCCTTAACCCAAGGTAAATGGCGAGTGAGACCTGAACTCCTTCGCTCGCTGCCTTCCCATAGCTGTTGCAGGGACTCTCACTCTAAGATAGATCTGTGCTATAACCCCTTTCAAGGAGTTTATCTGACTCTTCGGATTTGCACATGACTAGTGTTTCCTGAACCTGTTACTTGTCCAGAATTCATTTTGTGAGTACCGCTGAACTCTGGATCAGAGGCCAAAGAAGCCAGAGAGCAGACTACACAGGGCAAGGGACACAAACTGTCTTAACTTTCTGTAAATTGTAAACACTGCCCAGTCACTCCCTGAGGGTCCTGGCCAGAGAGCTGTCTATTTGAGCATTAACCAAGATTAAGGAGGCTCTTTCTTTCATTAAGGGACACAGAATAATCTAATCTTGTCATGATATTATGGATCTGCTTTGTGAAAAATCCCATGTAAGTCAGGCAAATTTTAGGCTAAGGAGAGTAAGGCAAGCGAAAAGTTTTGTAACTAAAAAAAAAAATGAAAAAGGGAGAAAACTTTTAAAATGAGGATCTATTTTTAATAACATTAACTTAATTCTAAATGGGATTTTAAAAATCTTTTTAGGTTTTTTTTTTTTTTAATGTTAAAATACTCAGTGAAAGACCAGTCGTTAACCTCCAACCTCACCTCCAGCCTCAGTACACACGAAACACTGGAGATTTACTGTGCAATCCTGCCATGAGGACCCAGAAGCCAGGCTACCTGTGATAATTCACCCCTCCTAACCGCTTCCTTCACAGAACTCTACAAAACCATATTACGTCAAATGTTCTGTTCTGAAAGAAGCAGTTTATACCATCCTATCTCTAGAAGAACAGATTAATGTTTGTTCCTCAGGAATACAAGGAGAGAAACATCCTTTTATGCTCACTCTAACTGCCTTTATATTGTGACTTTGGTTAATGTAAAAGGCTTGACCTATTAAGTGTTCACATTAATATTTTAACTTATCAGTTATAAGTTTCTTTTGTAATACTAATTCACTTAGTATTTTAATTTAGACAGACTTGAAAGTGCGTCTGAAAACCTAGTCATTTAGTATTTTAGTTTAATGTCTTTTGAAAAAGAACCATATATTCTCTAATGACTAAGTTGCAGCAAATATTAAAAATACACCATTGTGTTAATAAGTTGAATCATGTTTAAATACAGTAGAAAATTTATAAATGTATATAAACAAGTGATACAAAATTTTCCTTTGGTAGAAACTAGGAAATGCATTTATTACAGATTTTCCACTGAATGGTCTTAACTTGGAAGAGGAATTTTTAAATGCTAAATTAATAAATTTTGAACTGCACATTTAATTTTTACTCTCGGTTTATATTTTTTATATGGCAAAGTTAGTAATACATACAACAGTAAGGTCAAAGTTGAGCTTTATGTAATTACTCATGTAATTATACAAAATACAGATTTATCTGTATTACTAAAAAACATCTTTTTAAAATAGTTCTGAATAACTTCATTCAAATTTAGGTGTTGCTAGAATAGCAATATTCATTTTGTGTGGGAGTTTGTATCTGGATAAGAAAACAGTGAAATGTTCAAATGGGTCTGTAATTTTTTTTTTTTTTTGAGGTACGCGGGCCTCCCACTGTTGTGGCCTCTCCCGTTGCGGAGCGCAGGCTCCGGACGCGCAGGCTCAGCGGCCATGGCTCACGGGCCCAGCTGCTCCGCGGCATGTGGGATCTTCCCGGACCGGGGCACGAACCCGTGTCCCCTGCATCGGCAGGCGGACTCTCAACCACTGCGCCACCAGGGAAGCCCGGGTCTGTAATTTTGAGGAAAAAGAAGTGAGGAATGAATCTGTTTTCCTGAAGTTAATTTCCATTCATTATCTTAGTTGCAAAATCTACATTTCTGAAAGGCTGACTAGGTTGTATTAAATCTGAATAATAAATCACTGATTCTTTTTTTTTAATAAAAGCAATAGAACAGAAAGCAGAGCAGCAGCACTTTAATATTGATAATTGTTTTGAGGGATTGGGACTCCTAGGAAGCTCACCCGGGCACCGTAATGTTGTTAAAGATCACTAAATATGGTATTCTTCTGTGTCTGTTCCAAACTGTTTCCCCCACAAAATCTTCCTCAGATTCTGTACATTTCTTTTGTGCTTTGCTGGTGGATACTTCACTCCCTTTCCCTGTGCTAGCCAAGCACGGTGTCTTGTTTGAATGATGGCATCATTGCTCTTTGGTTAAGGTCTGTTTTGAGCTTAGGAGAATCTTGGCTGCTGCTTTCATCCATTTATAGTAATTTCTGTTACTTAGCCCTTACACTGGGTAGATGGCAGTGTTACTTTCTGTGAGTTTCAAGCTGCCCTGTAAACACAGGATTTGTGTTCATCAATTAGTACCCTGTCAACTGTGAAGGACCTCTCTGGACCTAGGGAAGTCCGTGCCCTGGAACTCTCGAGTCAGAGAACGTCTAGATCTCAGTGCCAGGGCAAGAGTGAGTGAGTCTGATTTTTCACTGAATGGAATCATCCAGTCAGCTGTTCTCTCGAGATTAAAGCTCATCAAGACAGCCTTTCTTCTGCTCTTACTGGAGCTTACTCAAGGATTGTTTCTTTTTCCTTCAAACTTTAAAAAATGTGCCAGAGATTTTTTTGGTGGGTCTGTGTAAAATTATTTTCATTTAAATAATTTCAAAGACAGTTTTCGTTGAGAGGTTCTGACTCTTTTACTCTTTGTACTTAGTAAGGATGGTGAAATCGCGATGGGGTTGCGTTCTCCTGTTTCTCCCTTTACATTTTGCTGGGGACTTCAGAGACCCATAGGGCTACCCACCCTTCCTCATCCCCCTCCTCCATTTAGAGTTTACAGTTATGAGGAGGATGAACCTGGACAAGTTTATCTTACAGGATTTAAGCCTATCATTTTCAGTGGGGGACTCCGTAAGACTCACTGTCTGTGGTTAAGAGGCTACTGATGATGGTGCTGTGGATGTGTCTGTAGTGGAGGTAAAATGATAAGAGGCTAAGAGTAACAGATTTAAAATAATCATTCAAGCCAATAACAGAAGAGGGTCACAAGGAAGTTTATGGCTCATGCTGTAGGGAACTAAGAAATTTGGAGGAAGGGGCTGTTACTTCCACCTGCATGGAGAGGAAGAGAGAAAGGGGCATTTTAAATAAGGGATCCCTGGGCAAATAAAAAGAGGCAAGGAAGTACTCAAACGCAGGAAGCTGGGCCTTGAATACACCTTCTGAGGTATTGGATATAGAGAAAGGCAGTGGAAGTTTGGGGCCAGATTTTGGCGAGAGTTGGGGTGAGGCAGGGAGGGCACAAAAAAAGATGTGGAATGCCTATCTGAGGAATTAAATTCTGGGACTAGACTGTGAAGTCCCACAGAGTTTGGATTCAGAGAATGGAAGGCTTAAAGCATGACTCTGAATAAATCTACTGATACAGATTAGTTTGGAAATGGAGATGATCACTTAGAAGTTACATAAGCATCTCTTGGGGTGGGGGGTGCCAAAGGGCTTGAAAAAAAGAGAAAATACATCCTGTCATGCTTTTTTTTACAAGTAAATATTTAAGGCAGCATATGTGAGGCATTCTAAAAGGGATTTTCTGTACTATCTGTTTCCATTCTTACCATCCTGTGAAGTAGCTACTAGCCTACTTTTATAGATGAGTGAACAGAGAGGCCCTTAAATTAGACAACTGGTAGTGGTAAAAATTCATAGCCAGGCCTATCTGGCTGCCAAGTCCAAGCCTTTCCTATTCCCTTGCTCTGACTCATGAACCATGAAATGGAGAGCAGATGAACTTTTTATTCCTTATTTGATTTGTCATAGACTCCTTTCTTAGGAATTATTAAATGGATCCAAATTAGGATGATATTCATGCATATTCATATACACATAATTGTATGTATGTCAGTACCCCTGAATTTGAGTTTGATAAAGGTGTTATGTGTTAGACTTAGCTATTTCTCAATCACAGCATTTGAGAAAAATGTCAATTGACAAAATTTGGGTCAGTGATATATTTTATATCAATTTAGAATAAATAGGAAGAGATATTTCCTACCAAATAGTAATTTTGGTGTGTAGTGAATGAACTCAGTGTCCCAGTTTCCTAGAATAAAATTTACAGGATAAACTGGAACAGTTGTTTAGAAAAGAATGTTTTGGTTAATTTTTCTTACTCATTGAAAATTAGCTAGAAAAGTTTTAATATTTGTAAATACATTGTAGAAATGTTAGTACACAACTGAATTTCTTATTAATAGTAAGTGAAGCTTATATTTTAATGGGAAGATGAGCTTGGTGTCATCACTCTAATGATTAACACTTATTTCACAGTTTTTTTTTTAATTACTTTTTAAAAAAATTTTATTTATTTTAGGCTGCGTTGGGTCTTCTTTGCTGCGCACAGGCTTTCTCTAGTTGCGGTGAGTGGGGGCTACTCTTTGTTGCGGTGTGCAGGCTTCTTATTGCAGTGGCTTCTTTTGTTGAGGAGCACGGGGTCTAGGTGCACGGGCTTCAGTAGTTGCAGTATGCAGGCTCAGTAGTTGTGGCTCCCGGGCTCTAGAGCACAGGCTCAGTAGTTGTGGCACACAGGCTTAGTTGCTCCACCGCATGTGGGATCTTCCCGGACCAGGGCTCGAACCCGTGTCCCCTGCATTGACAGGCGGATTCTTAACCATTGCGCCACCAGGGAAGCCCTATTTCACAGTTTTAAATATTTATAGTATGTAGAAGAGGTGGGAGGTTTGAAGAAGTAGGTGGTACAGACATCCAGTGAATCGCCCACTACCAATACCAACACCAACAACCTCTCCACCTCCTGCCTAAGACATTCTGGAAGGTTGTTTTTTGTTTGTGTGTTTTTGTTTTTTAAGCTGATGTTAGCTTGTTTATATAATTCCTGACTTTTTCTAAAAGCTTTTTTCTAAAAGGTTCCCCCCTCCCGGCCCATGTGGTCAATCAAGGAATATCGGTTAGTTGCTTTCTGGTTAAATGAGATTTACATATATATATTTCATTTGCTGTTTCATCCTCCAGCTGTGCTAAGTGGAGGCTTTTATTGGGGTGGGGGAATCCTAATTTTTCTCTCTGTATAACCTGCATTTCATTCAACAGAAATAGTTTTAGTTTCACAGACAAGAAGCGGCTGTCTGAAATATGTTCATTGACTCAGCTGAGTGTTTGCAGTTGCCCAACAAAAAGTTCTTTGATTTGGGTAGTGTAAAGAAATAAAAATAAGCATTCAGATTAGGTTTTGGCTGCTGTAATAAGAACTTCTGTCTGTAACTTGAAGTCTTGAAATTCATATGTAGTGTAATCTCATGTTAAAATTTGGACACATTTGAGCCTAAGCACCAATGAGACTGTTAATAAGAAGTCTTAAGTGATAATATGCTCACTATTTTTCTCTTGAATTATTTCTTTGATCCTCAAAGGAAAACATTGAATCTTCATCTCAAGGTTGATATGACAAGGGATATATCTCAATACTGTTCACAAGATGGAAGAAAATTGTAATTTTGTATGTATGCTGTTTGGTAAAAAGCAATGAATGCTTTAGCTCACCAAAGAAAATCGATCCAAAGAATGAAATGGACAAAACCGGAAACAATATATATTGAGAATGATATCCCCAAAGACTTTTAGGAACTGTAAAATTGAGTGCAGTGGTATAAAACTATTCATACATCTTATTAGAACCATCTAGGACTGCAAACTGATTGTCTCCTTGAGAGACTGTTGCTGTAAATACTTAGGGAGAAAGAGTGTTGATATGTCTCTGGCATAACTAAATATTCACAATGGAAGAGTGTATTAAAAGAATAAATTGTATTTCAGTTAGAAATCCAGGTTACTTTTATGATTCTGTTTTCTGAGATCCTTTTCTTGAAAATCATATATCTTCAAAGTTTTCACTTGTGACTGTTCATCCCTGATAGGCACAAATTATGACCATCGACAAAACTCATTATTAAAACGTGGCAAATTGGAAATGCTGCCTCCTGCCTGATGACTTTTAGATGAAATGTAATCTTATGTCTGGAATGTTGAATTGAGAAGTAGAGCAGATGTCTGAGAGTTATTTATGTGAAACCTTAAGGATCTCTTCAGCTTAGCTCCTCAAGTGTAAAATAAGTGCATTAATTATTTTATGTATTCTTACATAATTCTTAGTTCAGGTTATTTAAGAAAGATTGTTCTTATTCTGAAATTACAATTTGAAAAGTAAGTATTGGGAGGATTTGACCTATTAGTAGAAAGGTCCTAGCTACTTTATAGAGACATATAATGCAAAATGGTATTTTAAGTTAAAGAAGATCTAGGATAATATGATTGCAGTTTTCAAGCATAGTTGAATGTGGCATTTCATGGAAAAAACCTAGGTTGAAAATGTTGTGTAGTCCAGGTAGAAACTTCATGGAACATTTACAGTGTTTTTGAATTTGTGATGTGCTGTACTGTCACTAGTTCCTTGAGATAGGATACACCCTCAGTGTAAGGTGTGAATCATTTAGAGGTTGAAGTAGGGGGTGGTGTAAAAAGCAGCCACAACAGTGGAAGAATATAGACAATGTTTTTTTTTTTTTTTTTACTAAGTTCTGTCGTCTGTTGGAATATGGTATGGTGAGTTAATCAAACCTTTCCAGGATAATATTATGATCTTATGAATTTTCTCATAGGTCTGAATTCCTTCTTAGATCTCATATATTGTTTTGCCTTTTTTTCAAGGTGGTTGGCAAGGCAGTGGATGCATTTGTTTTGAATGTTGAATGGCTGTTGATCATTTTAATGAAACAAATTTAACGACGTGAATTTTTTTAAATAATTTTTAAAAATGTTTATTTATTTTTATTTTTGGCTGTGTTGGATCTTTGTTGCTGCGCGTGGGCTTTCTCTAGTTGCAGCGAGTAAGGGCTACTCTTCGTTGCTGTGCGAGGGCTTCTCAGTGCGGTGGCTTCTCTTGTTGCGGAGCATGGGTTCCAGGTGCACAGGCTTCAGTAGTTGTGGCACGCGGGCTCAGTAGTTGTGGCTCGTGGGCTCTAGAGCGCAGGCTCAATAGTTGTGGCGCACGGGCTTAGTTGCTCTGCGGCATGTGGGATCTTCCCGGACCAGGGCTCAAACCCATGTACCCTGCATTGGCAGGTGGGTTCTTAACCACTGCGCCACCAGGAAAGCACAATGACATGAAATTTAGTGAAAAGAAATGTTTATACTTTGTGGAAAGTGTCAATGATTTGCTTTCTTATTTTAAAAAAATATAAAATGAATAAACTTTTAGTTATTATTAAATGTTGCCTTTTCAATTTCCTCAGTGATGAATGAAAATGAAAAATTAATCCCAGGGATGACTTTGTTACTAGTCCCAGCTCTTTCACCTTGAGCAAGTTCTGGGACCTTGAGCAAATTTCTTCATTGGACCTGAATTTCCTCCTCTTTCACAGTTGAACGGCTAATCTTTAAAGTTTGTTCTAACTCTAGAAATCTGTGATTTTGAGTCAAGAACAAAGTAGGAATTTGAAATAAGTATGAGTATTCATAAATCAAGTTATTGAGGTTAATAAGAGAAGGAGTTCCACATTCATTATGTTTTTAGCAGAATTTTGATGAGGAAGAAAAGAGAACAAGTTGGTAGAGAAAATATTCCTTACAGAAGTGATGCAAGGAGTTACATGGTAACACAACCTTGTGTGGGATTCAGTAACAGTGAGATTTGTTTGATTCAAGCAAAGGTTTTTCCTCGAGTAAGATAGTGAGTTTTTATATCCTGTCAAAAAGTTCCATTTCTGATAAAATGGCCATTTAAAATCTGTTTATAATAAACTTTTATTCTACATTTCTTTCAAACCCCCAGCATTTTTGCTTCATTACCCACCCACTCCCCACCCCGCCAAACCATAAGAATTGTTTTATTCATTTCCTCTTTAACTGAGTTGTGTAGTTTCTTCCCCAAATTAAAAGCATAGCCAAAAGTTAAAAAACTGTCAGGCTGTTGGAGAAAGAAGATTAATATTAAGATCAAAGGTGTCTCCTTTATAATAAGATTTTCCTTTTTACAAATTGCTCTTTGATAAGAGAACAGATTATTAGTAAGACCCACTTCAAAATTTTTTCTTAGAAATATCTCTTAGGATGTTTGTCTACTGTATGTTTTTTCAAAAATTAGTGTAACATATTACATGCAGAATTACTTTCAAAATTAAGAAGCCTATTTGATAGAGATGCATTTCTTAATATCTAAACATGTAGACCTTTTTTCATTTGATAGTTTATTTTCATCTAGAACAGTGAGAAGTCTCATAGAACAGTGTCTGTAAAAGAGGAGCTGTCTTCAGTGACAGTCTTCAAGTATTTCATTTATGTTGGAAGATAGAAATGAACTACTTTTTACAGGGGGGTGTGATCACAAAAGTAAAGTTAATTCTTCTCCCTTTCGAAAAAATAAAGTGCATTCAAGCTTACATATGATGTATTTTGACCGAAACCATTAATAATACTCATGGAGATACATTTTTCAAGGGAAAAGAGCCTGTAAGTAAATCATCTATAATTGCCTTAAAAGTTGGAAACAAGTGTTACAGGAGCCTGAAAATGAGGCATTCAGATGTAAATATCTTTGAGAATTCTCAGACTGTGTAAGTAGCATTAAAAATGGTTCCTGTTGATTCTACTTGATTCTTTTAATAAGTGCCAGTAATACCTTTGATCCAGAAAAGGTGTATGTGAACGTTCTTCCAAACACATACATCGTGTAATTCCTGAGTCATGGTCTCACTATCCTTTTAATTTTTCACAAATTAGTCTAAGTTTGTAGTAACATAAAAAGATCTCCTTTGTAATGATTTAAAAGTTATCTCATTTTGAAAGTTTCAGACTGGAACCCTTTGCACCAGTAATGACTTTGAGACTCTTGACATTTAGCTGGATGACTGATCCCAGTGTATAGTTGCCAAGTAAAGGGAAGACCTCGAGGCCTGCGATGTGTAGAATTGCTTTGACTCACTCTGGTCCTCTGGCAGCCGTTGCAGCCTGGAGGCAGCAACACCAAATCTATGCACTTGCACATTTGAAAGCTGCTTTTCTTAGGCTCCCACAGCAGTTTGTATAGAGGAGGAGCCAAAGTAAAATGTCGACAGAGGCTTTCTCAAAAGCAATTCACTTATAAGCTACAAAGAACCCCTTTTAGATTTGGTCCTATCACTACACTCCTCAGACTTCAAGCCTTTGCTGAAGACGTAATGTTAGAGACAGGCCAGATAGGTTTTGTTGCGTTGAAGTCTATTGTAAAGTGTTCTCAGGAAATAGAGCCTTAAAATAATTTAGAGCTAGATGAGCCTCTCCAGAGCCAGATAGAGCAACCAGAGATTCAGAGGTTAGGTCATTTAGCCAAGGCATGCCCCTGCTTAGAGTCGGTATTTGAATCCACGTTTTTTGTTTTTTTTTCCAGACTTTCACTTAGTGTGTATTTACCGTGTCAGGAATATGGCCCTATGAGTACTAAGAAATAAACAGTAAAGTAGTAACAAAAAGGACACTTTTAACTGTAGATTAAAAGTTAAAGAGAAGTGTCACTTTCTCCAAATCTGACAGGAAGACCACAGATAAAAGTTTCAGACCCTGGAAACTGCAACTGATTCAGAGCTGAAAGAATGTGTGGTGTGTATATACTTACTCTTTGAGGTATGAGAGGTAAAAAATAGCAGTTCTGAGGGAAATCAGAGTTTTTCTTAAGTAATATAAGTTAGCCTGTGCACTTCTGTTTACCCTGCGAACTTCTGTTTCTCAACTATCACTTTTTGAGCACCTGTTGAGGAAATGGTATCTCCCCAGCTGTTGAAAGTTTAAGGACCATGCCAGTGGGGAGCAGAGGTGGCTCCTTCTACCCTCTCAGTAAACAATAACGGTTCCCACTTTAATAACTGCTGGGTCTGCTCCCTGGTCTCTTGGTCGCCTCTTCAAAATCACTGATGTACATTTCTCCACAGAAGCTGCTTTGCACCCATCCCGCTATATTTTCTTTGATGATCATGAAGAAACTCACAGCTCTAACACTCCTATTTGCCCTTCATGCACATCTGGGCAGCATTTACCATGTGGACCTTTTATTTTAGTTTTTAAATTTTATTATTTATTTATTTTTAAGATTTAATTTTTATTTATTTTTGGCTGTGTTGGGTCTTCGTTGCTGCGCGCGGGCTTTCTCTAGTTGTGGCGAGCGGGGGCTACTCTTGGTTGTAGTACGCAGGCTTCTCATTGCGGTGGCTTCTCTTGTTGCGGAGCACGGGCTCTAGGCACCCGGGCTTCAGTAGCTGTGGCACGTGGGCTCAGTAGTTGTGGCTCGCGGGCTCTAGAGCACAGGCTCAGTAGTTGTGGTGCACGGGCTTAGTTGCTCCGCGGCACGTGGGATCTTCCCAGACCAGGGATCGAATCCGTGTCCCTTGCCTTGGCAAGTGGATTCTTAACCACTGCACCACCAGGGAGGTCCCCATGCGGACCTTTTAGATTAAAAGTGAAACTGTAGTACTTTAAGAAGAATTTAATGGAAACATTCCATTTCTGTTTGAGGAAGAATAAAAAGGCAGTGTGAGATAGTGGGAAGGGTTCTAATTTTGTGATTAAGAGACCTGTATTTTCACTCTGCCACTAAGTTATTTGGTGAACTGGATCTAACCTTTGACCCCTGTGGATCTTGTTTTTTCCTCATCTATAAATTGGAGGACACAGTGACCTCCAAGGATTGGATTTTGGATTTGCAGTCCCTGTCCATTCTATAAAAGGAAGCATCTCATTTTTAGAAGAGTAGCTCCTTACCTTAAACAGAAATTATACTATAAATTAAATATGACACCCAGGAACAGTAGTAAAACATGCAAAATTTTCCTAAGATGTCAAATACAACCGGTTGTGAACAACTCTTTTCTGAGTCAAAACTTTTCATCAGTGAGTATGATGCTCTCCAAATAAATTAGTCATTTCTGTTTTACAATGTGGGAATCTGAAAATATCTAGATAATTAGAAGCTTTTAAAAATATTTATAGAGACTGCTTCCAAAGGCAAAATATTGAGTCTATAACTAGGAAAATTTAGATAGATATGGAATTCATCTGTTTAAGGTCTACCCCTAAACTGTTATCTGAATTATCACATACTAAAACTATGAACACTTAGGTACCTCAGCCTTCTACTTTACCTCGATTATGTGTTTATATCACTTTAATTCTTTTCATTAATTTCATTTTAATTGGTCATAACTTGTGTTGCTGCCACCTCTAATGGTAAACGAGGGCCTTTGCAGCTTGTACAAAGGCTTTGCTGGAAACCCTGCTGATTTCTAAATACCAGATATAGTGTATTTAGACTAAGTGAATTTGTTTTCATATAGTGTAGAGCAGATGTAATTACTGTCCTCATATAATGATGCTAATATTTTATTGTTATCAACTGAAGTGAATGATAAAAGGATGTTAAATTGGATCTCCTTTCTAGCTAATGTATGCTGTCGTTACAGGTCCTGGAACACTTAGAAGATAACTGGGCTCTTTTTTATTCTCTGTGATGGTGGCAGAGGTTCAACTTGAGATATAAAATCAATATTATCAGTCAGAGGTGTGTTTTTTTAAAAAAATGATATGTTATCCACCAGCTCAGATCACTAATTGGTGAGGAAACGCTGTAAGGGATGGCTGTTTCCTCATATAGAGTAGCTGTCTATTTTTATTGAGATATAGTATTATATTAGTTTCAGGTGTACAGCATGATTCACTATATAAGTGTGTGTATGTATATATAGTAAAATGCTTACCACAATAAGTCTAGCTAACATTCATCGCCACACATAGTTAGAAATTTTTTTTCTTGTGATGAGAACTTTTAAGACCTTCTCTCTTAGAAACTTTCAAGTATGGACTTTAGTATTATTAACTATAGTTACCATGCTGTACATTATATCCCCAGGACTTATTTATTTTATAACTGGAAGTTTGTACCTTTTGACCACCTGAAGTAGCTTTTCTAAAGATTACTTCATAACACTGAAGTGTAAGCAGAGAAAGTTTATAAAAATATCCACTAGGTGGCGCTTTATATTTGTGTTTAGAATTAGCCCTGCAGCATTCCTGACTAAAGGGTATCATTGAAACAGAAAATGTCTTTCTTTGAAGGTTGGGTGTTCATGAGTATCTGGACTTACATGAACTTTAAAATAATCCTAAAGTGAAAAGTTTTTATCAGTGATTTTGTCGTATCGCCCACTCATTGTAAGGAAAGTTTCTACAACATCCCTGACATGTTCTCAAACACATGATGTTGGTAACCTGTATTAGTAACATGGGGAAGCCTGCTTTCCTAACCATTTTTATCTTAATTTTATAAAAAAAACAGCAAGCATAGAAAAAACTGGTCCTCTATTAGAATAGCCATCAATTAGAAAATAATGTATGTTTTCTGCCACATACAGACATTGTGCTTATAACAGATATAAATTTTATATTTGGTGTGGTTCCAAAGTTCCTTTTAAGATAAGGTTGTAAGAAGCACTGGCCTGATTCTATGGAAGATTTTTGCTATTCGAGTTAAGCTTTCAAATAGTTAATTATTAATATGCTAATAATCTTATTCTGCATAGTGCATACAAATTTATGAATGATTTGGCTAAGCTCTGTTTAGCCAATTAGTATTTTTAAAAGCTTATTCTTTATAAAAGCTTACAGTATACCCCAGTGTTTTCTTACTTTCGGTTTTTGAATTATTTTTATTTATTAAAAACTTAACAAAAATTTAAAAAACTCAGTCCTGTTATATAGAGATAATAGTGTGAACAATTCAGTGTTCATTCTCCCAGGCTTCTTTTTTTTGTCTATGCATATATAAGCATATTTATTATGTCGGGGTTTTTTTGTTTGTTTTTTTTTGTTGTTGTTGTTTTTTTTTTTTTTGCGGTATGCGGGCCTCTCACTGTTGTGGCCTCTCCCGTTGCGGAGCACAGGCTCCAGACGCGCAGGCTCAGCGGCCATGGCTCACGGGCCCAGCTGCTCCATGGCATGTGGGATCTTCCCGGACCGGGGCACGAACCCGTGACCCCTGCATCGGCAGGCGGACTCTCAACCACTGCGCCACCAGGGAAGCCCTGTCGTATTTTTATAAAAGAGAAATTTTAATCTTATGTCTCATGAACCTGTGCCTTATTTTTTTCATTTAACAGTTTATCTCAAATATCTCTTCATGTCAAGAAAAGGATTTTCATGTTGTTCCTTTTAAACTAATCTCCCACTGTTTATATTTTGGTTTTCCCCCAGTTTTTTCTACCCATAGAATTTTGAAATGCAGAAGTATTCCTTTACTTGTAATATTTACTGATAAGAGCACTAGATTAAAGCAGCGTGGGTCAGCTTAGCATAGCATCTGTTTATAAGTTGTGGCATCTGTTTATAAGTTAAGTTCTCAGTGTTGAATGAATTTGTTCCTTTTTTTTTTTTTTTGCGGTATGCGGGCCTCTCACTGTTGTGGCCTCTCCCGTTGCGGAGCACAGGCTCTGGACGCGCAGGCTCAGCAGCCATGGCTCACGGGCCCAGCCGCTCTGCGGCATGTGGGATCCTCCCGGACCAGGGCACGAACCCGTGTCCCCTGCATTGGCAGGCAGACTCTCAACCACTGCGCCACCAGGGAAGCCCGAATTTGTTACTTCTTTGACTATATGAAGTTAATGATTAGTAGTTGTTCATTATAGTTTATTTCAAGTTGATTTGAATGCTTATATTCTGTGACTAATCATAACGATGATAATAATAGCAAACTCTCATATACACTTACTCTATGCAAGGTTCATACATATACACTTACTATAAGCAAGGCAGTACTCTAAGCAGTTCATGTATATATATATAAAAAGAAATTGGTTTAACCCTCACAATGTGGTAGGACTGTTGTTCCCCTTTTTATAGATGAGTATGCTAAGGCACAAAGAGGTTAGGTTACTTGCTTCAGGTAACACCGTTAATTATTTGTTGATCGAGGTTTATGAATCCAGGAAAAAACAAGAGTCCACACTGTTAACCTTTCTGCCAAACCACATGAAGCACTAGATGTAGCCAAAGTGGAATTAGGCAGGATGGTCTGGGATTTCTTTCAAAGTTGTATTTAAGGGCTTCGTTTAAAAAAAAAAAAAAAAGACTAGAAATCTAAGTGGCTTGTTTAAAATTGATATCAGTATCATCAGATTTTCTTACTGAATATGATACTGGACATTGTAAAGTTCTCAATATAGATTAGAGTTATGCTACCTAGCAAATATTTTGTGAAGATGATACAAAGATACATAATTTTTAACTTGTTTGTAATTTATAGACCATGGTAATAATTTAATGTATATTACCCTAAATTTAGGCTCATGGAATTTTCTGGGCTTTGATTCAGGGCAGGCATTTAAAGCAGAAAGTCTGGTAGCAATGAATAGCACCAGTAAGAAAGTCCGATCTGAGTCCCAGGGATCAAGGAAGGCTGGGAACAACAAGTGTAAAGCAGAGCGTAATTTAAGATTTCAGATGCTTCCTGTTGAGCCCGTAAGTGTTACTGTGCCCAGAATGCCATCACTGACAAGCGAGTCCTATTTTTGGATGATAGAGGGCCGAAGAAGCCAGACTTGCTCATTGGCCACATGGGACTGTTTGGTCCTGAGGAAAGTCTAGAAAAGTTGTTTGCAGAGCAGAGTTGAAGGGTGGCATAAACGAACACATCTGGCTTCCCTGTTTTAACTAGAGCTAACCCTGAGCAGACTCATTTATCTCAAGGAGTGTCTGTTCCCAAGGCAAAAGATCGTGAAATCCAAATAGGATTCCAGAAGCCAAGGAGTACAAGTGGTGGTAGACATGCAAAAAGCAAGGGTGAAGTGGTTTCCAAGTAAAATGAGAATGTTGATTGGCCTGACTCTGGCGACAGAGCCAAATTATGAAAACATTAGGACTTGCTGCACCTGAAGGAGGCTGGGTTTTCAGTCAGAAACCACTAAAACCACTACTTATCTAATTTATAGGAGACCATTTGTGATTCTATTGAAGTACCAGGTCTTGCTATACCAGTTTTTAAAAGGCCTCTAAGCTGTTGACGGGTCCTATAGGAGCTGCTGCACATGTAAATAAGGCAGGCATTCATGTTTCAACTTCTATGTAAGTGATTATTCAGTTCTGACAGTGAAAAAAAAGTAGAGATTTACAATTCTGAAACAAATTAATTTCATTAATTGAACAAGTTGGGTCTTTGTCGCTCTTCAAATAACTGACTAGAGGAAGCATGATTGTAGTGCAAATAAATAATGCTTTAGAAACCTGTTTTGACAAGGTTAAATCAATTTAGATATCTCATATGTAATCAACACAGATAGACATGGAAATATTAACTGACATAGAAGTTTTATGACATAAGGGTTAATGGTCAGAGGTTCATAGAACATATTCAAGCTGACCAAGGATGCCTTAAGAATATAGTGTAGGTGAGCCTTGCATATTCCTGAAAATGGAAGGGGTGAGGTTGGGGTGATGGAGGTGTTAGTGAATGCAGTCATTCATGGGCTCTTCATGTGGGGAGAGCCCTATGAAGCTTGATTTTTAGGGAGTTTAAATTACCTTTGTGAATTTTTATATATAGGGTTTATTTAGAGCAGTGATTCTCAACTGGTGGGGGTGTGGTGCGGATCATAGTACTCCCTCCAGACCCTCACCTTGGGAGTGTTTGGAAAGTTGTGGGACATTATTTTTCTCAGCGATTGGGGAATGTTACTACCTGAGATTGAGGATGGGGATGAAAGGATGGGAAAGGAGCTAAGATGTATGTTGACTCAGCAGGGAGTGAAAACAGTCTCGCCTAGTAAAGACCTGTCCCACCCAAAATGCCAAAAGCATCCTCACTAAGAAATGCTGATTTAGAGTAAAGGATATTCCTGTAAGTTGAGCAGAACCACATAAGTAATTGGAAGTTTCTCTTCGGACTCAGAGGATGCATGCCACATACATAAAGAATAAGGTGGATGGTACTATAATCCTGTAGAAATTCTGGAGGTTTCTACACTTACTATTTTATAAAGTTAAATTATCTTGTGAATACTTCTACTCAGTTGCTTAACTGAGGGTAAACTTTTATCTCCCAGTCTCAGAGTAAAACTAACAGCGGGGATATAAACTCCCCAAATCTAACATCTGTTGGCTATAGAAGTCAATCTAGATCGTGGAGGAGGCTGCACCTATAGCCACACCTAAAGCATGTTCTCAGCAGCTACTGATCATGTAATCAAATGTAAAATAAAATGACACATGTTCAGCATTCTTCATAAGAGCACAGTGTAATGAAATCCAAAAGATAATTTGTAGTTAGTGAGGGAGAAAAATCAAGTTTTATAATCGTACTACAGAAAAAAACTAATTTTGTCCCTCTCTTTTTAAAAGCAGATGTTGAATAAATTCTTGAAGATGTTAGGAACATGGATGGGGGGTGAGCAGGGGGTTGAAGGAAGGAAAGAAGCCTTAAGTTGCTAGAAACCTCTCATAAGGAAGGAACATTTACTAGCTTTCTTTCAGTGTTTTATGTTACTGAGATTACAGATGATTCACTATGATTTCTTGAGCCATTTCTGACATTTGTCTGCAAGTTTAGTTATTTCTAGGACAGTTTGTTCTTTTGTCTATCATTTACTGGATGCATTCTTTGTAGTCAGTATGCTTCAGTCAAGTGTGGAAGACATGACAATTTCTATCCAAGGTGATAAAGTCACAGCAGCTGTGTGAATAAAATACGGTGGGGCCCAGGGAACACATTCTAGCAAACCAACTCTGGCGTTTGATCACAGTGTGGAAATCACTTACGTTACCTGGAAATGAGATAGAACAACGTCTCTACTCTCCCACTAGACCCACAGCGGTGGTTAATAAGCTAGGAGGCCTCTGGGATAAATAGACAATGGAATTTTTAAATTCACTCTTAATTAGCATATGGTATGTTGAGAGTCTGCTATATTTCTCTGTATGTAGTCAAATGCATGCTTCACGTCTTAATATTCTAACTATAAAACCTTCTACAGTAATTGAATTACAGACAAAAAGGCCCATTTGCTGTAGTTGCAGTCATTATGTAGTGAAGCAGTTAATTTTGAGCAAGTGTGAGAAGATGTCACATGGTCGCAGGCAGGATCAGAAAGAGAAAATGACTTTCCACTGCAGCTTATTGATTTGGTACCTCAGAAGCCTGCTACTTTGTTCTCTATTAAATTACATTTAAAATATCTGCTTTTAAAACACCTTATTGGCTTTCTTTTTTGTTTATAATACATGTCGAAAACACTGAAAAGCCTGAAGACAAAAAATGGAAATCACCCTCAATGCATATACTACTCCATATCCATTGTGACCACAACGTTTTGATGTTTATCCTTCCAGTGTCTTTTCTATGTATAGATACACTTCTACAGGTTGTTTTCTTCTAAATTAGAATCATGGGGTATAAATGTTGCTATAAATGCATTTAAGGAAAGGGTTTTTTTGGTTTTTAAAATTTCTTGATTACCTAATTCCTATGCCCTTTCTTGTTGAGAGTTTTCTTCCTATTTAGTGTTTTATTTGTATTTCACAAAGATGGTGGGATTCAGGGTTTGATGTGCTCTGGAGCTGTACATTTTAGAAATGTATGCTTTTTTATGTGTGTTCCCTATATATCTGTAAAATCACTGTCATTTCGTAAGGATGGGAGGCAAAGTTTTCTTTTTCAGGGAAAAGAAAATGGCTATTTTGCTAGAATATTGTAAGGATTTATTAATGACAACATTTGCCTGATGCTGACAGAGTGACATGATTATCGTTCCTTAATTCTGCAACCTAGGATGTTACTTGCAGGTACTGTGAGTCACTGTGTGTTCACATGCTTAGGTGGTTAATGCTACTTTCAAAGAGTCTCAAAATTTAGATTTGGCTTTTGGGGTCAGGTTCAGTCAAAATCATATTTTATGAAAGCATGGAATACTTTACTATCCAAGTTCAGATAGCAGTTCTCTGGTATCTATCAATATATCAGCTCTACACTTTGAGAGTGTATGTATATGTGTATGTGTGTATGCCTGTGTGTGTGTGTGTGTGCGCGTGTGTGAACTTTAAAAGCATAGCTCTTTTCTATGGAAGGTGTTCTTTTTCTCATTGCCTGAAAAAATTCTATTGTTGTAATGGGGGATTTTAACCTAGGATTACAAATCTTTCTTAGCGTTCAGTTAGATACTACTGTTTCTCTCTACTAATTGAGCTTTAAGGGCTATTAATTACCAAAGATAAGAGCTTAACCCCATAATTTTACCATGTTAATGTCTCTTGTTTCCTCCTTATATTAAGAGATCCACAACCAATAGCTGTTGAAGTTAAGAAAATATTTTTGAATAAATGGTACAATGCTATGGTATTTATCTCCCCTAATTGTTTAAAATGGACCATGGAGACACTAGGAATATTTTTATTGTTTTAAAATAGACTTGCTTCATTATTGAAGCCACATATTACCATTAGACTTTTGCTGAAATAGAAAATGAAGGTTGAGAATGGATTTCATTTTAAAACCTTAAACAGAGTTTAGGTTTAAGGTCCTCAAACTTTTTTCTCATAGTTGTAATTATGTTTTACTGAGATAATGGTCCCTGTCCAAGGAGATGCTGAATGACTCTCCAGGACAGTCCGACATCACACAGGTGGTCAGATGGATGCCATTACTATGACAAGTCCTCATATCGTCAGATCAGGCAGAACTCTCCCAGGCAGCAGCAGTGGCAGAGCATAAGCAGCTACTTCTAGGCTGACGGCTAAAAGCTAATAACTCACATGATTGAATTTCAGGGAACATTTTCCCCATATTTGGGAGCAGGGGTGCCTAACTGAACTATCAGTGTCAGCTATGAACAGTGAGAAAAATGCTTTTCCAAGATCAAAGGCAGATATTGTACTTGGAATTTGTTCAAGAAGAGTAACTTTGCAATTACAGATATACTTTTAACTGCAGTATCTTGTTATCTGTCTTCAAAGGAAAACTGCTTGTTGATAGTTAGGCTACTTCCTGCCTTTCATCTTTTTTTCTGACTATGGACAAAGGGCTGGGGGGAAGCAGCACCATAGTAGTAGCGATCCTTTTTTATGAGTCGTTTTAAAACACCCGCAACTGATTTAGGCATTTTAGAAATTAAAATTGGCTCTGGTAGAAATGCAGTTCTAATTCTGTGGTAGGGTCACTGCAAATGGCTTCCAGATAACTTCCTGCCAGATCAGGTCAACGGTGTAATCTTCAGAGAAAAAGGAGAAAGGAAAATAAGAATTTACATGCTTTAGGAGCCAGGCCCTTATATAGATTGATAGGAGGCTACCAAAGTGGAGAAGCAAGTTTTAAGAAATAGGAAACCGTCCTGACAGGAGACAGTATCCGACAGGGTAAAGATACTGATTTGTCAGCTTGACAGGTTCTTGTTCTTGGAACTGGTGTGAAGCTACCTCGATCCGCTTAACCAGAGGGTATTTAATCAGGTGCTTGCTGCAAGGAATGTTGAAGGTGGTAATTTGGGTCCACATTAGGCTAGTTGCAAAGTCACACTTGAACAACCTAACCAAGATGACTTTTCTAAAAGAAATTGAAGGAAGGAGAGGGAGGAAAACTCATCCAGGATTGAAACTCATCAAAGTTTGCTGAAAATTACGTGTGAAAGAAACACCATTTCCTTTCTTTCTCAGCCTTCATTTCTCTTCATCCACTCTCGCCAGTGATGCATCTGTAAGAGGATAATGCAGGCTATCCTGCCATGAGTAATGAATCCTGATTTCCACTTTTCTGATTGCTTGCTATCTGCTGTAAGTAATGCCTTACAGAAATACTCCCTGTGTCCTAGAGCATTTTGACTAATATTGTGTTTTGGGCAAAAGTCCCCCAAACCATGGAATCCTTCATTCAACTTTCCTGATTTTTGTCTTTATTGATTGGTTTTCAGTTAACTCTCAGTGCAGGTTTTTGCTCTCCTACATTTTGCGGCCACTAGGTTTTTTGTTGGTAGGTACTTTTTCTTTGAGATGTTTTATTCTTTCAAATAGCAAGGAACCTGGAGAATTGTAAGTTGCTCTCAAACAGATCATTTCTTGGCTGTTCCATTCTGCAGTGATTTCTTTCATTAGGATAATAGAATAAAATTGCCCTTTAGAAGCTTTTCCTATATTGATCGAGTTCATTTCATAGGCTGAAAGTGGAGGAAGAGAAAGAAAGAGTTCTGTTATTTGATTGTAAATAAATCTGGCAATTCTGAATTTTTTAAATGGCGGTTTTCTCATTTGTCTTACTAATAATACAACTTTAAAGCAATCTCAGGTTTGTAATTCAGTAAACAACAAACCAAAATACCCTAATAATAATGATAATAATTTGCTCAAAAGGGACCAAACTTTATACCAACTCAGAGAATAAGAAGATTTAATTTTAAACCCAATCTTTTGTGAACTTACGTTTACAGATCTTTAAATTGATGGGGTTGGTCTGTGATTTCTAAGGTCCCTTTTAGTTCTAATGTGCAGTTTTATTAGCCAACCCAAATTTATATCTCGTAGAATCCAGTGTCTAGAAACAACCAGGAGAAATCTTCTGGTTTGCCTCTCTCCATTTTAGCAGTAGTAGAGTCCAATTTTTATATAAGAATAACCATTCTTGGGCTTCCCTGGTGGCGCAGTGGTTGAGAGTCCGCCTGCCGATGCAGGGGACACGGGTTCGTGCCCCGGTCCGGGAAGATCCCACATGCCGCGGAGCGGCTGAGCCCGTGAGCCATGGCCGCTGGGCCTGCGTGTTTGGAGCCTGTGCTCCGCAACGGGAGAGGCCACAACAGTGAGAGGCCCGCGTACTGCCAAAAAAAAAAAAAAAAGAATAACCATTCTTCCCTCCACCCCTGTTCCCTTTTTAATGTGTTTAAAAGAATTTCATCTTTTTTGATGATAGGTACCTGGCCAGTAATTTCTGACTGCAGTATGTTTAGGGAGCATTCCAGGCAGGACTTGAGAATTATAGTTACAGAATTCCCAAAGTTCCGTAGTGGTTGTGGTTCAGATACTGTCACATTTATGAATGAAGTAGTTATAGCTCTTGCACCTGTTGCACCTCCCACATACTTTGCTTTATCCTACCCAGGGTATGAGATTTGTAGTAACAAAGGAGAAATTAGGATTTAGGGATCCATGTAACCGTTTGGTAGCAGAGATACCTCTTAGATGAACCTCAGAATTTTTGAAAGTTGTTATAACATATGGACTCCAGGATATTTGGGGAATACTAAGTAATGCAAGTTTTAGTTATGAAATACTTAACTAATCAGCCAAAGAGTGGGGGGGGGAAATCACCCAACAAAATACTTATCTGGATTCTGTCTGTTAATATTTACTTCTTATATAAAAATCATTCAATGAACTCAAGGATATTTAATAATACAACTCTTATAAACTACCGAGGTAAGGCAATGATTTAATTGTGGTGCAGGCTCATAATGCTAATTACAGGGAAGTTAAACTATACTAAGTCACTTTAGCAGTACATGGTGCATGTCACTTGAAAAAGAAAATCACAGGTTAAAGCTGACAAAGGTAATCATCATGTGTTTTACTTCTGAGGCCCTCTTGATCTTCAGAGGACTCAATAGGAACCTTTTTAGTTTAACCCCATTTTAAAAAATGCATTGCGACAACTGCAGAGTTTATCATTTTGCCAAATGCTTCTAGAGCCATCTATGTATGGACAAGAAGTATTGAACAGCAGTGTAGTATGGCAGCTGGACCACTTGAGTCTGAATCCTGGTGTCCATTGTACCAGTTTCCTGGCTGTTACCCTGGGCAAGTTTCCGTCTGGGCCTCAGCTGCTTTATCTGTAAAATGTGGATAATTAGGCTTCCTACTTCATAGAGTTGTTTTGAGAATTAAATGAACTAATGATTGTAGTTAGAATAGTGTCCTGATGTATGATTAAGTCCAGAAAGAAAATGATAAAAGCCATACTTTGTGCACATGAAAATTCTATTTTCAGTTTTAAATTACAAGTCTTTCCTTATTTACAATTAAAATGTAGTTAACTAAATTGAAAGTAAATGTCTGAAGTGGAAGTGCTTATTATTGTTTCTATTACACAGCATTCTTTTTGACTTTGTAAATCCTAAATATTAGGTATAACAAATTTAAATGGATATATGATGACTAGATTTCTATTACTATAGACCTGTGGTAATTTTTAGGTAGAAAAGTAAACATTTTAAACTGTCTGGAAGTTAAGTGTTGAAAGAATAGTGACAGTAGTTGCCTGGGCTTGGCACAGTTAATAATTCAGCACTTTCAGTGGTGAAGGACAGCCCCCTTTGTCTACTGTTCATGTATTAGGTACCTATAATTCCCCATTAATCCTTCCATCACCAAGGAGCTCTTCAGTGTTCCAGCTCGTTCCCCTCTTGGCACATGAATGGTTTGGATTGATGTGAAGAGACCCAGGATGTAAAGTCTCAGATTTAGCCACATTTATTACCTGTCTGAGCTGCATATTGTGGTGTTCAGATTTTCCAGTGTCATAGGCAGAGTTTTGCTCCAGATTCTCCAGGCTTATGTGATTCTGAATAAATGCAAAAGTAGGGCAAAGGTGATTTAATCCTAACCAACCTGTTAGCAGTCTGAATCTCCTGGTCTTTGAGAGTTTAACATCTCCATAAAAAAGCATACACTCAGTTATTTATAAAGTAAAAAAAAATTACTAGGCGCCTCCATGGCCTTGATTTGAAGCTATTAGAAATTGACTTTTTCTTTTAAGGAAAAAAAATGCTTCCTATACACTCTCGAAAAAGATGTTGGGAAGTCTTATTTAAAAGTTGGAAGAGTGGCTTTCTGGTGACTCAAACCCTCATGTGCTTTAATCAGTAAAAGAAGTGGATAAATGAGAATAATTACTAAATAAAGTTCAAAACTGGGTAAAAAAAAGTTGGAAGAGTTATTTTTCCTTAATATGGAATTCTAAGAAGCACATGGAAAATGTTTAAAATGTCAGTAATTAAAAACAACTTAATGAAGATATACAAAATTCAAAATTGTATTCAATTTTCAAATTATAGAATCCAGTGTTAATTAATGGTAGAAGGGGTTGGCATAGACTGTGAGAAAAGCAATGTGGGAAGAAATATACAAAACAGCTGTTGTATTTTTTAAAGACCTACCTATACAGGTGAATTGTCACCAGTGTAAATGCTGTGTGAGGGGCTGTGAAAGCTGATTTATTGTGTCTTTATCTTCCTGGTAGGAGATGAGAGAGGGGAAGGAAGGCCTATATACAGGAGAGGGGGGACTCTGCAGTACAGCCTGGTCTCAGCTGGAGACATCGAGGCAAAAATCATAGCAGAGAATGGTAATAATGGGTCTTCAAGGTCATCTAGACCAAGGTTCTGATGCTTGAAGACCTTCCACAGTTTTCCTACTTAATCAATTACTAATTTTGTCCTTGATTCTGGTCTGGTTTTGAATCTTTCTCTTTTTCTGAGGTGAAAACCAGGACTAGATGCTGGGCCTCCTTACTCTGAATCTGCTACTATTACTGGTTCCATAGTTCCCATCTTCTCTCGATGCAAAAACTCTACAAGCAAGAGAAAAATGAATATGAGAAGCATGAAAATATTATTACACTTTACACCTGTCTCAGATCATCATTGACCAGTTTCTGTGTGAATGCCAACAAAATTCCAGTTCTGTGTTCCCTTAAGCATCACTTTTTCCCATAAAGTGCCAGCCAATTCTTCTTAAGTCAAGCCTGAGGTTTCAGGAATAGCCAGCCACCTGACTTCCTTCCAGCTACCTCATCCTTTGGAAAGTTGCAGACCCTAACCCAGTCTTAAATAACAAGACAACGAGGATCTGAATAGTTGTTTTCAGGATCTTTTCAAAGGGCTATTTTTGCTGGTGCCCAGAGTAAGAGAAGCCAGGTGAGAGCTGGCAAAGTTTGCAGTAACAGGGAAATCCCAGAACCTGGAGTTCACCCCTGACAGTGCCCTCAGTGATGTGGGTATGTTTAGCCTTTAGTTAAAGGGTTAACACTGGGACAAATTGGGATCATCAAAGTGAATAAAGAGAATTGTCTGAATTCTCCAATGTCTATTATAATTGCCAAGTATCTGGGTGCCGAGAATGTCTTATTATTGCATACTAAATATTCCCTAATCGTTTGGACCATGTTTATTGCACTCTATTGTGTGCTGTCTAGTTCCCAAATTGTTTCATTATTATATAGATTTTATCTCAACAACAAGTCCTTTATTGGTCCAACTCATCTTTTATAATCAGTTTCATCTCTCTTTTTTTTTTTTTTTGCGGTACGCGGGCCTCTCACTGTTGTGGCCTCTCCTGTTGCGGAGCGCAGGCTCCGGACGCGCAGGCTCAGCGGCCATGGCTCACGGGCCCAGCTGCTTCGCGGCATGTGGGATCTTCCCGGACCGGGGCACGAACCCGTGTCCCCTGCATCGGCAGGCAGACTCTCAACCGCTGCGCCACCAGGGAAGCCCTCATCTCTTTTAATCCTAGTGCATTAGTAGGTCCTTAAAAGGTTGATTTGGGATCAGGAGGTCTCCCTAGAGGAGCAACATAAGAGCTGAGGAGGAATTTGCCTACCTCTCAGGAACAGATTTGGTAGTCACTGAATCCAGACAGCTGGGATAGCGCTGCAAGCAGAATTCTGTGACTCCTCAATGAGGCTTACCTTCCAGTTTGAGAAATGCTTTAATAGGATATAAATAATGTACCTGATATTTCCTGTTAGCTTGTGACTTTGGGTACACATCAGACAATGACAGGTTTTATTTATTTTTTTCCCTAAAATCGGGGTGAGCAAGCATATTTTATTTACTCCAGTTGGTTCTTTTTCAAATTCTTGCCCAAACTTACTTTTATTCTAAAACTGTATATATTATTACATATTTTAAAATCCAGTAAATACTTGGATATATGTAAAAAACCTCTTTTTGTAATAAATATGTTCTGAATTTTTGTTTATACTTAAAAATATTTGCAATAACCACAGGAAGTCTTATGCTTCTGTAGGATTATATGGCAGATTTGTAGTGCCCTTCCCTTACATGTTGTGTTGCTCATGGAAATGACAAGCTTTCATGGTATGTGTTAAACTGTAACCTGCCTATTGTGTTCAACGTAGAATGCTGAGTTGAGTTGAGAAATCATGTTGTTTGTTCCACCCTGCCTCTCAGAATAATTAGATGGAGATGCACGTGCTCTCCATCAGTAAAGCATATTTGTTTTGAAAGACACAACACTCATGGGCTATCAGTCATAACTACTTCTGAGAGCACTTTAGGAGCTGCAACATCAATATTTACAAAATGCAAAGTGAAGCAAAGTACCCTGAGTCACAGATACATATGCTTTCTTGTTCCCTGATTCCCTCCCTTCCCCAATGTATGTAGTATGTCTAAATCCATACAAAGGACTATTTTGAAATATGACTGGAAATTTGGGAATTCTCTAGCTAAGTAAATGCTAAGGCACTAAAAAAATGCTTTAAAAGGCTTATGAAATGGATTACTTTTCCTCTCAAAATAAATGTATTGACTGAAAGCTAAAATCAGTGATGCAGTTAAGTGGAAGAAAGTAGTCGTGCTTTGGGATTAAAGTCAGAGCCTTTAGGCTGTGCCCCTGTTTTGCCCCTTGATGACATTGGAAAAATTATGTAAATCTGAGGCTCCTCTTACTCAGCTGTAAAGTGGGCTTAATTACACCCACTTAACAAGATTGTATAATATTAAATAAATTAATATATGCAATACATGCTTTGCAAGTTACAAGGTGGTTCATGATTGGGAAGTAGCAATTAAAGTAGCCAGGAGGTTTTTAGAGCAACACTGATTTTTCTTATTAGAAAATATGTTTAGAACTTATTAGTGAAATGTACCCAAATTTCATATTATAAAGAGCTTTATTATAATAATCAAAACAGAATTTCTTACATATGTCCGCAAAGTAACTTCCATCTTTGAAAAAAGGAGGTGAAAGAAAAAGGAGGTGAAAGAAAAAGGAGGTGAAAGAAAAAGTAGTGTGGGCATATGGGTAGCACTGTGTAGCCCCTGTTGTTGACTGTATATTCTGCCATTAACTCTTGCTGCTGTGACAAATCACTATGTGTATGAGTGAGGCAAGCTCCCTCCTGCTTGCCCACTCTACATAATGCCCTTCATGTAAATATGGAAGGCCTGGTTAGATACTCATTGCAAAGTACTATGGAGATTCCAGGTTAAAAGGAACTGAATTAATGAGAAATGGTCTTAGTAGAGTTAAGAATCTTGCTTAGGGGCAAAATGACACTAAATTTGAAAATTCAATATTTGGAAGACTGCTTCTCCCTAAAATCAGCTAATGCCATGCCTTAATGATGTAGAAGAGCTTCTTAAGTGATTTTCCAGGTTTATTTGGTTTATAATTTTTTATATAGGAGCTTTTGTTTTCTTTATAGTATAACGCATTGCGTTTTTATTTAAATAAGATGCTAGAGGATAAAAATTCGTCCAGCAGAGGGAGCAGACTTACGTAAATTAGGTTGTAAGAAAAATATTGCAGGATGCCTCAGTAAACATATATTTTGTGGGCAATGTCCATTCTCATACTGTGCATTGAGAGAAAAATGGAAGGAAAGAAGACTGAATTTAGGGTCATCCTAAAACAAACAAACAAACAAACAAACAAATATAAATGGCTAGATCTAGCCATTTATATTCTCACTTTGGTAGTTTTCAAAAGGGAAAAAACACGTGGTATGCAAATAGGAACTTGTTTTGTTAATTCTATGAAGTGAAGAACTTTTTAAAACAAATATGAATTTAATACATTTGGTAAATTTAAAAAAGCTTTCAGTACTTGGCACTGAAGTTAGAGCACATTCAGACCAAACATTTTAAAGGACTATAACACCTGAAAGGAATATAAATGGAATGTATAATGCTCTGAACAGGGCACTGTTATGACTCTGAATCAGCAAATAAGCACTTTTGTATCTTGTGTATTAAGTCAGAAAATTGGAATATATTTAAGGAAAAAATTTCACCAAGTGTGAAGCAAGTATAAAACATGGTTTTCTGCTTAACTCTAAATGGAAACTATAAATGTATCATAGCTCCCTATATATTCTAATTAATTTCCTTGGCAAATGTGCAGTCTGATATAACATCATTAAGTTAATGCTTTTTCAAGCACTTTTCATTAAATACATAATATATTCAAGACAGTAGTCCAAGCATTTGGGAATATATAGATAAGGAACATCCTACCTTCTTAAAATATGTGACCTGGTAAATGACAAGTTAACTCAATTCCGGTGTGCCACAGTGTAAAGCAGGTGGGCATTGCAGAAGCTAGGATAAGCTGCTTCAGTAAACACTGTAACTACTAAAATAAGAAATACCAATTCTTTTTTACATTGTAGAAAAATAGTTTTGCTTTGTAACCATTAAGACTGAGAAGTTTTGCTTTATTAAGTAAACTAAATTTAACTGTAACTTAAGATTATTTGCCATCTTTTTAGAGTAAAGAACAGTAGCTTAGGAAAAAGAGATTTCCATCTAGAAGTATCATAGATTGTTGATTCTTAACTAGAACCATTGTTTCTGGGTGTTTTTTTTTTAAGTTATAATTAGAGATCAGGATGGTGAAAGACATCCAGACCTTTTTTATTAGTTTAGAAAACGTTTTAAGTTAATATAAATGAAAAAATAATTTTTTAAACTTTGATTATTTTAGATGGAGTTTAATATATTTGCTTTTAAAAATATGCATGTGCATTCTTACAATTTAAAGGGCTGTTTGCAAACTGGTGCACAGGAGATTAAATAGTGTTCAGTGATGGGTACAGGAGAAAAGGGAATAGATAATTATTTCTCTTTATGAGGTCAAAATTATTCATTGAGTCATTTTGACATTTGTTGCCTAGAAACTAGTATTTCCAAACAAGTAAAATTGCCAGGTGTTCTGGTTTGGTAGTTTGAGAATGCTATTTGAAGTGGGTGCAAGCAACTTCTGAGATGGAGAGTCACAGGTGAGGAAGGAGCAGAAAAGAAGCAGTGGCAAGTGAGAAGCAATGAAGGTGACAGGAAGAGACTGCAGGGAGCAGACCTGAACAAGTGTTTGCCCACAGTGGGCCCGGCTCTGTGTCAGGCCTTGCAGATACTGTGGTGAATATTATACAGCCCTCGTTCCCTGTCAGAACCAAGTGGGATATACAGAGGGAAACGCTCCGTTTCATTGGGGGATGGATATTGAGTACAGGGTACTGTGGAGACACCTAAGAAGCACCTCTTTCTCAGACTAGTAAGGGCCAGTGGGGGCTTATGTGAGATCCGAGCTCCACTGGGAGGAGACAGTAGTACAGATGCTAAGAGGTGAGAGTCCCTGGTGAGTTCCCGGTGATGTCATGTAACACAGTGTAGGTAGAGCTTTAAGAGTGAGAATTGAGCAAAGAAACGTGAGCCGTAAAACTAAGTAGGGACGAAGTCAGGAAGAGTCTTGTGTGCTCTGTGAAGGAAGAGGTTTGGACGTCTTCCTGAGTACGTTGAGGGACTGACTATTAAAGAGAATCATGCAGGAGAAGGGCATGAGCAGATATTTGTAGTGTGGAGAACTGGAGTCAGCATGGCTATAGATAAGAAGACCAGACCGCTGAGCCAGTATGGGGGATGGACGGGAGCAGACCATACATGTAACAGGTGGAGGGAACAGAACGTGGTGAGAGGTTAGGTGTCAGGGGCTAGGAGCCGTTTGCAATGATTTGAACTTACGGTGAGAAAGTAGAAAAGATAGTATATGTTTTCCAGATGTTTCTGTGAAAGGAAGGAATGTCTAGTTCCTAGACACCATGCGGGCTCTGGCGTATTTCCCACGGATATGGTGGAGACACAGGGCTGGCCCAGGCAAGGTGTTTTCTCTGAGAGGCTAGAAATCAAAGATGTAAGCGTGAATTATTGAGGTAGAGAAGCCAGAGCCTGTGACACAGTGGGAATGAGCTGTGAATGCTTTCTAGGAAATTAATCCTGGGCTTTAGAACCAAGAAGATTAGGAAGGAAGTCAATACGGGAAGTGCAGAGTGGAGCCTGTGAACAGTCTTAGTACCAGACAGGCCAGTTCTTCTTGGCTGCTAGTTTCATGGCTTGGGGTTAGGCAGTCTCCTGGCCTGATGGCTGGAGGCCAATTTGTACCAAAAAAGAGGACTAGCTAAAGGAGGAGGAGGATTCAGAGAGGGCTTTAGACTTGAGATTGTGTACAGACCGAAAGAGAAGGTATTAACTAAAAGGAACTGTTGATAGTTCATCAATAGTTCATCAAAGAAACTGAAAGACTAATGGCCCAGGGTAGCAGGAAAGATGAGAAGCACAGACTGGGAGTGAGAGGAGCTGACCTTGAAACTCTGCCATTGAGATAGGGTAGAAGAAACAAGTTTTGAAATTGGTAGGCAAGGTGGGACTTTGGGAGGGTCCACCTATGAAGACCTTTCTGTTAACAGGGGGCAAAGACATTTTCTTAGAATGACTAGGATTACGGGGGGAAGGACAGTATGGAGAAGCTTGGGCTCTGGGGACAGAAGACCTAGGTTTGAATCCTGGCTCTGCCACATGCTGGCAGAATGGCCTTGGGCATGCTGTTGAAGCTTTGTCATTCCCAGCTGCTTCCTGTATAATATATGACCATTATAGTTCCTTTCTCCAAGAGGTATATGGAGGATTAAAGAAATTAATTCATGTACAGTATTCAGCAGGTAGCAAAGGTTTAATCAGGTTAGTTATTATTAGGAGGCAATATTGTATAATGGTCCAGAACCAGACTCCAAAGCCAGACTGGAGCCAGATACTGGCTCCGCCAATTATGTGCTAGCAGTGTGACCTTGAACATTCTGTAATGTACAAACATAATGCATAGTTAATCAGGTGATCAGTAAATATGTATTCAACTTCATTGACAATAAATGACTCCGTGAGCTTGTCTTCTTGTGCTTCAGCTTCTTTCCAATGTGATAATTGTGTCCCACCATTTTGATACATATAATATTATAAAAGCCTTTGTTAACTTAACAAACTAAACAAGGCAAACTATATGTTATCTGTGCCTCAGTTTTTTTCATCCGTAAAAAAAAAAAAAAGAGATTATAATAGTACCTACCTCTTAGGCTTGTGGTGTGTTAAGAGAATTAATAAGTAGAATGCTCTTAGCTTCTGGCACATAGGAAGCAATATATACATAAGCATTATATATATAGAAGCATTTTATTTATTTATTTATTTTTGGCTGTGTTGGGTCTTCGTTTCTGTGCAAGGGCTTTCTCTAGTTGTGGCAAGAGGGGGCCACTCTTCATTGCAGTGCGTGGGCCTCTCACTATCGCGGCCTCTCTTGTTGCGGAGCACAGGCTCCAGACGCGCAGTCTCAGTAGTTGTGGCTCACGGGCCTAGTTACTCCACGGCACGTGGGATCTTCCCAGACCAGGGCTCGAAACCATGTCCCCTGCATTGGCAGGCAGATTCTCAACCACTGTGCCACCAGGGAAGCCCTAAAACATTTTATACATATATATAACTATTATTACTATCCTTACTCATCATCATCAGCAGGGGTTGAGGAGAAACCAATAAGTTATAATGGGCACTGTGGGATTGGGTGGGACTAAGACACGTCAGGACTATGAACGAGCACTGAAGACCAACCTGAGATTGGAAAAGTCTGTAGTAGTGTGAGGCCACGGGAGCAGCTGGCAGCTTGGGGACAGACTGGGAAAGAAAAATGGTTAGATGAGTTCAGAGTTGAGGTTAATTAGCAGACCAGTTATGATAGGAAAAGAGAGCTAGTGAGCTGAAGGTGCTATGCTATTCTATTTTGAGAGAATAATGAGAGTCAGTAACAAATAACCAGAGAGGGGAATAAAGCTATGGAAACATGTTCTTAGACTAGAACTGACAGCTGTTTGGAAGTGACTTAGATTTCATTATATTTATTACATCGCCTTGTCAATTTGCCTGTTTCTCCCCTCCCCTCCCGAGCAACCCTTCTGGGTTCTTATTTTTCCTTCTCTGCATATTTTCTTTTCAAGCCTTATATCTCTTCTGCCTTCTAGCAAAACAACGTAAAGAAACAGCATACTAAGAAAGCAGAGAGGTATTGTTTCTGTGTTCACTTCCTCATATACTCCCTGTCTAACACAGGATGTTTGCTCTGACAGATCCAGAAAATATAGCATCTGGCATGTTCTTTACCCTCAAGGGTCTCTGTGGGAGGAGTTCATATGGAATCATTATACATACATTGTATGGGAAAATGATGATTGTTATACAATCAAGGGTCAAAAAATATGGCACAGCCATTAAATGTGGGTGGCCAAAACAGGTGCTCAGGAAGGAAAGAGACAGGAGCTGGGGCAAGTGAAGATAGCTCTTCAGAAATAGGAGTTCAGGGGGACTTGCACAGAAAGTGAGAATGGGTGTGTGGGGTACAGTGTGCGGGCCTGGGAGAGCTGAGGAGGAAGCACAGGGCAGGTGCTGCCAGACAGGACGACACCAGCCCGGCAGGGGAGCAGAGGCGGCAGGGGCGATGGTTAAATGAGAGGTAAGGCTGTACACTTAACTCCCACAGTGCATAGCTCAACATGCGATCAATAAATACGCGTTCAGCTGCATTGAGAATAAATGAGGAAGAGACTCCCGTGAGTTTGTCTTGTTGTGCATCAGATTCTTGTCGGTGGGATAAGTATGTCCTAACCATCTAATTAAAAAAAAAAAAAGCACCTTTGTTAATTTAGAAGCGAAAAGAGGCAAATGTATTATGCTAAGCCTGTTGAAGAATAGGAATTTGGTGACTTTGTGATGAAGAATGTAAATGCCACGATAAAATTATAAGAAAACAGAGAGTTGGGCTTTTGGGGGAGGGTGGTGTGATGGGGAACATGTTCCAGCCTGTTACTGAATTCCTTGTGTAAGTAGTTTTTCTTCCCTAAGTCACTTCTTTTGGTGCCTTATCTCTTTCAAGGTAGCTGTTGTTTCAATCTGTAGCCTAGAGTAGCATGCTTTTTTTTTTTTTTTTTTTTTTTGCGGTACGCGGGCCTCTCACTGTTGTGACCTCTCCCGTTGCGGAGCACAGGCTCCAGACGCGCAGGCTCAGCGGCCATGGCTCACGGGCCCAGCCGCTCCGCGGCACGTGGGATCCTCCCGGACCGGGGCACGAACCCGTGTCCCCTGCATTGGCAGGCAGACTCTCAACCACTGCGCCACCAGGGAAGCCCGAGTAGCATGCATTTTGAGAACCATGTTAAACTCTCCTAAGGCTAAATGTCATGGAATTGTAAGTATTAGAGATCTTAGAATACATATTCCTTCATGAGAGAAGGACACAGGAACCAGAACTGCCAGTATAGCTAAGCCGTTCTTTAAATAGTGTGTGTCTTATTAGCATTCATGAAGAGCATGTAGATAACATCTTGACAGAGTTAAAGTTTCAACTTGAAGAGCTACTGCTTTTCAATAAGGAGTGCATTTAAAGACACTCTTTGCATGACTAGAGTGAATTGCTTCTAAAATGAGAGTATTACTTTATAGAAAGATATTTTTCATTTAATCTGTCTACAGTTTAAAATTGTCATTAGAATTACAATAAATAATAATGATTAGCACTTGTAGGGCTTTAATCTTCAAAGAGTTTTTAAAGTTAATCTAATTTAATTGTCGCTTGGAGTCATCAGAGATGTACACCTACTTTTCTTCCGTGAACCATTGAAAGTGTTCACTTTCCAACCCTTCAGTGCTCCCTTTAGGTAGTTCCATGGCTCATAAGCTATTTGTTCCATGGGAAATGCCCAGAGCATCAACAGATGGAAGGCTTTATATTAGAGCTTCTCATCCTAGGTGTGCATTTGGGCTTTTGAGTTGGGCTTCCTGCTTCTAGTGCCAGCTTCTCTGCTGCTAACTGTGTGACCTTAGGCAAGTGGCTTAACCCTCAGCTTCTTCAACTGGGATGCATAGTATAGTACCTGCCTCAAGGGTTCTTATAAGGATTAAATGAGATAATGAATATTAAGTATGAAGCGATTAGTATTTAATAAATATTAGCTGTGTATTAGTATTGTTTTTAAAATTATCCCGAGGAACAGTTCATTCTGGGAAGTTGTGATATGTGGTTAAGTGTTAGGTGAGGAAATTATAAGCCATAAATACCCTTTACAGGGACTGCTGTGTACCAGGCTCAGTTTGAGGTCCTGGGACAGAAAAGTAAGAAACCATGACACCTTCCCTCTAGAAGTTCACAACCTATTTTGTGGAGGATAGTGAGGACGTAGATAAAACTAACTGAAACACCATGGTAAGTGCTTGACCAGCAAGCTCAAGTGTGATCAAAAAGCGATGGCATTTGACTTAAGGTTTTCACAGAAAGCTTTAGAAGGGAAGTGATACATTACCTGGGCTTTGGAGGAGGATGTCCGTTTTGGCAGAAAGTGGGAGAATTTTAGGGAGTGCGCAAGGCAGTGGAAGCAAGGGGTGTCAGGAGCAGCAGCACTCTTCAGAAGGTTTTAAGCAGGTTGGTCCAACTTGTGGGAAGCTCTAGAGCTACCGATTTACCACCATTTCTTTGCGCTGATTTTTCATCTTCTCTGTAGATCCGAGACAGCTCTAAAGCTTTACAGTCTTAGTTGGACCCAGGAGAGGCCTTACTTGAGGTTAGAACGCATGGCTGTCTGACAATGAAATTTCGTGGGCCTCCCTTACCTTCCCCTGTCTCATTTGGTCTGAATTTCCATTAATATGATTTGAATGGGATTTTATTGGACATTGAGGAAACAGTTTAAACTCTAAAATACCCCTGTGACACAGTTAAATTTACACAGTGTTTTAAAAGCTAAAGTGTACTGATTGCCTAAGTTGTGAGACAAGAGGAAAGACTAGAGGATCTTATAGAATTTATGACTATGCCAAGGCTCTGTTTCTGACTGTATATCACTCAGACAAAAGAAAAGAAACTTTCCGTCTTTCTTTTTCAGTTGCTGAGGATGGAGCTTATATCATCTGGGAGGCATGTGGACCACTGTTAAATGGGAGTCCTCTGTGCTCTCTCTTGAACTGCATCTTAGGCTGAGTTAAGCGAGAACGTGCTGCCTGTTAAACCCATACTCCCTCTAAAAAGCTTGTGGGTAGGGCCTCCCTGGTGGCGCAGTGGTTGAGAGTCCGCCTGCCGATGCAGGGGATACGGGTTCGTGCCCCGGTCTGGGAGGATCCCATATGCCGCGGAGCGGCTGGGCCCGTGAGCCATGGCCGCTGAGCCTGCGCATCCGGAGCCTGTGCTCCGCAACGGGAGAGGCCACAACAGTGAGAGGCCCGCGTACCGCAAAAAAAAAAAAAAAGCTTGTGGGTAAAGGGAGGATTTACTAACATGGAGTGAGAACCTTCTAGATGCCAGGCTCTGTGCTGGGTGTCATATAAAAAGTGTTCTCAAAGTAGAGGTATTACTTAGTTTTAATGTGTGGAAAGATCAGCAAGATGAATAACTTTACAACAAGCAGTTAGTGGTAGAGGCCGGATTCTAAAGGAGGCCTGTTAGGCTTTAGTGTCCATTTTTTTCTTTTGTTACATGTGGTATTTACTTTGTCCTGTTTCTTCTATGATATTTCTTCTTTAAATTTCTCATGAAGTTTGACCTCAGTAAAGGTCTTCATGAATGGACTTGCTGCATTTGAAGAATATACGTAAATGAAGTTTTTCCTAATTTATCACCAAGTTGATTTACATTTACTTCAGTATTATGAGTACTAATTAGGGTAACTCATCTGGCAAAGAAAAGGGAACACATGGGTTGGTTTGTTTTTATAAGATAAGTACATATTCAATACAGCTGACCCTTGAATGCAGGGGTTATATAGCTTTAGAGTCACCTACCTGTATCCATGGCTCCCCCATCTGTAGATTCAACCAACCGTGGATCATGTAGTAATATAGTCTGTTTTTATTGAAAAAAATTTGATATATAAGTGGATGCTCACAGTTCAAACCCGTGTTGTTCAAGGGTCAACTGTATTTTGGATAGGGACCTTCAGCCGCCATCGTTCGGTAATCTCAGCAACATAATTTTATGATATTGAGTCTTTCAAGTACAGAGTCCACTGGTAGTTGAATAACCTGATTTGTTATTCTACAGTTGCCATGCAGAAAGGAAGAAGGACCCCTTTTGAATAAGGTCCCCCAATTGCTTCATTCATTACTTATAGATTGCTAGCTTTATTTGCTCATGTTCCAGAACAAGAAGCCGAACTTTATAATGTGTGTGGGGTTTTTAGTGGCAAAGTAATTACAAAGGTAGCTCTCTGTTACTGTCAAAAATTAACAATTTTTCCTCCTCATTGTTGAAATAAGAAAAGCAATATGCTTGAGTCTCAAAATTCTGCCTTCTTTTCCCTTTTCTTTCTCAGAAGATGTTTTTCTTCATCTTTTCTTGCATTCTTCTCTCTTGCTTTCTCATTACTTCTGAATGATAATCAGGAGCATCATCCCCTCCCCCCTCCCCCCACACACATTCTTTTGCCTTCTTTCAACAGTTTGAAGACAGATCCATGGTGAATTAAAGAGTAATCAGATAACTATAAGTTATTAAAATCTCTAGTTTATAATTTGGGGTATTTCATGGTCATTAGGTCAGTTACACTTTTCTTGACTATTTTGTCCCAGGTTTACTATCTTCAATTCAGCTTTCATTCATGCTAAAAATACTTACTTCCCCCCTACTTTGTTCTAGACTGTGCTAGAGGTTATCAATCTTACTTTTCGTACAGCCCGGGCGTTCGGTGGTTCTCACACAGAACATGCCACCCTGGCCCGCATTCAGTGTTATACATAGTTTTCAGACCTCCTTTTTTCCCACTCAGGAAGAAATATCTAAATTCACAGGAATGAGAGAGATGGGGGTTAATTTTGAAGCCATTCTACTGTATAAAAGTAGTGAATTATCACCATAATTTAGCATGGAGTTTCATATGGTTGTTTATAACAATCTCACAACTAACTGATCTTGATGTTCTGATAAGCCAGATGCTTCTATATAAAGATAACTAGTCTTGGATCATCAAGAAAAAGGCCTAGTGATGGAGGTAGGATGTACCCAAATAATTGTAATTCAAGGGAAAATGTGGTAAGTGTTGTTAGCAATATAAAATCTTTCTATTGTATTTATGGGGATGGAGAGATTAATTTTGGGAGTATCAGAGAAGATATACATTATCGTAGTGCTGTAGCAGCTATGTGGAAAGAATCAGAACATTGAGGTGGGAGGAGGTGAATGTGGTTATTTTGAACCCCAAAGCCACATATACCATCCGTTCATTTAATTCTTGATATTCTATTTTCTGTTTGAATATTGAAATTACACATAAATATATGCAAAGGCACATACACTTAAACACAGTTCACACATAATCAAATAGCATAATCAGAATCCTTGAGGCTAAATGATGTATTTTTCTCTAGGCACCAGCAATCACTTTGACCTCTCCCGTTGATAACAGCTTGCCTGACGTATAGTTTCCCATTAATTTCTTTTATTGTTTAAAAAATGTGTTATAAAATATCCGGTATTAAAACCCAGTATGGGTTTAATTACCACTCAAGCATCTCATCCTGAAGTGATTAATAAGCCACAAAAATAGCTGTTTCCTCTTCTCTCTATATAGCGTTGGTATTTTTAGAAATTGGGTTTTCCATGCCAAGTTTTATTTGTAGATAGACTGGGAATCGTTAAATGGTCTATCAATTCAAAGAAATCGTTGTTCCTTTATTATTTATTAAGAGCATACCAGATAACTAATTCCATTTAGAGTTTTCAATAACTTCTACTCTTGAGGCAGCCACATGAATCATGTAATTGCTTCAGATACTCAGAAGTTTCTTGCTAAGAAAACCACGGGAACATGTTTTTCTCACCTCCCCACCTTTTTTTTTTTTTTTGGCTAGACACAGATTTTAATAATGAGGATTTTATCAAAATGAAGATTAAAAGATTATTAAAATGAAGATTTTATTGTAGTACAAGAAATAATCTGAACGTCTGTCAATCATGGAATAATTGAGAAAATTGTGATATGTTCGTATTTTGGAATATTATATAGTTATTACAAAATGAGGATATCAAGGTGTATTGACTTAGAAGAGCATGATATTTTCAACTTAAAAGTTTTAAATGGCTGTGTTACTGATATATTTGTGTATAGAAAAAGGTACAGAATGATATTGTCCTAAGGATGTTAAAGTTGGTCAAAGGATAGGAAAACAGAGGGGATGATTATTAACAGAAGAGAATCCAGAAGTAGACTTACACACATGTGGTAATGTAGTATAGGATAAAAGTAGCATTTCAAAGGAATGGGGAAAAGCTGGATGATTTAATAAATGGTTTGGAACAGTTGGTTAGCTATTTGGGGAAAAAAAAAAGCTAGATCCCTCCCTCACTCCTTTGTCAGAATGAATTCCAGATTGATCAGTTATTTACATGGTTTCTTTAAAATAATGAAGTCACGTAAGTTCTCAAAGGAAACATTAGTGAATATTATTCGATTTTGAAGTGAAGAAGACTTAAATATGACCCCAAACTCAGAAACAAGGAAGGAAGATTAAAAAATTGCTTATGTCGTATTGTTTTGAAGGCTTGAGAACTAGATGAATATTGAAACTATATGTTCATGGATCCTAGTGTCAGCAACATGGCATTAAGTTTATTGATAGGGCTTCCCTGGTGGCGCAGTGGTTGAGAGTCCGCCTGCCGATGCAGGGGACACGGGTTCGTGCCCCGGTCCGGGAAGATCCCACATGCCGCGGAGCGGCTGGTCCCGTGAGCCATGGCCGCTGAGCCTGCGCGTCCAGAGCCTGTGCTCCTCAACGGGAGAGGCCACAACAGTGAGAGGCCCACGTACCGCAAAAAAAAAAAAAAAAAGTTTATTGATAGTACTTTACAAGTGTTTGGACCAATACAGTTTTAAACTGACCAAAAAGACCACCCCCCTGTGATTTTGGCAACGGCATTTACGTTTGTAATTGGCAGCATGAACCATTTAAGTTGATGGCATTTAACTGTATTGTTTCAATTTTCACATGACTGTGTATAAAGAGTAATTTGTATATTAATGTTACTTCAAATGAATGAATGAAAAATATTAAATAATTATGAGAAAGCATGTAAGAAACTGTGTACAATTTACCTTTGGGCTGTGGGACTGGGCATGATGGAGAAGGTAAACCTCATTTTTTGTTATTTTCACCTTTATAATATAAATACGTAGTTTCTTTCATTGAGAAAAACTTTTTAAAATATTCACTGAAAAATAATTTAGAATTTTCGGCTTCTGAAAGATACTGTCAGATTCATAGCCTGACTGTAGCCTAGCTATTTCAGCCAATCGTCTTTTAGGGGAAAAAAGCCTAGAGAGCAAAACTTTGTTGCTGGATTGTAGTGCATATGTAATAGGGAGATGCAAAGATCTTTGTGATTTGTTGTATCACAGGCCGGTACAGAAGGGTGCTCATCCCACTAAGTGATTCATGCATAGACGGGATCCTTGGAGGCTGCACAGTTAGTTTTTGAAAAATGTGTGTCGTCTTATGAAATAGTTTTATTTTAAATCTAAAACATTTGATTCTTATAAAGCATTCATTTTACTGAATAATACTTCAGACTCAGATTTATCATAGTATAGAATGTGAAATTCATGTAAATTATAATGATAAAATAGGAGCCATTGGAGAATGTAGGGAGGCCCACCTCTGTGAGCACCTTTGCTCCCCTGAGAGGTATCTTTCACATTCCTCTGGTGGAAAACTTTGAGAAACACTATTTTGAGTAAATACAAACAGGTGACAGTAACTTGTAATCATCCTAACACTTTATTTGGGTTTTGAGTTCTGAAGTTATGAAGTGGAAGGAAGCAGATTTCATAAAAGGCAAATTTTATTAGCAATTTAACCCACTAAAATGAATGTTTGATTATGTACTTAGTTCTTACTGAATCCAGTAAATGTCTAAGCTGATAGATATTTTAATCATTAAAACTATAATCCAGTTAAAGTTAAGGAAGCTAAATAAACTAATTTTAATCAAATTTACTTTGATTTCTCTGTTTCTCCTTTTTTTCATTACTACAGGTCACAGTAATGAAAGGCAGTAATAGAAATAAAGATCATTCCGCAGAAGGAGAAGGAGCTGGAAAACGACCAAAACGCAAGTGCCTTCAGTGGCATCCATTGCTAGCAAAGAAACTTCTTGACTTTTCAGAAGAGGAAGAAGAGGAAGACGAAGAGGAGGATATTGATAAGGTAATTTCCTCCTTTTATTGTAGAAGTTTTAAGTTTATTTGACCATTCATTCTGGAAACTGCAGTGAACATGTGTGGTGCAAAGGAGGCGTTTCTAGGAGTCTGTATAACTTGAATCCTAGTTAACGACTTAATCTACATTTTTATTCCAAATGTTGATGACTCTTAAAGTATCTGTAGTAGTAGTTTAAACTGAAACAGATCCTTCTTAAATAGTATTTCTGTCAATTAACTAATAATTTGCAGAGAATAATCAAACGCAGTGAGTTCATAAAATTTATGTGCTTACCTGCACCCACCTGCGGCTCTTGGCCTCTCTTTCTTCCCTCCCAGCCTAGCCTTGCCACTGTAGGCAGGTTCAGAGCTGTTCAGGTCCTCATCTCTGAGGCCTCCAGAGCATCTGGCTGCTGTCACCCCTCCGTGCCTCTGTGCTCAGTCAGGCCTCCTAGTCCCCTCCTCTGGTCTCAGACTTGAGCAGCCGGCTCTTGCGAGAAAGTCACACAGCCATGCAGCTGACTTTAGAAAGCCACACGTCCCTCCAGATCTTGGCATGACTGGTTCCTCCTCTTCATCATTCAGGTCTCAGCACAAGGACTACCTCCCCATCATCTCAGGTGTCCCTCCAACCCAGTGTGCATTCCACGTCTGAGGATTTCCTCCCTCACACTTCTTCTTATTTGCCTTGTGTTTAGCTGTGCACTTGTTTATGTCTGCCTTCCTAGACTAGGCTATAAGCTCGGTAAGAGCAAGGGTCTTGCCCTTCCTGTCCTCTTCTCCTTCCTCAAAGCCTAGAATGGTGGCTGGCACAAAGTAGATTTTGAATAGTTATATGCTCAGTAGAAGAAGAGATGAGTACTGGACTTCCCTGGTGGCGCAGTGGTTAAGAATCCGCCTGCCAATGCAGGGGACATGGGTTCGAGCCCTGGTCTGGGAAGATCCCACATGCCGTGGAGCAGCTAAGCCCGCGCACCACAGCTACTGAGCCTGTGCTCTAGAGCCCCCGTGCCACAACTACTGAAACACATGCGCCTAGAGCCCATGCTCCTCAACAAGAGAAGCCACTGCAATGAGAAGCCCACGCACCGCAACGAAGAGTAGCCCCCGCTCGCCGCAACTAGAGAAAGCCCGTGCGCAGCAATGAAGACCCAACGCAGCCATCAATCAGTCAATCAATAAAAAATAGATGAGTACTTATTTTGTGTCACTACAAATTTCATAAACATGCTTTTACTCTTCTTCAGGCCTTCGATATTCATTCAGTTTTTTGTCCTAGGCTTGGGTCAGCTCCCTCTTCCACTCGTCTCAGCAGGAATTATAAACATTTTTCCTGTTTCACAGACATCTTCTCTGGGTACTGTTTATGGTCTCCTGACTGTTGAACTTCTCTTTCACAGAGAAAATAGAGGCCACCAGAAATGACTCCTTCAGCTTTCTCTACTTACTCATCTTACTCTTATCTCACTCCTTATCCATCTTTTCCTTTCCGTTTTCAGAGAAATGGTGTTATTCTTCCTGTTTGAGGAAATTGCCAAGTTTATGCTTATGCTTAATTTGATCTCTCTGACACATTTGCACCTGTTGATCACTTGGTCCTTGAAGCTGTCTGCTGTTTCCATGACAGCAATCACTCATTTCTATTCCTACCTTCCCAACTATACCATTCTGGTTCCTTCTAGTTGATGTCCCTCCATTATTCTACCTTCAAATGTTGATGTTCTCTGGGATTCTTATCTTAATTCCTGTCTCCACCCTGGACCTTTCTTCTAAACTCTGGACTTGTATTTCTGACTGTTTACTTGACATATCCACTTAGATATCAAATCAGAATCTCAGTTTGAATGTGTTCAAAATGAAGCTGTCACTTTTCTCCTGCAAACCCCGTCCTCCTACATCTTTCCTTTCTCAGTGAATGGCACCTCCAACTGTCAAGTTGGTCAGACCTGAAACCTTGTCTGTTTTCTTTTGCTCAAGTCTCACATCTGTCCATCCATCAGTAAATTCTCAGCCATACCTTCAAAATAGTTCTCAAGTTGACCCCTTGTTAGCAATGTCACTACTGCTACTTGATCCAAGCCACCACCAATGCTAGTGCAGATTATTGTGTTCTCCCTCTCTCTCTGCCTCTGCTCTTGCCGTTCTACAGTCTGTTCTCAACATAGAGGCCAGAGAGATCCTTCCACAGTGGCAGGCCAGTTGTGCTAGTCTTCATCTTCATGAGGATGGGGAGTCTGTACGCTCACTGTTCTGTCTGCATCACCTAGAACAGTGCCTGCTCCATATCGGGTGCCCAGTAAATAGTTATTAAGTGAAAGAATGAAGTCATCGAGTCCTCTTCTCTTTTTTTTTTTTTTTATTAATGTGGTACACGGGCCTCTCACTGTTGTGGCCTCTCCCGTTGCGGAGCACAGGCTCCGGACGCACAGGCTCAGCGGCCGTGGCTCATGGGCCCAGCTGCTCCGTGGCATGTGGGATCCTCCCAGACCGGGGCACGAACCCGTGTCCCCTGCATCGGCAGGCGGACTCTCAACCACTGCGCCACCAGGGAAGCCGAGTCCTCTTCTCTTTTTGGTCCACATTCAGAGATCTCACCCACACCCTTGGTCTTACTTGTTTATATTGGTACATCAGTTCATTATCCCAACTGGGACTTCTCTGCTAAGAGGCACTTCACATTCTGCCACCAGATCTAATTTCTCTCATTTGAGAAAAAGTGTTCTCTGTTGTGTATGAAGGAATCTTGCTGCCAAAGTTGGAAACACTCTTCCTTTTTCAACCTTTACATCCAGTTAGACACCAATCACTCTTGGTTCTACCTCATTAGTGAATATTGTTTCTGTTTTCAATTCTCCATTCTCGTGATTACTGCCTTGATTCAGCCCTGCCTCCATTCTTGCATGGACAGCTGGAATAAACTTTTAACTTGTTCCTCTAGTTTTGTTTGACTCTAGTTTTGCTACTGTAATTCATGCTCAACACTGATGACAGGAGTTTTCTCAAAATACAGATCTAACAATGTCTTTCCCCTGCTTAAAACCACTCATGGCTCTTCATTGCATCCAGCTGTGGTTTCCATATCCTGGTCCAGTGCTAGTGTTGATTTGTTGCAGAGTGTTACTTGGCCTCTGGTGAAAGAAAAATAGGTCCAGATACCTTTTCATTTTAATTTAATTTGTATATCATACAATTATTTATTTGTTTACTTACTTTTTGATTAGTTAATTTAATGAAACAATTATAATATTAGATAGTAGTTAAAATTTTTTTTTAATGTCCATACTTGGCAAAACAAAAAGTTGGTAATCTGTGTTGATCCCCTCCCAAGGGTTTTTATTGATCCATGCAGTCTGAAACCACTCATTTACAGGGTTAAATGCACTTTTTTTTCTTTTTTTTTAACACGACAGAGCACATTCTTCATGAAGTGACCCATACCTTCTTCTGTAACCTTAGATTCCTGTTCTAATCTTTTATATACTGGTACTATTGAGCTGCATATAAGTGTCTGAACTATTGAGCTTTAATCTCTGTTAGTTCCCCATGACTCCCCATTGACTACCCTACACACTCTGATTCATCTTTCAAAATTTAGCCCAGACCACACCTTTTCTAGGGAGACTTCTCTGTTCTCCTACCCATCTGCTAGTGCTTCATTACTGCACTGGTTCATTGTTGCAGTCATCATCCTGCTTTTTAATTTATTTGCTTATATATCTTTCTCCTCTCCCCAAACAGTGAGCTCCTTGGGCCAGGATTTGTCTTATTTATCTCAGCTCTTGGCTTGAGTTTTATGATTTAGTAACTGAATCAAAAGTTATTCTTTTCTGAAGGGAAACTATAATTACTTCCTCAACCTACATAATACATTTTTTTATGCCTGATTTTTTTCTGTAGCTTCTTAGTTTCAGAATGCTAAATAAATATTCCTTGAAAACTCACATCATTTTTAATGATTTTACACATAATGAGGAAGATCACTCTGTATCCTTCACCCCCAGTAATAATCCCTAATGTAGTTCCAAATCAAGTAGCTATGACTTCACGATTGTTCTGTACTATTTGTGTTTGAAGATAATTGATGGTTAATTAAATGCATGTGCAATACTTAACTTAAACTTAAAAGACTTTTAAAAAACATCTAATTGGATGAAGCTAATGATTTGTCCTAGAGCGTCTCTAACAGTTGCCCAATAAACACGATATAAGAGAACCTGGTTGCCTTATAGTAGTGGTTCTCGAAGTGTGATCCCCAGGCTAGCAGCATCAGCGTAACCTGGCAACTTGTTAGAAATACACATTCTCAAGGCCCACTCCAGACCTACAGAATCAGAAGCTCTGGGAATGGGACTTAACAATCTGTGTTTTAACAAGACCTCCAGGGATTCCAGTGCCCACTCATGTTTAAGAACTACTGCCCTACTGTGTAATGCAGTCTAACAACTACCTCGATCCTTCTTGATTTTAACTGTGAAGCAGCAAGTAAAGAAATGGTTTTAGTAAGCATACTGGACTTCTGTTCTTGGTCGCACTGTCATATTTTAGCCTTAGAAGATACTTAACAGTCATGTTACATTCTGAGATTCTGTGATCAGAAATGTGCTTTAAGAAATTTAACCTGCAGCCATGCGCAGGAAGTATTGTAAGAGATTGAAAGCATGATGACAAGGCCATAGGCAAGAGTGGTACTAGGGCAGTGGCAATGAGAATTACACAGATGGAGAGGATCAGAGCTTTGCAGAACCTTGAAGACCTTGAATGAAATGCTTAGGAAAAGGGAGGATTCAAAACAGATTTTGAAAGTTTAAGCCCTATCACCATTGAATTTCAGTGGACAAGAAAGTGTGATATCTACAAGCTTGAAAATTTACTATGTAGTTCTTCCTTCAAATAATGTTAGAGGTCTGTTTTGATTTTTAAACTAGGAGGCTCCACTTGTGATATGCACAAAAACATTAAGTAGTCTGTATTAGATTTTTATCTACTTTCATGTTAAACATTTTCATATTATTAGTTGTACAACAGGACATTCCAAAGAGTAGAAAGGGGCTTCCCTGGTGGCGCGGTGGTTGAGTCCGCCTGCCGATGCAGGGGACGTGGGTTCGTGCCCCGGTCCGGGAGGATCCCACATGCTGCGGAGCGGCTGGGCCCGTGAGCCATGGCTGCTGGGCCTGCGCATCCGGAGCCTGTGCTCCGCAGCGGGAGGGGCCACAACAGTGAGAGGCCCGCGTACCGCAAAAAAAAAAAAAAAAAAGAGTAGAAAGACAGAACTAATGCTCATGTATCTTATGTGGATATTGTTGTTAATCTTGAGACCCATATATCACAGAATGGGTTGAATCCTTCATTCAGTACTTAGTTAAATACTAATGTTAGACCAGACATTAAGCTATGCACTGTGTATGAGGAAAATAAGAGAGCTTTTGTCCTCAAAGAGCTCACTGTTAGTGAGAAAAAAATGTAAGCAATTATAACAACAATGTAATATATGCTGTAATACAGACATGCACAGGTTGCTGTAGAAACTAAGCAAAAGAAAACATCTTAAGTTGGTTACCAACCACAAACAGTGGTTGATGACTTTTAAAAAATCGTTTTTTTCCCCCAATTTGTAAGTTGTTTAAGTGGAGCTAAGGAAAAATACAATTTGAAAACCAAGACTAATTGTTAAAGCAAAGTTATCCAGGATGTGTTAAACATTTGGCTTTTGTTTTATTGCTAATAGGTTCAACTTCTTGGGGCCGATGGTCTAGAGCAAGATGTTGGTGAAACTGAAGATGATGAATCACCAGAACAGCGAGCCCGGAGACCAATGAATGCATTTCTCTTATTTTGCAAACGTCATCGCTCTCTTGTACGTCAGGAACACCCCAGGCTTGATAACCGAGGTGCTACCAAGATACTAGCTGATTGGTGGGCTGTTCTCGATCCAAAGGAAAAGCAGAAATACACAGACATGGCCAAGGAGGTAGGTTACAGTGATGAGGTTTTATGGTGACCGTGAGCAACCAATCCTATAACCCCCAGTCAGTAAATTTGGAGTCTGTGCTAAAGGTCTAGCAGCACGCAGGTGAATCCTTGAATCAAGTGTTAAGTGAAGACATACAAGCTTTGTTCCTATTCCTGAGTTCCAAGTCCACCTTGCAAATACTGGTGAGGTGCCGAAAGCAACCTATTACCAAGAAGTTTTTTCTCATTGTATATATTCCACTGATTGATGTGGGGGATTGATTTTTATGAAGGTGATTTTATTTATTATGAATGGTTTTTGTTTTTAGTTTTTCTAGGAACCCGCTTCTGCTGTCAGAGAATGCCCATAGTAAAGATGAAAATATTAATCTAGTTCTGATGCTGAATAGCTTTGTAACCATATCTAAGTCAATCTCTGGGTCTCAGCTTTTCTCTTCTTTTCTTTTTTTAAAATATGTTTTTAGAATGAGAAAGTTAGAGCAAAATTTGTATCCCTTCCAGCGCTAATACTTTTTGATTTTGCAATAAACGCAATTATCCAGAGATTTGCCTTGTTTCTGTAGGTTGTGCAGCATGAATATTTAAAACCAGTAAATGAATGAATGGCAGTGGAACAGGATGTACTGTGATGTGTGCATGCATGTAAACACTGTGTAGGCAATAGTTGGTGAGAAGTATTTCTATGCAGGAAGGCTATTCAGAGAGGTGGGGCATTAATTCCAAAATGTGAGTAAATTTCTTGAAAAACTGTATTCTGGTCTGTTTCTAAAATAATCTTAAATTAATGTGAGTTCATTATGCATTTAAAATGTAATGTCTAGTGGATTTAGCAAGTAAGGGGAAAGCAAAGCAATATCATTGTGGTTAAACTTGAAAGGAGTAATTCTAACTGTTTCTTGAGGGTTGCAACTTGCAAATAATCTTGATTCATGAAAGCCCTAGCCACGCAAACATTTGGTTAAGTTCTATGGAAAGATGAACCAGCAGGGGACAAATACAGAGTTTCTAGTGAGACATTTTATTAGATATCTCAGTATGTAGAAAAATAGTTATTTCAACTGCTGTGGTTTTATTGAGTTTTTTAACAAGCTAATATGGAACATAAAAATTTCTTATGCAATGTTCAGGGACATTTGAATCCAGAGTAAATGATTAGCATAGTTGCTATGTAATTAACGATTACATAAGGCTTCAGGAATTAACTGTATTGTTAAAGACAGGATTTTAACTATATAGAGCATCTAGAAAATTTAAAATCAATTCCAGTAACCTACATTATTTTAAATGTTGCAGGACATTTTCATGAGCATAACAGTAATTAACAGTAAAATTTTCCTATTAAATAGCTTTAGATCCTTTCGTAGTCATGCTTATATGATAAAACAAACAATTATCTGAAACCTCATAGGGAACTGCATGAACTTCCTATAATTAAACTCTTGAGTTTGTTTTTGGATTAATGTTTTTGGATAACATGTAGCCTGTCTCACATATACTGTTTGCTTTTTCTTAAATACTGCTACTTTACAAACCAAATAGGTGGCCATTTTTAAGAGGAGGAAGCATTATTTTCATACAGGAATTCCTTTACTAATTACTTAATTAGCTTCACATTATTTGCCATTGTGGTGAGTAATGAAATCTAAATCTGATAAGGTGCCCCCCACTGCAAACTACTTCAAGTAGAGACCATAACTGGATCTTCCATCTCACAACTTGCCTTGTTGCTCTTATGAAATATTGTCTCACTTCTAGTACCAAGTGTGGAAGGTTCAGTTGCTTTGAAAATCCTTTATACAATTGGTTTCTAGGCATAAGTGATACTCGTTTCAACTTATTTACCAAATGGTTTCGAAATTATGTTAAAGTGCAGGTAATTGTGCTGGTGCTTTTTGTGTTAATATTGCAGCCTTAATTGAAATGTCAGCTTAATCAACAAAAACTTATTGGGTGGCTTCAATGTGGCTTCAATGTCTTAACGATTGTTAGTGATAAATATGGTCTCAGTTCCTCAAGGTCCCCTCTCTCCAGGCAGTCATTTTTAAAACTATTTTTATATGTGTAACCTTTTAATTTTAAACCCCCAATTTAAAATGTGTTCTCTATTAGGAACAAGACATAGTCTTGCAGCATAGTTTGCATGTGAGTGTAAATAGTTATGTGATGTTCACCAATATCTATTCTGTCATTATCAATTGAATGAGAAATACTTAATTTTTCCATTCTCTTCTTGTTTTTAAAATATATTCTTCAAGTAATAATTAATACAGCTTTGAAGAGATCATTTTTTTTAACCTGTTAAAACTTTCTCTGACTCTTCCCTTGCTTTTTGATTATTTTCTATTTGTGCATCTGGTAAGAGGACGTACCTGTTTGGGGATTTCTTTTTGGTTTCTTGAATTATTTCCCAGTACTGATTGGCATTGTTGAAAAAATGGTTGAATGAGGGTTTCATATTCTCTGATGAATCTCATTAGAGCAATAATTAGTTATAAGTAATTTAAAAAATACTGTCCTAAGGATATAACCTGGGTTCTTTTCTTAAATTCAGCAGTGTGCATGATGGTGCAGTGTTGTGGACATTCACAGGCTCTAGCTTCTTCAACTGCCTGTTAGGAGACCCAGAAACAATATTATTTTTCCTTTTAACATTTTCCCTTACAAATATATGAATATAAGCCTGCATTTTTGACTAGGATATTGCTGGAAACTTCCACATGTCACTTAAACTAATAGTCATAGTTAATTAATGGACAGTCAATGTAGAGGATCACATATGTTGTCCTTCAGGTAGAGCAGAGTCAGTGCAAAGAAGAGGGGAGGACCTGGAAAGTTAAGGCAATTTTGAGTGACCTTTATAATACCTCCTCCTTTGGTTTTTGTAGGATCTGAGGCATGAGGCAGAATGCATGCATTTATTAATTGGTTCATTCCAGACTGGATGTTTTACCTAAGCACAAACATGTAAAGTCAGTTATCCCATTCTTCAGAGCAGCGATCTAAGGCTCTTTGGAGTTAGTATCTTGACCACTTCTACATTGGTGGAGCCTGGGATACTCTTGCTTATTTGACTCTAGCATCCTTTTAGTATATACTGCTCACTTTAGACAGCTGAGAGACTAGAGATTTGAGTAAGTCAGTCAAAAATGGTAACAGTAACATGTCGTGGGTCTTACGGGAAGAGTCTGCCTGTGCAGAGGTTGGGGTCAGGTTGGGGGTATTTCAGATAAGGCTTTATGAAGTTGATAGAATTTGGCGTGGGCTTTGGTACAGGATTCAGAAGAAAGGCAAGGATAAGAGCAGATATGGAAAAGTGAGAACAATTTTAAGAACAAGAAAGTTTTACCCCAAGCCTGGGGTATTTGTATCAGAGTAACAGGAAATGATGATAGAAAGGCAAAAAATCTTGAGAGACTGGCCTGAAAAGTTGGAAGTTCAGTTGTATGTCAATAAAAGAGCTGTGGAATTAAATGCAATAAAATACAGCTTGAAGGGAAACTGTAATAGCCTTTCGTAAATGTTGGTATCTGTTGTTGTCAGTAGTCTAGGAGAGATTATCACCACAAATCTCCATGGGGTCTTTAGTGATCAGTTCTTCCTCCATGTTTCTTCAAGATAAAATTAACGTATTCATTCCCTTGCTTTGATTTCATCAGAAATGTATTCTTCTCCAAAGAAGATTTACCGTCATTTTCTCTTGTATTACTCTGAACAGCTTTTGTTAATTATCACATCATGCTTAACAGAATTTGTATTTTTACAAGAATGCTGTGGCATCTTTCATACTACTAAGCTAGAGCAGCACCTCATTTATCCCCACATTCTGGAGAAACAAGTGTTACTCAAAAGTGATTTCTAGGTAGATGAAACTTAGCTGTTTTTTTAAACACTCTTATTTTATATATTTATCCCAGAAATTTTATGTAATATTTTGTTTAAATACTTCCTTACTTAAAAATTTCAGAATGCCTGTTGAATTTTTTCAAAATTTCAACCCATTGTTTCTCTACAAGAATAATTTTATAATCTGTAATTTGGTGAGACCTTTGTGAACAATTGAGTTACAGTCATATTTTTATCTGTATATTAAATGATTCTTAACCCTTTTGTTCTTTTGAATTTCCTCTTTGCTTTTCCATGAGTCTTTCTTTTCGGTTCACCCTCAGCTGTCAATTGACATTTCTTTCTTCTGTCAGCCACTTTGGACTGCCTCTAATGAAATGACTTTACTCTGTGTGGAGTTTTCTGAGTATCACTTAATTAGGGGCCCCGCCACTTTGCGGGGAGGTGGGTAGTAAAACCAAAGATTTGGGCTTCATGTTTCCCAGTACTTTTTGTTTCTGAGACCTTTCCCATTCCTGTGTTCCAGATGTCAGGACTTTCTTACTATAAAAAATATTCAAGTGTTTATTTTTGAAATAATAATATCAAGTTTTGAGTATTGCTTTATTCTGCCCAGGATTCCATTATAAACATTTGACTCACTTAATCCTAAGAATAATCCCATGAGTTAGATATTATTTTCCGAAAGCTAAGGATGAGGACACTGTGGCCCAGAGGACTTAAGTGACTTATCCAGGGCAGCAAATTAGTAGTAGTAGAGCTTGGGTTCTCATACTTGGCCTTCTCCATTCTCAGACCTTTCTGAGTTTCCACATTTATAAATGGCAATAAAGATGCCTGCCCTCACAGGGTTGAGGTAAGATGCAAATAAGGCATTGTGTGCACAGGCATGGTCTGAAGTTTAAAATGCTATACACACGTTAGTTGTTCCTGATAAACAAACTTATGTTTGTTTGTATTTGTTACTTCTTTACCTAGTAATCTTTTACTGTTTTTATTAGGACCTGTTAACATGCTGAAGTGCTACTGAAATACAAAATTAGTCCTTGAAACACAAGAATCAACAAAACTAAAATGCATCATTTGCCCAACTTGGCAGATACTGTCCAATGTGATTAATAATCCCTAACAAAATAGATGTTCCATTAAGTGAGCTAACTACTTGATTTCAGAAACATCAATCCATTTGCTAATTGTTAGTAAACACTACCATTTAAATATTCAAATCAAATAAAACTATAGGGACTTTATAAAGACCCCATAGCTAGTGATAAAAAAAATAGACCTCATAGTGAGTGACATATTGAGAATTTAAACTGAGTCTCTTAAAACTAACTTTTGGTATTGGTTTCAGATGTTAATATTTGGATTGATTGAGGGACCTAATACTCCAATATCCTGCAGTAAATCTTGATTACTTTGGAATTTGTGGTCATTCAAAGGGATGTAGGTAAAAATTAACTTTGGTACCGTTTGAAACATTGCAAATTTATGCCATAAACTATTTTTAAAAGAAAAAGTTTAAAGTGTTTAAGGAAATTACTAAACCTAAGCGAACACATTTTTTAAAGAAAACATTTTACAATTCAAATTAGTTAACATGAATTATCTATTCATACATTTTCAGAAATGTAGATAGTTTCTTACCCAGATCCCTATCTACCTTTTAAAATGTACCAAAATTACATTTTAAAAGAAATTCTGAAATTTTTGGTACTTTTTAAATAGTGCTAACTGATTAAACTGACTTTCTCCTCCTTACCCAAATTAGGGAGTAAAATTGTCCTTTAAGAAACTTTATACGTGGAAATGAACTGCCGTTGCCACAGTAATCCTTATAGGCAATTTAGGCAACTGTATCTGTAGCCAACTCAGTTTTTCCTTTATGACTTTTCTACAAGAGAACCAAACAATTCCCTGGTCACTTATTCAAGTCACTTTTTGAAGTGTATAGCTTTTACTGTAGTGGCTTTAACATGAAAGTTTTATAGGTTAATGTATAATTTGAAATATTTTTATTCTGTTGGAACTGTAAACTTAATTCAGTGTTCTGTCATATAAAAGTCTAATTAATTTTCTTCCTATTAAAATATCTGGTAAGAATAATTCAGATCTAAATGAGAAGTTTTAAAGTTTTGTGAGGGAAAGTTCCTAAAACTGAGGAAGTACAAATTAATGCCACTTCTCAAATATCTTCCTCTCTTCCTCCACCCTATATAATGTGATTTCTGCCTGCCAATGTGAAAAGGTACAGCTGTCTCAAAATTCATTAGCTGTCTCAAAATTTATTATGCTAGGGATTCACTTAGCCCCCTGCAGAGTTCTAAGATTTAAAAGTGTGTTATAGCTCTTTAAAAATCAGATAATTCCTGTGTAATCTCTCCTTCATAATTCCGGTAGTTTTTTTTTTTATCATGGTGATATTTCACGTATTTGCACCAGAAGCAGCTCTCTTCATTTGTATAGATATTCCCAGGGTCCCTTATTACTGGACCTCACCAGGGTTATCATTCTCTTTCACTCTGTTGAGAAGATCTAGACTGTAATAATAGCTAGAAATACTCCTGGACTTTTTGATACATCTCCTCCCCTCCAATTAGAAACAAACAATTGGAAGACAGTTAATAAGTACATCTCTCCTTAAGGTGCTTTTTAAGATCACATTTCCCATTCTTATAAACGATCTGCAAAGGTATGTAATGTTGAGACCCAATTTTTTAAAGATTAACATAAAAGAGTGTTGTCTTTTGGTATATAGTAATGCCATTGTCATATATGAAGTAGACAGATACTGTGGCAAAGGGTATGTACTTAATACCATTCTTGAATAACAGTGATGTATTAATCATTGCTAATGAAATGTGGTAGTGGTTGAGGGTGGACAGAAGGGAGCCAGCATTTACTGAGCATCTTGTGTAAGTCAGGATCTGTGCCTATAAGGTAAATTCACTTAGGTTATCTAATCAGTTGGAAATTTGCAAAAATAAAATAAAATAGGAATTTTTATATTAATGGGAGATTTAAAAAAATCAGTGTTTTAGCAGGAGGTTAGTTACCTAGGAGATAGGACGCCTGTGATTGATGTTCTTGGAGGATAACTGAGCTTCCCCTCCCACCCCCAGCCTGAAAGCCCTGCCTTGGGGATCTGGATGGGTGGGCCTGTCTCTTTGGTCCTTTCAGTCCTGTGCTGATGGATTTTTGCCCACATGGTTGACCAGCTTGCTAATACTTTCACTCAGCTATTTGCTTCAGACTATATATAGTCTTTTTTCATTTCTCCCTTACTCAGCTTTCTCTGTAATCCCTTTCCTAATAACCTCATCACAACAAATGATTAAGCCTTTCTGTTGTCTCTTATAGCTGAATCAGAGCAAGTGATTGATGATGAGCCCAGTTCCAAGGACAGACATCCTCACACGCTGAGGGTTTTCTTCCTGCCTCCGCCCTCACTTGGTGTTCATACACTGCTTGTGTTGACCTGTATGTCTTTTCGTGAATTTATGACATCTCCATCTAAGCTTTAAACTCCTTAAGGACAAGGGCTGTGTGTTATTCTTTTCTCTGTCTCCTACATTCTTAACCCTTTTGCTCAAATATATACTTGATTGAGCTAATGAATGTTGTTTTACATCGAGTTTAAGACAAGGTTAAAATTGTAATACATTTATAGAGCATTGACTCTCATAGTGAATTCTCAGTCACCATTTTCCATAAAACCTCACATACTCCAGGCGTTTCTCTTGCCTTTTGTTCTTCAACACATAGATAGCTTCCCCTTTTACGGACCCTCTGCAAAACCATTTTTCATGCCTAAGCCAGGGGAAAGTCCGTAGACCATGTATAAGAAGAAGTAACATTTTGATTACTGATTGTGGATTGTAAACAGTTTGAAGGCGGAGACTCTATGCTCTTTTAGTCCCCAGTGTCTAACCAGTGTCTGTCACCTAGTCTATCCTCACAAAGTATTGAGATGGATGTGGGTGGGTGGGTAGAATAAGTGCAAGAGAAAGAGATGTGTATGGTCAGTGATTGTCTCTGCTTTATGTTATCTTCGGCACAGCTCCACATCATAAGTTAGTTTAAGCTAACTTATTTATTAATACCATCAGTGCTTTTAAAAATAGTTGATGCTGGTAATAATTCATTCATAAGAATGACAGTATTATCATTTTCATTACACATGTTGATTTTCATCAAAGCAAATTGCTAAGTGATTCTTAGAAAAGGATGTAATATTTACTGGGAAAGAACTTACCTAGCAGATCGACAACATTGGAGGGGAGGAAGGGGACACCTAAGAAACAGAAGAAATCTGAAGGCTAGTGACATCCATCTGTCTAGTCCCATCCGTGAATTGGGACTTTTTTCTTAAGAAACCACCAGAAGTACCCAAAACTTTTAAAATTTCTTATGACAAATATGTTAATTTGTTTGATAGTCTTTTGTTACGTTATAGAGTGGTGACCTTTGTCCAAATGACTGTTCATCTGACAGACCAGCTCGTGTGCATTTTGCTGGGACAAAATAATGATGCATGTGCCTGCTGCTTTTATCTCACCCTATCATTTGTCACTTTCCACCTCCAGACAGCAGGCGAGGCTATTTGTCTGCCTCAGCTTAACATGTAAATCCCCCCATGCATGTGAATGTGCTGGGATAGAGTACCTCTTACATTACATTGATACCTCCAAATTTATTCTGTTATGTGGTGGTAAATTCTAGTTTGCATCTGGCCTTGTATCCCATTTTAATTATTTTTGTAGGAAAAGTAGAACTGTATCTTACTGTTTTTTATGCTTACCTTCCTTCCTCATATACCTATGTATCAATATGCAGATATACAGCTTTTAGTTTAAAAAATTGATTATTCAGAAAATTTGAATTGAGTGATTTTTGGGGATGATTCTAAACCATTGACTACTAACATTGCATTATATTATTTACAATACAATTTTCATTTATATGATTTAAAGTGAAGTGGTGGAAAAAGTTTGTTAGTTGGATTCCATATACTTTTCTTACACTAAGGGTAAAGGAACCTTTTTTTTCTTTAATGAGTTAGATAAAAAAGCTATTTTGAGCTTACACTAAATTAATTTTACACACAGAGTGACCATTTTAAAAAGAAAGTTTAGGGGATTGAAAGAATTGTATTAATTAAATAAGGTATCTAGCAATCATATAACATAAAATCATTGAAGAATACATGAAAAATACATTTTATCAGATAACATAACCATTGGCAATATAACATGAATAGCAAGAAATATATTTTTGTTTAAGTATTGTCAGGAAAGGGAAAGAAATGGCCGAGTTGGGGAAAAGGGAGAAAACCACAGAAAAGTGAAGGAGGAAGGAAGATATTAACAGTGAAGTTTGAAACCTCCAAGTAAAGACATACAGTTTGTGATGGATTAATCTGCAACATCACACATCACAGCTCGCAGCATGTTCACTTTTGAGATCACATGTGCTCATTACAAAACCCTGGGATGTTACCAGGTGCAGCTACACTTTTTAGATGGAAGAATTGAGGCTGAGAAAGGTTGTATAATTTGCTTAATGTCCACAGCTGGCTAATAGCAGAGGTGGGTTTTGAAGCCAGGTCATCAGACTCTGCATCCAGTACTCTTTCTTCTACATGGCCCTGCATCTTCAAAGAACTAAAAAGTTCTGCATCAGTTTGCCCTACCTTGTTCTGCATCTCCCATTCGTGATCTTGGTGCTTTTATCCCACAACTGATTACTTTGCTCTGTTAGGTTTCCCTGCATTTGCCTGTACAGATTTAATTTTTAACATACTTAGCAAATTAAGCAGTGAGCAGAATCTAGTTACTGGCCCTGGTACTGACTCACATTTTGTAAGGTACTTGATACTTACTTTGAAATAGGTGCTGCTTTACGTACCACATTATGAATAACTCCCTTTCTTTACCAAGGTCAGGTAACTTTTTGGATCCTAAAAAAAAAAAAGAAGAGGATTAAAAGATACAAAATGTGTTGCCTCTGAACCCTCATCCCACAAATGAACTTTCTAGTAGATAAATTCACGTCCTAGCTCTAAAGCCCTGTACTGAGATTGTCATTCTTCTACAAGGAAAGAACTTACTGAAAGTGTTTTTTTCATTCATTATCTAAATACGGGAGTAAGGTGAAGGTACTAGAACTTTTTCAATCTATGTGTTAATTAAAATATGTTATCTATTCTTTATTTATAGTATAAAGATGCATTTATGAAAGCAAATCCTGGCTACAAATGGTGTCCTACCACAAACAAGCCTGTGAAATCCCCAACATCCACTGTCAATCCACGGAAGAAACTATGGGCCTTCCCACCTGACTCTTCAAGAGACTTGCCAAGCCCCAAGAAAACAAAGCCTGAAGAAATGCCTCAGCTTAACTTTGGGATGGCTGGTGAGTTTAGACACTAATTTCACCTGTTCTTTAAGAACAGGTCAATTCATTTAGGCAGTATTTTTAACAGATAATAGAAAGAGAGAGAAAAGCAAAATTTAACCAATAGGAAGCAATGGCAAATATGCAGCATAGCTTACAGCTTTGGAGTATAACATACATAGAATGTGTATATATAATATAGTTAAAGAAAGGAGGTATAGACCAGGTGGTTGAGTCATTACAAATATGTGTGGATTCCTGACATTGACATTATGGAAAAGCAGACAGCAATGTGGAGATTTGTCAGGAGCTCAGGGAATTTTATAATGTAACAAAATAGCTTACCCACTCATGCACAGTATTAGGGTGTCCCAGTAAGCACCTTAGTTATCTTGGATACCTAAAAAAACCACAATTATGTAGATCATCTGAGGATATTCAACATCGAAGCCAAGAGTATGAACAACTCCATCACAAATCTGTGATGGATCTGACAGCTGTTTCTTAGAGGGAATTTCCATCCTACCCTCTCTCTGGCCCCCATTCCTGTTACGGGCCAGGCAAATTTAACATTCCAGATGGTCCCATTTGTTATGAGACCTTAATACTCTTTGGGTGGTAAGGAATGCTACAGCATTTATTACCATGAAATAAAGCATTTATATTCACCCTGCAAATGATTCTATCTTCCATGGTTATTATAATACCGTAATCAAGAGAGGAGTTTTCCGGGATGAAATAGGGAGATTGGGCAGGATGGAAGCATTGAAGTTGGTGTTGAGCTATAGGGTTCCTGTTTCATTATTACAAGCAAATTTTCTTTAAGATGAGAGCTCTGAACAGTTTGCAAAATGGAAAGCTTGGGAATGGAATTTAGGCAGTATTTGATGACACTTCATTTTCTTAATAGCCAGTAGGCCTAATGAGATTTAACAGTGCAGTGTGTGATTCATGGTATAACAAAGTGTGTGGTGATGTCACATATAAATCTAGGAAATGCAGTCTGATGCAATGGCAGCATTCTGGGAGAACAAAGTCTTCAGGTGATTGTTATGTAAGTGTCTGTAGTGTAATTCTAGGTGAGCTTCCAAAATGATGCTTTTGCATATCCCAGAGGAATCAGAATAGAAATCTGTCCTTGTTTTAGCTGTTACTTTGTATAATTTTAGCTTCAACCCACTTGCTAGTAGTCGTGGTGAGCTCTCTAGACTCCCCAGATTGTGTCAGTAAGAGTTTCTTATAAAACATTTTATCATCAGGACCAAATAAGAGGATATTATGACTGGCTTCTAAATAAATTCCTTTGATTAGCATTTATCTTCCATTGCTTTTTCTCCCAGTTCTAAATCTAGATTGGTCTATGTAGGTTTTTTTTTTTTTTTTTCACACAGTGGCTCTTCAAAAACCAAAAGTAATTGTAGATAAACTACAGAAAGCAGTGGAAGATGTCTGCCTGTAGCACCGTTTCTCACAGTTTATTAATCTGTTACACCTATAAATTCAAAGTGGGACCTAGACTTCAACCAGTATATTTACAAGTCAGCTTTTATTTTTATTTTTTAAATTTTATTTATTTAATTAATTAATTTATTTTTGGCTGTATTGGGTCTTTGTAGCTGCACGTGGGCTTTCTTCTAGTTGTGGTGAGCGGGGGCTACTCTTCGTTGTGGTGCTCGGGCTCCTCATTGTGGTGGCTTCTCTTGTTGCAGAGCACCGGCTCTAGGCACGTGGGCTTCAGTAGTTGCGGCTCGTGGGCTTGGTAGTTGTGGCTCACAGGCTCTAGAGTGCAGGCTCAGAAGTTGTGGCACACGGGCTTAGTTGCTCTGCAGCATGTGGGATCTTCCCGGGCCAGGGATCAAACCCATATCCCCTGCATTGGCAGGTGGATTCTTAACCACTGTGCCACCAGGGAAGCCCCTACAAGTCAGCTTTTAAAAACAGCATTCTTTAAGCAAAATACAGGAAAGAAGGAAAACAACTTTCTCGCATTTATCTCATTATATATAAGGGCCTGTGACGGATGTTGGAAATCCATGATCAGAGCCCTTGTTAAGCTAGTGTATAGTGGATAACGTTGGTGTGATGCTCCTTTTTAACACAATGAAAGCAAATTAATTTGCCTTTAAATGAAACATGGTGCTTAGCTGTTTAAATCTAGGGGATACTATAGGGCTTTTAGAGGCCAGTTTATGCTTTTCCTCAACCTGGAATCTCATTTTGCTTTGTTTTCCCAATAGTCCTTGTCACATGACATTTTGCATTTTGAATAACCCCAAAGCAGTCAAGTGTATGATTTCCAAGGAGGGAAAGCTATGTAGAATTTAATTTAGTAGAAGCCCTCTCGGTGAAGGGAAAGCATGCTATTTATATAAATATATTTTTGATATATCCAAATAACATTATATAAGTATAAATTAATATAAAAGATGATGATTTCTTGTCTGTGTTTTAGTATCTATACAGCAAAGTCATATTGGTATATAACTTAAATAAATTATCATGGAAGTATGTTCCTATTTTACTTTATAATTTGAACTAACACATTTTTGTCTTTATTAGAATGCAATTATGCACTAACACATTTTTATCTTTATTAGAATGCAATTATGCAAGACTCCTGATCTCTAGAATGGCAGCTGCAAAAGTATTTAGCTGCCCAGAGAACCAAAGTACACCTTTACTTTCTGCTAAATTCATTTCTCTCTCCTGATTTTTATTTGCCAATAGATTTACGTGTCTCTTTTAGCAGCCAAACTAGTTCATAAACTTAACATTTAATTAAGAATGGACTCTTAAAACAACAACAGAGAGCCTTATTTCAGCAAACCAGCTCATGTTCCTCTGTGTATTCCTACGTGGCTACCTTCCAATATGGAGCTGTTTTGTGACCACCTGATTGTTTGGTGACATATTTTCCCCTCTACTTAGCCGTTCCTTCCTTCCTTCCCTCCTTCCGCCCTCTCTCCCTCCTTCCTTTCCCGCCCTCCCTCCCTTCCTTCCTTCCTTCCCCTCAGATTCTTTTTTCAAAAAAAATTTTTTTTTAAAATTTGACTGTATGTAAGATGTGGTCAGAGTTGCTTCATCAGTTCCTGAGACAGATTGTATTCAAAGATGTACTTAAGCGCATATCTTTAAACAAAAAAATCAAAAAAGAAAGAGAAGAGAGACACCTCATTGTCTTCAGGCAACACTATGTCTGGTCCTCATTTTGAATTGTAGAGAGATTACTAAAATAAAAAGTGCATTTATTGAGGACCAATATGCACTGGGATAAGCACTGACTTAGGCAGTTTCAGATATGTTAGTTCATTGAAGTTCTGAAATGTAATTCATTTAAGACAACCTTAAAGTCTATAGGTTTCTTATTGTCTGTTGTTTAGATATAATCCTGGGTCATAGATCTACCAGTTTGCTTTTATTTTCTCTCTCTTTTTCTGTTGATTATTAAAGGAATGAAAACAAAGACCTTTGGAAGTATAAAAAGTGTTCATTTTCAATGTTAAAGGTATTTTGAGGCCTTTCAAGGAAGCGCCTAACTGTACCCCCTAAGATTTAAGATGTTATAAATACATCATTGTTTAATTTAAATTTGTTTTTGAAAGTTTTAAAGAAAGAATATTTGAACAAAGCCCACTAGATTTTTGGAGTCCCCTTTGTAAAATATCTCCCTGTTCTCTAGTTCCTCTGATGGCCTTGTACTTTTTATCAGCCCTGATATCATGTGGCAGAAATAACAATTTGAAAATAACAATCTCAAGTTTCTTAGAAGACAAGTATAAGCACTCTTTCGTTTAAAAAAAAAAATCCATCCAAACTCCCCATGCAGTAAGGAAAGAAGCATCGCATTAGGAGATAATTCATGTTATAAACAGCTGTGGTATTGAAGAAAGTATTTTGTTGGAATGGTGGACAACAGTGGTATTTAAAAAGCTCACAAAAGTATGAGCACTAAGCACATGTACCCCAGGTTTTTCCTTCATAAAGAGTTTCAGAAGTTTTCTGTAATAAGTTACATGTGGTTCTGTTGGATTTCTGATTGCTAGTCTTTGTGAGTATTCTTTTTCAACTCTGGATTATATGTAGTTCATGGTTATGAATTGATGATTTACTTGTTTTTGACTTATTTAGATCCTACTCAAATGGGAGGCCTGAGCATGCTGCTTTTAGCTGGAGAACATGCTCTTGGTACACCAGAGGTAAGTGGTCCCTCATCCCTCTCTACTCTGTTCCTGCTGGGGGTTGAGAACACAGACATTTGTGTTCTGTTCACACTGTTAGTTCTACAGTTTCACTTTTTACAGCTCATGAATAAACTCTGCTTTTAATTGTTTTCATTAAGATCTCTATGTGCATTATATTGTGCCTTGAAGGACACAAACACAAGTCAGATTTTGAGGAGGTTCCCTAAGCATAGGAATAAGACTTGCAATGTACAGATAATTAGCATTTGCCATGACTGTGTCATGGGGTGCATAGGGTGGATCCTATGATTCATTCATTCTATTCATAACATTCTCTGCTTTTGTGATGTTCTCATTAGACTTGCTAGTGAAAAGATGAGAGTTAAAAAAAGCATGAAACTGTCAGTCTCTCTGGTACCTGAATAAATTCAAACTTCTGTTTTTGAAAATCAGGAAACATGGCATTCCAAGATTGCTTATTTTTTTAAATGGAAAATGAAAAAGGACCCAGGCCCTTATGACCTTGGTTTCATTTTTTATTCCCTTGTATTGTTATTGGGCTGTTTTTGCTAAATATTTTTAAGTATGGTTTTGATAGGCAGGTAGTATCCGGTAGCCATGCATAGTTTGCATTTGTGGAATTCCTCTATTTTCCAGACCCATTTAACAGAGGCCAGATGCAGTGACCTGCAGATCATATTATTTTACCAAACTCAGGTCCTTGAGCTGGAAGTTTTTCAATCCCCAACCAGAGTTGCTATTTAGGACAAAATAGCAATTTTATTGCATATATATATTTCTTTCTTTCTTTCTTTCTTTTGTTTTTTAAGTCGTGTGTGTGCTATATGGATTACAGTTGAAGTCTATTCAGATAATCGTTTTAGAGGATACCACATAAGATATTTACATCACAAAAGGTTTTTATTATTTACAGTTTATATTTGGGATCCATAGTACTTGACCATGTTCAATTTGATTTAACTTTTTATTTCTGTTCAATTCAGTGTAGCAGTAAATGTGTAAATTTGGTGGACTGGTAGTTATTTACATGTACTAATTTTTAGCTAGAAAAAGTCAACATGTCAGTTTGTACCTTTGCATACTCATTATTCAGCATGTTTGTACTTCCTCACACAATAGCCTTCTCTGGCATCATTTTACTTTCTAACACATGGTTGCTCCCTAATGGCAATCAGACTAACTCTCACTTGGGTGTAGAGTATCCCAAGCATGTTCCCACAGGTGAATGTTGGAGTAATAATGCACATTTGACCTTTCAACACAGTCTGACTCATGATTTCCAAGAATACACTGTATTGTGAAAGTCAGTATCATCTTTTCTAACAGATTAGATAATAATGGAGTTTTCTTCCCAATATCTATTAGCATTCCTTTTAACTTTCAGGAAAAAATGTAAACAAATAAACATCTAAGAACTTACAGATAGATGCTATCTATCTGTAAATGCTAGTCAAAGAAAGGAATACTTTTTTTTCTTTGATTAAAGTTTGTCTCTTGGGCTCTTTTTAGTGAATAGCTCTTCTCACAGCTTTTAAGGACAGCAGAGTTTGACACAAGCAGTTTAAACCATGCATTGGTCAGCCTTCCATTTCTGATGAAGGGGAACTGTTTTGAAAATTCTCAAGCTAAAGAAATAAAGTTAAATGGCTTAAAGAAGTAAACCATACAGGAGAAGGGAATTTATGCTAAGGAAGAAGTTGCCAGCACTTATTTCTTTAAGAACCACTTCTAAGAATACAACTCTTTCTTCATAATCCCTACTTTTCATCTCAGATATATTTAGGTCATTATTGAAAATAATCTTGAGATACTGAAATAATAAAGCAGCAAAATTTGTATAAAATAATGCTGTCTCTAAATATAATTAGTTTGAGAGTTTATGTCATAGGTATCAGTAGATTTCATTTAGCACCTAATTTCCATGTAATGTCTTATTCCAAATATGTAGACATGGTCTTAGAACTTTAGGGGCTTATGTATGTTGGCAGATGACAAATACAGTGAATACATATTTATATTTTTAAAAGAAAATTATAAACATAATGAGATAAGGAGAGAAGTACAGAAATTTTATGCTTCTGACATTTGGAACAATTACTGTGAAGTCTGTTTATACTGTTAGGTAGGACCAGTCAAATAAAGTGACATTTTACAAAAATTCTGCCACAGAGGAGGTCTAATCATAATGGCTTTTTAAAATGCCACGAGAAAATTCTTATTCTGAAATATTTTATTTAAAGGGAGATTTTCCTTTGTTCAATAGTCTAAAACCTAATCACATAGAAAAAGTCCTCAAAAGTCTATTTTTTTAATATAGAAAATTTAATATAGGTAATAGCTGTATTTTTAAAAACAATTCTAGAAGGTAGAGAGGCTTGCTGTTACGGGAACAGTAAAATTCCAGGTTAAAAGCTTCTTTGGCCTGTACAATTTCCCAGATCTACATGTGATGTGCTCTTAGGGTTTTCAGAGAGAAATTATATGTTCTTGAGATAGCAGTGAGCAAATAATAACAAGCAAAATGTTTGAGTTTTCTCCTTTTTTTCTCAGTCTTCTGATTAACTCTGAATCTGCCACGATAGATTTTTGGCATTATCAGGTCAACATTTTTATATGCTACTGTTATTAAGCCAAGCTTGGTTCTGTAATTTGTGTCTCTGATGAATAAAAGGGATAAAAATTGCATTTATAGTTTGTTTGATTCTTTTTCCCATAAATGATCAGTCCTATATTTTCTTTATACCCAGAGTACATTGAAATGCATTACATATTTGGGATAAATTTTAAAAAGCAGTGTTTGTTATTAAAGAGTTTATGGATTAAAGAAGCAAGATAAACGTATAGGCATACCTCATTTTATTGCAGATATTGCATTTGCAGATGCTGCATTTTTTACAAATTGAAGGTTTATGGCAACCCTGCGTCCAGCGGGTCTATTGGCAACGTTTTTTCAACTGTATTACTCGCTTCGTATCTCTGTGTCACATTTTGTTAATTCTTGCAGTATTTCAGACTTTTCCTTATTATTATATTTGTTATGGCGGTCTGTGATCAGCGATCTTTAATATTACTATTGTGATTTGGGGAGGGGGTGCTACAAATCACACCCATATGAGACAGCGAACTTAACTGATAAATGTTGTGTGTTCTGACTGCTCCACCAACCAGTGGTCCCCCCTCCCCCTCATCTCTCTCCCTCTCCTCAGGCCTCTCTACTCCCTGAGACACAATAATGTTGAAATTAAATCAGTTAATCACTCTTCACTGGTCTCTTAAGTGTTCAAGTGAAAGGAAGAGTCACATGTCTCTCATTTTAAATCGAAAGCTAGAAATGATCAAGCTTAGTGAGGAAGGCATGTGGAAAGCTGGGAAAGGCTGAAAGTGAACCCTCTTGCGCCAAACAGCCAAGGTGTGAATGCAAAGGAAAAGTTCTTGGAGGAAATTAAAAGTACTATTCCATTTAACACACGAATGATAAGAATGTGAAACAGTCTTATTGCTGCTGATATGGAGAAGTTTTAGTGGTCTGGTTAGAAGATCAAACCAGACACAACATACCCTTAAGCCAAAGCCTAATCCAGAGCAAGGTCATAACTCTGTTCAATTCTGTGAAGGCTGAGAGAGGTGAGGAAGCTGCAGAAGAGAAGTTTGAAGCCAGCAGAGGCTGGTTCATGAGCTTTAAGAAAAGGTGCCATCTCCATAACATCAAAGGGCAAGGTGAAGCAGCAAGTGCTGATGTAGAAGCTAGAGCGGGCTTCCCTGGTGGCGCAGTGGTTGAGAGTCCGCCTGCCGATGCAGGGGACACGGGTTCGTGCCCCGGTCTGGGAAGATCCCACATGCCGCGGAGCGGCTAGGCCCGTGAGCCATGGCTGCTGGGCCTGCGCGTCCAGAGCCTGTGCTCCGCAACGGGAGAGGCCACAGCAGTGAGAAGCCCACGTAATGCAAAAAAAAAAAAAAAAAAAAAAAAAAAAAGAAGCTAGAGCAAGTTATCCCAAAGATCTAGCTAAGATACTTCATGAAGGTGGCTACACTGAACAACAGATTTTCAGTGTAGATGAAACAACCTTCTATTGGAAGAAGATGCCATCTAGGGCTTTCATATCTAGGGAGGAGAAGTCAATGTCTGACTTCCAGGCTTCAAAAGACAAACCCACTCTCTTGTTAGGGACTAATGCAGCTGGTGACTTAAATTGAAACCAGTGCTCATTTACCATTCGGAAAATCCTAGGGCCCTCAAGAGTTAGGCTAAACCAACTCTGCCTGTGCTGTATAAGTGGAGCAGCAAAACCTGGATGGCAGCATATCTGTTTATAACATAGTTTACTGAATATTTTAAACCCGCTGTTGTGACCTACTGCTTAGAAAAGAAGATTCCTTTTAAAATATTACTGCTCATTGACAGTGCACTTGGTCATCCAAGAGCTCTGATGTAGATGCACAACGAGACTAATGTTTTCATGCCTACTAACACATCCATTCTGCCACCCATGGATCAAGGAGTCTCTTCGACTTTCAAGTCTTATTATTTAAGAAATACATTTTGTAAGGCTGTAGCTGCCATATATAGTGATTCCTCTGATGGATCTGGGGCAAAGTCAGTTAGTTGAAAACCTCCTGGAAAGGATTCACCATCCTAGATGCCATTAAGAATGTTTGCGTTTCATGGGAAGAGATCTAAATATCAACATTAAGGGAATTCCCTGGCGGTCCAGTGGTTAGGACTTGGCGCTTTCACTGCCAAGGCCTGGGTTCGATCCCTGGTCGGGGAACTAAGATCCCAAAAGCTGTGCAGTTCAGCCAAAAAAATAAAAAAACACAAAAAAATAAACATTAACAGGAGTTGGGAAAAAGTTGATTCCAACTCTCATGGATGACATTGAGGGGTTCAAGGCTTGCATGGAGGAAGTAACTACAGATGTGGTGGAGATAGCATGAGAACTAGAATTAGGAGCTGAAGATGTGACTGAATTGCTTCAATCTCATGATAAAACTTTAACAGATGGGGAGTTACTTTTAATGGAGCAAAGAAAGTGGTTTCTTGAGCTGGAATCTACTCCTGGTGAAGATGCTATGAAGATTGTTGAAATGACGAGAAAGGATTTACAGTGTGACATAAATTTAGTTGATAAGCAGTGGCAGGGTTTGAGAGGATTGACTCCAATTTTGAAAGAAGTTCTGCTGTGGGTAAAATGGTATCAAACAACATCACATGCTGTAGAGAAATCGTTCGTGAAAGGAAGAGTCAATTAATGTGACAAACTTCATTGTTGTCTTATTTTAAAAAATTGTCACAGCCTCCCTAACTTTTGTCTACCACCAACCACCCTGACCAGTCAGCAGCCATCAATGTCGAGGCAAGATCCTCCATCAGAAAAAGGATGACTCACTGAAGGCTCAGATGATAGCATTTTTTAGCAATAAGGCATTGTAAAATTAAAGCATGTCCTTTTTTTTTTTAGGTATAATGTTATTGTACACTTAATAGACTACATTATAGTGTAAACATAACTTATATGCTCTGGAAAACCAAAAACTTTGTGAGACTAGCTTTACTGCAATATTCACTTTTGATTGTGGTGGTCTGGAACTGGACCTGCCGTATCTCCGAGGTTTGCCTGTATTGAGCAACACAGCCATCAGGGAGTGACACCCTACACCCCATACACACACACTCAGAATAGCAGCCTAAGCTTGTCTCTACTGACACCCGGTGAAATGTAAGCATAGAAGTCTTATTAGGAAATAACCCCATAATAGTGAAGGAAATGGAAACGAGTGTTTCCAATGAATATAAGATTTTAGGAAACAGAAGCTGAAAAACAAATGGAGCTTTTTAATCAAGAAAATATGGTATAAGCTTAAAATATACTAACCAGGGGGTTGTAGAGAGCCAGTCCATTCTACAGTGTCTAGCAGCTTTAAGTGAACACTTTTCCTTTTTACTTTAAAGGAACAAGAAAGAAAAAATAGAAGAAATAAAAGTAATAATGTTCACATCAAACTCTGGGAAGAGCTAAAGAGAAGGCAGTTAGTTACACTGAGTTAAGCCTTTATGATTCATATCAGTGAGTTACTATCTGAAGATGAAAATGTAATAAATAAAGTATAAGTATTTGATCTAGAATTTCTAGAAGTAATCTCCAGGACTGAAAATTTCTATATGTTATATTTTTAACTTATTTTAATAAAAATGTAAAGCTAAATTAAATTTAAAAAATAAAGGCAGGGAGTGGTACTTTTCAGAAGTGGAAGGGGAGATTATTCAACACATAATATATAGAACAGCTTGGAATAATATTGGAAAGGTCGACATTTCAGTATTGGACCTAAGTGAGCACCAGAAAGTCATCTTGGCTAAAACAGAAAAGATGGTTTGGGGAATAAAAGAAAATAAGAAAAGTTAGGCAGAATAATCTTGGCTGATGAAACGGTTTGACGGTATCAATATCTATTTAGTTGAATGAATAAACTGAAGGCAAACTTTCAGATGTTTGGGAAGTAATATTAGACCTGGGTCTGTGATTTTAGAATGCCTAGTTCTTTTGTTGGAATGAAGAGATATGACAGAGTTACGATCAAGCCACGCTTTTCTTTGCCTTCCATCCTGTAAAATGGAACTAATAATACCCACTTGTTTTTCTCTTTCTGATTTACTTCACTCTGTATGACAGACTCTAGGTCCATCCACCTCACTACAAACAACTCAGTTTCGTTTCTTTTTATATACACTACCAAATGTAAAACCGATAGCTAGTGGGAAGCAGCCACATAGCACAGGGAGATCAGCTCGGTGCTTTGTGACCGCCTAGAGGGGTGGGATAGGGAGGGTGGGAGGGAGGGAGATGCAAGAGGGAAGAGATATGGGGATGTATGTATATGTATAACTGATTCACTTTGTTATAAAGCAGAAACTAACACACCATTGTAAAGCAATTATACTCCAATAAAGATGTTAAAAAATAATAATAATACCCACTTGCTTCTAACTCCCAAGACATCTATGAAGATTAATTAAATAAAACCTGTAAGGCATATTCACCTCTCCTGAAAAGCATTCTTATAGGTACCTAGTATTATTACCATAATTTATTCTTGGTATTTCATACTTAACTTGAAAGCTTATATTATGTCAGGCTGTTACTCCTACAGGCTATAGTATGTTTTACTAGCAGCGTATTCACATTGAGTAAATAATCTGTTGAAGATTGTGTAGCTATGAAGTGACAGAATTAGGATTTGAACCCAGGGTGACTAGCTTCAGTCTTCATATAGCCTACAGGGACCTTTGTGATTCAGTCCCCACCCACCTGACCTCAACTCGGGCCACTTATGCAGTGGTGTCTGCACCCTTAACGCAGCCATTTCATGAGTGCTTTCTGGGGACCAAGCACTGTACTAAGCACTTACACTGATTATCTCATTTCATCCTTCCATGATCCTTAAGAGGTTGGTTTATTATTCCCCATTTCATAAATGAGGAAACTAGGCTAGAGAGGTTAAACAGCCTGTCTAAGGTCATAGAGCAAGAAAGTCATTATACTAGGATTTAAACCTGTATATTTTCCATTAAGTAATGAGATGGGTGAAATCTAAGATAGAGAAAAGGTGATAATACCAATACTTGTTAATGAATATGGAGTCACACAGGATCTTTGTCCTTGAACTCTGAAATGGAATCCTCTACCCCCAACCCCTCTCTTCCAGAAGAAGACAACTCCGCCTTCCACCGCTGCCTAAACAGTCTTCCTTCTCTCATATTCGCTCTTTCGGTGAAAGGGTTTAACTTACCTTAGGAACACTGGCACTGACTGACCCCTCTCCCTCCACCCTGACACCTTTCCAGGCAATTACTGAGCCCTGGCAAATGCCATCTCTGTTTAATTGGGGCCCCGCATCTCAGCTGGTTTATTTCCTTAACCTTCTAATTGGTCTCTTGCCTCCAGTCACTCCCCAGCCAAGGTCATCCTGCACTCCACTGACAGAATTATTTAACTACACATCTCTCATCATGCCGCTCCTCTGACTGAAAACCTTGGCTGACTCCCCATTGCCTCCAGCCTAATTTTCAGAGTTCTTAACCTAGCATTCAGTTCCCTCTCAGTCTGATTCATCTCCCACTGCACTCCTGGGCATCTCAGGCTTCAGTCACACAGGGAAAGTCACTGCTTCTCTCACACACAGGGCACTTCCTCCATGCTTTTCCTCCTGCTGTGACCACATCATTTCCACAATTCTGGTGTTCCTTCTAGGGATCTCAGATGCTACTTACCTTACTTCTTCCATCTGTCCCCAGAAAGAATGAAGGCTGCTTCTCTGTCCTCCCACAGACCTTGTAATGTTCCACCAAGAGGCACGTCCGTTCTTAATGTGTAGCTGTCTCCTGCATGGAAATGCAAGCAACTTAACGGCCAGACACATCCCCTTAGTCTCATTTTATTCCCCAGCATGTAATGCACACAAGTGGGATGTAAGCTTCTTGAAAGAGAACAGCAGTCTTTGTGGCTGGTATGTAATGGTGGTTTATTGAATGGTTGTTGAAGGAGTGAGTAATCAGTAAATGTTTAAATTAGCAAGAGCAGGGATGTGGAGTTCAGATACAACCAGTGTACTTCATCCCTTTTGTAGACTATGTGTCCATCACAATCCAGCTCTGTGTCTGTGGTCGTGTGCCTTGCGAAGTAGGAATGGGCTCTTAATAAAACCTAGCTTTCCAAACAGTGTGTCTGAGTGGCTTGATCTTGTTTTATATCAAGGGGCTGGATCATGTTTCTATGTCTCTCGTTATCATGATGTGCATTTTGCCTGTGGGAAAAAAGTATTAGCTCGTCGTAATTCTTAATTATACTAATCATTCCCCTTCCTTGGTTATTGAGATTATAGCTAATTTAAAGGGAAGATTGGATTTAAGGGAAGTTGAAAACGTATGTGGTTAACAAAACTGCTTTTAAAATCCCTTTAGCAGTTTTCTTTACTGGGCATATAGCAACACCTAGTGGCTTTATGGATTATTTCAGACACTATTTCTAAAAAGAGCTTCTTGGGTTTTTTGAATCCCTACTTATTTGGTATTTTTTCTTTACTCTTAATTGATGAACGGATATCTCTTTTTTTAAATAGATTTATTTATTAATTTATTTATTTTTGGCTGTGTTGGGTCTTCGTTGCTGCCCGCGGGCTTTCTCTAGTTGCAGCCAGCGGGGGCTGCTCTTCATTGCAGTGCGCGGGCTTCTCATTGCGGTGGCCTCTTGTTGCGGAGCACAGGCTCTAGGCGCGCGGGCTTCAATAGCGGTGGCGCGTGGGCTCAGTAGTTGTGGCTCGTGGGCTCTAGAGCGCAGGCTACGTAGTTGTGGCACACGGGCTTAGTTGCTCCGTGGCATGTGGGATCTTCTCGGACCAGGGCTCGAACCCATGTCCCCTGCATTGGCAGGCAGATTCTTAACCACTGCGCCACCAGGGAAGCCTCAAAACAGATATATCTGATCTCTATATTTTGTTATGTTTGGAAAGTAAGCTGGCTTTAGATGAAGAATGGATGTTGAAGAATGATGTTTCTCCATAAAAAGCATACCCCACCTAATAAGTAATTTATGATACTGTAAATACAAACAGCAAGGTGATATTGCAAGGTGACAAGGTCTAGGATCCTCTAATAACATTAAACAGGAGTCTTTTGTGGGAAATAACCTCTTCCTTCCATGTGGATGTAATGCCAGATTTCTTTGCCAAACGTTTACATGTATGCACAAATATATACACTTGCACTGGATGCCTCATTTATCAAACACTCAAGAATGAATTCTACCTCAGTACATTTTCCATGTCATTGAACCATTTTTACATTTTGAGATTTTAGATGGAAATATGTCTAACATGTATCACATGCATTTCTGCCTTTTAATAAGGAATATTTTTATAATTATTCTTATCTTGACAACTTAGAATCACAGTTATAAATATTAATTACTACATTTAGGAAAAACTTTAGGACTACTTGCTCTATTTTATTATTATTTTTAAATTTTATTTTTTAGCTTTTGTGATAATCCACTTTACTAAATAACCGAGATTTTTAAAAATTTTAATACAATTTTGGAAGGTTACTTTCCATTTACAATTTTTACAAAATATTGGCTATATTCCCCATGTTGTACAGTACATCCTTAAGCCTATCTTACACCCAATATTTTGGTTATTTGTTTTAAATAGACTACAGTGCTTTATAAAACATTTGTGTTGTAAATCAACTGTGCTTCAATAAAATTTTTTTTAAAAATTGTGCCTACAGTTTTTCTGTCTTTTTGCTTTGTGTCTTCTTGCTGGTGGCATTGTTTCTTTTTCAATCCTCTTCCTTCTTTAAAAATTTATTTACTTAATTTATTTTTGGCTGCGTTGGGTCTTCGTTGCTGCACGCGGGCTTTCTCTAGTTGTGGTCAGCGGGGGCTACTCTTCGGTGCAGTGTGCGGGCTTCTCACTGCGGTGTCTTCTCTTGTTGCAGTCATGGGCTCTAGGCGTGCGGGTTTCAGTAGTTGTGGCACGTGGGCTCATGGGCCTAGTTGCTCTGTGGCATGTGGGATCCTCCCAGACCAGAGCTCGAACCCGCATCCCTGGCAGGTGGATTCCCAACCACTGCGCCACCAGGGAAGCCCCTCTTCCTTTTTCTTATCCCCACTCTTGGCCCCTTCTGATTTGCTGCTTCTGTTAATTCTGTGGCCTAGAAAGTCAGGTAACCACACAGCTTAGTAGTAAGCCAACTCTTCTGGCTCCTAATTTTGTGCTGTTTCCATTATACTACACTGAAAATAAAGGCTAAACCCACAGTGCTTTAAAGTAAGAGTAACTAGATTTTAAAAGGAGACGTTATCCACTACAGTAAAATGCATAGCCTCAGTGACTGTAATCGCTGTTTTAACCATTGGACAGCCTTTGTTGTGTGATTCCTGGCCAGGTCATTGAGGTTCCTCATATTCATAAACACAGAGAATCAAGTCAGTCAATCAGTATTCATTGTGCCTCTACTGTGCATCAGGTGTGTGGGGAGCACAAACACGCATGCATAGACTTCTCTGATTGCATAGTACAATTGACATAATGTGTAGGATTATAGGTGTCTTGATAAGTACTTACATTTGAATTCTCCATACAAATAGAAAGTTTTATTTAAGACCATCCATCATAATGATTGCAGAGGGTCTCATTTAACTTTAAACCTTTATGACTGGATGTATGTATAGTCATGGCCATATTATCTATAATGGCACTTAAAAGAAAGTTGACTTTTCTTCTTACAGTTAACATGAACTCTAATTGAGCCATAGGTTAGCTAATCTCATAAATGATAACTCTCTCATGCATCATGGGATTAGAAATAAAAATATGTGTTATATATTATATAGGCTTTATACAGGGTAGTTACCCTATATGATAATATACTTAATTCTAAATATCTTCATAGCTTTCTGTCATGTGTACAACCTACATTATTAAAGTTTTATAAAGTCACTTTATAATTTTTATTTAGTCCTAGGCTCTATTTTATTTTATTTTATTTTATTTTAATTTTTGGCCATGCAATTTGTGAGATCTTAGTTCCCCGACCAGGGATTGAACCTGGGCCACGGCAGTGAAAGCACCAAATCCTTAACCACTGGACCGCCAGGAAATTCCCTAGGCTCAATTTTAAACAAAATTTTGATTATTTACCAAGATATCTGGGGGTTAAGCACACAGGATTTCTTTATAAGCCAGGGCAGTATTGATTTTTTTTCATTGTTTAGAAATTATAAAGATACAGTTCATTCAAGTATTTCTTCCAATTCCAATAAAGGAATTTTTTGTGTCTAGTAATTTCAGGATTTGCTGGCCTTTTTTAGTACATTTTGTGTCTCCTTGGCTTCAAAGTTTTAGAAAGCAAATAAAAACTTCTGGACTTTTTGGCACACTAGTTTTCAAATAGTCAAGTGACAGGGAGGGAATCAGGCTTTGGCAGCCAAGCCACAGGTGGCAAATTAATTAAAGCTTCTGCACCTTTTCTATGGAGCTTATCACTGGAAGAAGTTGGCCATTACCCTTTCAAATCCAAAGGTGACAATTAAAAGTTTAAATGCTTGTTCCTGCCCAGTGGCCTATGACGTTGTTAGAGAAACACATCTTCCATGTCTACTGAAGAAGTTCAGTGAGAAACTCTAGTTTTAGGAACATAACCTGGGTGACTGCCAGCTCTTTCCATAGATTCAACCATCTAAGTTAATCACATGCAGCTATTAAAATTACATCGGAAAAGGTTTAATAACAGGAAAATCAATGTATTGTTAAAAATGAACATTTTGTAGTACATCGTCCCATTTCTGTTGAAAACATTATCTATACACACAACTGGAAGAATATACATGGAATATTACCAGTGCTTATCTTTGGGAGATGATTCTTCTTCTGTTTTTTTTTTTTTTTCAGGTTTTCAGTAGTGATCTTGGATTATTTTGTTGTCAGAAACATGTTATTAAAAAGTATTTTTAACTTTTATTTTTCCTCTAAAGTGAAAGATAACTTGTTCCCTAAGACTCTCTAACCTTGTCATTCAGGAAAGGAGGGAGAGGGGACAGACACACTGTTTTGGTGTTTAGAAGACATGTTGTCAATTTTGATTTAGTTACTTCAACAAATACTTGAGTATCTACATTGTGCCCAGGCAATGTTGAGGATTCTGCATTAAACAAAATCCCTGGGAGAAGATGGACCATAAACACATATTTATGTCTTGTGGTGGTCAGTGCTAAGTGCTATAATAATAAAGAATAAGGGGATTATTGAATGTTGGGGAGTAGAGATGTCATTTACCTGTCTGGTCCTACGTTCCTTTATCTGTAAAAAGGGTTAGATCAGAGAGATGCTGAAATTCTTCCTCTCTAACATTCTATGACTCCTATGACTTTTGAATTATAGGCTACCACCTAAGTTATTATTTCACCCAAATGCAGAAATGGGTCAATTTTTAACATTGAGATAAAGAGGAATTATGTATCCTGAGAATAGTACTTGATAAACAGCAAGAATTTTTTTAAAAATCAGTGGTGTTTCTGTAACTGTTGTTAATAATGAAAATCACAGGTAAAGATTGTAGAGCGTTAAATGTTTACCCAGTGTCGAAAATAATATAAAGAATATTTTATAAAGGAAATTTCTCTTAGGAAAATAGTACTAACTTTTCTAAGATTGGGGCTTGTATATAAATACATGAAAGCCCTGGAAAACAAAAATTGGACCTTAGTTTTGTTTTCCCAAAAGGCTTATAATCGAAACACATTTGCGTTTTCATGTAGTCAGGTTATATGAAATAGTGGGGAAACACAGAACATGGAAGAAGTAGATATTCTTTGGATTTGGTTGCAGAAAGCCAAGAGATCAAATAGGCATCATTGTAGACATTTCTCTTTGGTTAATAGTAATTTTCCTGAAATACATTGTCCTGTCTATCTCCTACAATTTATGGCATTATTTAGAAGTTGAATGAATATATAAAACTTGATAAAACCTTGTGTAAGACTTTGCAGAATATAACTACCTTTTTGTCACAGTACTGCCTCAAATTTGGGGAGTCAAAACCATTCCTTCCTCAAATAGGAATGTTTTACATGACATTTGTCTTCTGTTGTCTTCCAGAAGCTATTCTTGTGATGCCTCATACCACCTTTCTTTGTTTCAGATATCCTCTGGCACTTGCAGGCCAGATGTTTCAGAATCCTCTGAATTACGTCAGAAGTCACCATTATTTCAGTTTGCCGAGGTAATATATTACAGTTCATACTTAATGAAAATGTAAAGTGAGCTTAAATTTGGGCTGATGAAAGTAACTTAAAGCAAAGAAGAACCCTGCGTTCTTAGCTCAAGTAATCATAAAACGGAAAATAGTACCAAATTCTGGAACTTTAGAGTCTCTTAATTAAGGAATAAATATGTTTATGGAAGCTTGTTATTAACTCATACTAAATATTTTTGCACTTAAACCTCATCACTAATTTTTATTCATGGATAGGGAAGCTAAGAATATAATTGAACTATTTTTAGAACTTAGTGATTTATCAGATATTGATTTGTCAGGTATTAAATCAGAAGACAGAATTGACTCATGGTTATTGGCTGTGCATTCCTTTGTATTTATTTTAAGTAAACTTCTCGTAATTGAAACTTTAGCATGCAGTTGGCAGTTTTCAAAATCTTATGTCTTGTGTCAAACCTGTTTGGCTCAGTATGTCTCTGACATATTCAGAGATGATGTAGAAAAGCACATTATCCTTGATATCAAGTCTAAAGGTTAAGACTGCTTCCCAAAATATCTGCATTTACCCTAGAACTCAATATGGAGCCATCATTGATTACTTTTTTCTAAACTTTAAACCACATGATCTTCCCTTGATCATTCTAATTGTCTTTCACTAGACCTTCTTTCACACTGTCATCCTTCCTAATGTTTGCCCCTTGTAGTACTTGTACAAAGGAGAGCATATTTTTAGTTGCAGAATTTTTTCTCCTCTAGTGTCCTTTCCTGGTGGTTCTCAACATTTCATTGGCAGAATTACTTTTCACACTGGCATATTAAGTCCTTTTATGACATTGTTTATTATATGCCTAAATGTCCTGCTGATATCACCAGAATGTTTTAATATATATTTGCTCACATAATACTCCTTATCTCTCACTTTCCTCTCTGCTCTCTGTGAGATGTGCCATGAATTCCAATTGTTTTTTATATTGTTTCCTCAAGAATTTAATGTAATAGCAGATTCAATCTGCACTCCCTTTTAAACAGTAGTTTTAGACATATTAAATAATGTTAGTCTCAACTTTGAAAACAGAGATACTTAACCAGTGATCCCTGGTGAAAGATGTAGTGAAATCTCTCAAATTTCACATGAAATTTTGGGTGTGTTGACACATGTGCATGTTTTTGGTTACTACAGCAAACCAAAGATTCCAAAGAGATCCCTGACCCTAACATAATATTTCTTCAGGAGCTCCCTGTTCATGTCAACATCTCCTTTATCCCAATATTAATTTGGAGAAACATCCTTTTGTTTAAAGACTTGTGAAATGCTTTTCAAAAATCTAGATTGTTTATACCACTGGTTCTGTTTTGTTCACTGTCTAATTTAATCCTTGAAGAAATATATTGTAGGTCAGGCATTTCCCCTTACACAAACTATTTATTTTCTTTAACTTTTATAGAGGGTTGGTAGGAGTGAAAAGTCATGTCTGAAGTAAGACCTACAGTTTATAATTCCCAGGATTTCAGGAACATCCTCGTGGATTCATATCTGCAGTCTGTCACAGTTTGCACATGGAGGGCTTTTGAAATGATAGGTTTCATGGTTTGACCAAGAAGAGTTCTACTTCTTTACCCTGAAATATTTTCAAAGTACTTGGTTAGATCTTAGCCATTTACGACAATTTGTGTATGTCTAGTTTGTTAAATAGGATCTGGGAGATCTTTTTTCTTTTTACTGACATTCTAAAAATGCTTATTTGTCTGATGCAAAAGATATGGTGGAATTAAAATTTTCCTAATGCCTTCAGCAGTGAATAGAGTCAATAATTCCATCAGGCTGTCTTCTAATTCTTTCTTATCCCTAAAATTGACTTTGATATTGTATCACCAACTGGCTCCATTGTTTTTCTAAACAACTTAATTTAATTAATATGAAAAATTGATTCCTGGAATTGAGGAGTCATGATCAAGCTGCATGTATTGCTTAGTAAGTTCCCTTTGATGGAGTCGGTGAGCACAGTTAATTGAAGAAAAAGACTTTTGTGGAACTGGAAATGGGCTGAATTTACAATGCTCATGCTTTCTGCTCTTGTGACTCATTTTCACCCTAATTTGTAGTTATATAGAAACTTTGTTCACTTTGAAACCAAAATTAATAACTGACCTTGCTCTCAAAACATCCTAAAAACTATTTCCATGTGGCCCTCAGAGCAAACTTTTAATGAGGCTACCATAATCACCAAATAGAAACAAAAGTTCTTCTAGCTGAAACAAGGGTGGTGTGACAGAATCCTCTATCCACTGTCAGACACCTGAGGGGCGTGTGTGTGTGTGTGGGGGATGGGAGGATGCATGGTGTTATAAAATAAAGAAATGCTGTTCATATTCAAGAAACAATTTATTGAGTTTTGGTGCCATGCCAGGCAGTGTATTCTATGGCTTATTTTCTTCTTACCATAATCCTGTAAAATGGGGATTATCATCATCATCATCAATTTACAGTTGGGAAAAATAAATCTCAAGAGAGATTAGCTGAGCTGCCCAAGGTCATGTAGCTAGTGAGTAGCAGAACTAAGATTCAGTCCTAGATACTCTGACCCACATGGTTTGCTTCTCCAACCCTGTTTCACAGCTGTCTCAAAGCAGAGAACAGCTTGAGGGGAGTGCTGTAGGGAGGAGAGAGATTTACTTGCAGCTTTCAACTTTTAATAATATTTTAGAAAATTCACTGAAATAAGGAAATTTATCTCTACAGGTGTCCTCAACTGCTATTTGATACATATCTGACACCCTTTCAAGAGACATGGCAAATGAGCCAAACTCAGTCTTTTTTGTTCTTTCCACATGTGTTTTTAGAAACATGGCCTTTGTCTTCATTTATCATTGATACTGTTTTTCTAAAAGGGATTGAGGGTGTTTTTCTAAAAGGGATTAAGACTCATGTCTTAATCTTTACTTGTGTGTACAGTGGAAATATTTGACAGAATCTATTAGTCTGTTATGGTAAAATGTCCTTGTGCCTTAAAAATTATTTGTTTCCTTTCAGATATCTTCAGGTACCTCCCACCCTGATGTTCCTTCAAAACAATGTCAAGCATCAGCCTTGTTTCAGTTTGCAGAGGTATGGCCTTCTTTTTTGTTGTTGTTGTTGTTTTCCTTTTCTTTTTGAATTTTATTTTATTTATTTTTTTATACAGCAGGTTCTTATTAGTCATCAGTTTTATCCACATGAGTGTATACATGTATACATGTCAATCCCAATCTCCCAATTCATCACACCACCACCCACACCGCCGCTTTCCCCCCTTGGTGTCCATACGTTTGTTCTCTACATCTGTGCCTCAATTTCTGCCCCGCAAACTGGTTCATCTGTACCATTTTTCTAGGTTCCACATATATGCGTTAATATACGATATTTGTTTTTCTCTTTCCGACTTACTTCACTCTGTATGACAGTCTCTAGATCCATCCACATCTCAACAAATGACCCAATTTCGTTCCATTTTATGGCTGAGTAATATTCCATTGTATATATGTACCACATCTTCTTTATCTTATGGTTTTCTCTGGGTATATGCCCAGTAGTGGGATTGCTGGATCATACGGTAATTCTATTTTTAGTTTTTTAAGGAACCTCCATACTGTTCTCCATAGTGGCTGTATCAATTTACATTCCCACCAACAGTGCAAGAGTGTTCCCTTTTCTCCACACCCGCTCCAGCATATGTTATTTGTAGATTTTCTGATGATGCCCATTCTAACTGGTGTGCGGTGATACTTCATTGTAGTTTTGATTTGCATTTCGCTAATAATTAATGATGTTGAGCAGCTTTTCATGTGCTTCTTGGTCATCTGTATGTCTTCTTTGGAGAAATGTCTATTTAGGTCTTCTGCCCATTTTTGGATTGCATTGTTTGTTTTTTTAATATTGAGCTGCATGAGCTGTTTATATATTTTGGAGATTAATCCTCTGTCCGTTGATTCGTTTGCAAATATTTTCTCCCATTCTGAGGGTTGTCTTTTCGTCTTGTTTATAGTTTCCTTTGCTGTGCAAAAACTTTGAAGTTTCATTAGGTCCCATTTGTTTATTTTTGTTTTTATTTCCATTACTCTAGGAGGTGGGCCAAAAAAGATCTTGCTGTGATTTATGTCAAAGAGTTTTCTTCCTATGTTTTCCTCTAAGAATTTTATAGTGTCCGGTCTTACATTTAGGTCTTTAATCCATTTTGAGTTTATTTTTGTGTATGGTGTTAAGGAGTGTTCTAATTTCATTCTTTTACATGTAGCTGTCCAGTTTTCCCAGCACCACTTATTGAAGAGACTATCTTTTCTCTGCTGTATATCCTTGCCTCCTTTGTCATAGATTAGTTGACCATAGGTGCGTGGGTGTATCTCTGGGCTTTCTATCCTGTTCCATTGATCTATATTTCTGTTTCTGTGCCAGTACCATATTGTCTTGATTACCGTCGCTTTGTAGTATAGTCTGAAGTCAGGGAGTCTGATTCCTCCAGCTCCTTTTTTTCCCCTCAAGACTGCTTTGGCTATCCGGGGTCCTTTGTGTCTCGATACAAATTTTGAGATTTTTTTGTTCCAGTTCTGTGAAAAATGCCATTGGTAATTTGATAGGGATTGCATTGAATCTGTAGATGGCTTTGGGTAGTATAGTCATTTTCACAATATTGATTCTTCCAATCCAAGAACATGGTATATCTCTCCATCTGTTTGTGTCATCTTTGATTTTTTTCATCAGTGTCTTGTAGTTTCAGTTTGCAGAGGTATGGCCTTCTTTTAAATAAAAATATATATATATATATATATATACACATTGGGTTCAGAAAACTTATTGAGCTCAGGAAGTATTGGAATGGAATTTTATAACATATAGAGAACTTTAGGCATGCCTCTTGCCACTACTAACATAATACACATGGGAGGCTACTTATTGCTTTTTGCTGCCTTTGCTCTAATCACAGATCAGCTCCAGAATTTATACCTATTTTACAAGCATTCATTAAAAGGTTCACTCAGAATACACTCCAATAATTCATTTATTTCATTTTGCCTTGTTTTTAACTTATTTTAAAAGCTTAGGAAAATTGTCAACGTGAAGGCCATAGCATTCCGACTTATTAAATTTTTCCAATAGTGAAATTAGATGCTGTAGTTGATGAATAACTCTCACAGCGAATGCAGGGGTGAATAGGACCTGTTAGATCATCAGTGCTTAGCTTTGGGTGTGATGTAGCTTCAGCCAGTATTTTTATTAGCGTTTAACCCTGGGCTTAGGTCAGGTCAGCTCATGCAGAATCTTAGATTTCTTCAGATTGTCAGCCAGAGAGAGAGAGTACATACTGGAGAGTATTTTCTTGCTTGGTATGATGAGAGGCAAATCTGATAATGCTTGATTTTGCCACAAAATCCCTGGCCTCAACCATATGCTTATTTCTAACGAGCACTATATGACAAATAATAAAATATATCCCTTTTGTAAAAATAAGATGCCATCTGCTTTAGGTCTTACCCCATTTTCCTTTTTATTAATTTCAACCAAAAATGCATATAATAAACTAAGCAATTTTTTATAGGGTTGAGAGAAAATGACAAGCAGTACTGTTCTGTTTAATATTGATGTATTGAATCACTTTGATTCATTTGCATAAAGAGTGCTGCATAAATGAAATGTAAAATGATATCCTTTTGGCAAGAGAAAACCCAGCATCTTACTTCGAGAATGAGAAAAAATTACTTTTAGCGCTTACATTAAAAAAAAAAAATGCTACTTCCTCTTTGGACACTTGTGTCAACCATCATGACTTTATCCAACCCTCTGGCCTGTTTATCTGTTAGGCTTCTCTGCCACAGTATTTGCTTTACTCGTTGAGGTCTATTCTATAAAACTGGTAACGAAAATATCATATAATGGTATCATTTCACGAAGAACAATTTGCTTGATGAATCTGAATAAATTAAGATTTTATCATAATTTTTCATTATAAACAGGCTTTTCTTTTCATTGTCTGGGGAATAGTTTTGTTTAATATTTCTTTGCTTTCCTCTAGTCACTGACATCCTTTTACTTGATACTAATAGGTTTTTCAAAGGTAAAAAAGAATTTTGGCGTGATGACTGTAAATTTATTTTTAATATTGATACCTGAGCAGTCCCATCCAACCTTTTAGAAACAGCTCCTTCAAAACAGAATTTATTTGCCATATATTCTTTTTGATTAAATTCTACACTCTGTAGCATGAATATCAGAACGTAATGGCTCGTCTTTGACACATCTGATATTTACATGTGCACTATTTACCAAGAGTTTTCCATTTAACTAAAAATGTTTGTATGACATACCTCAGCTGACGCATTTCTAACTGGTATTGCCACTCAGAGTGTGGTTCTTGTTTAAGCGAGATCACCATCAGATTTATTAGGTGCCTCAAAGCCCTGGGCAGCTCTGAGGAACCAGTTTGATAGTGTAACAGCCACTGTCCTGTGATTCTGGAGAGTGAGATCCCATACCTCTCCTAAATTAATTTGTTCTTACTGCTCAGTACACTCCTCAAAAAGAAAGTTTTTTTTCTGGGGAAGAACCTCTTCTTACTTAGGAGCAGTTGTGCAGGGAGACATTTCCAGATGTTACTCCTCTCCTCAATGGCACTCGTCTTCTGAGGGTTTTTGATTGTGCACTTACAAGATTTGAGGAAGCTTTAAAAAAATTAATTTGAAAACTTATTATGAGTTGTTTCTGGCATCATTAACAGAAGAAGACATGCATGATGGAGAAACCAAAATAAAATGTTCTGCCCTAGAATCAAATAAAGTTCCCCTTCTCAACTCTGTATATTGTTTTTCCCAGTTATATTTTGCATAGGTTGACAATTAACAGCCCTTACAATTCCTAAGCAAAATAAATTATTACATACTTAGTTGTTTACTTGTAAATGTTATATGTGATTATACAAGAAAAGTATAGTACATGGTTCTCTAAGGATATTTGTGACCTCCAGTCACTTTCCTCAGCTGACTCAAGAGAAGTTTCAATCTCTCTCATGTTATGATCTGACCATATTGTCAGCCCAGTACTGGGCTGGTTTATTCAAAGCTAAACAATAGCTAACTAGATGAACTAATAAAATTATCTACTACAATCTGCTATGAGCATATCTATTGCAGTAGAAATAGAATAGCCTATAATTACTGTGATTGTATCCCTAAAACTCTTATAATTATTTCATAAAACACCCATCACCTTTGAGAAAACACAAAGACTCTTGAAACTCTTGTTCTAATTAGTCTATAGCAGAGATTCTCAAACTTTAAAATACACCAGAGTCACCTCAAAGGCTTCTTCAAACGCAGATTGCTGAACCCCACCCCCAAAGTTTCTTATTAAGTCTGCAGCGGGGCCTGAGAATTTGCACTTCAACAAGTTTCCTATTAGGGAACCTCAGTTTGAGATCACTGCTCTGTAGTTTGCAATTTTTACCCCAGGTTATTAAATCAGCATTGGTAAGGCACTTTCTGGTATCTCTGGGACCTTACAGGGAAAGGGTTAAGTGAGGAAGGAATGGGCAGATAATAGAAATTTACCCAATGGGCCACTTTGTACCCCTCATCCCTTTTCAGAGGGATTCTCAGTCCTATTATGTGCACTTAGAGAAAAGTAGGTGTTTGTATAATTTAGGAAACAATTTACTCTTTAAAAATGTTTAGCTTTGTAATATCACTTTAAGATCAGGTTGCAAAATTCTTAGAGACCATTCGCATTAATTTCATTTACAAGTGTTCATAACTCTAGGAAGACATTAGCTATTGGTCATTTATCGTGTAATACAATTATCCTAGAAACTCAGTTTTTAAAAAAACAGTAAGCCCTGGGCATTTCTTTAAGTTGAAAATATTTTTTCTTTTATGTCTTGGGTCTCCGTGTCACAAGCTGAGAAGCATATCTTTCCTTCTTAACCAAATCTGATAGTTTTAAAACCCATTGAAGTAACCTGCGTGGAACCATGAAATTGAATAAAGAACACTTTGTTTGTAGGTTCCTCATAGATGTTTATGTTTAAAGGGAGAAAGATACATCTGCTTTATAAGATCTAGAAAGAAATATAGAGTGCAGTGCCTGTTTTCCTCGCATTTCAGCCTGTCTCCCATTCTGTATTGATGCTCATAATTCATCTAGATTCAACTTGGCCCTTCTGAAGAGCCATCACTCTGTTTCCAGGCTCTGATCCATTAAGTTGGTCAAAGTGAGTTTCCTATCTGCATTTTTTGTTGTTTACAGCTAGAGTGACACATCTGTCACTGCTTAGATCTCGTTTACTGAAGACTAATGACCAAATGTAATGCCAGAAGGGAGCTGTTGTCTTCCGTTATTTAACAAGTCTGGAAGCCTTGCCTGGTCCACATATCCTCTTCTCTGCTGTGTGGCTGACTCTTACACCTAGAGTATATCTTTGCATTGAAAAATTGCACATATACTTTGAAGACAGGGAGCTAATCTGGACAATTTAGACAAATAGATTTCAACATTAAAACTTTCCTTAGAAGGCTTTTACTTTGCCAATATGAATACAACCATAATCTCACCAAGGTATCGTCACAACTGGATATAAGCAATAGGTGCACATTTAAAGCATTTATTTTCATGATGGAATGCCCAATATGTTACGGAATATTACACTCAACACAGACTCCATATACTCACACTGCAGCTCATCAGTGTGAAAGTCTTACATGGTTTATTGGAAGTGTTAATATTTCTTTTAAGGTAAGGAAGACCAATCATCTCATATTGTTCATTTGTTCTCTGATTCATTTATTCACTCAACAATTGTTAGTCATTTCCTCCCAGGCTACAGTGTTTATGATACCCCTCATAATTGCAAAAGCCTTCCAGCTAATTTGCTTTTGATCTTTGCCACCTCTTTGGTGTGCTCCCCTACCTCAGTCAGCTATAAAATTAACTGTTTTAACACCCAGGGTGATAATTTTTCTTGGCGCTTTTGCTGTACATCACATACTTTTAACACCCACCCTGTTTATCAGAACATTCCATAATAGGCAGAGGAGAGACTACAGTGGAGTTAACAGATTAGCAAGCACCATGCAACTTGAGGAAAATAAAAAGCATAGCCATGAACATGTGCAGTATGGCCCACTACTGCCCCCTACCCAGGAGGGTAGCATAACACACACTTTCCACCACTAGCTGACGTGTCACTGAAAAACATGTATTAGCTACATTATTCTTACTTGAAAGGATGTGTATGTCTCTTAAATAGAAAAAAAACAAACAAACAGGGAAATGAACAATGGTATAACAAATTGGCATTACACAAGCTATGCTTATATTAGAAGCCATCAGAGTAAGTGAGATTACTGAGAGAAAATGTGTAAAGAGAAAGAGAGGGGGCCCTAAGACAAAACCCTGAGAGAAAACATTTAAGTGCTCTCTGTAGAAAGGAGAGCCAACAAAGAACAGCAAGGAGTGGCCTGAGAGATAGGAGGAAAACAAGGACTCTGCAGTATTGGAAATCCAGAGGAGACTCTCAAAAGAAAGGTCAGCTATGCCCAGTGCTGCAGACATTAACATATATTCAACCCCCTGCCCCCAATTAAGAAGCCAAAGGACATTTTTAGAAACTATATCTCACCGCTAAGTTGTTCTATGAAAATTTTATTGTTGGGTGATTCTAGAAACATTGGACTGCTAAAATATGTTGACTCTCCCCCAATATCCTCTGAAAATAAGGCTTCCAGCAACCTTGATCATTTAAAATACTGCCCTGTACCTACAGATAGGTAAAAATCCTCCCATAAGTGATGAGGAAAATAGTTCTTACTAAACATCAGGTGGTGGTTTCTTTTGCAAGGCAAGGAACCATTCTCAAGCCTCGACTCAAACAGCTGTGCATTAACTCAGCTGGCAGGTAATACATCCCAGCGGTCAGAAGTTCAACGCTGAGCCTCTGGGTGTGCCGTGCAGGCATTTGACAGGCTTCGTGGTAGTGAACACACACACACACACACACACACACACACACCCCACACACACACCACACACACACGCAGCGTCAGGAACATAAACCTACAGCAGCAAAAGCAACGGCAGAGGGAGCCAGTGGAAGAGCTTAGAAAACAGTATCAGGCTGTGTAGGGGAGCATCACCCAGCTTGTTGTTCTCTTGAGGGTATCGTATGATTATGTGACACATTTAATATTTTATACATTATTAAATTTAATAATTCTCCTCTGACATTGAAGTTTTTAATTCTGTTCTAATTTCACTCTGTAACTAATTTTTGGAAGTGTCCTAAAAGAGTTTCTTTATTAGTGTTAACAATGATAAATCCTTATTACTAATAATTGTACTGTTTATTGAGAGCATAATGTGGGCTGAGCACTGTGCCGAGCCCTTCACTAACATAACATCTAATCTTCACAAAAGTAATTAATATAGGGCAGGTATTGTTTCTATTTTGAAGGTGAAGATGAGGTCTTAATTATTTGCTGAAGTCCACACAGCAAGAAGTAATGAAGGCATGTTTGTCTGACACAAAAGCCATGTCCTTTCTATTATACAACCTTGGTTCACGGGACTGGCATTGATGTTCAGTACTTCCTTCCCCCAAGTCACTAGAGTCAGTGATTATATTAAATGTATTTATTTCTCTTAGTCTAGTGATAAGGTTAGTAATTGAATTCACCTTGTCTAAAAAAGGAGAAATGGCATATATCAGAGGAGATTCAGCTAGAGGAAAATCTTCAAAAAGATTCAGCCCCTAAGTTGATCTTCTAAAGAAAAAGTAGGTGATTGGGATAAATAGGAAAGGACTCTTTTAAAAATGATAGTACCCAGGAAGAAAAAATCCTTAAAACTTTCTTAAACTAGTCCCTTCTGAGTGGCCCAGGTAGCTTATTAAATATTTGGCTCTTATTCAGCAGGTGTTCTAGGGAGAATTTTCTCTAGCAGTAAGTCCCCAGTCTCTTCTGGGGCTGACAGCTCCATAGAATTCCCTGGGGGTCTTGGGGTCACCTGTAAGGGTATAGACACAAGGTAGGTTTGTCTCCTAAACTGAACTGAGAAATACCTCTGTCTTAAACTGAGAAAGAATTCAGAATCACGAAGAATATTAAAAGCTTAGACCATAGCTAGCTGCTCTAATGATGACAGAACTTCTCTAGGAGAAGAATACTTTGTAAAGATCTTTAAGAATGTTGCCCTTCTCCATTCTTTATGGAGTTAAGCTAGAAACTGAAAATTTCTAGAAAATTTTTCTAGAAAAATTTTTCTAGAAAATTTCTAGAATAAGCTAGAAACTGAAAATTTTCAATTGAATTGAAAAGTTTTCATATAAAAATGAGAAAGGACAGTGCTGTTCATTGTTATTAGTGCCTGGCTGCTGTTGAACCAAATTTGCAGAAGAGGATGCAGTCACAATGTAATGTTGTGTGTATGTTGATGTGCTACAACTTAGGTCTTAACTGTATGGCTTATTGAGATTTGTGGTCTTGACTGTCAATCTTTGTGTACTTTAGAGCATACTCTCAGAGCCAATGCCAGTGTTTTATGTAGAACTTTTAGCTTCACCAGCTCTTGTCATATTGCCTAGCACATTTATACTGGATTCTCAAAAAAAAATGTGTTGACTGGCTTGTTGACTGTCTTTTCACAGTGATTCCAAATATATTTCAACAAAAAATTAACTAATTGCTTTTTGGTAAATATAAAATGACATTAAATCTCTTTTCTATGTGGCAAGTTGCTGAGTTGGTATTTATATGGAAATGGAAATGCATAATTTGTTGTAAGGTTGTAGAGTTAAATTTAGGGCCTGGAATTCTCAAGATAATAATACTCTTGTCATCTAACAGGCACCCAAGCCACACCTGTTTTTTTGCTATTATTTTTGAGGCTATTTACTAAAATTGGTTTCAAAATTATAATCCCAAGCGTAACACATTTAAAGTTATTTGGTACTTGGAAGCAATGACATTCTCATTAAACTAAGGAAAGTTCCTGAATGTGTGTGAATGGGGAGCGAAAATTCTGATATCACAATTAATATTCCTTATGTGAATTGTTTTCAATATAGATTTCTTCGAACACTTCACAGTTGGGCAGTGCTGAACCTGTAAAACGCTGTGGAAAGTCTGCACTCTTTCAACTGGCAGAGGCAAGTTCTAAGAATATGTTGTGATAAGATCTGCAGTGGTCGAAGTCACAAAAAAGTTAATCGTCACTGTGTTCCCTAAACTGTACCATCTCACCTGTGACCATAAAGTGTGTTGTATCTAATTTTCAACAATGAGAGGCTTAACCTTTAATTTAAGGAAGTGGACTTTTGCTACGAAAAGTCATTAAGCATTGAAAAAGTTTACCCAGGGAAATTGCAAAATCTTTTTCACAGGTAGTATTTTAAAATAAGGTTAGTTTTTGTCTCTCTCAGATTGGTTAAGTAAGTACATCCTAAACCGAGAAGAATGGCCTAGGTCATTTTCCACTTCTCTGATTCTCTTGTGATATCTATAAATCCCTAGAAAGCACTACCGTTAAACTAGGTGGTTGATATTTTAATGTGGGGGTTGTTTTCAGTGAAGAATTCAAAGGATGTGTTCTAAAGTCTGGTTTTATAGCATCTATCAGTTGTACATTTGATGTGATGTGGGTGTAAAATGCTACTAGTCCTTTGGCAAAGTAGAGAAGATGCTTTTGTAAAGCCTAAGAAGGACAGAGCCCTCACTTGGCGGGGGATGGTGGGGGGGAGAAGATGCCGGGAGTGGTCATTGCTGGGATGGGTGGCAACAAGGCTTCCTCTGCCAAGCTGGACCGATCTGCCCTATGGGGATGTGTGCAAGAAATGGCTATAGTGCCTGGACACTATTGTAGCAGTTTTCTCTTTTGGTGAGACAAATTAGGAGGTACAAAATGAGTGACCCAAAATCTCTATATTAAACTTTCTTTTCTCTCTTTTTTCTGTCTTCCTTCCAATGAGTTCCTTCTGAGTTTTTTTGTGATATGGTTCTTTTATAAATTCTTTGAGTTTATTGAACTTAATGGGACAACCTGTCATTTTCTAAATTTTATGGTAGCTTGTATCATAAAAATTTAGCAGTTTTAAATACCTTTATTTTTTTTTAAGTTTTATTTATTTATTTTTGGCCGCACCTCGTGGCTTGCGGGACCTTAGTTCCTTAACCAGGGATCGAACCCGGGCCCCGGCAGTGAAAGTGCTGAGTCCTAACCACTGGACCGTCAGGGAATTCCCCCTAAATATCTTTAAATTAAGCTTTTAAAGTCCAGCCAGATCCAAATTAGAAATATAAAAATGAAAAGGCCTGAAACAATATAGTATGTAAATAGTGGGACAAACTAATCCATTTTTGTCTGACATGAAGCTGACATGCTTCTTGTATAAGAGAAATTCAGACTCAGATAGAGGGCTACGAATGACTAGAAAAATTAGGAATTCCACAGGGAATAGTTTTTAAAAGAACTGGGTAAGTCAGTGGCAAAGTACTGTTTCTGATAGAACTAAAATGATAAAGATCTGGCAATGAATCTGCCTTTAGAGTTGTAAACGTGTCTTAGTAAAGAGGGAGACTATGAGGCCATAAATTTGTCCAGTATCTTTAAGACTATATAGATTGTCAAGATAATTTATTTGAAAGAAGTGATTATTTTTCTTAAATAAGATGAATATGGCCCTTTCTGCATTTCCAGGGGGGTGGGGTATGTACATATATACAGACATATCCATATGGTCTTTTAAATATTAAACAACACTGATTTATAAAACACACTAGCTTTCAGTGTGAATATTTGTTTATTAAATAGTTTTGTATTAGAAATGTATGGACCTTAGAGGTGCTTTGCTGTGGGCGGGGTGCTAGAGCAATGAATCTGTCTTCTCGTTTTCTTTCTTTGGCATAGCAGTCACAAAAAAATGGATTCCCCATTAAATCAGAGCTCATTAAAAAGAACACTCTTCAAATTTGTAAGGATGCATCCCAAATATAAAACAGATGCTATGGTTTAACAGATGTTTCAATGCTGGTATCATAATTTAAAGGGGTAAAATGACTGCAATAAGCCTATTCCAATTATAGCAAATCAGCTTATACTCAGACTTAGTTTCTTATAACATCCAAGTAAAAATAATATGCTTTTGATGGAACAGGGTTGGTAAAAAATAATTTACCAAGAAAATCTCCTCACATTATTATTTGCACCACATGAATATGATGCCATAATGCTAATAGACTGTGTTTTAGAATAACATCCTAAAGCCTTCCCAGTTTATAATTAAACATAAATATGTGCACAATGGATTAATCAGCATCTCTAAATAATCACCAGTAGAAATATGCTTCCTCAGTTATTTTTTATTCCTTGTGTATTTGATGTTCATTTTTTCTTGAACAAAGTATGATATTTAATTATTTTGGGTACCTCTTTAAATAAGTATGATAGGATATTGAGGAGGATTTTTCCTGTGGCCCAGAACTGATGCCATTGTCTGATATCCTAAGGAACATCTTTAAATGTACACATTCTAAAGGGAAAGCCATCAACAAGCTACCTTCAGTTTGGGCTAGATTCTTCTCTTGGGATTTATAAAGAGACAGCCTTATCCAGCTGTCATCCCTTCTACCACTCCAAGGGTTTCCCCACCCTAACCCCATGGGTGGGGCTATCATGGGCTTGGCAGTCATCTGGAATATTGTGGCTTTCTCCTTGTCCTGTGGAGGAAAGCAGGCAGTGCTTTCCCTTCTTCACCCCTGGCCTCTGTCAAGCAGAGTGAAGACAGCTCTGAGAGAACCCCTGTTAAAGACTAGGGGTCGTACTGCCAGAAGTGTCTTCTCATGTTTCGGCGAGAAGCAAGCAATGTTTTAGACATTGATTTACTGCAGTGCCCTTCACCTCTCTGACCAGGCCAAAAGAGAACTGGAGGAAGTCAGCATCAGGGAGAGACTTAGAATAGCCTGATGCACTGTCTTGGCGTTGCAAAGATGCATGAATTTTCCAGGGGCCAAATGAACAAGTAGAAAGTAGTTCAGCTTGATCAGGCAAGAGGCCACGGAATGGTTGTGGGGAGAGGGCAGGCCTGGGACCATCCCATCTCTCACTTGAGGACAATGAGGAACTCCCACAAACAGGAGTGATGTTCAGCTTGTTTGCACCAGGACAGCTGTCCCGGTACTAAAATACAAAATACTTCCTATTGTTGGTAAAAAGACTGGGACCCTACCCCTCGAGTACCTTTGCAGTAACTCTGCCAGCATCCCAGGTCTCCCCTATCCTTCTAGCGACTGGACAGCACAGCAAGGGGCCTGCAGCACCCTGTTCTACCCCTGAGACCGCATCCCTTCTGATTTTTTAGCACCCCTGCCTGTTAAATATTTTGTAAGTTGCCTCTGTCCTTGGCATCTCTGTCAAGGTCATTCAGTCTTATGTGGAGTTAGCAGGAACAGACAAAGACATAACCATGCACAGTTGGTTTTACCTGCACCATTCCTTCCTCTGTTCTCTCAACCAGAGGCTATATGTCTTGTGAAGGAAGGGCCAGGAACCAGTCCCAGAACTAACCATTCACCCTTCCCAGCTCCATTCTGGTGGGTGGACATGGGAGAAGGAGTGAATGAGGAGCCCTCCCAAAGAGGGGTTTGTTGCTTGCAAGAAAACTCTTCTCTTGGAGAGAAGCAAGAAATATTGTAGGCATATATTTATTGCTGTGCCCTACACCCACTTCAGCAGGCAAAAAAGAAAATTGGAGGAGGCTGGCAGCAGATAGAAGAAGACTTAGATTGGCCTGCACTCTCAGTTTGGGCATTGCAAGGAGCGCTCCCCATTTCCCAGCACCCCAAGCCAGGAGATGCTCCGGTGGAAGGGTTTGCTTCAGGTATTTGATTGGCATTTTAAATTGGGTGGATTATTATTATTATTATTATTATTTTTTTTTTTTTGCGGTACGCGGACCTCTCACTGCTGTGGCCTCTTCCGTTGCGGAGCACAGGCTCCGGACGTGCAGGCTCAGCGGCCATGGCTCACGGGCCCAGCCACTCCGCGGCATGTGGGATCTTCCCAGACCGGGGCACGAACCCGTGTCCCCTGCATCAGCAGGAGGACTCTCAACCACTGCGCCACCAGGGAAGCCCTGGGTGGATTTTTAATAGCTGAAAGTGACCTGAAATTCTGGAATCTATTCCAGGTATTTTTCAGGAATCTACTCCAGCTAGGAAGGGAGATTTGGCATTGTGCTGCTGAGGTCAGGGAATTGTAAAAAATACAGTCCTTTATGTTTGAACCTCCATGAGATTCATACTGTTCAGTTAATCAGTTAATGGCACAGGTACTATAATGCATTGTGTTTCCTTTCCTTTTGAAATTAATTAGGTCAGGTCACATAAAGAATAGCAAAGCATCCTCCTGGAGATCATTGTGTATTATAATTGCTATACTTGGAGAGCACACAGAAACATCTTTATCTGTACATTTTAGTAAAGAAAATTCTATACTTAAAGATATCTGTTACTAATATTGCCTAGTACAACAAGTGGAGCAGTTTATTCATTTATTCTAACAAACAGTAGTTTCTGAGGGCCTACTCCGTGCTGTTAACAGCGAGGTTGTTCAAGCTACCTGCATATGGATGTACATTGAGATAACTTGTGAGCCTTCTTCTGAGATCAGTGGTATAGGAAGACCTTACCTCGAGATCCAGTTTTGGTGTTTGGAGTGCCATGAGAGGCTGGAGCATAAGCCTAAAAATATTACTATTTGTTTTACTTCTAATTTTTTTATCTGCAAGTAAGTTTTATTATCTAACGTAAGATAATAATGACCGACATTTATTATCTACTGTGTGCTAGGCACTTTTCTAGGTACTTTATATGTACTCATTGAATTCTCACACCTGTCCTTTGAGGTAGGTACTATTATCATTCCTCTTTTCCACAGTAAGAAACAAAAGGACAGAGAGGTTTTGTGACTTGCCTGAGGTCATGTGAACAGGAAATATTAGAGCCTCCGTAGAAACCCAGTCAGTCTCTCCACAGCCTGGGCTCTTCAGCACTGTGCTATTCTGTCACCTTGTTTTAGATGAATATCAAAGACTGTGCAAGTTACTTGTTATAGGAGTTTGCATGTTATAGAAGTCTCTGTGGAAGATAGCCTACGCCTACACATATGTTTATGGCTGAATAAAATGACAGATTGTCCAAGACTGCTGTCAAAGAAATGGAGCTGATATTTCCTTTTTTAAAAGTGATTCTACTTTTGAAACTGCCAAGATACATCCTACACCCTTAAATAAGTAAGTGCCTGTTTGTGAATATACTTTGGAAGATACGGTGAGGACTGTAGGAAATTACAGTGTATGCCTCCTGTTCTCCAGGAACTTATTCTCCAGTTGCAAAGAGATAAAATATAAAAAGTTAAGGGATAAGAAATAAATTAATGGTGCAAGTGGTTTCACAGGAAAGCATGCAATGAGGAAGTTCAACTTGAGTGATACCAAAGTGAACGTGTAAAACCAGGAAACGGAGAAATTAATATCAACTGGAGTGCTCTGGGGACCCAGCACAGGGGAGAGAGCGTGAAGAAAGATGGTTCTTGATGAAGGAGTAGTTGAGGAACAGAGGTTGAAACTAGCATCCTTTGGGCCGCATCCAATTTTGTTAAGAGATGCTTTCTTTGGCCCACAATTTGTTGACCTGCATTATATCTTACATTTGAATTAGTGGCTAATATTTTAAAATTATAGATTTCAAATAAATGCGTACTCTGACCTCTCTTGAAAATGTAGAGGGTCTGGAGAGACTGGACCAGCCTTTCTGCATGAGAACGATTGGTCAGAGCTGATAAATGGCTGCCCCTTTAGAGGTGTTTGCTGTACAAATGTCACCATCCTCTCCTTTCCCTACTGAGCCCCGACTCTGAGTTCAACAGTCATTGCCAACACCCATTTACACTTGTCCACACCCCTTTATACCTAACCACCCAAACACAGTAGAGACTGATTTATGCATAATTAAATGGAGAGATGGGGGAGATAGAGCAAAGAGATAAAGGCAGGCAAACATGAAATAGGTAGATGATAAGTAAATCAGCTGGGCAGAGGAGAGGGCTGTGCTAGGAGATATATGGAAGGTGAAGGTAGAGTGTAGCTGCAAGTCAGAATTGGGAGGGTGTTTAGTGTAAAGCAGAGAAATTTGTACTTGAAAATAATGAAGGGCGGTTGAAAATTTGGAGCAGGGGTGTGCAGTGGTGAGAGCAGCGCTTGGAGAGACTCACTTGGCAGCTGTGTAGAGCAGAACGGAAAGCCTCTGGACGTCTGGGTGTGGGAAGACAAGAACCAGCATCTGGGGAGCTGGCAGTGGGCATGGGAGGCTGCAGGGGATTCGGGTGCATTTGGTGATCGAGTCAATGAGAGAGGTAAAGCAAAGGGGAGTCCGAGACAACTCCAGCTCTGAACCTGAATGTGGGAAAAGAACGGCTTTCAGAAGTTTACCCTGATCTTGGAGCCCAACTTCAGGAAACCTGGATGTTTGTGAACTGAGAGGGGGCCCCACAAGTAGAAAAGCAGAGATGAAAGATGCTGAGGGGGAAGGGATAACTGAAGAAATCCAGTACTGAAAGAGTCAACACGAGGGGATTGCCAGCTAGGTAAACAGTTGAGTTTGGAAAGCAGAAACCCATGTTCCTCTGAGCACAGAAGAAAGAAAGGTAAAAAACGGTCACCCCAGGATTGCTGGATTTGTCTATGTTGTACTTTTCTTCTTTATCTCAATTTGTGAAACTGATAATCTGTTACGGTGAAGTTGAAGAAAGAGAATGCTGGATTTCTCTAGACATGCTCTTCATATATATAAAAAGCAAGATTGTAGATATGGTGGGTCCAAGGGAATTGGAAAAGTTGTCTGTCATTAACCCTATTTATTAAAAAAAGGATGAAGACATTTTCAGAGACCTCAACACCCTAGTTTTTCTTGCGTTCTAATTTGCAAAAAACCCTTATAATTATAGTCAAATGGGTAGGTAAAGATGAATTTATTCTAGTATCTATAAAAATTAAATCTTATGGAAAATTATGGCTCACTTTAAGAAAAGATGAGTTATGTTAAAATTACAGAAATTCTATACTATATTGAAAAAAGTAGGAAATCCCACCCCCCACCCCCCACTACCAATTATAGCTGGTATTTGATTGAGGTATGACTCCATTCAGGTGTTCTGTTGTGTTCTTATATAATTGATGTGCATTATCCTTTCACCCTACTGTAACCCCCTGAAGCCTAGAACCTCAACATGTAGTTCCCAAGTTCTCAGCTTCACCTGCACTCTTATCGTAAAATTGAATTATAACACTTAACGATATATTAGAGGGGGCCTTTTGTTTGAAAGTGGTGTGTTTCTTTCTTTTTTGTGCTGAGTTGCAAGTCATTTTTAGAAAACTCCTATTCTAAAACTTTTCATTTAATTTCCAATTGCACCAACTTCCTTTTGTAGGAACTGAAATATAGGAATGCACCTAATGACTTCCATTAACACCTTTCGGGGAGACTTCAGTAAATGGCCTTTTGGAGCAAAGTCCATCTCCACCACATCTAGTGTCTTCAGAAATGGTATAGTTTCTGAAGAAATAGTGAATAAACATTTAAACCACCATTTCACCTGGCCTAATTGTTTCAGCAAACCAAACAGTAAGCTACTTAATATGCACAGATTTTAGTGCTGAGAGACACTTAGACCACTGTTCTGTGACCAGTTATCTTTTATAATAAAGAAAATTGAATTATCTTAGCAGTGATGCTATTCTTTAATCTCTGAAACCATTAACCAGTGTATTTTTATGGCAAAAACATTCTGGTTCTATTTAATTATGGGAGACATGCACATCTTGGAGAAACACCGCGAAATGCCATCTTAGGGTTATGTCTACACTGTTTTGGCAGATAATAAGCCAGTACAAAATGATTGTAAACATACCTTGGCTGCAAAACATTTGTTTTGTACTAAAAAGCAGAAATTTAGAAATGGAAACTTCTTGATTAGTGTCAGTGGGTCTGTTTCCATACTGCCTTGTTTTTAATCTAGCTGGCTCCTTTATAACAAACAATGAAAGACAAAATATAATTAAGAGTGAAATAATATGGTACATTTTGGAACTACTTACCCATTTCTTTGTACCAGTTAAGGGCATCTTCTTCTGTGGTATTACTTCTCATCTAGTGCATGCTTAATTATTTTTCACTGGCCATTTCACTCAGTCTTTTAAAGCAGGACACATTAAAGAAATGAATCAGTATCTTAACATTTGTAGAAAGAATACATTTTTAAATGTCTTTAAGGAGATAAAAGCTTGGTGCCGCACAGATTTATTGTGTGTTTAAAGCCACTACCCAATAACAAACCCTGAACCTAAGGTGTGGTCATACCTGAACTGAAAACGACAGCCTCCCTGAACTCAGGGACATGAAAAACAATCCCTCCATTTTATCTCATCCCTTCAGTATCTTTATTGATTTTTTTTTCCTTTGCAATCATTTTGAAGAGGATAGTTTTTTATATGTCTGTCCCACGTGTACATCCAAAGGATCTGGGTTTCAACATAATGATTTTTGGTTTTCTTTTGGGAATGAGTTACATTTCTTCTAGCACATCACTATCAGGCCACTCTGACTATGCAAAACAGTAGGAAACTTCAGTGTGGTTTCGGTTGTCCGAGGTAAAGTTAAAATATTGGTGATTAATTTTCACTGGTGCTCCTGGGAACCATAACTAAGGACAGTGTGATCACTGGTCTAGGCCAAACAGTGGCATGGTCATAATTAGCATTGTTCTTTATAGACTCGTTAACTCTTTCCTGGTATTAATCAGAATGCATTTTAGATTCATCATTTACCTCGGAATTAATGAACCATTCAATTCAACACAATTATCTGTTGAATGCCTTCATTTTTTTACTAGGATATTCTCGGAGGAGAATACAAAGGCGAACAGGATATATTTTGTGCCCCTGCCTCGGAAGTTACAGTTATTAAAAATAGAGTCGTTCCTGAGGAAATAGATGATATATATCAAATATTTATGCCCAGCATTTGATTGAAAACATTAACATTTTAACTTCTTTGAATACAGCCATGGGAATTCCATCCAGAAGGTGCCTGCAGATGATTTTCCATTCTCACTTTTAAAGAGGGTTATTGTTCAATTTAAAATAATAACAGAAGAATAAGTTGTCATTTACTAAGGCATGTTCTGTTTCAAGGTCTGATTAACAACCAACCCTCTCTCTCTACTAAGGGCAAGTTGGCTAATTAATAACAGACATTAATTCTGTGCTTCCCACAGTGCAGTTTTATTCACTTGAGTTCACATTGATTTATGTTCTTTTGTGTCCACTGTGTGCTTCTCTATGTGCACTCCATGCATATGTACATAATGTAGTTTGTGTGTGCTCTCCTAGGTCCCACTAAAGTATTGATATATGGACCCAAAAGTAGATGTGAGTAGATAATGCTTGTACCCAAAAGTAGAACTGAGCTTGATTATATCTTTAATAAGAGTTGCTTCTTGAAAGACAATTGATTTAAGATCTTGCTGAATCTAATTTTGTTGTGTATGGTTTTCCCCGCGGATATAGAATCATTCAACACTAGAATGAAAAACTGGAGCAAAGCAGTTAGCCTACCAGGGCTATGATGTGCTGTTAATGACACAGTACGAATATTACTACTAATAATAATAGCCAGCATTTATCTTACATGACATTAAGCCCCAAAGGGATGGTTGTCACAATACATTATTCTCGCTCTGTGCTAGACACTATTTTAAGTACTACACATGTGCAATTCATTGAACCTCACAGTATTCCTAAGGCAAGTACTATGTTAACATCCACATTCTGTAGATTGAGAAACAGGCACAGAACGGTTTAGAGAAAAGGAGCTTAATTGGTGGCAGAGTCAGTCTGTTGTCATAGACAATCTCTCTAGAATCCCTGCCTTTTGAAACTGCCTCTCAATATAAAATTTGTTCACATCTCAGAATGATGTCATCTTCTAAGAGTTACTACATCCATAGCTGTTTCTGGGCTCTGTTTATGTCATGTGAAAATACAGACTATTAACTCCTAGACACTTTTTTTTTTTTTGCGGTATGCGGGCCTCTCCCGTTGTGGAGCACAGGCTCCGGATGCGCAGGCTCAGCGGCCATGGCTCATGGGCCCAGCCGCTCTGCGGCATGTGGGATCTTCCCGGACCGGGGCGCGAACCTGTGTCCCCTGCATTGGCAGGTGGACTCTCAACCACTGCGCCAGCAGGGAAACCCTCCTAGAAACTTTTGAAAATTATTTTTAATCATGTTTGAACTCATAGAAAAGAGGATGAAAACTGGGAATTATTGAAGTCTCCCCCCAGCCCTCAAAGTTATTGTCTAATGTGCTTCCCCAGAATCTCTGTACCCTGTATGCTGGCTTATATCCCAGGTGGCTGCAGACTGCCTTTCCTGGGTTCCTATGTCCCCTGATTTCTAGCTGGGTTCAACCAGTGGGAGACACTGGCAGAAGATTAGGGGATGGGAGGAAGAGAGAGGCTGGGATGTGTAGGGAAGGGGTGAGGAGGGGTGGGAGTAAGCAAAGGCATCATCTCATCCATGTATCCAGCTCCCTCCAGATTGGCCCACCACAGGTCTATCTTCCACCAGGGACCTAGCCCCTGGGTTTCGTAACACTCCTTCCGCCATTTGTCCCTACTGTGCCTTCCTGCTGTTGCTAATCCCTGGGTTACCTCACGACCTCCTGTTTTGGTATCCCAGTTCTTCATGACCTGTGTAATTAATTTATTCCTTGCATTAAATTCCCTTGGCTAGATAGATATGCTTTAAGTTGTTTCTGTTTGCGTAGTTACACCCTGACTGGTGCACAAGCCATCCTCATTTTGTATTTTGTATGCTTATAAAATAGGCGAAGAGAATGCTAATGGCATACTGTACCCAGATTTCAGCAAAACTTCTGACAGACAATCTTATGTCCTTGTAAACAAAATGGGGGGAGTTTAGACTGGATTATTAAACATTCTTAGATTGCTGGAGCTTATTAATGTTCAAATCAACCTGATGAAAAGGCTCTAGAGGTTTGCCAGAAGGCTCTGTCCTTGGCCATGACCTACTCAACTTTATTACCAAAGATTTAGACGAAGACATAAAAAGCAACTTTATCAAATGTGTCTATAACACAAAGCTGGAAGGTAATTTAACTCAAATTTTGAAAAGATATACTTTGTAAAGAAAAATGGAAACTCTTGCATCTAGTTACAAAAAGTATAAAGATACAGAATGGGAGAGACCAAGCTTCCCAGCATAGTATGTGGGTAATCCAGGATTTTAATTGACCACAAGCCCAATACAAGCCAGAAGTTTTGACCTGTTTTTTTAAAAACAGGTGGGATATCATATATTAACGCATATATGTGGCATCTAGAAAAATGGTATAGATGATCTTATTTGCAAAGCAGAAATAGAGACACAGACATAGAGAACAAATGTATGGATACCAAGGAGGAGGGGAGGTGGGATGAATTGGGAGATTGAGATTGACATATATACACTACTATGTATAAAATAGGTAACTAATGAGAACCTACTCTATAGCACGGGGAACTCTACCCAATGCTCTGGGGTGACTTAAATGGGAAGGAATCCAAAAAAAAGAGGATATATGTATATGTATAGCTGATTCACTTTGCTGTACAGCAGAAACTAACACAACATTGTAAAGCAACTATACTCCAGTAAAAATGAATTAAAAACAAAAACAGTGGGGCAAGTTCATCTTTGGTTCTCATTAGAAGATTAGTGTCCTTATCAACTGACAAATAGTTCCACTTTTCATCTAGAGTATTACAGGAAGGCTAGGAACTTAATCTAAGATACTGCTAAATTGAAACGTCATTGTTTTCCAGCCCTTATAAGCTTTATGTCATTTATGAATTTTATTTGCACACATTTGTTTACTTTTGCCTGGCAACAACCCAGCGGAGGATGTACTGTTACGATTTCTCAGCCTTTAATGGGTTCAGGTATAAGCTACCTGCCTAGCTCACTGTGTGGCCTTAGGCAAGCAAGTATGGTGCTTGCACAGAAACCCAACTTATTTCAATAAAGTCCATTCTCACATCAGGACAACCATACTGCATCTGGATAAGAGGGACCCAACTTTTGAAAGGTTGGGAAGCCTTTACATATAATGAGCAGTTATTCCAGGGGAAGAGACTCACGGGAACATAAAGTCTATCTTCTAGGATTTAAAAGTCTGTCACATGAGAGAAGGAGTGGATTAATTTAAGTGGCTTCAGGGAACAACCAGGACTGATAGGATTTGTAGATTTTTGCTCAATATTTAAAAAATTTCAAACAGCATTGCCCTTTAATATGGTCACTGTCTTTGTGCAAAAAGTTGGATAATTCTCAGGACTTTTATAATAAAATGAATTTCTACATTAGGAAGAATGTTAAATTAGATAACATTAGATAAGATAATTAGGTAAGTCTAGAGTGACACCCAACTCTGAGAGTTTGATTTGTGTTTGTTTGGGGGTTTGGTTAGTGAGATTTGTGATTTGTAGTTATTTGTTTTATTTTTATAGTTTAACTTCCAACCATGTAATTGTTTTTCTTATAATTTAGAATTAACATGCTCTATTTATGAAAAAACTTTAAGAGCCTGAAACAAGGAAGTAAAGCATGACTAGTGCTCGGGGTAATTACCTTCCCAAGAAATATGCTGTTTCCCAGAATATGTCCCCAGAGTGAATGTCTGCATTTGTTCCATTTCATTCCTAGCTGTAGAATCCTATCAGGGGTGATGAGGAGAATTGTTTTGAAATACATTGAAGCTGAGAATAGAGTTTGCAAAGTGTTATTGGGTTTGTTAAGATGAACCTGTGCAAATGCAAACCATTGGCAAAATCAGTGCTTGTGTGGCAAAGGTCCCTGAAGTGACTTATTAAAGGCCACCAGAGCGATAGTGGTTGAAAACCATAAAATTTACCTTGAGGATGCCTTTCTAGCCTTCTTCTAGCATAGTCTCTCTCCCCACATGGGGTAGTTAGATTCATGAAGGACTAGTATAATTGAGAAAGGAGAATAAAAATTATTCCAAAATTGATGCAAAAACAGCAAATCTCCCCTGAGAATAAAGCATGCAGGGAAGATGATATGTACCCCAGTGTTTCAGAATTAATTTAACATTTTGCTTTGATCTTTTTTCTGGTTAGGTTTAATAAAGGGAAGTTCTCAGTCTTCACAACTACTTGCTGAGGTCTAAAAGTTAACTTACATGATTTCCTGAAAAAGACAGCTCTGTTGTGAATTCATGATATTACACATCTTCCCTGTGAATGATCCTGAAGGGCTGGGTACTCTTGTCATGTTCATTTTTTTAAAAAAACCTTGCACTGTCTGCCTCCTCCCGCCCCTTCTCCAGCTTCTTCCGAGACTTACTAATCATAACATAATTCTCATGGAAGGATTTGAGATATACTGAAAGTACTAAGGGAAAAAATGAGGTAAAATAGTATCTGATGTTTAATTCAATGTATTATCCATTTAAAAAATGAATTTTATAGCTGTTAACAATCTCTGACAACTTGCCATTCCATAAAATGGTGATTTTTCTTTTAAAACAGATCAGTTTCCTACTCATGTACTTGATTTGGGGGGTTCAGCAAGCCCTAATAGTCTTTTTTCCTCTAAATTGACAGTGCAGAGTAGATAAAATGAGTAATGGTTAAGAATTCCTGTGCTGCCGTTGGCCTCATCAGCCTTGTAGTGACTCGTGATGAATCCCTCCGAGGGGCTGAGGGGCTGGTGTGGAAGCTGTCAGGAATCATGGGACAGACCTTATTGATCTTTGCACCTTTAGTGTCCCCCATTGAGCCTAGCACCGGGGAGCCTTATGGGGAGAGTTTATGAATGAAAAGCCAGGTATTGAAAATGAATTTTACAATGAGCTGTAATTTCCTCTTTTAGAAAATAGCTTTTAGATTGCAGTTTCAAGGTACATAGTTGCTGGAGAGGAAGATGGCGAGTTTCTCCTTTAATGTCCTATATGTGAAATTTGGGGAGTTTAAAAACTTAACTGAATTGCTCCCAGATGTGTTTTGGTGCTCAAAATTTTTCAGATTTTAGGGAAAATGGTGCAGTGTGTGTATCTTACAGTATGCCATTAATTCCCCTAATATATATTCAAATTCATGGAGATTTAATAGCAAAAACATGAATAGTCACATTAAGTCAGATAATAGTTCTGGTCAGAATTTGCAGCCAGGTAAGTTTGGATCAGATCGTTTGCCATCAAATGAGTTTAAAAAAAAAACAACCACCCTCCACTTACTTTTCAGAGCTTTTGTGACCTTTCAGGTTATCTGTTGGCATTTGTGGACCTATAATGTTTTGTTCATTAACCAAAACCTTCTGTAGTTCTTTAGTGAATCATCTTATCATTTCTAATTTTAAGCAGGTAGATGGAAATTGTTGCTATTTCTCTCATTTCCCCAAGAAAAAAGAAAAGGTAAATATCTGAATAGAGTTTGGGGATGATTTACTAAGTACTCCCACATGTGCATCATCTCACTTAGACCTCACAGGATCCTCTGAGATAACTATTATCATCATTTTTATTTTACAAAGACAACAGAGGAATGAGGACTGAAATGACTCATTCTAGGTGCAGAGTTAGCAAGTAGCAAAATTAAGACTCAAACTCAGGTCTTTCAACTCTAGATCCCATCCTTCTTTTACCAAATCTTGTTCTCAGAGGAAACCTTCATGAGAAGCTGGAAAGTGAGAATTTGAGTATATACTCCTCTAGAGTTGAATGAACATATTACAAAGCCTTTTATTAATTTGAATAATTTAAGTTAGTTTGGCAGAAGTGGACTTGTAAAATTTGAACTTTGTTTTGATTATTTTTTAAAAGGATGTAATTTAAAAGTTTAAGCTAATTTCAAGTATAGAATAATGTATTTTTGTTGTTCTCTCATGTTTAACTGTTTAGATGTGCCTGGCATCAGAGGGGGTGAAAATGGAAGAATCAAAGCTAATAAAAACAAAAGAATCAGATGGCGGAAGAATTAAAGAATTGGAGAAGGGCAAGGAAGAAAGAGAAATAAAAATGGAGAAAATAGATGAAGCCAGGATACAGAAAGAAGCAGAATTTGAAAAATCAGCTAAGGAAAATGTAAGAGATTCTAAGGAATTAAGAAATTTTGAGGAGCTGCGAATGGATGATATAATGGGTATAAAAATGGAAGCTCCTAAAGAAATTAAAAAGGAAGAATTAGAGGAAGATCAAAAATGTAGTCACTTCCCTGATTTTTCTTACTCTGCCAGTAGCAAGATAATAATAAGCGATGTTCCCAGTAGAAAGGATCACATGTGCCATCCTCATGGAATTATGATCATCGAGGATCCCACAGCATTAAGCAAACCAGAAAAGCTGAAAAAGAAAAAGAAGAAAAACAAAATGGATCGACATGGAAATGATAAATCCACACCCAAGAAGACTTGCAAAAAGAGGCAGTCCTCGGAATCTGATATCGAGAGTGTCATGTACACCATTGAAGCTGTTGCAAAGGGAGACTGGGGCATCGAGAAGCTTGGAGATACCCCTCGCAAGAAGGTCCGTACATCCTCAAGTGGCAAGGGAAGCATTTTGGATGCCAAGCCACCAAAGAAGAAAGTGAAATCAAGAGAGAAGAAAATGTCAAAGGAGAAATCCTCAGACACCACCAAAGAGTCAAGACCTCAAGATTTTATCAGTATTTCTGCCAGCAAGAACATTTCTGGTGAAGTACCAGAGGGTATAAAAGCAGAACCATTGACCCCTACGGAGGATGCATTACCACCCAGTCTATCGGGACAGGCCAAGCCTGAGGACAGTGACTGTCACAGAAAAATAGAGACTTGTGGCTCCCGGAAATCCGAGAGGTCTTGCAAAGGTGCTCTTTATAAAACCCTGGTGTCTGAGGGTATGCTCACCTCTCTGCGAGCTAATGTTGACAGAGGTAAGTGACTTCTCTAAATCTGAAAAGAACATGGAAACCTAGCAGAATTTCTCCTTTAGATGTATTGAACCACAGTAAAGAACAGTATAGTACCAAAATAATATTTTACACTTGTACAATTCTTTACAGTTTATAGATTATATACATTTGTCATTTTACCTATATGTTTTAGCACCATTAAGGAGAGTTTCTATTCACTTTGTACATAGTTCTCAGAATATAAGTGTTCAAAGTTACTCCAACCTTTTTTTTTACTGGTGTTGGCTGGCTTTTTGTTTTGAAGGATCAGTATTGCATGTGTAGAGCTCTTAAGTCTGGGGTTTTGTTTGTTTGTTTGTTTGGGTTTTTTTGCGGTACGTGGGCCTCTCACCGTTGTGGCCTCTCCCGTTGCGGAGCACAGGCCTAGCGGCCATAGCTCATGGGCCTAGCCACTCCGCGGCATGTGGGATCCTCCCGGACCGGGGCATGAACCCATGTCCCCTGCATCGGCAGGCGGACTCTCAACCACTGAGCCACCAGGGAAGCCCCAAGTCTGGTTTTTTAAATTGATGGAAATAATTTTCTGAAACAAGCAGATATGTTTGGCAGAATCTTGACCTGTAGACTCTAGAAGCAAATAACTTATCTAGCCCTCCCCACTAGGTAATCAAAACTGTAGTTGAAATGAAGAACTCTTTAAAACATAACAGTATCCAGAAACCAGTTAATATATATACCTTTATTCCACAGAGTGTTTCATATAAATTCATCTATTTTAAAATATAGTATCTGGCTAGGGGACTACCTGTTGCCAAGCTAAATTCCAACTATAGAGGTGTGTGAAAATAGGTCTAACAAGTCCTGAATGAAGATCCTTGAGAGTACATGGTTCTCCAGGGATGTCATTCCAGTAAGTCTTGGGGAAATTAGAATTAATAGTGCATACCAGAAAAGGGCTCCCACACCTCAGGCTGATTATCTAATGGAAAAGCTAGTAGTATTGATAGTTAGTCTGTCTCATGAGTCATGTTGCACCTGTTATGATGAGACTGTGGATCTCAGAGTCTGTAGGTTACTTTTTTGCATGTTCTGTTATTAAAGGTGGTCCATCAGGAATCACTCTGAGGAATCTGAAATAGTTACAAATGGCATCATGCAAATGATACCTAAGGGGTCAAGAGGTCACTTGTGAAGCAACTAAGATGATTTCCCTTCCATCCCAATATACCAAGCACACTCTTCCTTTTGAATTTCCTTAGGGAAACGAAGCTCAGGAAAAGGAAACTCCTCTGATCATGAAGGGTGTTGGAATGAAGAAAGCTGGACATTTAACCAGAGTGGGACCAGTGGAAGCAAGAAGTTCAAGAAGACAAAGCCAAAGGAAGACTCTCTCCTTGGGTAAGTGTCTGTGAGCACAGTCAGACACACAGCACAGACCCCAAATGTGGTGGTATTTTCAAGGTAAACAGATCACTAACTGCTTGTTCTTTGAGTATCCAGTCAGCACTTCCTGCCATCTTAGTAAGCACATGAAGGAATACAAATCAAGTGTACTGCATGATTCCTGCTGTTAGCATGGTTGTGTGAGTGATAGTGTCATTCATGTTTTAAGTATAGTACAAAATGTGTAGATTTTAGACTTAGACCTGAGTTTGAATGGAGGTCCACCTTGTATTAGTGGCGTTACATTGTATATGTTTTTACATTTACAATGCATCTCCAGGATGCATTTCTCATCTGAAGTTTATGATGGATATTATATAAGTATGTTTATACTTTGCTAATTTTACATACTGTATGTACTTCATTTAATATTTCTGAAGGTTATGTACATGTTTATAAAATAATGACAGCTGAAAATGTAGATTAAATTATGTTTCTACCTCTGACTTTGTTTTGTGTAAACCATATTCTAATGCTCTGAGATTAAAGTATTAGATTAAGTATTCTCTTGATACAGAGAATATTCAGCAACTAATTATGTATTAAAATGCAGTATCAAGAAGGAGCATACATCAAGATAAAATCATTAAGAATTATTTCATTTTTTATTATATAAAACAGACTCCTAATACCAATCTTAACAGAAAGCATTTTGTTAGTTAGGAGATTCAGTACTTTATATTGGTGAAGAAATCATCTGTATATTCAGTTGTACTGCTTTAAAAATCCTTTGAGATTTCTCATTAGCCCGATTTGAAAGAATACATTGACTAGAAATAAGTACATTTTAATATATTTTCCATATTTTTCATAAGTATGTTAGAGGCATGCAAATTTTGTGCATTTGGGAGTATTATATTTGGTTTATCCATAAATATTTGCATTTCTCTTTGTGGGATAGTGTATTTTTTCAACTGGGCATTACAGTGCTTTAAGGTCTGGTTAATCTTAAGGTCCTCATCATACAGTGGGAGGGTGGAAATTATTTCATGTGACGATGATTCCTCAATATTATTTATATCGAGATGATATATTTATAATTTTATATATTTTGTTTCTAATGTTTTTAAAAGTCCAAAGTAGTTCAATTAGTTTTGCTGACATTATGCTTAAAGAATGACATGAAAATCCTCACATTTGTCATTGTCAAATACAAAAGTATTTGCACGATTTTCTTAAAAAGTGACAATCGAGCATCAGGACCAGTGCTCTATATCTCCTGGAACTACCAGTGCCCTGTGGGTCTACAAACTGAGAAAGAAGCAGGTCTTGTTGCAGACAGTATGAAGGCCAGGGGAATTCAGCAGGCATGAAGGCTCCCCAGCAGAAAGTTCTCTGGTGCTTCCATTCGAAACTGCTGAAGCTATGAGAGAGATATTTTTACCAGTCTTCTTTGAGGAACAAGAAGAGTGAAACAATCTTTTGAAAATCTGTTCCTGAAAAGAGATTGGGGTGTGGGGTGTTTTTGTTTGTTTTAATCATTTCTAAGGAAGCCACATGTATTTAACTGGTAGTGTTGTTTTCTACAGGCTAAATCGGTGATAAAACTCTGATCTTTCCTCCTCTCCCTTCTTTAAATATTGGCCTATCAGAATCAGACTATCTGGGTTTGCTTTGTTTGGAACATGCCAACGTAGTTCATGAGCAGTGAAAAATGCCAGATCCTGTCAGTCTTCTCTGAGATTTCTAAATGAGTATTTTAAACCTTTTTATCGCAGAAAATGTGCTACCTGTTTAGTTAACTATAGCCAAGGAAAATTCACTCAGTATTGGCAGTTCTACTTTTATAGACTTCTCCACGAAAAACATAGGTAATTATTCTAGTTGAAAAAAGAAGGGACCTAAGGAGTTACAGCTTGCATTTTCGTATTTTTCTTTTGGTTATCCAGAGTATCTGAAAAATTTACGACTTATAGATAGCTTTCTGACAGCATCTGATTAGTATCAGATAGTATCTGATTTTCCATTAGTATAAATATTTATTAACTGAAATGAGAAAAGACAGTTTTATTAAGGGAGGAACATCACTCCCACCCACCAACCTTCACTGCTTTGTTAGAACTTAGTAGTGGCCTTTTTCAGCTGGCCATTCTGATGGTCATCTGACTGTCTTATCTCTGCTCCCAATTCCTGTACATTGCTCCAAAACTGAGAATAGTCTTAAGTGGACACACCTCAAGGACATCCCTCAGGTAGCGGCCTAACACGTTAACTTCTTGTAAGTTGGTACTCAAAGCTGCTCTCTTCTCAGTACGCTTTCCATTTTCCATCTACCAAGCACAGCAGTTCTCCCATCTGTTTGGGTTGCATCTTAGCTAATAAGTCTCACTATAAATGAAAGCCAGCAGCTAGCCTAGGATCCAGCAGGCATACTGCCATTGCTGTGAGGGGGACTTAGAGACAGTCAAAAGCAACCCAAGGATTTCCCAACTTTGCTGGTGGCTTGCTGGTGGCATTTATGAAGTCATTTGTGATTTGCGTTAAAGCAATGTTGCCTCTCTGCCAGTTGTGTTCTTTGAAAACTGGCTTTACTTTTCTCATTGAGTGTCTTGTCCTCATCCTGGTCAACTGCCCAGAATTTTTTTCTAATATTCAGAATATTTGTTTTGCATTTTCTTTGTGTGTGTATATTTTAATCACGTACTAGTCAATAATTTTTTTAAATTAAGCTTACAAAATTACCAATATACCATACTATCAGTAAGCTTGCATACACACACACACAAGAATCTTTAGAATGAGAAACTTGTCTGGCTGGAATATGCTTTGTATTGAACTTAATGAAAAATTCCCATGCCAATGGAAAGAACAGCGAATTCTCCACTTAAAAATATTCTGCTATTTTTATATAATGTTTCTACTTTTCTAAGATAATAACCTGTTGTGTGAGTTTATGAAGAAGATTGTGTTGGTAAATCTCAAACATTTCTGAAAAGATGTTTTTTGTCCTTGCACAGAATTTATTAATAATGCCCTAATTCTTAGGGACCCCATTTTCAAATGGAATATCTTAAAATATATCTTAGATCATTTTCTGTTTAAATATTTACATCATGTGCTGATTGATTCTATCCCCTCCCCTCTTTTATTAGCTCAGCAAAGCTGGATGAAGAATTTGAAAAGAAATTCAACAGCCTCCCTCAGTATAGTCCTGTTACATTTGACCGGAAATGTGTACCTGTCCCAAGAAAAAAGAAGAAGACTGGAAATATGTCCTCAGAACCGACTAAAACCAGCAAAGGTTAGATGTGTGCTGTACTTTTCCTGCAGTGTGGTCAGAATCTAACTGAAGCCTCTTCTCAGCGTCTGCAGCTCCCTTTTAGATAATGTAACTGGGTTTACAGTTGGAGCAGTGAGTTGGAATTTCAGGTTTCTTTCCAAGATTATCTTGGTTCCTGCCTTACTTCTCTCCCTCTTCTTTCCTTCCTAAGTCTCTTCAGCCCTTGTCCTTTGGCATCTCAGCCCCATACATTTGCCCATAAGTGTGTAGCTCTTTTGAAAGTGTTATACATGGTCTTCGACCTCCTGCTCTCCAGAATTCAGATTGGGAATGTTGAGCTTCTCTTGAGCAGAAACTGCTGGCTGAGCCTAATTCTTCTGTTCCCTGTCTGTCTGCAACAGGTTGGACTCTGGGGCAGTGAAATCCTTCCATTCACCTAATAGGGAGACTCTATTCTTTACTGGCAGTGTGAATCAAATGAAAATAAAAATCCCTGTAATACTCCGGCAATATAATTTGTATTGGTTTCGTTAAATTTAGAAAAATGCTGTGTTTTCGAGAATATCAGATTCTCCTCTGTGTATATCAAGGAAGCTTTTTAAATTATCAGTGTGACTTGGGTGGATCTCAGCACTCATTAGGGGCAGCACTGTAGTCCCTAGAGGGGTTTTAAAGAGTGGGGGGTGCCTTTTCAGTGGTCTCAACACCTGGGACCACCATTACATTTGTGGGGCAGGGGCTGGGGTTCTAAACATCCACACCCACTCAGGACATTCAAGTACAATGAAGAATTGTCCTACCCTAAATGACAGTATTGCTCCCAGTGAGAAACTCGTCTTCTGATTTTACTTTAGCTCTAAAGGTTGATGGGCAAATATACCTCTAGTTTTCCATACAGATGTGAAAGACTTCATTTGGTAGCTCTCCTATAAGGGTAGTGAATGGAGAGATGAAGAACTAGTGTGGCCAAGGTTTTGTTGTTTCCAGGATCAAATTCTGAGCAGGATTTGATAGATTTCTCATAATTACCCTGTGAAAGAGGCTACCTGTTTCTTGCTTTATGGCAAATCAGATTAATTCTTTTGAGTGTGTGTATTTTTGTTGGATAGATGGATAAATGATGACATATATCTTTACATAAATCTTGCCCAAATCTAGCAATCATGGATAATGATCAAAGATAAATGTTAATGAGGGTATATAATTTCATGGATTTGGGGAAGTATATAAGGTATATATATCTAGGGAAAAATTATTTCTGAAGAAACCTGAACCTTTTTCCCTCAAGACCTAAAACACCCATTGTACACTGGAATTGAAACAACTGAGGAGACCTCTATCTCAGGATGAATCTGAAAGGTTGAAAAATATTCTCCCTTCATGATTAAAGGCAGGGAAGAATGTAAAAGTGATTTTAGAATGAGCTTGGATTTCTGCTGTGGTTAATAAAAACAAGTCTAGTGCATAAAGAACTAAAAAAGAAACATTGCATCACCAAGTCTGCTCATCTGGGAAAATAAAATAGGGTTGTTCTGAGATCTCCCAAGATAGGTAGGAAAGACATAAAGCAGCTTGTTGACAGGTAGGTAGCTGAGCACTGCAATAGATTGCCAAGTGAAATGACAGTCCTTGTGCCCTAGAGATATTTAGGAATAGGTAAAGTAGTCCATGGGCCCAAAGATGCCAGGTATCATCAGCCCCATAATTCTTGGATTTAAAGTTGCTGATAAATACCTGACAAGCTAATAAAATGGAACTTAACTGATTGCTGTGCAGGATGTATTCTCTTCCTCCACTCCATGCAGTTGGAGACATTCATTTTAGAGCTCTGAAGTTGGCTGAATTATCCTTGAGGGACAGTAACAATAGATTTATCTTTGTAAAGCTATAAAACCCTGAAGTTAGAATGTATTTTCACGAGACCTTCTCTTGGGTCTTGGTTGTCTGTTATATGTTTTTCCTCTCCCAGCTGAGATTAACAGTATTTCTTTTGCTATGAAGTAGCTTTTTGGAATTTTGGATTATACTTTATACAATATCACCTTAACTCTTCCACTATGCCTCTCAAGCCACAAAGTCCCTGGTTCTTATACAGTATATCAGTAATTACATAGGTAGGAGGTCTGTCAGGGCTTTAGATTTTGCTCTGCATTCCGACTTGTGGAGCAAAATGCGATTAAAATAAAGCAGAAATTAAATAATATATTCTCTATTTAGCAAACTAAAGAAATAGTATTTGTGGCTGATTGTAATTTGGCATTAGCAGCTCCAGTGTACTATCCTACAAGTTATTAATGAAATTATCATACCAGCTGTGCTGTAATTGCCTGATCTTTAGAGGATAGAGCAGATTGTTTTCTTAGAGTCTAGACCCTTTGCATCTTTACATAATGAATCGTTCAAAGCAAACATTGTGAGTGAGATCATTAGTTCTTTAGTAAAGGAGCGAGTGTTCATAGGAAACCCCATTTTTTCTCCAACAGTTTGCCATTTGTCTGTATTTTATTTTCTCCTATATTTGTTATTCAACACTTATTACATTTTTTTTTTTTTTTTTTTTTTTTTTTTTTTTTACTTATTACATTTTTTCCCTGCCTTATACTAGGTACTTTTTTAGCTCCTCCAGGTTATATGTATAGAATTTTTATGAAATGTAATTTCTAGAGGAAAATGATTATGTATGCATTTATATAGTTACATATCTCAAAATCATAGCACCTGCTTGGGCTTACAATTCTGTTTTTCCAGTGGTCTTCTTATTTATATTTGTATTTCTAAGTAGTCTTCCCCTTTTCCATTGCCCCCTCCACTATCTCTGCCCTGTCCCTTATGTCTATGTAATAGGTCTTGTCAGAAACTTTACAATAAAAAGGGATGAAAATAATTGTCACCTTCCTCCAACGAGGCTCAGACTACATTATAGTAGGCTTAGTATATAGATGATTTAGGAGTAGAATTTCCCTTTGCTTCTAAGAACAAATTATCCAGGAAATTATAATCCATCTAACTCACAGTGCAGGTCAGCTGAAGCAGCCCATTCCTATAGTGTTTTCTGGTTTCTCTCCCACAGTTACTTATATATATTCAAATGAAGGCTTTGAATTATAAATCTAAATGTAATTGTAACTTCTTAAGAGGTTTGTTTTGACACATTATTTTAAGTGTTTATTTACTCTTAATGTATGAAGCACTTTTTACAAAAGTGTCAGAAGTCGGAGGGCTCTGTAAAATAGTAATTTTCAAGCAAAGTAGGGTCATGGAGAAAAAGTTAATTGAGTTCAATTTAGAGTGTTTAAATTATGCCTGAGCTTGACCCTTGACTTACTTTCTCCTCCCTTATCTCTTTATCATTTCATATTGTTTTTTAGCCCATTAACAAACATACTGTTGGTCTTTCTCATTTTTTTTCCAATTCACACTTACACTGCAAGATTGAAATTTCAAATGGTTAAGGATTTGAGATTTTAAAAAACCACAGTGGGATAAAAGAAGCAGGTTTACAAAATAAAAGATTGAGGACAGAAACCCCTGTTTGGGTTTGAGCCAACCTGAGGATACTTTCTGTGCTCAAGAGCTGAAATGTGATGAAAGCCAGGCCATCCTTTCCTATCAGGAAGTGATAGCTTCCAGGTTGGGCAGAACTCTGTTTTTCGCCGTGTAACTGTTTGAGAGTCTTCACTGCCACCAGACATTTTCTTGAACATGGTGACAGCACATTTGCTTGTATAAAAGGTATACCTAGTATAATCCTGAGGTTTTTTTTTTAAACAAGGCATGTATTGTCTAGTGCACTAAGGTGGCCCCTTCCCCTCAGTGAATCCTAACTTGATTGTGGCTGGTTTACTTGAACATACTCCAGTCCACAGATTCATGTGCCCAGCAGCTGGGAGCACTTTGGTATAAATTATTTTTTTAAATAAATTTTATTTATTTATTTATTTATTTTGGACTGCGTTGGGTCTTTGTTGCTGCGCGTGGGCTTTCTCTAGTTGCAGTGAACAGGGGCTACTCTTCGTTGCGGTGCACGGCCTTCTCATTGCGGTGGCTTCTCTTGCTGCAGAGCACGGGCTCTAGAGCGCAGGCTCAGTAGTTGTGGCACATGGGCTTAGTTGCTCCCCGGCATGTGGAATCTTCCCGGACCAGAGCTCGAACCCGTGTCCTCTGCATTGGCAGGCAGATTCTTAACCACTAGGCCACCAGGGAAGCTCTGCTATAAATTATTGCAAAGGAATTTGTTGATACGCTGGTCATTCATCACTTATGTGTTCATTACAGAAATGACAGCCTAGTCTTAGAATAAACCTTCATCCCTTTTTATAGCTTAAAAACATGAAACTATAGAAACTGGACATTAAGCCACCACCATTCTAGTTATGCCGAACACTTGTTTCCTATAATAGTTCTCCAGAGCAAGGTTCACTTAATTCACCTTACTTGCTGACCTTGAAAAGTTTTCATACCATGCTGATACTGAAATGGCTCCTATGTCACTACACTTCTCAGCTGAAACATGTCCATTTTTCAGCAAACCATGAACAACATTAATGTTTTGGAAAAGTTATTGTTAATGTCTCTATGGCACCCCTCTTACCCTCTCAGATTGTGGTTTGTCTCTGCTATTTTCTACCCAGCTGTGAAGTTGGGGTGCCAAAGAGATTGATACCTTCAAAACATAGGTCATCCAGCCCAAAAATGTAAGTGGAGTCCTAAGCTAGTTTATATGCCAGCAACAGGTGATTTTGTCATAAGGAAGTGGAAGCTGATACAGTCTTTCAAGAAATTTGGTAGGAAGACGAGGAGATGAGATGACATGGAAACATGAGATGGTGTTTTAGTGAAAGACAGTTGCCATTTCTTTGCTTTCTGAATGATTCCTTCTAAAACTCTTTTCTCTGCTTTTGACTTCCTACCTTTTCCCTCCATGGACATTTCTATGTCAATTGAATAATTAACTACGGAAAAAATAGTAGTATATGTGCTATTTATTACAAACTTTGACTTTATTTTCCTTGAACAAAATACCAAACATATGTACCATACTGGTGGGCAGGAATCAAATTGTTCACTTCTTGACTCTAAAATTACTGCTTTTCAGTGAATACCATCATATCTTATCTATTACTCCTTCAAGTTTGTCACTTTCTTTTTTATCTGAACTTGTCATTTGCTTAGATTTGTTTTATAGTTATAGTTTGGGGATGGCTAGCAGCAAGGAGTTTTAAAAATATAAGTTTACAGGAGCTCTTCTATGTACTAAACCACCCTGGATGTTCTTTTTTTATGTTAAAATTGGCAAGCTCTATATTTAGTTTTGTCCTTAAATTATACTTTTTAGATTTGTCTGAGTATGGTTTGGTCTGAAGATACGTATTCTATTCTTCTTTCTTAACCCATTCCATACATCAAATCAGTTTGCTTCTGTGAACTACTTCCTTATCCCATTGTCCTCATACACAGTGATGAACACAGAAATCATTCTCCCTGTGAGGCAATAGCTTATTATTATTAAATTATTTTCCTATGGGTAAATCACTAGGATCCTTATGGTCCTGAGAAGTCTCAAAATTGTTTTTCTGCTTTCTTCTTCTGTTTTCTGTGATCACCCATGTATCTGTCATTCATGTGCACTGGCCTGCAGTTTCCTGGATTGTATAAACTACATAGGAGTAATTGCAAATGGACTATAGAGAATACCTATAATATTAGTGTAGATTGTATACATGATATATTTTCTTTGTATTTGTTAAATTTATTTTCTTTCCCTTTTTGCTCACTCCCCCCCCACCCCCCAAAACAAACAAATAAGAAGTGTTTTCTGTTTCCATTTCAGATCACCACCACCCAATTCAGAAGTATTTGCTATTGGTTATTTAGAAGGATAACTTGGTGTAGTCATCAAAAAACACTTGTACACCTTTATGTTATCAGTAATAATAGCAAAAACTGTCATTTCTTGAGCTCTTTATTGATGCCATCAGTGTTTTAAGAGCTTTATTTGGGCATGCAACAGTATTGTTGAGAATCAGTCATGTGTTAAGCACCACTCTAGGCATGTAGAATATATCTGTGAATGAAAACAAAGAACACTGCTGCCAAGGAGGTTACATTTTAGTGGGACTACCAGGAATAAACAAGCCTAAACAATAAGAAAAGTATATAATGTATCAGAAGGTGAGCAATGATATGGAAAAAAGAACAGTTTTGATAGAACAAGAAGGCCAAATATCAACAAAGAAGGAGAAGACTTGAACATTATACAACAGCTAGACCTAACAGATATATATAGAATGCTCCACCCAACAATAGCATCATATACATTTTTCTCAGGTGGACATGGAACAGTCTCCAGAATACACAGTATGCTGGGACATTTAACAAACCAGTAAATTTAAAAGGATTGAAATAATTCAAATTATGTTTTCTGACCACAGTGGAATGAAATTAAAAATGAACAGCAGGAAAAAATGTAGAAAACTCAAAAATATGTGGAAATTAAGCAACACACTCTAAATAACCAGTAAGTCAAAAAAGAAATCAATAGGGAAATATGAAAATACCTTGAGATGAATAAAATGAAAACACAGCATACTAAAATTTGTAGGATACAGCCAGAGCATTGCTTAGAGGGGAATTTATAGGTGTAAATGCATATATTAAGAAAGAAGAAAGATCTCAAATCAATAACATAACCTGTCTTGAGACACTGTTAGAAGAACAAACTAAAGGAAGTAGAAGAAAAGAAATAATAAAGATTCAGAGAGGAGATTAATGAAATGAAATTAATTAAAGAATAGGAAAACAATAGAGAAAATCATTAAAACCAAAAGCTAATTCTTTGAAAAGAACAACAAATTTGATAAAAATGTTTAGCTAGACTGACCAAGGAAAAAAGAAGACTCAAATCATTAGAATCAGAAATGAAATAGGGGCCATTATTGCCGACCTTACAAAACTGGAAAGGATTATAAAGGAATACTATGAACAGTTATATGCCGGTAAATTAGATAACCTACATGAAACAGACAATTACTAGAAAGACACAAACTACCAAAACTGACGTAAGAAGAAGTAGACAATCTGAATAGACCTATAGCTAGTGTGAAGATTGAATTTAGTAATCGAAAAAGTACCAGACCCAGATGGCTTCACCACTGAATTCTTCCAAACACTTAAAGAATTAATACCAGTTTTTCACAGGCTTGTCCATAACATTGGAAGAGGAGGGAACACTTCCCAACTCATTCTGTGAGGCCAGTATTATACTAATGTCAAAACTAGACAAACACATCACAAAAAAGAAAAATTACAGACCACTATCTCTAACAGATATGGACACAGAAATCCTTAACAAAATACTAACAAACTGAATTGATGTAGGAAGAATTATATACTGTGACCAATTGGTATTTTACCCCAGGAATGCAGGGTTGGTTTAACATCCAAAAATCAGTTGATGTAATTTACCATATCAGTAAAACAACAACAAAGAAAAATCCACAGGATCATCTCAATAGATGTAGAAAATGTAGAAAAAGCATTTGACAAAATTCAACACCTTTTCACGATTCACACCCAACAAACTCAGAAATAAAAGGGAACTTATTAAACCTGATAAAAGACACCAAAAAAAAAGAAACCTCACAACTAGCATTATGCTTAATGGTGAAAGATTGGTTGCTTTCCCCCTAAGATAGGGAATAAAGACAAGGGTGTTCACTCTCACCATTTCTATCCAACATTATAGTGGAGGTTCTAGCCAGGGCAGTCTGGGATAGGGAGAATACAGATATCGGGAGGGGTGATAGCTAAAGAATATGGGATTTATTTTTGAGGTGGTAAAAATGCTCTAAAATTGATGGTGGCTGCAAATATTTGTGAATATAAAAACCATTTTATTGTATACTTTAGATAGGAGCACAGATAGTTTGCCTCTGGCAGGAAGGCAGGGCATGTGGATGCAGACACTGGCAGGTGGGTAGATGCAGCAGGAGCAGCTTATAGAGCTTCTTTTTTTTTTTTTTTTTTTTTTTTGGGTATGTGGGCCTCTCACCACTGTGGCCTCTCCCGTCGCGGAGCACAGGCTCCGGACGCGCAGGCTCAGCGGCCATGGCTCACGGGCACAGCCGCTCTGCCACATGTGGGATCCTTCCGGACTGGGGCACGAACCCGTGTCCCCTGCATCGGCAGGCAGACTCTCAACCACTGTGCCAGCAGGGAAGCCCTAGAGCTTCTAATTTTTAAATTCTCCCTTCAGCCCTGTGACTTGGGCATTATTGTTATATCCATTTACACATGAGGAAACAGAAGTTATGGAAAATGTCAGTTTCACATAGGAATATCAGCAAAGTGTAAAAAGCAACCTGCTTTTTGGAGGTCAGTGCTGTTGTTGGCATTTCTGATGGGTGACTGAAAAATCCCAATTCTCTTTTCTTTATGTGAAAAAACTAAGATACAGTCTGAGACTTCTCCCCACTCCCCTACCCCCCGCCACCCTCCAAAAAAAGTTTTGGCAAATATTTTTCTATTTTTAAATCACTTTTTTTCCTCCTAGAGTATCCTCAGAATAGGCTAGAAAGCTGTCGGGCCAACCTGAAAGTTGTCTTCAAACTGCTGTCCTTGTGAAAATCAGTTTCTTAGGAGAGATGAAATGCCAGTGCCATCCTTTCCTTCATGGTATTTAGGAATCTAAAGTAAAATCTTTTATTACAGACTACACCTACTCTGCTGTTACTGGTGTGGTCTGTCTCTAGTCACTAAATCTGCAGTTTCTGCTGAGGGAGTCCCAGCCCTAATGGAGGCTTCTGTCCAATATATTTCTAAGGAAAATCTCACTGGTTTTTTAGTAAGTCTAGGGAAGGGCGCTAAGCACAAGTTAGATGAGAAAAGATGCAAGATGACATTTCTTGTGAATCAGTTTGCTTATTCCACAAGCTGGGGGAGGGTGTAATTGTTTAGAAACACAGTATTTTTTTATGAAACATTGTGAATTTTAAATATATTTATATTAATATTGTCTGTAGGTCCTTTCCAGTCTCAGAAAAAGAACTTATTCCACAAAATTGTCAGCAAATATAAGCACAAAAAGGAGAAGCCTAATGTTCCGGAAAAAGGTATTGGTGCCTTCCATCCTCCATTAAGATTTCTTGGCCACGTCCATTGTGAATTCATCTTTGAGTGATGCTTCACTGCACTGCCTTTGCCTCTACCTCCCCTCTGCTTGCTTCAACGTCATCCGCTCCTGACGCAGGCACATTCATTGTTTCTAGATTCTGCAGCTAATTGCAAAGAGAGATCTTCTTCACTTGGATTCCTACTGAAATCCCATGTTTGTCTCTATTTTCAGAGTTCCATATGAATCCTAAAGTTGCTTCTTTTTATTTGTATTTGGTGCATTTTCTAATTTAGTCTTCTTGAGCTCTTCTCCACTTATTTTCTTTGACTATGCTTGTTATTTTCATGTTTGGCAGCCTTCATAGCAGGACCACATTTTCCTGCCTCCTGAAATCTTACCAGTTTCGTATTCGTATGAAAGTCCCAAAGTTGCTATACTTTCTCTGACACTTGAGGATTCTTGTCCAGGAGGATTCCACTCCTACATCGTAACCTATCTCTCTTCTTTTTTTCTATTTATATACTTTGTCAGACTCTTCCCACCTCCTTCAGTCACATAACTGTTATTTCCAGAGGGCACTAGAAATATACGCACTCTACCCTCCCTTTACTCTGAGCATCTGTCTCGTTGTTATGATCTGGATAGGCCCTTGAACCTCTTCAGGGCTCCTCTGAAGATTTGTCTCTTCTCACAGGTCAGGCTCCTATTCTTCTTTCACACAGAAGATAAATCCCATCTGGTTCAGTATAGCCATGTGTCCTGGAAGTCAGGCTTTCTCTAGCATCTTCTGCATGTTAGTGTCGTGACTGCCATGAGCCTGATGCCCATTTGCATCCTACTTGCATGGCCAGATGTGGAGCCTTTCGTGTTTCTGGAATGAGGCTTTAAATGCAGCTGTCTTCCATGTGTAGACATATGTGCCTCTGTGTTCCTGTGTGTAACCTTTTACTTAATTTGGGTTTTATTTTCACCTCCACTTTAGCCTCTTAGTTTTGTTTTGTATGTTAATATTTATTCTCTGCTTCCAGTGGAGAAAGATCACTCTTTAGGTAAAATGTCAGCTTTTATCCTTACCTTTTAACCAATCTTCAGGTTATCTTGATTAAAGTCATAGAAATTATCCAACAACATATTTTTAAAAAGGCAAATTTGTTTACTTTTAATGCATTTCCTATATGACCTAATTATTTTAGTTGGCAAATGCAGTTTTGAGACTTAAATAGTTGAAGTAAAATTCTGCTTCATTTGTGTGATAATGCTTTTTATTGAAGTGGTTTTGTGTATTGTCTTATTTTTGTAGTGTATGTGTCTATACTAGGGGTAGAGTTTCACTTTCCTTTTCTGTTGTTGTTTTTTTAGGAAATGGGGATAAATGGTCAAACAAGCAACTCTTCTTGGATGCCATTCACCCTACAGAAGGTAAAAGAAGCAACATTCATTGTATCATTTCAGGTAGTCTGTGCTGGAAATGGCATAAGTTTTGTAGGTTTAAACTGGCATAATTTATATAGGTTTAACTAACGGCATTAGACCTGAGTGTTCATAATTGGGTTATTTTTAATTTTCAAATCAAAACTGATAGATTTTTGATCCTACTAAGGGTCAGGCTGTGTGTCCTGTGGAGTTTAATTTGTGAAAGGGGGATTTGTAAGCTTTGAACCACAATAACCAGAAATTAGAGGTTTTCATAACTGAAAATATTCAGTATTGCAGCTCACGTTGCAGGCGGGTGCTCATGGGGAGTCAGATAGGGCAGCATGGGGCTCTCCCGGTTTGCTGGACGTGGGTGCCCTGCAGACATGGTTCCTGACCTGAACTTCCTTCCTAGCCCACCTCCCACTTCCCCTAACTGTGATCAAGTGGAATGTCCCTGAGGCTTATGGTAGCCAAAGAAAAGTCCCATGTTGACTGGTATGATGTTATAGGTACAGATTTTATTTCAAAATTTCCCACCGTCGTATTTATTTGTGACTTTAATTCTTAAATATTGAACCCTTAGGTGAATGCTGACTTCGTGGTGGTAAGGAGCCATCCTTCCATTCTTCCCACTGATGCTCTCTTTTCCGTTTAGATATTTTAGAAGAGCTGAACATTTTTGTAGTGCTTAATGAGGAGTCACTTCATTTGAAAACTAGAAGGGACCGTCGTAATCATCGTTTGATTTATTACCCCTTTGATTTACTTATGGGGAACTTGATGAACGAGTCCATTCTCTTGATTTCCAAATGTACTCTCATTTCTTTGTTAAAAGGAGAAAAAAATTAAAATGCACATGTGGCCTAAGTCATTTATAAAAAAATACTCATGTTTTAAAGATGTTTGTGAAAAATATTCAAATTTGAGTTCATTATAAACCTGAACTTCTGTTGTTTGGTAGGCACAGTTCACATGAGTAGCATGTCTGCTTTTGTGTCGTTTTGCTTTTATAGAAAATGCCAGCAGTACATCCTTTTCTGGCTTGTTACTTCACATTTACAACCTCTATGGAGTATCATTTCTGCACTTTGCTGGCAAAACAAAATATGAATTGTTGTGCTGCTCTCAGCGTTAAATCCTAACATCCCCAAATTGACATACATTCACACTTGTGTATTTTAAAAATAAATGTAAGGCACTGATGAACTATTAGAGGAATCTAAAAGAGGCGTTTAAGACAATGTTACTCTTTTCTTAAAATGGTACTGTTCTAAATATTTTGGTTTTAAACAATGAAAACCCTACTTCATATAAAAGGAGGTATCATAGCATGTGCCAGGGTGGTATCAAGGGTGAAGTAAGTAGGAATTAGGGGACCTGGGTGCTAGTCTTAGATCTGCCACTAATTAGCAGTTTTCAATAGGACAGACCATTTAACCTTATTAGGATTCACTGTCCACATTTGTACTCTGTTGTAAGATATGTGTGTTTAGGGGTGGAGTGAATGAGAAGGCATAGTAATACATGATCTATACATTTCATTTCCCTTCTAACACCTGATGATTTTATTACTGTGATATCTTGAGGGGGTGGTGTGATACTAAAAATACCATATTCTGAAGCCCTAATTTTCTGTCCTTTGGAGGGCAGAAAAGCAAATCAATTTTGAGTCTTCTAGGCAGTCCGAAGGGTTTAGTTGGAAATATTTATTATTGTTGATGTTTTTAAATTATATTTACTATTAATGTATATGGAACAAAACTGTGGAGAACATGCACTGAAAATTGCATGTCCTTTAGTGTAGAATCAAATTCATTTTACATGGCCAGAAAGAAAGGAATCAATTTGAGGGTTGGAAGTTAACCAGTAACTTAAAGTGACTTTTTTTGTTATTTATTTTTATAACATCCCCTACATTTACTTGTTCAGGTGGTGACTATGTGCTTTGTGAATTATCTAGGCCCTTTACTCCATCCTCTTTCTCACCTATGTCCGTATCATTGCTTATTAAAACTTTACCTTGGATATTATAAATATATAAGGGCAGAAAAATGAAACCATAATCAGGACAGTTAGCATGTGTAGGCTATCCTGGGCAAAGGTTAGGCAGGAGTTGTTTGGAGCTGATGTCTATAAATGAAATATTGACTCAACTGAGGCTTCACAGCTGTTAGCCATTCCTGGCTTCTGTTAAAGTGGATGACTTAAAGTTCACTATCCTTTCTTTACACCACCCTGAGTATAATTGGCTTTGAATTTTTTTTCCCCAAGATATTAGAAATTTTCAGGTGTTTAGTAATCACATCTGAGGTTTAAATGCTATGCTTATAATCTATTTTAAGCATTCTCCCCATGCTTTTAAAATTCAAAATCGCTAAACCACTTCTTGAAATTTTTGCAGATCATAAAAAAAAGATTGCCTATAGGCTAGAGTTAAAGTTTTCAGATAAACCAAAATGACCTCCCTCTGCCACTGTGTTTATCTTTCCACCAACTTATGGTGTCATATGTTCATGCTTAAGGTAGAGGTTTCTAATTGTAGTAATAATGATGGTGATGATTACTATATTGCTTTATGTTTCCAGAGGGCTTTCACATATACTTTTTGTGAAAACTAATCGTAACAGCAGCTCCAGTCAATTTAAGGAGACCTTATCAGCCCCAAATACATGATAAGGAATTGAAGCCTGACCAATGTAAGCAGGAAGGGAAGAAACCAACACTAAAGTACACTGGCCACTGCAGTTTTGATTTTTCAGGTGTTTCTGGATAGCCCTCATTTGTTGAAATTATAAATGCTGTCTTACAAGAAAAAAAAAAAAACCTAACCCTCAAACTAGGTATCTCTAAAAGATTAGTTTCTTTGCAATACATAAATCTAATTACAGGGGAGAAAAATCTGGTTTTCTAGTTAGATTTTGAAATATGATCCACACACTCAGGCTAACTTGATCTCTTTTCCTGAGTTCAAAATAGTTGCTTTATAATTTCAGCAAGGTCCCCAGGATCTAGGGTAAGGCTCATTCATTTGATTCCTGTGTTCCATTCAGCAGTTAACTGCATTTTCAGCTCATGGGAGACTAACCCATGGCAATGAGATTCCAGACTTGGCTATAATAATTTCAGTGCAAGTTTGACTCCTGTAGTTGGCATGTGAATTCATGACTCTGGAGCACTTTAGCGGCCTCCTGGAGTATAGTACAAGCACAGTGTTGCTTTCCCAAAAAACTTACTCTACATTTTGGGAGCAGAGTTTGGAAAACAAGATAGTCTCTGATTGCCACATTCCTAATGTTGCTCCGGGAATCAGCTCACATGATCACCCTCACATGATATGCTCCAAGTATGTTGTGATGATTGTGGAAGCCCTGTGGACTTGTTTGGTGGTGCTTGGGTAGGTTTGTGTGTTCAATTACAAGCCCAAAGAGAAATGACTGATTTGTTTTTAGAGGACAAAACCTTTCTTTTCTCACATTTCCATTAGTTTGGCAGGGAGGGCAAAAAAGGAGCTGCCTTGCTGTCTTGGTATACAGCTTTGGGCTCTTTCTCTGAGTTTTTTTCATTTCCTGTCCCTCACCCCTGTTGGCCTGAAACTAATAGACTGCCAGTTATTTCTCCAGCAAAGATGGGTTTATGTTGGATCAGCAGAGAATATAAATTTGAGGTGTACAACCATGGTATGCAAGTCCTCACACGTCAAGGGAAGGAGAATTTTATAGGCAGGAAAGAAGTAGGTAAGGCTGTGGTAAATCAAGTCCATGGCTTTTCATTGGCTGAGTCCTTGCCGGGAAAGAAGAGAGGAGTCTTTGTTTTTCTGTTGGGCTCTGCTGTCATCACAGGGCATGAGAGCTCCCCCTTCTGGTCTCCTGACTCTATTTAATTGAGGTTTCTGTTTATTAATTTTTTGCACCACTAAGCCTTCGTTTGGATCTTGCAGGTTGATGGGGAGGACAGTGGATGCAAATCTGAATAAATTGTGTCCCAATAGACCACAATTTCTACATATGGTTAGGGTCCCTATCTGAGATCCTTTTGACAAGCTAGTCTGGAGAGGATGATAAAAGAAGTTTCTCTTTGCTAATGTTGCTGGACTCAGATCTGCTGTTCTGTCCCAGACAATTATAGTTGACCCTTGAACAAAGTGAGGGTTAAGGGTACACCCTCCCCCTTCACCCCCTTGGTCAAAAATTCATGTCTAACTTTACAGCTGGCCCTCCAGGCCCTCCATATCAGAGGTCTGCATCTGCAGATTTAACCAATTGTGGATTGTGTAGTACCATGGTATGTATTTCTTTAAAAAGATCCACTTATAAGTGGAGCCACACAGTTCAAACTTGTGTTGTTCAAGGGTCAACTGTACTTCTTTGACTTAGCCTTACCTGCCTTCCCCAATTCTTCTCTCCTAGGAGAGGGTTCTCCCTGAGCACTGACCCTGAAGACTGTCATCCGTCTAGGCCGCCAGAAAGACAGGATGTTCTAGGGGTCACCCATGGGTCAAAGCATGGGGTAGACTCACTCTAACCTTCTCTTCTTAACTCCAGCAAGACCACATTACGTGCGTTTCTCAAATGTGGATGATCTATAGGCCCTGTGGTTACTTCTTGATCTGACAGTAGGTTTAGAGAAGACAACATATAGAAGGGTTGCATTGCCTCCTTTCCAGTGATTTATGAGAACTTCCAGTGCATTCTCCTTTTTTGCCTCTTTCACTTGGTCTGCAGCCTGATTCACTCAGTACCTCCCAGCCTCCAGACCTCTGGGACTCGAGGATCACTTGTATCTATTGGCCGCCCTGCCTTTGACCCCGTGGCTCCTTGTCTGCTGGTTTCTGAGCTTCCCCTAGTCTCAGTCTGCCTTAAGGCCTGATTCACCTTCCATTTGCAGTCCCTTTGCATCCATCCCCTTGGCTTCGTATTGTGTTTTTATCAATTCATCTGGAACACATAGGAAAATGAGTAACCCCTGAAAAGAAATTAAAACATCTGATGGCTCACCAAAAACAAAAACCTAACAGTCCTAGTGAAGGGAATACTCTTCCACAGCCTTGAGACTCTGAAGCTGGCTGTAGAAAACACTGGCCAGGACACTGATTCTAGGCTGTGTGGCAAAATGAAAAGAATTTTAGGGCTGGATGGCTCCTTTAGAGCTAATCTCGTCCAGCTTCCTTCTGTACATGAAGAAACTGAGACCCCTGGTCCCACAGTTAGTAAATTAAAAAGTCAAGAGTAGAACCTAGGTCTCTCTCTGACTATGTTATTTCCATTACCCCTGGTCTTGTAGAAACCTGGTCATCTTTCCCAGCCCTCTTAGCCCTTTTCTGGTGTCCATGCCTTTTCTTTGACCTCCTTGGTTTTTCTTTCCATAAGCAGTAATTTGAATGTAATACATTTGGAATCCTGCTGTACCCTTATCTCCACAAGTTCTGGATTTTTCTGGGAAGAGGTTCTTGCTTTTTCTGGAAGATTCATCTGTGATTCAGTGATCATACTGGAGAGATCACAAGTTTCCCCCTGTAATCAGAAGGGACAACTGATAGGCCTGGATAAGAAACTAGAATTTTGAAGCTTGTGAATATCCAGTAGAGGTTGCTGTAAACTTAGACTTTGGCCTCTTTGTATAGGAGGCTTTGAACTTCAGGGCTAATGCAGAGTCATGAAACTCCTTTGGAGTGTTTCTAACCAAATTATCTTTTCACTTTGCTGGTAGCTTTTATTGAAGTTTAAGTGTAAAAAAATTTTTTTTTAATGCATATGTACTACCACTGGCCTATGTTAACTATCAAAGTATAAATAATTAAGACTGTTTCACCTGGGTATAGACCTACAACTTGAAAGGAGCCTTTTTCCTAATTTTTGATTTCTTGCTTGAAAAAAGGTGTTTGGGAGCATTGCCAAATAGTTTTTGGGTTTTTTTTAAGTAACTGTTATCTTAAGCCTGTCCACACACAGCCATCTATTATGCAATAATATGGTAAGGCCACGCCACAAATCATGGTATGATTTCTGCTTTACATCCTTTCTCTTGATGTAATTGAAATTATTTCCCACTTGTTTTGGAATAGGAAGCCTGGAATCAAGTGCTTGAGGGCAAAGATGTTACTAATTTATAGCCTCCTTTCTCAAGGATGTACCTAAACCCATTAGGGAGCTATATTAAAATTTTTAAATGAAACCTATGTAAGTGTTTATACCAATAAGTGCATTTTTTCACACCCTGAATTGTTCTTACTCTGTTCCTTTTATTTTAGCTTTTTTTGTCTTCCTACTTTACATATATTGTCTTATTTCCAGTGTCTACCTTCGTATCCACCTTCTTATGAGCACCACCTGGTATCCTCCAGGTTCAGTTTGCACAGAGTTTGTCATGTCAAACAAACATGACAGTGTGATTTCCTGAACCACACTCCCCCTTTTCTTTATCAAAAACAATTTCTATGCCTGTCTTAAGAGATTGGATAGTTAAAAAATGGAAAGATGCCTCTTTCTCCTGCCCCAAAGCCCTTAGGTCACTGGAATAAAAACAGTCCCAATGAGGAAATGACTACAAATATATACTCCTAAATGCTTGTTGTACTCACATCTGCATATTCTTGTCTTAATTTAAATTAAGGGGGGAGGGGGAGAGATGAACTCCTAAGGAAATGAGTAAGAAGAGACACAGCATTCCCAGCCCGTTTGAACTGGAAGCAAAGTCTTTGGTGGCAAGTATGTTCCTTACTCTTGACACAGTGACTAATAGGGTACAAGTGTGTGCTATTAAATGATTTGCTGGTGTTACAGTTAAAATTAGAGTACATAGAACTAACCTTTCGGGGTGTCCTGCTGACATATGGTACTTTATGAAATTATCTCCCTAAAGCACATTCACCTGGTCCTAGAATTCAGCCGATGGGAGAGAGTTTCCATAGGGGCTGGCTTCACCAGTGTTTGCCAGGTCCTTACTGAGTACTCAGTGTGCATAAAAGAAAGTTTCTTTTCTCATCAGTCCAACCTGGAGGTTGAAAGCAAGTGTCCCAATGATAACTTAAATTTAAGAAGCACATACTTAATCTCAGTATCCTCAGAAGAAGAGAAACTTTTTTTTATCATCCTCTCCAGACTAGCTGGTCAAAAGGATCTCAGATAGGGACCCTGACCACATGTAGAAATTGTGGTCTATTGGGACACAGTTTATTCAGATTTGCATACACTGTCCTCCCCACCAACCTGCAAGATCCAAACACTTAGAAAATGTTACTCCAATGGCCTCTTAGTTAAGTATTCTATTAAAAGATAGAGAGGGCATCCTATCCCTCTGTACTTAATTTATCAAAGCACATATTTAAAGAAATATTTGTTTCAAATTATAGTCAGTATTTCTTTTTTCCATCAATACTCTGAAAACTCTAAATGTAAGTTCTTGTTCAGATAAGTCAGACATTTAGAAATGTTTCCTTCCCAGAGCAACGTTGGTGCCTTGTATTTTTGTGGGTAACGTTATATGGTTTGTCTTTTTCAGCCATATTTTCAGAAGACAAAAACACCACGGAGCCTGCTTATAAGGTTAAAAATGCCCCATCCACTCCCAACACTCCAGAGCCAACAACAGCGCAAGAACCCTTGGTGGGCAGTCAAAAGAGAAAAGCAAGGAAAACCAAGATCACACACCTTGTCAGGACAGCAGATGGCCGGGTATCACCAGCAGGAGGTACTTTGGGTAAGACAAGGAAGCCTTAGACAGAGATGACCAGAGCAAGCGGGTGACCATCAGGGCCACAGTGGCCAGAAAATGACTATAATCCAACTGTGGGTCCTCACTGAAAAATGGGTCTGTCTGTCAGTCTGGTCACAGTAACATTTTCTCTCTCTGGATCTCCTTGAGAACTGGTTTCCTACAGCGTTCTAAGCATACATGTTTTAGTCCATGTTTTAAAACCATAGCTCTTTTCCCAAGAGCATATCTGGAATTCCTAGGAAGGAAAGGTAGTTTTTAGGACTGTCAGCTACCTTCTCTTTCTCAGCATGCACAAAAACAGTCTTAAGTAAATTCCCAAAGATCCGAGACTTTTAAAAATACTGGATGAGTCTTTGTCCCTGGCTCACTTTTTTTTTGGGGGGGGGGGCGGGGTACGCAGGCCTCTCACTGCTGTGGCCTCTCCCGTTGCTGAGCACAGGCTCCGGACGCACAGGCTCAGTGGCTATGGCTCACGGACCCAGCTGCTCCCCTGGCTCACTTTTTAAGTCATTACAAGCCAGATCATCAGGTGTTTAAACCAATGAATTAAGAAAGCTGAGAAAGAAAGCCTCCAGCAGTTCCTATACAGTTGATTCAGACCACTAAGGGAGCCTGAGAATGCTTCTGGATTTCTTGATTCTCTGGGCTAATCCTTAACCAAATATTAACTTACAGTGAATTTCTCCATTTCAGTCTTGGCCTGTGGTCTGTTTACTGTTCCTGGTGGCCTCTGTGGAATTGCCTGAGGGGCCCGGCTTAAGCGAGTGACACTGAGCATCCCCCCCTCATGTCTAGGGGTGGTACACCAACTAAGCATTAGTGGGCTTAGCTGCTGCCTTTCTACCTTTCAGTGCCTCTAGCATCTCATTCTATCAGCCCTGAAGGAGGTGTTCCCCTCCCCTTACCCTAACCCAGTTTCCAGAAAAAGGTCAAGGGTCCATAATGACTTCTATAAACAGCAAGAAAAAATGTTTAAATGAATGCTTTTTGAGAATATTTATAAATAACTGATTTAGGTTAATCTAGTTGGTAGACTTATTGTATGCTGAGATAGAAGTCATTTAGTGAATGTTGTGCACTTGTGTTTTACGTATGTAGATTGTTAAACCTTAAAGTATATTAAAGACCCCCAATTTTACTGTCATATACGAAGTGAAACTCAAAGAGGTGGAATTTTGTTTCATAACACATCGAACCACTAAGTAGGATGAGGACTAGAATCTAGTTTTCATGATATTTAGTCCAGCAGGCTCCTCTCTCCTTCCCTTTCCACTCTGGATTCTGCTCTGTGATTTTCACGTTGTATAAATTGTTATAGCCTCATTTTTGCTTGTAGGAAGAGTGAAAGATTTTAGAAAATATTCCCTTTTATGTAGAAAAGCACATAGCACTTCATGTTCTAATATATGACATTTACAGCCTTTATCAATTACTTTCTGTTGTTAAAATGTTTTATTATAAAAACCATGGTAAAGATTACTCCTCTTCCTCTCTAATGGCTGTATAAAGTGTACTTATTTCCAACAAATGTATTGGCGTAGCATTTCAGCCACCTCTTCATAAATACCAGAGGGCCCTTTGCTTCCTTTCAGTAGGTCTTCAGAACAAAAATAACAGTTTAGGGTCTCATTGGAACTGATAAATCTCATTGGGATTAGTTTAGGCCACCCTAAGTGTTGGTAACACAGCATACTGAATGCCCAAGGTGCATAGTAGGGCATGCTGTGGCTTCATCAGGAATGTTTGGTCAGTTGAGTTTTTAAGGGCCATTTTACAGCATCCACTGGCCCCTCTGCAGAAGTCCCCTGGGTTTTATTTTGGCCACGGTCCATTTTTCCCTCTTTCTCTAAGATTGACCTATTCTTTTTTCTTGGATAAAACACAGCTCCTCCGCTCAGCTTCAGGGCATGGTGCTTCCCGTGGTTGCAGTTGAGCTTAATAAAAGAGTTTTATTCCCATGGAAGAAGAGATTCTGTAAAAGTCTTAATATTCGGTGGATGACAGGAGTGAATAGTAAAGCCTATTAGCTCATTTCACATTGACTGACACTGAGTCTTCTCTGTGTCCCTTCTCTGGGGAGGATAGAGCGATCCCTCTCGTGATGAATTTATTTCCCTTTCGTTACAGATGACAAACCAAAGGAACAACTGCAGAGGAGTCTTGCTAAGGTGACCGAGACAGGCTGCAATGACGAATGCTCACACAACCGAGAGGCCACGGAGACGCGGAGCAGCACCCCGGAGATGCCAGCCGTGTCTGCGTTCTTCAGCCTCGCTGCGCTGGCCGAAGTGGCCGCCATGGAAAATGTGCATAGGTTAGCAGTGGGCAACCTCGCTGCCCTGGGTTCTGGGGATCCTGTTCAACTTCACCCCCTTTCACGGAACATGGGTGGAGACAGTGATATGGAAGCCCAAATCATCCTTTCTGATGTGATTTGTGATATTTTTCACAATGATTGGGGTTCGGGAGACTTTTGTTTATGAGGTGTTAACAAAAGTATATATACTATTTAGCAGTGTGGGAAAATATAAGGGAGTATTGCCCACCAGGTATTTTACTTTGAACGTAGTATTATTCTGTGATTAAGCTTCATTTCTGAAAAAGCCTGAGAGAGCAGAGAAGCAATATTATCTAATCATTAAAGCTTTAGTGTCAGGTCTCAGACCTGAGTTAGAGTCCTACCTCTGTCACCTGAAAACTGTAAGGCCTTGAGCAAGATCATTCACTTCTCTATCCTCTGTTTTTTCTTTTATACTATGGCTGTAAGTGGTTCTCATTTCATAGAGATGTTATATAGAATAAATCTAGTGTCCCAGTACTGGCACATGGTAACACCCCCATTGAGGATGGCGTTGGTGGTACTAGCGGAAGAAAACAGTGTGGTTCAGGAAAAAGAGCATCTCAGCATCTGACTCATGGAAGGCAGAAGGCCTGGATTTTTCTTCAGCTCTCTGTGTTTGTTAAAAAGTCATTTATTTCTCTGGGCCTCAGTTTTCTCATCTTCTGTTTAGCATAACAATATCCCCAAAGAATCACAAAGTTGTAAGGCTCAGATGAGACCAGATATGAAAGCCTTTTGAACTCAGTGAAGTCCCACAGAAAGTATATTAAGTTCTAAGTATATAATTGGGTGTTCTGCTACTTAATGGATCCTTTGGGAAGATAAAAAAGCCTTTTGTAAATTCAGGTATTTCTTGTTTTTATTCAAAGTGGATTACCCACAGATGAGTTCTTTCTTAGGTTTTCAGTCTTCGGTCCAACAGAGCTTGAAATCTACCCCAACGTGTCTACCCATCTGTCAGGCTCCATTCTCCTTCACATCCAGGTTTGGGAGACCCCAGTGGAAGCTTTGTTTGCCTCTTGCTGTTTACCTGTCATATTACAGTTCTAGTGCTTCCTCACAAAGAGCCTCTAGATTTTTCCAAGAAGTCAAATTCCTTTTCATGTGTACACTGCAAGTGCCTAATAGCAAGTGAACGGTGACAGACATTGTTAAAATCTGTGCAGGTCTCTGAGGGAGATAATGCACAGACACTTCTCCACTCGTGAAGTTTTACAGTCGAGCACAGAGGACAAACTCAGAGCGCATGCAAAAGGAATTAACAACATGCCTGAGTGTTATTAAGCGCCCCCATAAATTGTAGGAATAAGAGGTCATGTAAGAATTCAGAGGGGGGTCATAATCCAGGGCTCAGGAAGGGCCACCACACAGTCACCTTTGCTGCTGCCAGCGTCCCCTTCTGAGCACGACTGGTGACACCTCTGCTCTGTTAACCAGCCGCCTCCGCCCCCGTGACTTCCAGTTGCAGCAGCAGAGAGCGGCAGCAAGCCTTTCCACTGTCACCACCACCTTCCTCTCTGTCCTGCGGTCATGTGGAATCGCTTACTCCCGTCCAGATAAGCCCGCTTCTTCCCTTTGTGCGTCCTCCTCTCGGGTGAACAGCCTGTCTGTCTTTTGTCCTCTTCTCTCAGTCTTCCTCCCGAAGTCCTGCACACTCGCTGTGCACACCTCTCTTAGACCAGCTGCCACACTGGGTAGTAGTTACTTGTTGATGCATCTGTCTCCTTCCAGGACGCTTTGAAAGCAAAGCACTGGTTTTATTCTTCATGTACACAGCTTCCTTAGTTCCTATTACACAGTGGACGAATGAACAAATGAATGGGTGAATGAATAAATGAGGTGTTCTTGAGAATGACTGCCTAAGTTAGCTAGCAGCCATAGAAAAAATGGTGTGAGTAAAGGTTCTTTTTTTTTTTTTACACCTCCCATTAGCAAGAAAAAATATTACCTATTAGAATTTTACTATCAACCTAACAAATGGTTAGTGTTCTCACTATCTAGACAGACAGCCTTGGAGAAACCTTAGTTGTAACTTCAGCGGTTAACCTGTTAAAGCAGAGCTCCCAGCCATCCCTCCATCTGCAGGCTTAATGTAATTGTACCTGGGTTGCACATCAATTAATTATTGCTTAGGCATCACCTAGTTCATAATTTAGAGGGTGGTCGACAGAGTTAGGGGTAAACATATATTACCTGCATTCTTACCACAAGAAATCTTAAGATTGGGTTCAGAAACCCAACATAGAAAAGCAGTTTTACAGAATGCAGGAAGTAGGAAATTGGAATTAACCTTTGTTGAGAGCCTGTTTATTTACTAGGAGTTTTATAAGGATGGAAGCTCATTACATTTATTCTTAAAATCAGCTCTGCCAGGTGCGTCTTTTTAGTTCCATTGTAATGATGGTACAGGCGGTTAATTAACTTGCTAAGAGCACACAGCTAAACTTGAGTCAAGATCTGAATCCAAGTCTTTGAACTTCATTGTCTTTGCCTTTGCTCCAGCGTGCCACTTAAGCAGGCATCTGTCATGTCATAGAGATTCATGGGGAATCTCACCTGACCTTCCCCTGGGAGCTGGAACCATCACTTCGCGGCAGCCATATCATGCTCCTACCTCCTTTTCTTTTCCACTGAATAAGCTGGGCTTTCACCCCAATTTCTCTCTCCCTCTTGTTTGCTCCTTTTTTTTTTGCATTGTACTTTTCATCTTTCACTAATTTTTCTTTGTATGTTTCCTTTTCCAATACTTGTTAAAAATTTTTTTCGCTTTTGTAATATTGTTACATATTCAATCTTAAAAGTAAAAAATAGCATTTTAATTTCATCTTTCTTGAACAAAGAGTTGAACATATTGAATAGTTGGTTCTTACAGCATGCCCACATAAATAAACAGATTAATCCAGAGGCTTGATTATAACACGTTTTGTTTTTCTAAATTCCTAGTATCTTAAGCTAAGTGATCATTGGATTCTGAAATCCCCAAATGTAATCCATCTGTATTAATTTTCATTTTTGTTCATCAAGAAAAAGAAAATTGGATATAGTTAGGGAGAGATACAATTTGAATTTTAAAATAGCTCCTTTTATTTCACATAATCTGAAGAAGATACTGTATTGAAACGGTCAAACCAGTGAAAACACTGCTGCTCTATCCCATATTTTCAGCACAGTGCTGTGCACTACAGGCCATCGTAGGCCAGAGCAGTGAGTATGCATTGTTGAGGCTTGGGAAACCTATTAGGAAATGTCAAGGAGGTGCCCAGTCCTATCTTTTTAGAACGAGAAGCTCTATAGAAAGTACCAAGAAATTTTCTTATAACCATGAAGTAAATCGTATTTTTCTTCCTACTCATTAAACAACAAGCTGAATGAAAAATAACTGTTTGATCTACATCTGTTTGATATAGATCCAATCCAAATTATAAGAATTTCCATGAATTTTTTTAAGTCTTGTCTAGAGTTCTTTCTCCATATGTGTTGATTTTGGCCCAAGTTGATTGGATTTTCTCACACACTAAAATTCAGAGTTGGTACTTGCCTTCTTCCCTATGCATTCTCCCTCCATATGCCTTTGAGACTTCTCTTTCGTTAGGGGGGTTTCAGTGTTTTCTTTTCATTCATTTTTTAAGTCACAGTTCACCTCTCTCTGCAGAGGCCATCCCTTTTATTGGCCTTACGTTTTGAAATTGAGCTTATTATTATATATCTCAAGAAATGAGCCTGAAGGTTATCGGTTAGTATAGGAGAGTCTTCTTCCCCTTGGGCAAGTCAAGGAAAGGAATGTGTCATTTTTTAATATAAGTAGATCCAGAGGAAAATTGTCATCCTAGAACCATAGCCCTTGACTGAAAGTTTCCCACTTCCTGGGAATTTCCCCAAATCTGTTGGTGCTTCAGGTTTTGTCTCTACATAATGGAGGTGGTTGTTTGGGGGCAGAATATGTTGTTGAGTTGTATGAGAGGAACTGAGATAAGAAATCCTTAAAAAAGAAAAATAAAGAAGCTTTAAGAATAAAAACAGTTTTAATTAAACGGTATAAGTAGTAAGTCAGTAGTAACTATTAAACAAGATATATTGGAAAGCTTTTGTTGGTCATTCATCATTCTCTCCTGTTTCTGATAATGTACTCTCAAAAAGTGATTTCTCTCTTTTTCTTCCTCTTATTTTACAGAGGTCAGAGATCAACTCCGCTCACCCATGATGGACAGCCAAAAGAAATGCCCCAGGCTCCTGTACTTATTTCTTGCGCTGACCAGTGAATGCCCTTTAATTGTAAAACATTGTGCTTTACCTACTACCCTAGCCTTGTCTTTATTGAGAGATGCTAGTGAGTCCGTGTGGTGGAAAATATAGACTGCAAACAAGTGCTTGTTGCCCTACACGGCCCAGATTCACTTGAAGCAGAAGTTGGCACCCTGGGCCAGTTTGTTCTTTCAGAACCCAGAGTCTTTGAGGGTGATGTTATCTGTCTGATAATGAGCAGAAACGGGATGATCCTAGAGCTTTGCTTTCTATTGAAGGCTTTTGATGGTAATAGGTGGTAACTTGGTAAGAGGCTGCCTTTACTGTAGCTCATCCAGCATCTCTTTTACCAACCAGAGAGTGTGAAACTAGTTTCGTATATTACCTAGTTATTCTTTCAAAACAAAAACAAAAAACAAAAAAACAAAAACTGACACACTGCACTAGTTATTATTAGATATTCTTAGTCTTTTTTGTACATGGAGATTTATGTTCTAAGATGGTTTATATAATAGGTTATACCTACATTTATATTGTAGAATAATATTAAAAAGCCTGTTCCAGAGACTCCCAAACAGCACGGGCAGGCAGATGTACCATTGTTAGCGGTGTATGCTCGGCCTTGTGGTCCATATATTCTGCACTTTTATATTTGCCACCAGAGTGGTAGTTTGCTGGCAAAAAGAGAAAGAGAGAGAAGAAGAAAAATTACAGTTCTTACAAGCAGAATTTTTTTCTTAGCCTTGAGTGACCAAGAAGAATTTGCTTGGGTCAAATTGTGGCGAATATTTTCCCAGACAGGGGAAGAGTCCAGCAGATTACAGATGTTTTCATGCCTTGAGGATTCTTTTATTTTTACACAAGGGTCTGAGTGACCAATGGATCGTTCATACAGACAAAAAAAGAAAAATATTATTCAGAAGTGACCTTAGTATTACTTCATTATTCAGAACACATTGAAGACACACTCACTTTGTGTGGTCTTTGAGCTACAGACCTTTTACATCCATCCCAGACAGACTGGACGGGTAGCAATTGCTATGCACAGCCTAATTGGCACTGCAGGTTTTTAGAGCCATTTTGAGTTTTTGTGGTTACGGAGGTATTGATGAGGGAGGTGTGCCTGACCAGAGTGGGACTCGCAGTTATAGATCCACCTGCAAGTTTCCTGTTTCCTTTTCACGTTTTGTTGCTTTTGAACATAAAACCAACCATACATATGCCAGTGCAAGTGGATTAACTGGCTTAGAACATTCAACATATTGACTCCACCACCTGACGTTCACAGTATCTTGTTTCTTAGCAACAGATGCAAAGTGATAAATCAAAATTAGTCGGCGGCTACAGATTTTACAGGGTATTTGTTCCATAGCACAAAGTATTTCCCCACTCTTGCATCACAGCACAAACTACCAAATTTTAATTATTGGATTCCAGCAATAATTTTTACTGGTTTTCAAACTGGCGGAATTTTGATAGTGTTAGTTCAAGTTTGAAACTTTTGAATTAGATCTCTAAATGGTGACAGTTTACAAGGTTTTATCTAGCTTTCTTATTTATACTTGACTGAATTGTAATGATGATTTTTTTTCTAATCGTAATTTGACCTAATAGCCATACAAAACAATGACTCTATTAATACTGACTAGGTTTAGCTTTTCACGGTTGTAGATATTACTTCAGTTTCGGTGCTGGAAAATATGTACAACACACTAACAGAATTGAAAAAGAACAGAGAGATTTGGGCTTTTTTTTTTTTTCAAAGCAGGTAAAGAGGGCATCAGGGCATTGGAATGGTGTCCTCAAAAATGCATATTCCTTGTGGGCATGGAGGAAGAAGGAATTAGTAAGCAAGGTTAATCAGAGGCAGAAGCTTAGCCCCATTCACACAGAAATAAATCAGGTGAGCAACCCCAGATTTTAGCATGAGATTTTTACTATGATGCTGTTGTATTAATATTTTCTAAATTTCGAAACACAAAGTGAATGTTTGAAAATTGCTGGGTCCCAGTGTTGGTGGCTCTTGGAGTTTCTGGACCGCTTGCTAGCAGTGATTTAAAAATTATAATTAGCTAAAATCCAAAAAAAACATAAAATCAACCACAAAAATTGCTTGGTGCAGAACATGCACCTTGACAATGGTACTAACTTGTTATTCTCTAGAACATGTTAGAATAGGTCTATTTTTGCCAGTGCCCTCTCCTCCAGTCCTCTGATTACATTTCACTAGAGTTCCTTAACAGAGTGCTGTATATTCATGGGACCTTTTTTAAAAAGAAGCAAAACAAAAGATTACTTTTTTCTATGTGATTAATATATCTTACTTGATCCGCTTTTCCTAAACCTCAGTGGCTTTTCCCTTAGGCAGGGGTCGGGGTGGAGGGCAACCTACTGGATACGACTGTTTTCAGATACTTTAGGAAAAAAACAAACAAAAAAAACCCACCTTTTTGTAGACATGCTTAATTTTTAAGCGGTTAGGCACTGAGAGTAGCAGAAATCCTGCACAGCTTTATAGTCTTTTAGACACCCGCCTTGTCATTTCTCTAAGTAAAGTCTTGATTTCAAAAATAGTGCTTTTCTCATGCCCTGAATCCACTGGAGAGGGGTGTTGGTATTTTCAGGTAACAACATTTGTTAGCACAAATATTGCAGACCAACATGTAGTACCCTCCCCCATTTATCATTTTCATTTCACTTCTCTCATTCTTTTTTATTTTGGAAAATCATATTGCTATGGTGTGTACCTTAATCTGCCAGCAAACACCATCTACACTAACATTTGTCCCACAAGCATCCTCAAGAGAAAAAGTTGTTGCACCTTATGTATATCTCAAGCAAACCAAAATATGATGCTCTTCTGCTTTTGTTTTATTCTAAATTGTTGTATCATATCTTTCTGAAACCATTCTGAATCTAGTTGAAATTATCAATATTTATGCTTTTAACCTTAATTTCTGGATTCAAACCTGTATATAAATCTTTTGAAAAAAATTGTCCTAGCCCTTCTCTGTGTTGCTGGAAGTAGATGATTTAGTCTCAGATGGAGACACAGTACTGTTCCAGTTTTCTTTAGCCTTTTATTTATTTAGTTATTCTGGGTATTTTCCTATGTAATTTTGAAGTGTGTAGAGTATATTATAGTTACTGAAGCTGCAGCTCTAAGAAGCTGAGTGAAAGAGAGAAAATACTGTAAGACACCCTTCTTAAGTGTTTATTTGTTTGGATAACTGTAATGAGGCCAGGAAAAGGAAAAAGGTCCCACAGCCACTTTGAAGACACAGGTTCTTATCCCCAAACTAGGTTAGTTCCCAGATTTTAGATCAAAATGGTGAATTCTTCAAAGCCCTCTTTTTTAAAGGATATATCATACCATTGTAATTCTGACAGTCTTTTCCCCCCCGAAAATATATTTATTTAATTCCGTCAGATGAGCTTTCTACCAGTGCCCCCTCAAAGCCATGCTGAACTCATTCCCACGTTATCACTGTTATTATAGTTCCTGCCATTAAAACTGCTGCAGAGAAAAAAAGTGATGGAACACTATGAACAAAAAAGGAGCATCTGAACGGGTCTGGTTGTTTAGAATCCAACTCGTGTAATCCCTGTCACTCTCTTATCAAGTCAGATGCTACTCTTCCTGAGTCATAGAAAATTTTGTTTGCACTCTGTAGTCCTTGGCTCATCCTCTGGAAATGTTTGCACCTATGTAAAATCTCAAGCAGATTATAAATCGATACAGCACTAGGAGTAAGCTGAAAACTGAATGACATGTTTTGTTTATACAGTTCCGGGGGAGGGATGGGGAATATCAAGTAACTCTGTTCCAAGTTTGGCATTTGGCATTAATGTGAAGCAGTGGGACCATGCTGCCTGCTAAACTACTGTACGAATCCTAAGTGTTCTGGAGACCAGCAGCTGGAGGCTGGAGGCCAGCATCCATACAGCAAAGGGGAAGCATCGCCGCTTCATGGGGGAAAAGGAAGGAAGTCGTGCAAGGCCTGGAGTCATCATTTGTAAAGGGAAAGTCGGGGTGTGCGTGATGCTGTGAGAAGGTTCACCTTTGATTGCACTGCTCCACAGAGCCCTCAGATAAGGCCAATCCTAATGGGCTACCTCGGCTTTAACGGTTAATTTCAGTAAGTCCTGTTTCAAAGGTTTGTCTTTTTTTGCTTCTACCTTCAGTGCCACTGTTTTCCGCTGCAGTGTTTTGACTTCCCAAACCACCTTCTCCAGAGAGAACAATGTATTGCTGAAAATGGGCAGTAGAAGCAAATGCTCTTATTACATTTGACCTATAAAGTATTCAGAGTGACTGCTAGGTGGGAATTAAAATTTAGCTTTCCCCACATAGGATCTTGTTTTGCACCTTATAAAGAGTGTACTAATTGTTAATTAGGTGTTGCTTTTATTTATACAAGCATTCCCAAAGAATTAGATTTGGATTTTGTGTTTATTTGAGTTTGGGGATTTTTTTTTTTTTTACAGTTATCTTATTTAGATTGACTAACATCATACTTACAATAAAAAAAGAAACAGTTGTGCAGTTCATCTTACCGGATATGTCTGGTGAAGTATTCAGAGTTTGATGGACTGCTTTGCTTTTATATAGTTTGGAAGTGATAGCGAAGTTTATTATACCCCATATTAAATGACCTTGTCCTTTTCACTGGGGACATTATCTTACATTTTAGAAAAAGAGGCAGCAAAAGAGTGAACAACAAGACAAGTACATTTGATTCCCCTCATACACCTCCATCTGTTTGTGCTACGCTTTCCTTAAAAATATAAATATACATTTTCTTCACATATACAAAGAAGTTTCCTCTCCTGGCCAAATTTTATTTGTGGTGGTATGATTTATACTAATAATGGAAAAGAGGAAACCTTGTACTTAGAAGTTCAGTGACCACTGTTTTCTTGTTGCAGTCAGTGGTCAAAATTGATCCTGCCCTTAAGTTGATCTTTATGCACAGAATTAGTTATTGTGAACATTACTACTCTTTCCAAAGATTTTCTAATAACTTGGGCCAGAACTGGTTACCGAGGAGCAAGGACCTAATTCCATGCCTCCACACCCTCCCACTGCACCGCACCACACATCTTACCTCACAAGTTCTAACCTAAATCACAGAGGCACGCGTTTCGTGGACTAACCATGACCTCCCCTTGCGGCCCCAGGGGGGTGCTCACGTCCCCTGACACCTCACTTTAGTGCCTCAGCTCGTAGCGGCAGAACTGGGGTGGGGGAGGTTTGTGATCTGGAGCTCAGCACATGCTCGGCAACATGTTTCTCATTTCCTCAGCACTCATGTCTTGCTCTCAGGAATCTGTCGAAAAGGAATAAAAACCACCTGAGAGTCCACATTACCAGATGATGAACTTTTCCCATAGGTTTGAATTGCTTACTTACCTGTCATAAATTAACCACAGCTTCATTTGACCTCCAGATCTTAAGTCTGTTGACAGTTTTCAGCATGACCGAATCGCTCATTTTTTTTGCTTTCAGAAATTGGCTTGGTTCTCTTTAGAGTTGGTGTAAACATGCCATGTAATAAATGATTTCCACTTAATGGTACAACAGAATTATTGCTTTCTTAGATGTATGTGTAGTAAAAGTCAATATACACATTTATATAATTTCTTTCTTCAAAATCTTATACTTAATTTGATATTTCTAAAAATTGCACATGTAAGTCATGTGTATAACATGCTAAAGTACTTTAACTGTGATCTTAAAACTGAATAAAAAATATTTAATAAAAATTTGAAATATTTTAAAGATATTATTCAATTTTTTTTTTTTTTTTTGGTTCACACTACTGGCCATAGTGTATGTGCCTTCAATATACCATATTTGCTAAAAACAGTAGGGAAAATACTTTAATACAAATAAGGCCTTTCAACTATTTTACAGTACCAAATGATGGTCTCCCCTAAACTTTACCTGAGATTCACCATTGTATGAGCAGCCTTGGTTGCTTTTTCCTAACGTGTGGAGCAGAAATCAGCCCTACAGAAGAAGGAAAACATGCTTCAGTCTGCTGCGCAGGAGGAGAGGCTCCTTGGGAAAGTGTGACCTGCCTGAGCATACCATCTTTCCCCGAACTATAATAAAAGGATGGAAATAGTATCGTTAAGACTGTAGTATAAACTCAGGCCTCAAGTTTGGTGAATATGATGTTCCTGAACCTTAGAACCTTGGATATGCTTTTTTTTTTTTTAATCCTTTGGATTGGCACACAATTGGCACAGAATTGTGCGCATGCACGCACAGTGTATAAATACATATGTAGTATAATTATGTCACAGCCGTTGCATTCAGACAGACTTGGCTCCAAAGTGTGGCTCCACCCGTTTACTGCTGGGTTTCTTAACCTCCCTGAATCACTTCACTAACCTAAATGATGGTGGTTAATAATAACTTCTTAACACCACTACTGGGATGAAAAGGAAATACATATGAAAATGTTGGCATGGGGCCTGTAACGGAAATGCCCATTAAGTGGTAATTGTTGACTGTATTATATTTATTCCACTGGAAGGTTGACATGTTAGTGTATTCAAAAGAGATGCTAAGTATAACTTCGTCTTCAGAATGAACTAGGGTCCTGATGCTTTAGGGATAAGCTGTTTGGATTTGATGTTGTGGAAAACTCACGGTAAGTTAAATTCACATAGCTAACTCATACTTGTATATGTAGCACTATAAGATTTTTCTGTAAAATCTATCTGCCTAATGAATTACATTTTCTAATACTCCAGCACACTTCCTTTGAATTATTGAGAATAAAATGTATTGGGGGAATATAAATTCTGTTAGGAAAAAGGGTGATAATATGCATATGTGTGTGGTTTTATGACCCTACATATACAATCACATCTGTCCTTTTGGGTAGAACATGAAATCTCTTGCAAGGAACAATAAAATGGTTCTTATCAATAAGTGAGCTAAAAGTAATACTACTGACTCTATTCCATGCATATTGAACAAAGGTAAAGTTGCTGATCATAATGTATCAGAAACCTTGTCACCTTTTTGAAATATGGAAATTTTCAAATATATGCAAAGATAGAGTGGCTAGTGTACTGAACTCCACGTACCCATCACCCAACCTCAAGCACCTGCATCTCCTCAATTGCTTCATCTGTATTTCACCCATTTTCCTCCATTTCATCCCCCAACCCCAGGTACGTATATCCCAGAAGTGTGATTTCATGTATAAATACTTCAGATAGTCTTTAAAAACATATATTTTGATATGCACAAATGTTCATTTTAAGTATCACCTCCTCATGATTGCAAAAGTATGTTTCTTGTCCAGAGCAAAAGGAATTCATGAGCCACAGCACTGCTGGAGTGAAGATCATTTGGAATTAGAAAACACTGTTCAGATTAGGTATCTCTGTATTTGACATTTTTAATTTACAGTTTCTAAACAGATTTTAAGAAAGACGGCCTTTTCTTAGCATGTTACTTATTTATTTAATTTATTTAGGTCTTGCTTTCTATGATTTTGTTGTAGTTAATGTCTAAAAAGGCCCAAGGGCTAAAATTTACAACTATATAAAACTTTTATAAAGTTTTCCCTCCAACCCTGTCCCTGCTGCATTTTCTGTCTCAGACTTTTAAGAGTGAAATCTGTTCTTGTAGGAGAGAGGTAGAGACAAAATTTTAGATGAACTCTGGAAGGCAGGTTGCCAAAGACTTTAAAAATCTGCAATCCTGGGTCAACAGGCCAGAAATTAAAGCATAAAGTGAAATCCCTTGCTGGAAGAGATAAAATGATAATTCCTACTTTAAGGTTCATCTACTCGGCGATCCCTTCCCCTAGAGAATTTCACAAAAGGTCATTTTGTCTCAGGATTGTGTGTTACAAAGTCAGAAGAGAAAATGTGGGGATTGAAACTTTCTTGAGAATGATGGAGGGTGAAAGGGGGAAAGGGAAATTTCATACAAACAGGCCTTTAGAGTTCAGTGTCTAAAAGTCAAAATGGTTTTGAAGCCAAAGTCAAATGGTTTTAAAGCCAGCATGGAAATATTTCCAAGAAATATGCTTGAGTATAATTTCTTGATTTTTTTCTACTATTGGGCATCATATCTGTGGTGCTTATGAAAGACATTAAACAGATAACAATTCATATCTTCCAGAAATAAACATATGAAAGCACTGAAAAAATACATTAAAAACAATTAAAATATACTCAGAAGATACAAAAATAGGTAATAATTTGCCATCTAATATGAAGCATCTATTTGAAATATATTTAATAGAAAAGCAAAATTGATATAATTAAAAAAATTTTTTTTCCTTGGAGATATAATCTTTAAGATAAATACTGGAGAAGTTTAGATGGAGTTTTACAAAATAACTTTAAAGTTTCACTTCTCCCATACTGTATCTTGGCTTAGGTATTTATAGCAATATATTAAAAATAAAGGTGATACTCTGACAAGTTCTCAGAAACCTAAACCCCTCTTGTAAACGGAATATGAAGTACTTAACACACCAATCCTAGCCTCACCTGTATTAAACCTGTATTGTGTATCAGTCAAAATCAAAACTGTGTTGTTAGAATACAACGCCTTAAAAACAGTGCTTCATCCACTTCTCTGTTTTCAGAGCCCGTGAAAATTAGTTCACCTCACTTGCTTTGGCTCCAGAAGAGTTCTTTACCCATACGGCACGTCCATTAAATTGCTGTCATGCTCTTACAACAATCCAGTCGTTCCACAAATCGGTGGATGCCTGCTATTGGACCGCTAAGCATCAACAAGACAGTCTTCTGAGGATATATAATCTAGTGGGGGTTAGAAATGGTCCACTGAAATACAATAGAGATGAGGTTGGGCATGGAAATCAAAGACTGTCAGAAAGAAGTTACATATAAGTGCATGTGAAACTTGATAATCTGCATTTTGAAGACTAAAAAAATTGGGTGTGTTACTGTTCTACTTTAAAAGAATGAAATTCTTTTAATTTCTCAGATCTCTGAGAATGACAAAAATGTGATAAAAGCCTTTGGGGACGATCCATGATGCAGCATATGTTTCTTTTATGTGTGTCCCAGGGTATGGAACCTCCCAGCTCTGCTAATTCCAGGACTGATGTGCAGTTAGATAGCACATCGGCTACAACCTTGCCATGATGGCTGGAGAATATCCGAAATCGCAAGATCAAGCAGCACAGTTTAAGCATTTGGCCTTAGGGTTAGAGAGGTAATCCTGGAGCCAGATAATATGACTCCCCGACTTTCTTTTCCTTCTCCGTGGGCTATGCATCTTTTCCCTACCTTAGTCCCAGCTCTTACATCTTGCTGAGACAGCACACTTTCCCACTTCCACATCCTCCCTACTCAAAAGCTGTTTTCTGTTTTCCCTTTCTTTTTTCTTCTCCACTGAGAATATCTGTAAGGTTTTTATGGCTGGGTGAATGACTCAAGAAGTGCTTTGCTCCAAGGAACTATTGGGAAAGATTCTTGTTTTTTGATGTGTGCTGCCACCATTTCAATTTGCGTCTCAATCGGGCACGTGAGTCTTTTGCTAATCCTCAGCCTTTAGAAAGGAAGAACCTATTCTTACCCAGAACTCTTCAGCATTACTTCCCATGTATTGAAGGCCATGAATCTAATTTTTAAGCTAAATATTTACCCCAGTACGGCCAAATCAAGATCCCCATTTTAGGGATTGATAGTTAAAGGAATTCTTTAACTCCAAAATCATCTGCTTTAGGAATTAGGATTACCTCTTAGGTATGGAAACTGCCTTGTAATTTATGTCTGAATTCAGAAAAGTTCTAGAACTTTAAAGAGTTTAATTCAAAGTTCATCAGGCCTCTGTGTGTGGCCCTCAAAGGCTTAAGTCAGTGGGATCTGTGTTGCCCAAAAGTCTTCACTGGTCTTCCTCTAACCCACATCCCAAAGGTCTGACTTCAAATGAGTGGGTCACATATGGAACAACATTTCCTGAGTGGCTAGCGTGTGCCAAGGACCGTGGCTGAAGCAACAGCGAAGACAAGGGTCTTCAAACGCTGGCACCAGCCCACCTGGTGTGACCCCTGAAATTCGAAGGGGAATGCAGAGAGGTTGTCTCTCTTACGCATGCCACATTCCTCCCTAGGGACACCATTCAAACTGGAATCAGACCAAGAACTTTTTCTTCTGTGTATGGGCATTTATCCATGTGGATTACTATTTTGGCATTCCTCTTTCACTCCTACACACACATCCAATATTCCATATGCCTTCTTTGAAAAAAAAAAAACTGGTTGTCTGGTCTGGGTGTGCACTCTTCTCTTCCGAGTCGCCTTTGTGTGACATTCTTGCCTGCTCCCCCTACGACCTGCTCCTCAGCCAAAGATCTATTTTAGACAGAATCTGTCCCAGCTTTTGAGCCTACCGCAGACAGCAGCGTCAGTAATTGGTGGTGGCGGGATGAACTGAGTCACAAATTAGCTGATGAATAATATTTCCTGGGGAAGAGCAGCCCTTCACCTGCAGCCAAAGACAAGGCAGAGCCAGCCAAGTGGCAAGATTGCACAGCGGGCGGGGCCCTGGGAGATGCCCGAGTCACGGAGCAGGGAACCGATTTTCCTCAGCGGCTCACCTTTCCCTGCTGAAGAGCGCTGACTGCCATCACAATCCGCCAAGTCTTGGAACAGAGCCACGTTTTCTGAGATTCAACTGCTACAGATGAGCAACGCAGTTTACACTTCTTGGTCCCTTTTCTTTGCTTCCTAGTCAATTATATATTAAGGTTAAAACTTTTTAACTTGAATGTCAGCCTCATATGAGCTTAAACCATTTACAGGTATACCTCAGAGGTATTGTGGATTCGATTCCAGACCGCTGCAATAAAGCGAGTCCACAAGAGTTTTCTGATTTCTCAGTGCCTATACAAGTTATGTTTACACTATACTGTAGTCTATTAAATGTGCAAAGGCATTATGTCAAAAAAAAAAGACATACCTTAATTTAAAAATACTTTATTGATAAAAAATGCTGATCATCAACTGAGCCTTCAGTGAGTCGTAGCAACGTCAAAGATCACTGATCGCAGATCACCATAACAAATATAATAATGAAAAAGTTGGAACTATTTTGAGAATTTCCAAAATGTGACACAGGGACACGAAGTGAGCAAATGCTCTTGGAAAAAAATGGTGCCAATAGACTTGTTCTAGACGTAAGGTTGCCACAAACTTACAATTTGTTAAAAATGCATAATCTGTGAAGTGCAATAAAATGAGGTACGCCTATACCTTCAAAACTTACCATATACACACTCTGTTCTCAGTTTGAAAATCAGGCAGAAGCGTGATCCATTTTCATGTAAATTTTTACGGCTGTTTTTTAAAAATAAAGCTAGTGTATTATAGCACTTATATTACAGTTATTACCCAATATGTTTGAATAGAATTATATGTGCTTCAAATTCATTCCACAGCCTAATCCACTTTTTTTTTTTTTAGCTTTAAAAGAATATGATTTTTTCCCAACTGCCCCATGAGCTATCAGTTTAACTGAGCAATCTCTGCTACAATGTTGTATAAACCTAATCGTGTTCATTTCTACAGAGCCCTCGTTTTCTTTGTCATTCATACCAGGTAAGTGTGACTCAGTTTATAAATCATTTGCAGTGTCTACTCTTGATCCTTGCACTTCTTATACCCAAGTTGGGGGCCTATTTCTAAGGCAACGTCAGAGTTCTGAATGTCGGGCTCCGTCCCAGATCAACAGGCTCACCATCGCCCTGCTGCAGGGCCTCCAGGGAACCAGAGAGCGAAAGGAGCTACCAGACAGCCAGAGTTCATTTTTACTTTCCACTTGGCTATGATGATGAGCCAGAGAATATTCTCCTGAGAGATGGCTGAGACCGAGTCTATTTCAAATGACTTCTAAAGGACAATGCTGTCATCGCATACTTGAGGAAATTGCCTGCTGTACAGAGGGAGAGAAGCCACTTTCTGAAATGTGATAGCAAAGCATAACTGTAAAATGAAAGCAATTTAAATGTATTACTGGACAAAAACCATTAGCCCAATGAACATAAATAACCTTACCGAGGAAGGGCACTGTTTCCAGATAACTGCTCCCTTAGTTTGGAGGAAATTTCTCTCTTACTGGAAGGCCTCTGAGTGTCATTTAGGGGGTTGCAACTGAAACATGTTATCAAAGAGTCAGATTTTTTCCACTTGTGTAAACAACCCCATTGGAATTACTGTGACATTTTTGCAGGCAGGGAAGCCAATAACAACTGGTATAACCAGAACCAGGCAATTTTGCTTTCTGAAAGAAGGGTTGTCAAGTCATGATTATTTCTCTCAGATGCTGCCAAATTCCTATGGACATCACCTACACTATTAACCACTCCATTAAATTCTTTGTAGTGCTAATGCTGTCTTTGTTTAATCTGATTCAGCCAAGAACAAGAAGAAAGGAAACTTTAAATCTCTAGGCTCAGGAAAGACGTGAAGCTGGAGACCCTGACACTGCCTTAGGCTGGACCTGAGCATCCAGGTGGGCAGAAGTTGACATGTGGGTCCCTGTGCATGGGTGATGTCATTGGGATTATCTATAGCGCAGAGTTACCATCATGGTTCCTTTACTACTAGTGATACACTGAAAGAGTTTATGCAGCTTCCTAATGTGTCATGAGTCTCAAAGTGTGGTACCCACCTCCGGAGAGGCTGAGACTAGAGTAAAATGGAGATCAGCAACCCCTAGTAGATGTTCTCACTCACAAATAAGCCAAAATGCAGTATGTCAGCTCACAAAAATAGAGAGGTTTCACTTTTTCATTTTGGTATTGTTTGTCATGGGTTGTTTTTGTTTTGCCAAAGGAGGAGAGAGAGTTTCTAGGACAATCACCTTGAACTCTAAAAAAAAAAAAACTTTTTGAAATCTCTTGTCTCAACATAGCTGCACTCCAGTGGGATCTGGACCACAGACACCCCAAGATGGAGGCTGAGAGCTGGTGGAGTCACCCCATGGAGGGCAGGAAAACTTTTCCCTCCTTCCCTCTAGGCTCTTTGGATGACCTAATTATTAAATTGACATAGAACAGATTAACAGGAGAAAACCAAATTTAATTTGGTATATAGGAGAATTCATTAAAAAATATGAAACTCAAAGAAGTGACCAAAGCAGTCCGCTTTTATACCTTTTAGACAAATAATAAATTTGTGAAGAATCGGCAAGGTAAAGAAGTTTAGGCTCGGGGTAGTAAATTAGTGAAGACAAGGCTTGCCTTGTCTTATTAGGGTAACAAGGTTTGTTTACACAGACTTCTCAGCCCTGAAGTCCCTATCTATAGTGGTAAGGATGTCTCTTCCTCCCAGTATAGAGAGGGTACTTTTCACTTGGGAGATATATTTCCTGCTTTCTGGGGAACAAAGGAGGGTCAGAGTGTCCTTCTTGTACTGGCTATCTTGACTTTAATTCAAAACAATCAATATGCCAAAGTGGCATGTTTGGGGTGGCCTGCCCTGAACCCCATCATCCACTGAGGGATGTGAGATAGGGAATGCTAGATGTGGGATCTCTGAAAACCAGGACACTCTTTAATATAAATCTTTAGCTCACTGCAGGCAGAAAACAGACATCTCCAGGAATCAGACAGTCCAGTGGGAAGGAGAGGGAGTTTTTTTTTTTTTTTTTTAATTTATCTTTATTTATTTATTTGGTTGCACCAGGTCTTAGTTGCGGCTCGCCAGCTGCTTAGTTGTGGTATACGAACTCTTAGTTGCAGCATGCATGTGGGATCTAGTTCCCTGACCAGGGATCGAACCCGGGCCCCCTGCATTGGGAGCGCAGAGTCGTAACCACTGGGCTACCAGGGAAGTCCCTGAGAGGGAGTTATTTTGTACAGCCCTGTAACACTTAGCAAGTACAGTGCCAACACACCACAGGCAGCCCCCAAATCCCATTGATCAGGGCAAAGCTTTCCCCACTCTGTACACTGAACCCCTACATAACCAGAATCAAATCACCTCACCTGTTTGTTTCCTCTCTAATGTGGGCATTATAACATCTGCTTCCAGGCGTCATTTTTTGTGGATGCAATGAGATACAACATTTGAACAAGTTTTGTAAATTCTAAAATTCTATAATACTTAAAAAATTAGGAAACTTTAAGAGAATAAAAAGACTAGCCATAGAATGTGAGAAAATATTTACAAACACATATCTGATAAAGGACTTGTATTCAAACTCTGCAAAGAACTCTTAAAACTCAACAATAAAAAAGCAACCCAATTAAGAAGTGGGCAACGGGATTCCCTGGTGGCGCAGTGGTTGAGAGTCCGCCTGCCGATGCAGGGGACACGGGTTTGTGCCACGGTCCGGGAAGAACCCACATGCCACGGAGCGGCTGGGCCCGTGAGCCATGGCCGCTGAGCCTGTGTGTCCGGAGCCTGTGCTCCGCAACGGGAGAGGCCGCAACAGTGAGAGGCCCGCATACCACACACACACAAAAAAAGAAGTGGGCAATAGATTTGAACAGACTCCACACAAGAGGTGATAGAGAATATACAGATGGCAAATAAGCATATGAAAAGATGCTCAACATCTTAAGTCATTAGGGACTTGCAAATTAACACAAGATACCACTATATTCCTATTAGAATAACCAAAATCCAAAAGACTGACAACACCAAATGCTAACAAGTGCGTGGAGTAACTAGAGAACTCTTGCTGGTGGGAATGCAAAATGGTACAGCCACTTTGGAACAGTTTGGCAGTTTCTTACAAAGCTAAACATAGGCTTACCACATGATCCAACAATTGTCCCCTTAGGTGTTTACCCAAATGAGTTGAAAACTTATATGCATGCAAAAACCTGCACATGAATGTTTATAGAAACTAAACAAACAAACAAATTATTGTCAAAAACTGGAAGCAACCAAGTTGTCCTTTGATTGGAAATGGATAAAGAAATGTGGTACAACCATACAGTGGAATATTATTCAAGGATAAGAAATGAGTTATCAAGGCACAAAAAGATATGGAGGAACTTAAATGCATATTGCTAAGTGAAGGAAGCCAATCTGAAGAGGCTACAGACTGTATAATTCCAACTATGTGACATTATAGAAAAGGCAAAACTATGGAGACAGTAAAAAGATCAGTGGTTGGGGAAGGTGAATAGGTGAAACACAGGGAATATTTAGGTAGTGAAACTCTTCTACATGATACTGTAATAATGGATTCATGATGTTATGAATTTGTTAAAATCCATTGAATCTGCATGAGAAAAGTGAACTCTTATGTAAATGATGAATTTTAGTGAATATGTCAATATTGGTTCACCAATCGTAACAAAGTCACCACACTAATGCAAGATATTAATGATGGGAAAACTGGGGGAGGGAAGTGCAGAGGGGATTTATTGGTATTTTCTGTACTTTCTGCTCAATTTTTCTGTAAACCTAAAACCAGTACAAATAATAAAGTCTACTAATTAAATAAAAATTAGAATAGCTCCTCCGCCTGTCTACTTCTCAGATATCACCAAAAAGGAACAGTTAGGTGGCTAAAAGCCCTTGTTAATTTTTTCATCAGCATTTTTCTGTTTACTAAAGTAATTAAATGGGAAAAAACCCACTTTTCCTCCTTCTGGGACTCAACAAGGCTAATTTTTTTTTTCCTATTTTGAATGGGAAAAAACAAGTCATTGGTAAATTTTTCCTTTTCCTGAATGGGCCTATATACAAAAAAGATTGCTAAAAACTGCATGAAATGAAAATAAGAAAGCTCTCCTCTGAAAGGGATACCTACCCCATTTTATGCGAGTGCTCCTGCTTGCTTCCAAATATAAAAGAGTGTTTTAAAAACTACAGTTGTCAGAAAGTCCTGATGCCCCTCAAAGGAGAAGTAGTTGTGCCTTGTCCTGTTTGACTAAACTACTTCAGTATTTTAGATTTGGAAAAAAATGACTTACAAACTTCACTACTATTTTGCATCAGGTTTGGCAAAGTGACGTATATTAGGACCTGGAAAAGAAAATCTGTGGACTTCCCTGATGGTGCAGTGGTTAAGAATCCGCCTGCCAATGCACGGGCATGGGTTCAAGCCCTGGTCTGGGAAAATCCCACATGCTGCAGAGCAACTAAGCACATGCACCACAATTACTGAGCCTGCGCTCTAGAGCCTATGAGCCACAACTACTGAGCCCACGTGCCACAACTACTGAAGCCCATGCTCCTAGAACCCGTGCTCTCCAACAAGAGAAGCCACCGCAATAAGAAGCCCTTGCACAGCAAGGAAGAACCAACGCAGCCAAAAATAAATAAGTAAATTAATTAATTAATTTTAAAAAATCTGAGAATGAATCTATCTTGAGAGGCGATAGACCTTCACTCTCTCACCAATTCATTTATCCATCCTCTCAGCAAATAACTGAGGATGGGGCTTGAGGTGTATGTGAGAGATACTGTAACAGGAGGAAAGGTCTCATTTCTGCCATCAGCAAAATCACAATCTGCAGGGAGGCTGGGAAGACAGAAATTTGAGAACTATGATATAAAATACGAATCCTTTTAATGCCAGAGGGGTACAGTGGAAGGAGCCAGGAAGGCTTCCCAGAGGAGAGGACTAAATTAAGCCTGGAATCAGGATGAGTCATCTGAACTCTATTCCCCGACCCAGGAAATCAAAAGGAATATTGCAGACTGGCACATCCTTCACCTTGCAACGGGAACTAGCTTCTGTTTCATTGCTGCAGGAAGCAGACCGTGGCATAAGGAGAGAGAGAAGGCAGGGATGGATTTCCCAGTGAGCACAAATGTTACAAAATTTGATAATTCACTCCTATTTTCCTTACAATGTTTTAGGCTTTTTACAGTGTTTCAGCTGACAATGCTAAAATCCAAATCACATTTACTTAAGTAGATTTTTGTAATAAAATCATTTATGGTCTTCAGCAATGCTAAATTAGAAATCGTAATCACTCTCTGAATTTTTGTAAGAAAAGTACTGATTCTTTTGCCTTTGTATATCTCATCCTGTTCTTCAACATTATTTGCCCATGGCCATCTGCACTTCAGTGCATTGGCCCTGGTGTAATGGTTTAGGGGTAGACCCAATATAGGGGCAACTTGTTTGCATTACAAACTGACCCTTACTTGAGGCGCTGGATTACCCAAGAAAAAAACTCAGGATATTCTTAAGGCATTAACAAGGCTGGGGCACCAAAGGAAACAGTTTTGAAATAATTTGACATTTGATACTATATTAGTTAAGTCCCAGCAGGAAATAAATGGCACAATTGAATTGGGCAAATTTGAGTTTAATAAGAGAATTGTTTAACAAGGAATAGGGGAACCACAAAAGATGGTGCAATGTCCTTGGGCTAGTAACAGTGGGCCCGGTGACCCCTGTCTATCCCAGGCCTGAAGGGTCTAGGTCCTGGAAGGGTGACCTACACCTGGAGACACAGAGAACTAGGGGGAAAGAGCAGGTAATAGGATCACCGTCAGCCCACGGTGACAAGGCTTCACTCTCCTCCTACTCGTCTCATCTCCTGCTCTGTTTCCCATTGGCCAGACCCTACTGGAAGCCAAGAGCAAGAGAACCTGTTGGAACAATCAGTCCATTTAGCCTCCCAGGACACAGAGCAGGTCAGAGAGAAGTGGAGAGTGGAAGAGGGCGGCAAAGGGAAGATACCCAGCATAGGATGTTTATGTAGTCATTGATGGCACCCCAAATGTCTTGATTTCTTTTTTTTTTTTTTTGCGGTACGCGGGCCTCTCACCGCTGTGGTCTCTCCCGTTGCAGAGCACAGGATCCGGACGCGGAGGCTCAGCGGCCATGGCTCACGGGCCCAGCCGCTCCACAGCATGTGGGATCTTCCCGGACCGGGGCACCAACCCGCGTCCCCTGCATCGGCAGGCGGACTCTCAACCACTGTGCCACCAGGGAAGCCCTGATTTCTTTTATATCTTAGTATATTATTTTGAAATATATGGTAAAGGAGCAACCACAATTTTATTTCAAGCTCTAGGCCTCTAAAAGTCTCAGTTGGCCCTCCCCTTTTGGAGCATCTGACTTGAAAAGTAAGGGTGTTATATCTTGGTCGATTTCAGTGAGCTCCAGCCAAGAATATCAAAGGCTCCTAAGGAGGGACCATATGTTTTGCTCAGCTGAGTTCACTATGTTCTGACCTTGAGAAGAGCTGGGCTGTTAGCCTGAAGGGTAGGAAGAGCCATAACTTGCTCATCAGGCCAGCCACACATGTGCCCTGCCACCTGCCCCTGTGTCAGTCTGGTCGGCACATTTCAGGCCTGGTAGGAGTAGAGAGACACATAATTCAGGAGGCAAGTTGCCCCACACAGCCAATTTAGAAAAAATTCAGGGTCAGTACATGATACCCCAGTGGATTTTTCCAGGGGAATGTTTGTGGTTATTTAATAATATTGATGTCTCCCAGTGGATCTCAGCAGTTAAACGCAGCAGAGCATTTTCATCTGTACTTGGTACCAAAACAGAGAGTTTGTATTTACATATTTGAGTTAAACATATCTTGTGTTCGTAGAGCATTAAATGAGGTTCACATTGTCCCACAGCTGCACTCTTTAGGGAGCTGGAATGTGTCTTCAATATTAGTCAACAAACCTTAGAAAACATTTGAATGGGAATCAGGACCGTGTCAGCTCCTCAAAGGGGCCCTTGAGTTGGAGAACGGGGAAGATGAACTCCGGTGGTGGGGATGGCACGGAAGGCGCGGATCTCAGGGATATCCTGGCTGTTATTCTTGCTCCTGCTCATTTCACCATCGACGGCCCGCACTGTCCCGGGACAGAGGCTGCAACTCCATCTAGTCAAGTCTCCCTTGAATTCCTAGAAAACGCCTATCTGACCTGTTGACACTGGCCTTGCACACTTGACTCCACTTTCCTCTCTTAACCTGGCCTCTAAATTCAGAAACTATGTCCTAATGTCTTGAAAGGGAGGGCAATTCACCAAAACAGGAGCTGAGCCATTGACCATGTGCCAGAGGTGCCCGAGTTGGTACCATCCTCTGTATCTGTAGTGTCCCCACTTCCTCCCCCTTGTTTAAACCACGGGGACACTGTGTGCCAGCTGAGGTGCGAGGTGCTCCAGTCCCCAGACCAGGGAAGGGGCTGGACCAACACCCCACCATCTTTCCTATACTGACCACGCAGCGCTCTGAGCCGTTTCTGGCTAAAGAGTCTGGGGGTCAAGAGTGCTTCATCTAATGGGCCTCATGCAGGTTAAGAGGAAATTAGAGTGCCAACCAACTGAGACCATACGTTTTCATCAGTGGCGTGGGCCTGGCCTGAGGCAGCTGGCTTGAAGGAAGGGACTGGGAAGATGCGATGTGTGTTATCCAGAGGCTTGGCAGTGACATAGCACGACGGAAAGGAAGGTAGTGAGGGTCTGGTGGGGGCAGTCTGGTGGGAGCCAGAGATGAGATTACAAATACTAAACACCGCCCTCTGCCTGTTCCTGCCCGCCTCAATCCTGCCCGCCCAGGCCTCTTCCAGTACTGTTCTGTGCAAGGGAGGGGAGAGGAGAGGGGACCCCTGTCATTGCAGTTTGAGGCCTGGGCCCAGCGAGAATGTCAGAGTGTCACTTCAAGACTATGTGCGTGGCAGCAGCAGCGCTCGTGTCCCACCCAACTGGGGCGGGGAAATGCCATTGTGATACTAGGCCTTGGGGGGTTATTGGGGAGATGCTATATCACTGTCACTTTCTAGGGCCCAGAGACATGATCTGGGCCAACATCGTCCAACCCTCCTCCCCAAAGAGGAAGACGCATACTGGAGAAACAGCCCTGCGCCCTAGCCCCTGGCCTCGCTCTCCCAGCCTTGGAAGCCCCCAGGGACCAAGTAGCCAATCCTCACCACCCCTTGAGAAGAACATCCACCTCCACAAACACTCCTGCTGTTCCCATAGCCGTTAATAACCGGATTCCCCCAAATCTGGAGGTATGACCTCGCAGCTCATCGCCCTTGACCCTCAGCAGCGTTCCCTCGGCTGAGCCCTCTGCCTTCACCGCCTTCTCTCCTTTGACATTCGTGACCTCCAGCTTCCCACTCCTCCTACCTGCCTGGCTGAGCCTGCTCCGTCGCCTTCACTGGTTCCTCTAGGTTATTCAGGCCTTATGGTCACGACCCGCCTACCACCAAATCAGCGCCCGAGGCTGCTGCATAACAATCTCCTTCCTTGATTAGAACATCTTAATTATGCTCTAGAAATTTGCTTAAACAGATTAATCATTCTTGAGGACAAATTTAGAAGCTGTGCTTGCTGGGGGATCTGCTCTGACTATCCTCTGGGAAATTCTGGTTATACCTGCCTGTGCGGCCCTTGCCAGAGCCTTGGGTGCAGCTGGGACTTGGACCCTGGCTGAAAGCTATACGCCACCCCTGCTGCTTCTTTCCCCTCCTCTGGGCCAGCAAAGTGGGCTCTAAAAGTGGAGTTAACCCCTGGAGATTGAGAACAGGGGTCTCGGTGGCTTCTTTCCCTTCTGGAATACTGTCAGCATTGTGAGGAGTGAATCTGGGCTCCTCTTCCACGAAATTAAAGTCTCAGTCCATTTACTTGTGGCAACCTGGACCCACACTGGTTCTCATTAGAATCCCTAGGCTTTACGGACATTGGTGCCTCATCCCAGACCAACTTAGAATCTCTGCGATGGGGCATCTGTAGTCTGAAAGGACCCATGTGGTGGTTCCAATGGACAGCCAGGTGAGAACCACAGCGACATCTGAGAATCAGCAGATGTTTTACTTCTGTGCACATAAATGGGGGGAGTCAGCCCCAGAATCCTTTGGACCTGAGGACAGATCTGATACTCATGGAAAACAAAGTATGAGCTCATCTACCCAAAGTGGGTGTTCACAAACCCCTGAAGCTGGGAAGGCAGTGTTTCATGATGGTTACAAGCCAGAGCTTTGTATCAGACTACACGGATTTAAGTGTAGTTCTATCATTTCCTAGCTCTGTGACCCTGGGTAAGCTACCTCACCTCTCTGAGCCTCAGTCTTCTCACAAAGCCTGTACCAACTTCATAGAACTGTAGAGGACTGTGGATAAAATTATACAAGAGCTTAGAATAGTGGTATATAGAGGCATAGAGTAAGCGCTCTGTAAAAGTTAGCTAACGTTATTTTCCTCATGATTCTCTTCGACATCACCATTTGGCTCAAGGATAGAACAGAAAGTTCATAAGAAACCAGGTCAGTAGACTTTTTCTGCTGTATTTTCGGAATTCTCCAGGAAACCAGAACCAAAGTAAAATATTATATACATACACACATATATATATATGTATATATATATGTATATATATATATTAAACATCTTTATTGGAGTATAATTGCTTTACAATGGTATGTTAGTTTCTGCTTTATAACAAAGTGAATCAGCTATATGTATACATTTATCCCCATATCTCCTCCCTCTTGACTCTCCCTCCCATCCTCCCTATCCCACCCCTCTAGGTGGTCACAAAGCACAGAGCTGATCTCCCTGTGCTATGCAGCTGCTTCCCACTAGCTATCTATCTTACATGTGGTAGTGTATATAAGTCCATGCCACTCTCTCACTTCATCCCAGCTTACCCTTCCCCTTCCCTGTGTCCTCAAGTCCATTCTCTATGTCTGTACCTTTATTCCTGTCCTGCCCCTAGGTTCTTCAGAACCATATTTTGTTTTTAGATTCCATATACATGCGTTAGCATACAGTATTTGTTTTTCTCTTTCTGACTTACTTCACTCTGTATGACAGACTCTAGGTCACTACAAATAACTCAATTTTGTTTCTTTTTATGGCTGAGTAATATTCCATTGTATATATGTACCACATCTTCTTTATCCATTCAACTGTCAATGGGCATCTAGGTTGATTCCATGTCCTGGCTATTGTAAGTAGTGCTGCAATGAACATTGGGGTACATGACTCTTTTTGAATTATGGTTTTCTCAGGGTAGATGCCCAGTAGTGGGATTGCTGGGCCACATGATACCTCTATGTTTAGTTTTTTAAGGAATCTCCATACTGTTCTCCATAGTGGCTTCATCAATTTACATCCCCACCAAGAGTGCAAGAGGGTACCCTTTTCTCCACACCCTCTCCAGCATTTATTGTTTGTAGATTTTTTGATGATGGTCATTCGGACTGCTGTGAGGTGATACCTCATTGTAGTTTTGATTTGCATTTCTCTATGATTAGCGATGATTAGTGACGTTGAGCATCCTTTCTTGTGTTTGTTGGAAATCTGTATATCTTCTTTGAAGAAATGTCTGTTTAGATATTCTACCCATTTTAGGATTGGGTTGTTTGTTTTTTTGATATTGAGCTGCATGAGCTACTTGTAAATTTTGGAGATTAATCCTTTATCAGTTGCTTCATTTGCAAATATTTCCTCCCATTCTGAGGGTTGTCTTTCCATCTTGTTTATGGTTTCCTTTGCTGTGCAAAAGCTTTTAAGTTTTATTAGGTCCCATTTGTTTATTTTTGTTTTTATTTCTCTAGGAGGTGGGTTAAAAAGGATCTTGCTGTGATTTATGTCAAAGAATGTTCTTCCTATGTTTTCCTCTAAGAGTTTTACAGTGTCTGGCCTTACGTTTAAGTCTTTAATCCATTTTGAGTTTATTTTTCTGTATCGTGCTAAGAAGTGTTCTAACTTCATTCTTTTTCATGTAGCTGTCCAGTTTTCCCAGCATCACTTATTGAAGAGGCTGTTTTTTCTCCATTGTATATTCTTGCTTCTTTTATCAAAGATAAAGTGACCATATGTGAGTGGGTTTATCTCTGTGATTTCTACCCTGTTCCATTGATCTACATTTCTGTTTTTGTGCCAGTACCATACTGTCTTGATTACTGTAGCTTTGTAGTATAGTCTGAAGTCAGGGAGCATGATTCCTCCAACTCCATTTTTCTTTCTCAAGGTTGCTTTGGCTATTTGGGGTCTTTTGTGTTTCCATACAAATTGTAAAATTTTTTGTTCTAGTTCTGTGAAAAATGCCACTGGTAGTTTGACAGGGATTGTGCTGAATCTGTAGATTGCTTTGGGTAGTATAGTTATTTTCACAATGTTGATTCCTCCAATTCAAGAACATGGTATATCTCTCCATCTGTTTGTATCATCTTTAATTTCTTTCATTAGGGTCTTATAGTTTTCTGCATACAGGTCTTTTGTCTCCTTAGGTACGTTTATTCCTAGGTATTTTATTCTTTTTGTTGCAGTGGTAAATGGGAGTGTTTCCTTAATTTCTCTTTCAGATATTTCATCATTAGTGTATGGGAATGCAAAAGATTTCTGTGCATTAATTTTGTATCCTGTGACTTTACCAAATTCCTTGATTAGCTTTAGTAGTTTTCTGCTACCATCTTTAGGATTCCTATGTATAGTATCATGCCATCTGCAAACAGTGACAGCTTTACTTCCTCTTTTCCAATTTGGATTCATGTTATTTCTTTTCCTTCTCTGATTGCTGTGGCTAAAACTTCCAAAACTATGTTGAATAATAGTGGTGAGAGTGGGCATCCTTGCCTTGTTCCTGATTTTAGAGGAAATGGTTTCAGTTTTTCACCATTGAGAATGATGTTTGCTGTGGGTTTGTCATATATGGCCTTTACTACATTGAGGTAGGTTCCCTCTATGCCCATTTTCTGGAGAGTTTTTATCATGAATGGGTATTTAATTTTGTCAAAAGCTTTTTCTGCATCTATTGAGATGATCATATGGTTTTTGTTCTTTAATTTGTTAATACCGTGTATCACATTGATTGATTTGCATATATGAGGAATCCTTGCAACCCTGGGATAAATCCCACTTGATCATGGTGTATGATCCTTTTAATGTGTTGTTGGATATTGTTTACTAGTATTTTTTTTTTTTTTTTTTTTTTTTGCTGGCCTCTCACTGTTGTGGTCTCTCCTGTTGTGGAGCACAGGCTTCAGACACACAGGCTCAGTGGCCATGGCTCACGGGCCCAGCCACTCTGCAGCAAGTGGGATCTTCCTGGACTGGTGCACGAACCCGCGTCCCCTGCATAGGCAGGCAAACTCTCAACCACTGCGCCACCAGGGAAGCCCTGTTTGCTAGTATTCTGTTGAAGATTTTTGCATCTATGTTCATCCATGATACAGGTTTTTAATTTTCTTTTCTTGTGATATATTTTTCTGGCTTTGGTACATGGGTGATTGTGGCTTCGTAGAATGAGTTTGGGAGTGTTCCTTCCTGTGCAATTTTTTGAACAGTTTGAGAAGGATGGGTGTTTGCTCTTCTCTAAATGTTTGATAGAGTTCGCCTGTGAAGCCTTCTGATCCTGGGCTTTTGTTTGTTGGAAGATTTTTAATCACAGTTTCAATTTCAGTGCTTGTGATTGGTCTGTTTATACTTTCTGTTTCTTCCAGGTTCAGTCTCGGAAGGTTATGCTTTTCTAAGAATTTGTCCATTTCTTCCAGGTTGTCCATTTTATTGGTATATAGTTGCTTGTAGTAATCTCTCATGATTCTTTGTATTTCTGCAGGGTCAATTGTTACTTCTCCTTTTTCAATTCTAATTCTATTGATTTCAGTCTTCTCCCTTGTTTTCTTGATGAGTCTGGCTAGTGGTTTATCAATTTTGTTTGTCTTCTCAAAGAACCAGCTTTTAGTTTTATTGATCTTTGCTATTGTTTCCTTCATTTACTTTTCATTTATTTCTGGTCTGATCTTTATGATGTCTTTCCTCCTGCTAACTTTGGGGTTTTTTTGTTCTTCTTTCTCTAATTGCTTTAAGTGTAAGGTTAGGTTGTTTATTTGAGATGTTTCTTCTTTCTTGAGGTAGGATTGTATTGCTGTAAACTTCCCTCTTAGAACTGCTTTTGCTGCGTCCCATAGGTTTTGGGACGTCGTGTTTTCATTGTCATTTGTTTCTAGGTATTTTTTGATTTCCTCAGTAATCTCTTGGTTATTTAGTAGCGTATTGTTTAGTCTCCATATGTTTGTATTTTTTACAGTTCTTTTTCCCTGTAATTGATATCTAGTCTCATGGCATTGTGGTTGAAAAAGATACTTGATACGAGTTCAATTTTCTTAAATTTATGAAGACTTGATTTGTGACTCAAGATATGATCTATCCTGGAGAATGTTCCATGAGCACTTGAGAAGAAAGTGTTTTCTGTTGTTTTTGGATAGACTGTCCTATAAATATCAATTAAGTCCATCTTGTTTAATGTGTCATTTAAAGCTTGTGTTTCCTTATTTTCATTTTTGATGATCTGTCCATTGGTGAAAGTGGGGTGTTAAAGTCCCCTAGTATGATTGTGTTACTGTCCATTTCCCCTTTTATGGCTGTTAGCATTTGCCTTATGTATTGAGGTGCTCCTATGTTGGGTGCAGAAATATTTACAATTGTTACAACTTCTTTTTGGATTGATCCTTTGATCATTGTGTAGCGTCCTTCTTTGTGTTTAAAGTCTACTTTGTCTGATGTAACAATTTCTACCCCAGCTTTCTTTTGATTTCCATTTACATGGAATATCTTTTTCCATCCCCTCACTTTGTCTGTATGTGTCTCTAGGTCTGTTGTAGACAGCATATGTACAGGTCTTGCTTTTGTATCCATTCAGCCAGTCTATGTCTTTTGGTTGGAGCACTTAATCCATTTACATTTAAGGTAGTTACCGATATGTATGTTCCTATTACCATTTTCTTAATTGTTTTGGGTTTGTTTTGGTAGGTCTTTTCCTTCTCTTGTGTTTCCTGCCTAGAGAACTTCCTTTAGCCTTTGTTGTAAACCTGGTTTGGTGGTGCTGATTTCTCTTAGCTTTTGCTTGTCTGCAAAGGTTTTAATTTCTCTGTCAAATCTGAATGAGACCCTTGCTGGGTAGAGTAATCTTGGTTGTAGGTTTTTCCCTTTCATCACTTTTAATATGTCCTGCCTCCCTTCTGGCTTGCAGAGTTTCTGCTGAAAGATCAGCTGTTAACCTTATGGGGATTCCCTTGTATGTTATTTGTTGCATTTCCCTTGCTACTTTTAATATTTTTCCTTTTATTTAATTTTTGATAGTTTGATTAATAAGCGTCTTGGCATGTTTCTCCTTGGATTTATCCTGTATGGGCCTCTCTGCATTTCCTGGACTTGATTGACTATTTCCTTTCCCATGTTAGGGCAGTTCACAACTATAATCTCTTCAAATATTTTCTCAGACCTTTTCGTTTTCTCTTCTTCTCCTGGGACCCCTATAATTCTATTGTTGGTGCATTTAATGTTGTCCCCAAGGTCTCTGAGATGGTCCTCAATTCTTTTCATTCTTTTTTTTTATTCTGCTCTGCAGTAGTTATTTTATTTTATTTTTTATTCTGCTCTGCAGTACTTATTTCCACTATATTATCTTCCAGGTTACTTATCCATTCTTCTGCCTCAGTTATTCTGCTATTGATTCCTTCTAGAGAATTTTTAATTCATTTATTGTGTTGTTCATCATTGTTTGTTGGCTCTTTAGTTCTTCTAGGTCCTTGTTAAACATTTCTTTTATTTTCTCCATTCTGTTTCCAAGATTTTGGATCATCTTTACTATCATTACTCTGAATTCTTTTTCTGCTAGATTGCCTATTTCCTCTTCATTTGTTTGGTCCTGTGGGTTTTTACCTTGTTCCTTCATCTGCTGCGTATTTCTCTGCCTTCCCATTTTGCTTAACTTACTGTGTTTGGGGTGTCATTTTTGCAGGTTGCAGGTTCGTAGCTCCTGTTGTTTTTGGTGTCTGCCCCTGGTGGGTAAGGTTGGTTCAGTGGCTTGTTAGGCTTCCTGGCGGAAGGGACTGCTGCCTGTGTTTTGGTGGGTGAGTCTGGATCTTATCCCTGTGGTGGGCAGAGCTGCATCTTGTGTTGTGTTTTGGGGTGTCTATGAACTTAGTATCATTTTAGGCAGCCTCTCTGCTAATGAGTGAAGTTGTGTTCCTGTCTTGCTAGTTGTTTGGCATGGGGCATCCAGCACTGGAGCTTGCTGGCTATTGTGTGGAGCTGGGTCTTAGCGTTGATAGGGAGATCTCTGGGAGAGCTCTCACCTACTGATATTATGTGAGGCTGGGAGGTCTCTGGTGGTCCAGTGTCCTGAACTTGGCTCTCCCACCTCAGACGCTCCGGCCTGACACCAGGACAGAGCACCAAGACCCTGTCAGCCACAGGGCTCAGAAGAAAAGGGAGAAAAAAAGAAAGAAAAAAATTTTTAAGTAGAATAAAATAATTAAAATAGGAGAAAAAATTATTAAAATAAAAAAATTAAAAAGTAATAAAAAAAAGAAAGAAGAGAGCAACCAAACCAATAAACAAATCCACCAATGATAACAAGCGCTAAAAACTATACTAAGATAAACATAAAAATAAAAAACAAGTCTGTTGCAGACAGCAAACCCCAAGTCTACCATTGCTCCCGAAGTTCACTGCCTCAATTTTGGAGTGATTTGTTGTCTCTTCAGGTATCCCACAGATGCAGGTACATCAGATTGCTTGTGGGGATGTAATCCTCTGCTCCCGCGGCTGCATGGAGGAATTTCCCTTCTCTTCTTTGTTTGCACAGCTCCTGGGGTTCAGCTTTGGGTTTGGCCCAACCTCTGCATGTAGGTTGCCCTCAGGCTTCTCTTCCCACCCAGGCAGGAAGGTGTTAAAGCAGTGGCTGAATGGGGGTCTCTGGCTCACTCAGGCCGTGGGGAGGGAGGGGTATGGAATGCGGGGCGGGCCTGCGGTGGCAGAGGCTGGTGAGACGTTGCAACAGCCTGAGGCGCGCCGTGCATTCTCCCGGGGAAGTTGTCCCTGGATCACGGGACCCTGACAGTGGCGGGCTGCACAGGGTCTCGGGAGGGGAGGTGTGGATAGTGACCTGTGCTTGCACACAGGCTTCTTGGTTGCCTCAGCAGCAGCCTTAGCATTTAATGCCCATCTCTGGGGTCTGCGCTGATAGCCGTGGCTTGCACCTGTCTCTGGAGCTTGTTTAGGTGGTGCTCTGAAGCTCCTCTCCTCGCGTGCCCTGAAACAATGGTCTCTTGCCTCTCAGGCAGGTCCAGACTTTTTCCCGGACTCCCTCCCGGCTAGCTGTGGTGCACTAGCCCCCTTCAAGCTTTGTTCACGCAGCCAACCCCAGTCCTCTCCCTGGGATCCGACCTCCGAAGCCAGAGCCTCAGCTCCCAGCCCCCACCTGCCCCAGCGGGTGAGCAGACAAGCCTCTCGGGCTGGTGAGTGCTGGTCGGCACCGATCCTCTGTGCGGGAATCTCTCCACTTTGCCCTCTGCACCGCTGTGGCTGCGCTCTCCTCCGTGGCTCCGAAGTTCCCCGCTGCCCACCTCTGAATCTCTGCCAACGAAGGGGCTTCCTTGTGTGTGGAAACTTTCCCTCCTTCACAGCTCCCTCCCTGAGGTGCAGGTCCTGTCCCTATTCTTTTGTCTCTGTCTTTTCTTTTGCCCTACCCAGGTACCTGGGGAGTTTCTTGCCTTTTGGGAGGTCTGAGGTCTTCTGCCAGCGTTCAGTAGGTGTTCTGTAGTGGTTGTTCCACATGTAGATGTATTTCTGATGTATTTGTGAGGAGGAAGGTGATCTCCATGTCTTACTCCTCCACCATCTTGAAGGTCCCCCTATATATATTTACATTACAGAAGTTGGCTTATGTAATTATGGAGACTGAGAGGTCCCACGATCTGCCATCTGCAAGCTGGAGACCCAGGAAAGCTGGAGGTGTAATTCAGTCTGGGTCTGAAGGCCTGAGAACCAGAGTACTGATGTCTGAAGGCAGGAGAAGATGGATGCCCCAGCTCAAGAGAAGACAGCAAGTTTTCTCTTCTTTCACCTTTTTGTTCTCTTCAGGCCCTCAAGGCATTCCTGACGGAGATCTACTTTCCTCAATCTACTGAGTCAAATGCTAATCTCTTCCAGAATCACCCTCCCAGACACATGGAGAAATAATGTTTTACCAGCTGTCTGGGCATCCCTTAGCCCAGTCAAGTTGACACATAAAATTAACCATCAAACCCGCCAGCAAGGCTCAGCCTGAAACAAATCAATGGCAGTTCCTTTGCCAGCACTCTCCATATGAGGGAATAACCAGGAATTGAAATATATTCTTTTCAGTGTTGATAGTCATATTAAGAACCAGATTAATCTATTGTTTGCCGGTTGTCTTTTGGAAATTTTTTTAGTAGTGTGGAAGAGAACAAAAAGGAAGCAAACTGCTCATATTCCACAGTTTTACAGAATAGCAGAGGAAATACAGAAAGTGCAGGGCAGGAGAAGTTGGTGTGGGCCTGGAGAAGGGCACGCAGTTCTGTGTGGCTGGGTGCTCCTGGTCCCTGCGCGGGGAGCAGAGTGAGATAAATGAGCAGGACCGTTCAGCCCTGAACCATGCCAAGGAGTATCCAATTGATTCTGGGGGTCAGGAGACTCATTTTTATTATGGAGGAAGAGTAGTATGGAAGGAATTCATAGACAGATCTGGAGGAAAGAAAGATTGGAAGCAGAGAAACGTGCTTAAGTTCAGTAACATGTTTAATCGAAGAAATGGAAAAATGAAAAATATTTAGGCATTTGTTAGTGTTATACTTAAGCATTCATATCTTTAGGGAAAAAAATATACCAAGTTTTTAGCTAAGACATACCTTTGGCACCAGTAACTATATGTAATATAAGACCACACTAAAAAAACAAAAACAAAAACGGATTTACATTTCTATGTTGGGATAATTTTCTTTTTCCTTATGTTGCTTCTACAGAGAGTAAATTGTCAAAATAAAGATTTGACTTTTCATCGCACGTGAATAAATAATTTTTGCACATGTCCATGTGGGGGATACTATGGGAAATATTAGACTAAATTAAAGACATGATCTCTGCCATTTAAAAAAAAATCATATTCTAACAGGGGAGGCTTGGGAAGCCAAGTCAACAGTTTACCATATAGAGAGTGCTGGTGTGGGAAGATAATAAACTGGGTTAAATTGGAAATTCAAAAAGATTGTAAAAGAGTAGCGTGTGGCATTACGGAGAGCTGGAAAGAGGACAGAAATTCACATAAGATGATCTGGGCTCGAGCCTCAGTCCCACCAGTGACCAGCACTGTGAGCTTCAAGCTCATTCATGGTTTTCAGCCTCAACTTCCTCTTCTGTACATTGGAGCTAAAATCTGTGGGCCGTTGACTCATGCTGTTCCAGTCTTGTATTTATGCAGCTTATTTCTTAGGTTCCCATAGAAACCTTTACTTTTATCTCAGTAAAATTTTTCTTGGTAGCAATTTTCCAATATGTGAAGGGTTAATATATTTGTGGGGGGATTAGATAGGGTCTGTGCGACCAGAGGCCAGAAGCAGGACAGATGTGGGCAAGAGAAAGACAGATTAAATGTCAGCATGGAAAAGTAATTTTCTAGCCTGCAAAACAAAAATAGGATGCTTCCTCTGCATCAGGAGGGGTTAAGTTTCATGTCACTAGAGGTGTTTGGAGAGGGACAGAGTAGAGATGATTCAGGCATTAGATGATATCTTTTCCAGACCCCAAGTGGAATTTAAAACGGCCCTAAATAAAATCTCATCAACATGCAAAGAGCGTACGAGGGAGGAGGCCTCCTGGTTGAAGACTAATGAGAAGGTTTCAATTTAGGAGGCTTTTACTGCAGTGAGCTGACTTTGAATCTAGTACCTTTTTTTCTTACTCTTTTCTAAGATAATTCTATTTTAAGTAATACTTAAAATATATTTTACTGAGTCTAAATACAAGGCTTCCTTTCTTTCTGAAGGAAGTGATTTCAAAGAAAAGTTACTTAACCCTAAAGTGCCTGCCAAAGGTAAGCTTAAAAATCTTAAGTAACTTAAAATGAAATTTATGTTGACATCTAGGAAATATATACACACTAGAGGAAAAATTAAATAAATCTTTTATTTTTTAATACATTTCATTACCAGGAATTTAGTAAGGGGAATTAATTGTAGACAACTTAAGCTATAAATTGATTCCATCAGTATTTTCCCACATGCTTATTTTCAGTCTCTTAAAGAGTCACTCCTGAGAAACTTTTGAAAGAATGGTTGAAAATGATTTATTGTATTCAACCTGAATGCTTGATCAAGTGGAAGCATCTATTGGTTTGTCGTAATTATGTATTTATCTGAATGTTCTTTGACACAATCACTTGGAATATTTATTTCAATGAAACTTGCTAGGTACAAGTTCAAACAAAATATTATGTACTTGAAATCCCAAATTCAACCATCTGGTCTGAAATACTCTAACCAGGCAGGGCGGTAATATATCTGACCCTGCAGGTGAGTCCGCTGGCCAGCCATTCTTACCGCCATCTCTGCATCCTGACCAGAAGGAGTTAGTCTGGGTGGCGGGGCTGTGGGTAATGTCCCATCTAGGGACATGGCCCGTCACTCTGTGTGACCTTAGGAAGCGACACTGACTGCTTTTCTCCACAGAGCCACATTTGGGGTGTAGGAGACAGCTCTCCTATAAACAGAAGCTTGATGTGTTTTTCTGTTCCAGCAATTTCTTCCATTTTTATGCCTCTGAAGTCCTACAGCACTGCTATCCTGGTGATTCTCAGCCCTGGGTGCATTTTCTAATCTCCAGAAGCATAAAAAGAAATGAAACTGAGCTATTTGTAATGAGGTGGATAGACCTAGAGTCTGTCATACAGAGTGAAGTAAGTCAGAAAGAGAAAGAGGAATACCGTATGCTAACACATATATATGGAATTTAAGAAAAAAAAATGTCATGAAGAGCCTAGGGGTAAGACGGGAATAAAGACACAGACTTACTAGAGAATGGGCTTGAGGATATGGGGAGGGGGAAGGGTAAGTTGTGACAAAGTGAGAGAGTGGCATGGACATATATACACTACCAAACGTAAGGTAGATAGCTAGTGGGAAGCAGCTGCATAGCACAGGGAGATCAGCTCGGTGCTTTGTGACCACCTAGAGGGGTGGGATAGGGAGGGTGGGAGGGAGGGAGACACAAGAGGGAGGAGATATGGGGACATATGTATATGTATAACTGATTCACTTTGTTATAAAGCAGAAACTAACACACCATTGTAAAGCAATTATACTCCAATAAAGATGTAAAAAAAATAAAACAAACAAACAAACAAAAATGCAAATCTTGGTACCTAAAGCAGTGGTTTTTGAACTTTAGCATCAGGGACACCTGGGGAGCTTGTTAGGCACAGATGGCTGGGCCCCAGGCCTGCCCTCAGCCCCAGAGTAATGATTCAGTAAGTCTGAGGTGGCCCTGAAAATTTACATTCCTCACAAGTTCTCAGGTGATGTTGAAATTCCTGTCTGGGGACCACACTTTGAGAACCAAGACCTAGAGATCTGGAATTAATTGGGGCCTGAGCATATATAATTTCAAAAGCTCCCCAGATGATTCTAATGTGCAATTAGGGTTAAGAATTACTTATTAAATCTGACGGACTTCTTTCTTAGAAACTTGTACTTTTAAATTTTTATATCAGGTTAAGTGTGATGTGAAAATGTTATGTAAAATACAAAGGTAGCATAACACTGACTGCGGAAAGTTGAGTATGACCTAATTTAAATGTGCTTATTGACTTAACTATTACACCAACAATAGCTCTAGCTGTTGGCACATATAGTACTTGTAAGGCTATAAATATCTTCTTAAGATAATTCTTACTGCATACTTTAAAAAAACAACAACAGACTCACTAAATTGCACTCCCAAACATTTTTCACTGCCAAACATTTTTCAATGTGTTCTACTTAGACCTCACTAAGGCACTATAAGGAGTTAACAGAGTGTTGAACAAACATGGGGATCTAAACAAACAAATGTGTTATTGACTATGACATGGGAGCAATAGAAAACATTTTAGATGAAACAGGCTCATTTCAATTAATGCCACCGCTACAGAACCTATAAAACCTTGACTTAGAATTAAATCTTATGCTGTTACCATGTATCACACTGGATCAATAAAGATGGATAAGGAAAAGTGATTTGGGAAAAATTTTTTATTTTTTATTGAGAAATCATTGAAACAGAGTATTGAGTAGATATCTTAAAAGGCCTGTGGGTGTGTTTCTTTACATACTTGTCCTGGGAACACTACATCAGAGCTTGCTTTGGGTATAACAAAGATTCCAGTGGAAATTATCCTAGGGAGGTTTTTACCGGAAGACTGAAACGTTCTATTTGGCCTATAGCCTGCCTATCTGGGCTCATAAGGACTCCAGGGTGACTAATTTGTAATTTCATACAATAGGCAGGTACGCTGAATGGAATTCCTTAAGATCAAGATGGTTAAAAATATGGATAAGGGGAACTTTCAAATATTAAATGGTGTTTGAAATTTGAGGAATGATTTTAGAAAACTAAACCAAAAACCTAAAGTGAGTAGATATGCCTCTTGTGAAGACTTTATTTCTACTTGCCGTTACAGAAGGGTTCCTTCAGATGAAACGTAATAGCTAATGTTTTTATCTCACTTTACACTTTCAAAGCACTTCTGCATATGTTACTCATAGGATCCGGGCTTAATAAAAAAATGTTACTTTTTGGGAAAACTATCCCAAGAAAGAGAAGTAGAAAATAATTTGCCTACTCTTGTTCAATGATGTTTATCCATGAACTATGTATATTTGGTACCAGCTGAACGGGAGGTGGAGGGGAAAGCCTCAAGTTTGGCAGGAACTCATGGCAGGGAGGGAGCATTCGGGGTAAGAGATGGCCCTGTTTGAAGACAAGGTACAGGTGGGAGTCTCCTGTCCTGGGTGAGGCTGTCCATGGATGCTCAGCTCCAGACCTGGGTGGGTCTGGAGACTGCAAATGACCCGGTCCAAGTGTCATCCACCAGAAAAGAGTTGAAAGCCAGACAGATGAAAGTGGACACTTGAGAGAGTTTTAAGATCAAGGACAATATAGCCAGAAACGGGGTCAAGACAAAGAAAACAAAACCAAAACGAAGCAAAATAAAACAGGAGGATTGAGAGACAGGGAGAACGTAGAGTAAGTGGGGGCATGTGGGCCCAGGGAACTCTCAGGCACCAGCAGCCAGACCAGGTGGAGCTGCTTCCTCTGCTTGGCACTCCCTCTTCCGCCGCGATCCTGACAGTGTGCCCACCACCTTCCTCAGCTTGGAGGGGTCAACGTCACAGTTCCAAGCTTGCACTTTTCCACAGGGCTTTGTCTCGATTTTAGGAGTGAAACCATGCCTTGGATAAGTTCCTTTTCGGCAGGAATCAATTGCAGGCTTTAATATATTTTACCGAAATAATAGGCCATCATCTCAGATTATCTGAATATGCTAAAATCATATCAACTCATAAAATTAAGACATCTTTTTGTTCACAGTTTTTATGTGGATGGGAAGATGGAACCAGGTTAATCTATATGCTTTCCTATTGCTATAGAATGTAAAAAAGAGCCCACACAGTTCTGAAAGCATATTTTTAATCCTCTTTATTATTAAACTAGAAAGGGTATCAGTTCCCTTCTTCCTCCAGGTACAATAGTGAGTCCCAGGCAGGCGCCCTTATCATCCTCCTTCCTATGAGCTAAAGAAGCTTACCCAGCCCGATCCTCTCCACATGACTCAGCTCCAAGTTCCATACTGGGGGAAAAAAGGATGCTGCTGCCTCCTATTTGTAAGACCTATTCCTTTCACTTTCTGACTCACATTTGTTATCTCTCTTGTCACAGAAGCTGATTCAACAAATATATTCAGTTATACCTTCCCCTTCATCTCACCAGTAGCAGGAGCAGAGATGGGATGAACATGGCATTGAAACCTGGGTGCTAAAATGCCTTTGCATGCGGTTTAAAGAGCCCAGTGAGTATTTCTGCACCAGCATCTTCGTGACAGTGCTTCTCGTTTGGACAGGCTGGCTAGTTCCTTGCAGCCATATTCTGAATGTGGGTGATCCTCTGAGCTCTCTCCTTAAGTGCTCCTGGGAGGAATATGCCCAGAGGTTCTGAAACCAAAGCCAAATATTAACATCACTGGTGCCCATGGACCTAATCCTGTTGCGGGTTGCCAGACAGAGAAGCAGCACAGGGGAACGGAGTGGGTAGCGGAAGTGACAGGAGCCCGGGGGAGCGAGGAAGGATAATCTGAAATAACCTGGAGAGGGACCAGCTTCTACAGCAAAGCACGGGCTGGGGGGCGGGCCTGGTGGCCAGGTGAGGTTCTCGGAGGCTGGGATGGGGGCTGGAGGGTGGCGGGGTGCAGGGTCTGGACTCGAGGGGCCTGGCAAGCCCCAGCCATAGAGAGGCCAACAGGCAATGCCTCGGGCTGCAGTAGAAGCAGACGGGCATCCTGATGGCTGAGCTGAGCCCACCAACAGGAACGGGCTGGCTCCCCATGAGGCGTGGAGCTGAAGCGGCTGGCAGCCTGTGCACGTGCGTGGGGCCCCGAGCTTGGTTTAATTCTCTGCTCTCACCGTTTTGAAACGCTTAATACTTTTTTAACAAGGGCTGGCATTTTCATGTTTCACTGGGCCAGTCCTGCGCTGTGGTTTGGGGCCCTGGCAAGAGAGGGGAGGGTGATGTTTCTTGTCGGGTGACAGGGCCCCAGGAAGCAATTTAGGGCTTGGGGCAAAACTGCATCTCACTCCTCAACCTACATCACTTTTACCTCCGTAGCTTGCCTGACATTTCTTCAGAGCAGTCTTCATCTCCTGAATTCGAGTATTTATTATTGTTTATTTGTTGCCCATCTCCCTTTTGCCCCCAAGAGGCAAAGGCTTAGTCCATCTTGCTCCTGGCACCATTCCCAGTTCCTCTAGCATGCTAATCCGTGCTGCAGGCATGGTGAGCCCTGGGCCTCGGGAATGGTAAAGGTCCCAGGGTCCCAGAGGAATCGCTGGACTCCTCAGGGATCCAGGTAGAGCTCAGTCTTCTGCATGAGGCTCAGGAGTCTGGCCCAGAGGATGAGCAGTTCTGTGGCAGGGAAGGAGGACGCTGGTGTCGAGGGAGAGATTTGTGGTGAGGCAGGATCCGTGTTTATGCTGTTCACCTTCATCTATTACCTGCCTCCATCTGTCTGACCGGGAGACTGGATGGAACATGTCGGCGGGAGAATCACTTGTGAACCTGAGGCAGGCGAAGGCAGCCTCAGCAAGACTGGTGGTTGCCGACTGTCAAATATCTTTGACTTCCTAAGAGCAATGTCCAAATCGGCAAGTGACCTGCCAGTTTATATTTGCTTGTGTTCTGAAGATGAAATGGAAGTGGAAACTAGTTGTTCTCAATTGTTCTCACCCCAGCAGATTGGTTGCAGCTTCCAAAGTATCCAAAAAAGCAACTACTGATTGGAATTGCATATGGGGCTTGATTTAAGACCCTACTGATGATGTCATCTTGTCACGTTTCAGAATTGTCCTAAAACTAGCTCTTGTCAATGCACTTCTCATTATCAGTAAATGTTCTGTGCTTGGGAGGCCCGGTACCTACGGCCATAAAGGCTTATAGGGACCGCCTGACCCTGGAGTGTGCCTTGGACCCATGGTGACAGCTCTGGTTTTTTGGAACTAGTGCAAAATGTTCCATAATGAAACAGCCTTCCCCTTCCTATCTGAGTGCCTCCAAGATCTTTCCTCTCTCTGGATATTCCTCCACTCCACCTTCCCCTGACTTGCACAAGGACAAACGAAGGTGCCGTAGCTGAAATCACAATAAAAGATGAGCTTGTGTCCCTGTGAGCAAACCTTGATAAATGTGGAGGCACGGGGCACAAAATAATGATGTTGATTTCCTACTAGCCTGAATGATATGCTTGGGAAACTAGCTAAACCAGGAAAGGCCTTCAATACTGGCAAACTTCCTGCTGTGCCCAGTACCCCTCCTGGGCTCAGGTTAGATAGACAAAACTTTCTCCTTGCTGGTCATACCCCCAACCAGAGGAAGTGAAGATCCCTCAAAGGGCACACAGCCTTAGCTGAAATATTAACTCCTGTCTTATTGGTGAAGATTAAATGAGTTGGTTATCTGAATTCATTTGGGCCGCTATAACAAAATACCATAGACTGGGTGGCTTGAACACCATTTCTTTCTCACAGTTCTGAAGACTGGGAAATGCAAGGTCACAGCGCTGGCAGATTTGGCTTAGGGTAAGAACTTGCTTCCTGCTTCACAGACATCCATCTTCTGTAACCTCACAGGGTGGAAGGAACTCTGTGGGGCCTCTTTTATAAGGGCACTCATCCCAGCCACCTCCCAAAGTCCCCACCTCCTGACACTATCACATTGGGGATAAGGTTTCAACATGTGAATTTTGCGGGGGGCACAACATTGAGTCCATAGCATTGATACATATAAAATGCTTGGTGTGCCTTCAGAATTCAGGGCGTGTCGACTATTACTCCCTTTTGTTATTCTTAGCCCCACCTTTGTCAGCTCAGCTCTTCTGATGGAAATCAATTCCTATCTTCACTTATTCCCTCCCTGTTTGGACTTACTGCTTCCGAGGTGAGGGTGTGGGCTGAGTTGTATGGCACTTCTCAATTATTAATCCATTATTTAATCAATCAGTAAAGATCTCACAGTTCACACAAAGGCGTGGCGTGAACATTTTTCACGCAGGGAATGGACTGGGTTGGCTGACCTCTGGAGGCTGAGTGTCCTGCCTGTAGGGCACAAGCTGTCCAACGTGGTGACCAAATAAACCATGTGACAAGCAAAGAGAGGTGGAGTATGTTTATGGTGTTCATCTGGGGTTCCCTAGAATCACACCAAGTCTCAGGCTCCCTAAAAAGAATGGGAACCAAATCAAACCTCTTATCAGAGTAGAACATCTCTTTCCAAGGCACCTTGTAACCAGGCATCACTCCAAGTCATGAAATCTGCAAAACAGAGATAATTACACCTGCCTGCTCTGTGTTGCCCGGAGACAGGGCGAGGATTAATTAAATAATGACTGCCAAGAACACCAAGTTCCTTGGAGATAAATGTTCTACAAATGCCATCTTAGATTATTATTCAGAGCTCCATTCTGTAAATATCAGGACAGACCTTCAACTTATGAGACCAGACCACATCTGCACGGCTGGAATTCCCCCAGAGGATAGAAAGCCTGTCCACCAAACTAACACATTATTAGAGAAACTTTGCTTTGTATGGTCACGCACAACTCAACAGATGCTTTCTTAACTATTATCAGAGTCTCACACCAGGCACTTGCATTTGGAGTTACAGCTTCAGTGGTAATGTTGCTCCCTTCCAGAAGAAAATCTCTCCCATGGTTAGGACCCCGTTCCGCTGATCCCACTCCAAGTGACTTTATCCTCATCACGGGAGAGTGACCAAACATCCTGCTTTGCCCAGAATGCAGGGCTTTTAATGCTAAAACCGAGATAGTCCCGGGAAAGCTGGGAAGGTGGTCACCTTAACATGCTACTGATAATAATGATGCTAAATTGCTTTGTGACCTCAGGGATTTATTTCTGAATCCCAGTAACCTGTTCTATAAAATATTAGGTTGGAAATAATAAGAAGAATGAATTGTGTCCAAGGTGTAGTTTTGAATACTTCATGCTTAATACTCACTGTAACTCCTGAAGGAAGGCAGTATCATCATATCCATGTAACAGATGAGGCACATGGAGATAAAGGAATTTCCTTCAGGTTATACAGCTAGCAAGTAGGCAAGGCTGGGGTTCCAACCCTGGTGACACGGTGCCAGGCCCGTGCTCTGAAGCACCATGCAGTACTGCCTCTCTAAGAGACCTTTCAGAGTCCAGAGTTGATGATTTTTCTACAAAAAAAGCCATTTTTTCTTTATTTCTATCTATTATTGTAGCAGCTCAATAAACTAAGGGTACAAATACAGATATATCTGTATAGATAGATAGATAGATAGAGATATACACACACACTCAGACACACACACACACACATCATCTCTATTTCTCCAATTAAAAATACAAACCAGCTTAGGACTCCCTATGCCAGATGGTCAACAAATCTGTTATCTCCCTGTGGAGTGTTGCTCTTTCACTGAACTGTCTCAGGCTGCAGGCTACACAGGACACGTGAGAAGTCAGCTACATCAAATTGTGGAGAGCTCTGAAGTCCTCTGCCACCATTCCTGCTACTGTTTTCTGCTACTGCCCATTGGCTGTCCTGAAAACTGGTCTCATAGGCTGAGCCGTCACAGCAGGCTGAGCCAGCACTGGCCTGGCGTATGCTTTCTGGGATGGCCCAGACACTCTCTCTGTGCCAGAGGTGCTCAGAGATGACACTCCTTGCTTACTTGCTGGAGTTGCAGCTCTCTATGTCAGAATTGTATCAGACTCATGCCAGGCATCTGCCCCTGGTGGATGCAGACATTTCTTTCCTCTCCTCCCTGAAGATTCATGTATCTTGGGGTCAGGTTGCTTTTCCTTTTTCAAACCTCAATCAGAAAGTGCTGATTACTTCTTTTCACTGCAGTTGAGTTATTACCTCACAGATCTAAGGACAGCAGTCTTCGTCAGCTCTGCTGCCAATACAAAAAACCATAGGCTGGGAGGCTTAAACAAAAGATTTATTTTCTCATCGCTCTGGAGGTCTGAGATCAGGGCGTCTGATGGCTGGGTTGTGGTGAGGACCCTCTTCCTGGCTTGCAGAAAGCCACCTTCTTGCTGTGTCCTCACATAGTGGAGAGAGAGCTCTGGTGTCTTTTCGTCTTATAAGGGCATTCATCCCACCACAAGGGCCCCACCCTCATGACCTCATCTAAACCTAATTACTTCCCAAAGTACATACCTCCAAATACTATCACATTGGGGATTAGAGCTCCAATACATGATTTTGGGGTGGGAGGGACACAATTCAGTCCATAACCACAGCTAACTGATTATCTTCTAGGGATTCTAGACCCCATCTGGGGCATCTCACTCTACGTGTGAAAAATAGCATCAAAATGATGATTTAAATCACCTAGTTTAGAGTTCAGTGACTTAAGGATTGGGTTGTAGTTCCAAGTGGCTTTGGCATATACCCTCATTCCTATTCCTGATTTTGAATTTAGAATTAATATTAATGTGGCTCGATCAAAAGAAAATTATTATTTTTTCCATTCTATAATTGGCCATCACCATGAGCTAGATACCAATTCCTGTTCACACCTTGTTTAGTGCTTCAGCATATGCAGAAGTGCTCGCATGGGTTGCGGAGCTGAAACCAGATAGCCTGTGAAGCGGAGATTTGGATGCTTGAGCTAGGAAGATCAGGCCTTCTGGACACGTGGTCTCTGATTATTGAAAACTGACTGATTAGAGGGGTTCACAACATCAAAAAATTCCACTAATTCTTATAGCACCCACTTCTTTGTTGTTTGTTTCTTTTCATCACCATGCCCTCTCTACCCCACTGCTCAAGCTTTGGTTTCATAAAAAGCAATTTTGGATTTCAGGCCCATTCAAGCTTTAAAAAAGACATTGGGATTGATATAGGACTGCTTACTTTTTATTTTTCTAAGCTAAGTCATGGGAAAATTAATTTCTAGCTACCAGCAACAATATGGTGTTACAAACAAAGGGAGTTCTATGACAGATATAATCTATAATTAAAATGGAACAAATTTAACTTATGGAAAAACATGATATATCATTCATTTTTCTCATTTTGCTGAGAAATGGTGCTCTCATGGTGGCCTGGCAGGGGACAGGGACCAGCATTTAGAAATCACTAGTCCAGCCCAAACTTTTGCCTTCATCAACCACCTGAGCCAAGTGATTGTTGCTCCTAATTTTAGGAATGAAGATTTCACAGTCCTCCTGGCATCTTGTTCTAAAATTTAGTCATGCTTAAGTTATATCTGAGCCACCAGAGGATTGAATCAAACCAGTGAAGAAAAACAGTTTGACCCGACTAACTTCTGGGCAGGCTGTGCCTTCTGGGGCATTTAAATCTGTAATCAAATCTCCTCATGGTCATTCACATTTGAAGTTGAGCCCTACACAGAGCAAGCAATCCTCAAATTAAAAAAATAAGTGAGCAAAAAAAAAAAAAAAGTGAGCACCATGTGATGCTCGCCAAAAGCTTTTTTCCCCCACTCTCTCTTCTCTCTAGGGACATAGAAATATTCTGGAAGCATTGGAATCAAAATAATACATCCCTCTTTTAAGTCATGTGATCTTCACTCAGAGCAAATACAAAATGAAAGCCACTCACTGCTTTGGCCTGGTGACCCAAGCAGCCATTGGAGTCACTGGCTATGTTCTACTTTTCATCCAAATTTCTGAGCCTCATCAAAAGCCTTTTCATAGTTATAGTAGGTCTAAGAAAAATGCAATCAGAATCTCTCTACCTAACATTTGTAATAATTAATGGAAGAATTGGAAGTCTGTTGCTATTCAGAAAATGTTCAGTAATCTTGACCAGAGGGTCTCTGTTCTGTTTGGGGTAGGGTCAAGTAAGGTAAGAAGATTGATTTCATTTGTTAAGAAGAGTAATTCATGCTATAAATAAGCTCCACAATGGAATTGGCTTTCCTTTCAAAATAAAATCACGGTACTGAAAATCTACCATTTTTTGTTTCTTTTAAGTTGGGTTTACACATGACAGCTAGTTGTCAATATGCTTCATTATTTGCATGCCTTTGGGGTCTACATATAGGTGCAGAATGGTTGGAAATTTAAGCAGAACACAAATTTAATTTGAAATAAATTTGGGAGACAATCAAAATGTTTATTTGCTTCAAAACTCTTCCAAGTAGAGCAAACAAATATTTTGAAATGAAGGTTGGGATTAAGCTTTCTTACAGTCTGTGTATTTTTATCATGTTTTACAATTATCCTGTTTTCAGTTCTTACCTAAGGTGGCATCTTTTCCATACCTTCAAATCAGGACAAGTTATTTAACAACATAACAGGATATTTGGAATTTTGATTACCCTTGAAAACTTCAGATGTGAGGCCACCATATCTGAATGTGAGCAGAAAACGACATGGTAAAATATCAAACTGTGGTTGTGATTATCAGAATACTAATTTTTATATTTCCATTTTTTAAAAAAAACTCACCTTAAGATGAATCAGAAGGGTTTTTACACACACAGACTCATACACATTCATGCCATGAACTAGAGAATTGCCAAAAACACACTTCCTTTGTTAATAAACGTTACTACTGCATTAAACATTCTTCTAGTTCTGAATCAATAAAGAAAGATTTATGTTAAAAAAAAAAGTGCTCCCAAGAATCAGGTAGACAGCTGAAAACAGGAAATATGTCAGCTTTATTCAGTACACATCATTTTAAATGAAAGCATCATTCCTCAGAGAGGAGTATGCTTCGGGGAAGGTGGAAACACATTGTTCCACAGGGGAATTCTCTTTACCCAAGTGACCCTTTTGCAAAAATTCTGAAAACTGAAATTGCGCAGTAAATGCAGATTCCCTCTGTGACGTGTGGGTATTTTGAATAAAGGTCCAGTTGTACCCTTTGCCCTCCTCCCTCAACCAAACCAAACCAAACCAAAACCCCACAGCAGTGAAGGCTTCAATGCTACAAGAATTCCCTCAGTAAACCTTTGGCCAAAAGGAAGATATACCGCTGTTAAAACAGAAATAGAATTGGCTCTAGTGGCGTTTACAATCCAGTGCCCCTGCTTTTAGCAAATGCAAGAAATCAGGACATTACTAGGTCCATACACTATCAAGGGATTATCTTTTGAATACAAAACACAGCCCAGACTGTGTGAAGGACATCCGAGAAGACCACAGAGACACTGAGCGGGGAGCAGGGTGGTAATGTTTAAATGAAACCTTTATCGGAGCGATTGGAAAGAGAGGCCACTTGGGGATAACACTTTCTGAGAAATATATAAATTATAATCCTCAAAGGTCCGACTTTCCATGTGCATGTGGACCACATCTCCATAATGCTGCCAGTCTTTGCTGATGTATTACAGCATTAGTGCTATTTATAATCAACAGAATTACTAACTCCGTAATCATGTAAGTTTGGTGATAGTAATTATGACAGAATAAATAGCAGTCAGAATGCCTTGCTGCAGTTATTGATGTTGATGGCAAACACAGCCAAGGAAGCCTTTCTTTCTTTTTTTTTTTTTTTCTTTTTCTTTTTAGGGAAACCGTTCAAGAGGGCAGAACCTGCAAGTTTTGCCGAGAGAAAGATTTTATATACCATTTTAAAATACACTTCATGAGGAGCTGAGATTTCGCAATGCAGATGGAGAAAAAAGAAGATGGGGAGTATACATTAGAATCTGGTATGCTGTGTACTACTTGTCTTCAAAAGTCAAATACAACCTTTCTCTGTCCCCCAAAATAAAAATAAAATAAAATAGCCTTCCTGAAAGATGGCAGAAAGCTACCTTGCCTCTTTAAATGATTTACGAATAGTTCACTTATTTTAAAAAATAATCACATATGTGTTTATATAAATTATACATGCAAACATATGCTCACCAGTTCCCCTCATGGAAAGGCTGTGGCTTATCCAATTTGGCTCTGACACTGTCTTTCCACGGTCCTCTCTCGAGTGAGAGGATTCTGCTGTCCCCCCAAAGTGCCTGAATATAGAGTTCCTTCTGGACAACGCTAAGCAGTTATTTATACATTTCTTACCACTGATGCTGGGTAAAAAAATAAAATCCAGAGACTTTGCCATCTATAATTAAGAGTTTGGCTGCCACTATGATATAAAGGTTGAGTTGAGAAACATATTTTATCTTGTGGTTGGTTTTATCTCCTTGTGGCTTAAATTATGAGTGAATGTTTTTCTTATTTCTTACTTTCCCCTTAAGTAGTCTTTTTAGCAGCGAAATTACTACTCATTCTTAATAACTACCAAGCAATAAAGTGAGATGTCTATTTGGGAGACAGTGGGTGTGCATTCCAATTATTCCATTCATCATGATTTTAGGGTAGCATAAGGCAGGGAGTTTCAGAGCCTCTGGGGAGGGTGGCTTAAAAGACTACAGGAAGTTAGTATCCCTGCTTCACTTCTTGATGGAAGAGTCAGCTTCATGAGAGCTCTGGGATTGAATAGGCACAGGCAAATGAAATCAAATCAATCCCCGTACAGTTAGGAATTCTGTTAAACAGAGCACTAGTTTGAGCCTGGTTTTAAAAGTTCTTGTCATTTGATTCAGCAATGTACGTTTCTAGGAATTTATCCTAAGGCTAAATCAATGGCCGAGATGTACATTTAAGGACATCTTATGCATCATTGTTTATCATAGTCTATTTTGGTTCAGCGCCTGAGAGCAGAACTTGCCGGATACAGGTAGTTTATTTCCAAGGTGATCCTGAGAAGCGGGAGGGAGAGAGTAGAAAAGAAGGAAAAACAAATATAATGAGGGGGATGCTTTGGGGTCCTGGGGCTGGACTCCACTGCACCCACATGGTTATCACTCAAAAATCCTCTGCAGTTTTCCTCTTGAAGGACAGACGGCTGGAGCCTTTATTCACTAGCTCTATTCCCCATTCACTGAAGGTTGCCTGGCGGCAGGGGGGACAACACTGTCTCCTCTGCTTCCTGGCTCCTTCGGCACTAGAAAGCCCAGGCAGCCTTGGGCTGGGTTGTCAGGTGAGTCTGAGCCCTCGTGACACTTCATCATTGCAGTCGTGGCTGCAACCAGAGGTAGGTACACCAAGGAATGTGACCCTGGGAACCAGAGACATCACTACAGCCCAAAGTGCAAACACCCCACACGGCCACTAATTAGAGACTGTTTAAATAAATTGTTATAGATTCATACAACAGAATCTTTTTTGTGACGCCTGTGCTTATTTATGGATGTAAAGAGGCATTTGCCAACAAAAAAAGTGAGTTACAAAGTGGTATATACACTATGAGTTTATTTTTTAGTTTTTTAAGAAATTATAAGTATACAGATGTTCCCCAGGTTGTGGGATGCAGAATGGACACAAAATTGCTCCATAAAGGATGTAATTTAATTTTAGAGACTGGACATTTTCACCCCCAGCATACAACACAAAGTAGCCCCTTGCGCAGGCAAACTGTGGGGAGTGCAAGTCAGTCCATGGCAGCCTCCCCACCTGGCCCGGTGACCCCACCTGCTGCCTGTGGGATCTCAGGTGTCAGCCGCTCCTCCCCTGTTGTTTGTGACATTTTCCTTTACTGCATTCTAATTGCAACTGCACAGTGGTGATAAGGCAGAGACTAGCAGTCTATTTGAAGACATAAAAGGAAAAATACAGCATCCTTAGTATAAAAGTTTGCAGCTAGTCACAGGTGGTTCAATAGTTTTAAAGATCTTGTCTTTTTCTTTTTTAAAAAATCATTTAATAAAGGAATGGTACCACTGCTAGTGCTGATACAAAAGCAGTGGAAGCAAATCTAAAGCATTTCAATGTTTATGAAATGTGATTTACTCGAGACCTTTGAAAACTACATGATTGCCTAAACTGGAAGAGGTCTATATTCCCTAGGAAAAGTGGTTTTCTCTGCATGGTGGAATTTCAAATTATATTCCTTTGTTGGCTTTTTTTCTAATATTATCTCCCAAAACTGTGTTAGTTGATAGCAAAGCATGATGATGAAGGGGACAGGGAAGAAACACAGAGTATCTTCTTAATCACTTGCAGTTTTGGTGGGAAATGGCCATTAAGAAACACACAGAAGGCAGTTCCAGAACATCTTTATAGGTGTCTGTTGGGAAGAGCAGGCTGAAGTTCTGTCAGAGCACTCCAGATAAGATAGAGACGATATCAATTCCAACTATCTATGTGTCAAAATGAGGAGAGTGATTACAGAGATGACGGTCAAAGTTTCCCCTCCTGCGCTTGCCTCTGTCCTTGAAGTCACGTCTGGCAACCTGAAAAGGTGTTCCTCCTAGAGTCTGGCCTGGGATCTCACCTATTTCCATGAAAGCACAAAACCAGCTTTCTGTCTTCACAGAAGAGCATAACCAGATAGCCTGGAACGTGGCTGGAGGCAAAGTTTCTAGAGAGACTTTCTCTGCTTCCTCTGACAGCCGGTCAGTTGAACTGGTCCAGGTAGTGAGTCCCCAGATGAGAACAATTCTGGTTTGTCTATGTGGAATGATGCCAGCTGTATCCAGCTGGTCCAACCAATGCAAACCCGTCGATTGTGGACCCTCAAGCAAGAGCTAAGCTAAGAAGTATTTGGTATCTTTAAAATAAAAACACAATTATTTCCTAAGAATATATAAATGATGTTATTTTTAAAGTGCCATAGAGTTTTAAAATGCTTGCGTGTGCCCTGGCTGAATGCAGCTATAATAAAGTCTGTGAATTGAAGTTAATAAATATTTAGACTTTTCAGTGCATAAAAAAGGGAAGGTTGATGGACACCCAGAAGAACAAGGGTATGACCTAAATGTCACGCATTTTAATGGAAAAAATGGCTCAGTTGTCCTCCCTTGCTTCAAAGCAATGATTTTCAGGCTTGTATTTTTAACACCCCGTGGTATCACCAATTATCCCAAGGGAGGCCACAGAATTGCCATTGCCTGTGTTCAGCTCATCGCATTCACTGATTTAATGGGTCCACCTGGACATTTTCCAAGGACGGTCATTGAAAATGCAGCCTGACAGGTTAGCAGGAGTGGCGGGGCTGGAGAGGGCCTGGGAGGCAGGGGTGGAGCAGAGGTTTGCTCATCAGCCCCTCCAGCGGGAGGACACAGACCCAGGGGCCACCTGAACACCCGAGGGCACAAGACAGATGTTTCCCTCTGGCTACAGACTGGCCTTCGATGTAGGAGAGAGGCAGGAGAGTCACGTGACAAAACGATGCTGCTCTCTGTGAAACTCAGTTCAAAAGCAGCCATGTTGCAGAGACCGTGTGTTATTTTCTCCTTTCCTCATTATCTGAAATCTTTTTTTTTTTTTTTGACTAGGTGGACTGTCTCAAACTCAACTAACCTGGTTCTATTTATGCACACCCATTATTACTGTTGGTAGCAGTAGTGGGATATTAACGTTCATAAAGTATTGTAAGTTTTATAAAATGTTAACTGAACTTTCTTCCATCTCTGATTCAGTATTTTCCAATACCGTCTCCGTCCCCTCATGTCACTAGGCAATTCTGAGCTCATTTTCTCAAGGGAGGACGTCAGAGAAGGGAGCACGGGCAAGATAAACCCAAGGCCTCAGGGAATGGTGAAGCCTTTGGGGAAAAACCAAATCTATGGGAAGGAGACTGTCAGAAGGGATTATAAGGGAAGAAGTCTCCTCTGGGGCCTGGGAGGCATTTCCCCAGAACCAGTAAAGAGACCAGAAAGTACAGACAGATGTTTCCTTCCTGTTAGTAACTAGGAGCCTGAGAGACAATCTTAGAACTGGGTGACAGGTGGAAGCTGATGGCTCGCAGGGGCAGGAAGACCCCAGAGAGGGACTTTGATAAATAGAGGAAGAGGGTCCTTACATAGCCTCATAGACACATTCCCACAACTCCAAAGATGTGGAGACACACAAGGATGTGTGGGGAGAGGCATGGGGTCTAAGGTGCCAGTTGGACAGAAAGAAAGGATATGTCACTGGCAACCTGTGGGTCAACAGCTGAAGATGCGTGGAGGCCCCAGCAGGCACGTGTGCGGAGACTCAAAGCCAGGCACCCGTACCCCTACCATACTCATGCCTTGTGCTCCGAGGACCCCCAGAACTTACACTCCACTCAGTGTGAGAGTGTGTTTCTAGACTTGAGACAGACATTAAGTTTAGTGGTAGAAAATCAACTATGTTTTTGTACATCTGAATTATGAACAAGGTTCATGTCATATAGTGTTATTTATCCTACCCTCCTTTGTAGATGTTAGAATGATTAAACATACAGTTGTAGATTTTACCATTTCAAAGCATGAACTTGTTAAAAAATGGGGTCTTTTCAGAAGAGTGGGAGGTAGGCAGGAAAGGTATTATGCTCAAGTCGTAGATGAGGTTGCTGGGAAACAGGGTAAGAGAGACTAAGGAATGAGTCCAACATCTCACAGCTGACACCCATATCCTGTTTCACTGGACCAGTGCTTATCAGTCCTTTTTTAAAAATTAATTAATTAATTAATTAATTAATTAATTAATTTTTGGCTGTGTTGGGTCTTCGTTTCCGTGCGAGGGCTTTCTCTGGTTGCGGCGAGCGGGGGCCACTCTTCATCATGGTGTGCAGGCCTCTCACCGTCGTGGTCTCTCTTGTCGCAGAGCACAGGCTCCAGACGCGCAAGCTCAGTAGTTGTGGCTCACGGGCCTAGTAGCTCCGCGGCATGTGAGATCTTCCTGGACCAGGGCTCGAACCCGTGTCCTCTGCATTGGCAGGCAGATTCTCAACCACTGCGCCACCAGGGAAGCCCCAGTCCTTTCAACCCATCCCACCACCATCTTCTCCCACCACCTACCACTTCTTGTATCCATTCCCTATGATAACCACAGAAAGTTTCATGACTTCTTTAGCATGATTTTTATAAATAATCTTTTACAACAAATTAATTTGTGTATTTAAAAGAAAATCAAAGCAATGGGACAGAGAATTGCTTTGCTTTCAATGTCTGTCCCCCTTGTCCCATTGTTCTGAAATACTATTGAACTGGTAAGCTTTCTGAGGGTGAAAACCGCCTCTTATTCATTCTTTACTATGTTTTGCATGGAGTCATATCAGGGAGTATCCCATGATTGTTTCATCCATTATAGAGTTGACCACATCAGCTGAAAGTACCCAGAAGGATAGGGCCAGGAAGACTTTGGAGACCACCTGCTCAACCCTCCTGCATGTGCAGTGGGAAATATAGTGATTGTCCAGGGTCACACAGGCAGATAGGGGCACATTGAGTAGCCTGGTCTAGAGTACATAAAGCCTGGTCTCCTTCTTCTCCATATACTCTCTTCCCAGCTAGCTTGAGCAAAAGTAAGTACAAACTTTGATGAATTTAGCAATGTCTCCCAAATTCCATTTACAAAAAACTTCCCTCAAACAACAAAAAAAAGATTTTTATTATATGGTGCTCTCCTTACTTGAGATGCTTAAAAAATTTCTTCTACAGAGAAAAGGGAGTCACTATGTATTTCTCATATTGAAAATGTCAAGTTCCTGTTTCTTAAATGATGATGTCAGTGAGTACAAAATATGAATTTCTGGTTAAGCATATAAACTCTAAAAGACTTGGATTCCAATATCTGTAGAGATACAAGTGATAACTAGAAAGTTGCTTTGCCTGAGTTGTTTTGAAATTGTTGTTATGACTGTCATTGTTACCAGTAAGGCTGTATATGTTCACATCTGAAAGAGAGATTGCAATTGCTGATGTTTGTACTCATATTTGTCACTGTCACCAAAGTCCATGTGGATATTGCCAAAGGGTCTCATTCTTATGCAAGAGATTGTGACTGACAACACAAAGGATCAGGCATCGATATTTGTTGAGCAGCTAATAGGTCTAGCGACCATGCTAGGAGGAAACTGGCTGGCCTGCAGTAGTTTGAACACACCATGACTAACTTACATGTCATTCATTGATATATCCATTCAACAAATAGTCTGGGGGCTTCCCTGGTGGCTCAGTGGTTGAGAGTCTGACTGCTGATGCAGGGGACACGGGTTCATGCCCCGGTCCGGGAGGATCCCACATGCTGTGGAGCGGCTGGGCCTGTGAGCCATGGCCGCTGAGCCTGCGCGTCCGGAGCCTGTGCTCCACAACGGGAGAGGCCACAACAGTGAGAGGCCCGCATACCGCAAAAAACAAAACAAAACAAATAGTCTATAATTATGCACTGGGCTCCTGGGTATTGTTCCAGGTACTGGGAATACAGCAGTGAACAAAGCAGATAAGTTCTTTGTGCTCCTGGAACTTACATTCCAGAGGGGAAAGAAAAAACAATAAAAACTAAGCAAATAAATGAACAAGCTAACGACTCTCTTTCTACACTGTGCTAAGCACTTAATTACACCATATCATTTAATTATCAGAACAATCCATGTGGGTACTACTATCATTAAATGTTACAAATGAGTAAAATGAAGGACAGAGAGGGTACATCACTGCACCCCAAATCTCAAGGCCCATGAGTGGCAGAGATGAAATACAAACTCAGGAAATTTTATTCTAGGGCTCATTACACTATAAAACTTTGTGAAAACCACCTGTTAAATGTAGGACTGATCTCCCAGTTGGTGGGGGAGACAGAAAATGAGGATATTGTATGACGGGTGGCATACTTAGATAAGCAGAATTTCAGTAGGTACACACAGGAAGAGCAACACATCCAGAATAAGGGTGTCTGGAAAGGTTTTCTGGAGAAGTTGAGGCCAGATCTGGGTCTTGAAAAATAAATGGGAAGGGCTTCCCTGGTGGCGCCGTGGTTGAGAGTCCGCCTGCCGATGCAGGGGACACGGGCTCATGCCCCGGTCCGGGAAGATCCCACATGCCGCGGAGTGGCTGGGCCCGTGAGCCATGGCCGCTGAGCCTGCGCGTCCGGAGCCTGTGCTCCGCGACGGGAGAGGCCACAACAGTGAGAGGCCCGCGTACCGCAAAAAAAAAAAAAAAGGGGGGGGAATTAACTGGGAAAGGGCGTGGAAGAGCATTGCAAGCCAAGAGGGCACCTTGAACTTTATGCATGGCTGGAGGGGTATGGGAGCCATGAGACAAGAGGCCCGAAAAAAATCAAGGGCCTTGGGTGCTCTGACTAGAACTAGTATGGACTTTTCATCAAAGGTAATGGGAGCCATTGACTGATTTTAAGACAAAGAGTGATATGATACCATTTGCATTTTATGTTTTACTTTCTTTCAACAAGGAAGAAATTAAATATTTCTTTTTCTTTTAAAAAAATTTATTGAAATTTGGTTGATTTACAATGTTGTGTTAGTTTCAGCTATACAGCAAGGTGATTCAGTTATACATATATATATATATATAAATATGTATATTCTTTATTCACATTCTCCTTCCATTATAGGTTATTATAAGATATTGAGTATATTCCCCTGTGCTATCTGTGAGGTTCTTGTTGGTTATCTGTTTTGTATATAGGAGTGTGTATATTTTATTCCCAAACTCCTAATTTATCCCTCCTCCCACTCTCCTTCTGTAACCATAAGTTTGTTTTCTAAGCCTGTGAGTCTATTTCTGTTTTGTAAATAAGTTCATTTGTATCATGTTTTTTAGATTCCACTTATAAGCGATATCATATGATATTTGTATTTCCCTGTCTGGCTTACTTCACTTAGTATGATAATCTCTGGGTCCATCCATGTTGCTGCAACCATTTGCATTTTAAATAATTCCCTTTGGGCTCCTTGTCCACTGGGAGTTTAGTAAGAGTTGAATTCCCTTTCTCTCCTACTCTCTAACCCCAGCTCCCAGGAGCAACCTGGGCCAGGTCTGTAGTACTCACCCCAGACATCCTACTTCCAGTAAAACATGCTTCTTTTTTTTTTTTTTTTTTTTCGGTACGCGGGCTTCTCACTGTTGTGGCCTCTCCCGTTGCGGAGCACAGGTTCCGGACGCGCAGGCTCAGTGGCCATGGCTCACGGGCCCAGCCGCTCCGCGGCATGTGGGATCCTCCCGGACCGGGGCACGAACCCGCGTCCCCTGCATCAGCAGGCGGACTCTCAACCACTGCGTCACCAGGGAAGCCCAACATGCTTCTTTTGATATAAAAAGACAGATCTTGAATTGGAGTGCAAGCTGGTTAGAAGGTATTATGGTCAGGAAATATTCTGGATCATGGATCTTTTCTTTTTCTTCTCCTGTCTTCACCATACCTGATGCAAACCTTGAACCCAGCAAGTGAAAAGTTTCACTAATTTCGTATGATCCTCTCAGCCCTTCTCAGCTCATCATCAATCCTACTAGAGCCTTGAAGACTTCGCATAGCTGGGACAGGGAGACTGGCTGGGTAGGAATATGGACCGAGATCCAGGGTGTTTTTTCCAGCTTCTCTGTAGTTAAGAAAGCAGTTTTGCAGTGTACAGAAACCTTGAGCTTTGATGTCTGCTAGAATTGGATTAAAATTTCTCCTATGAAGGCACAAACTACATGGTAGCATACTAACTTTTTTTTTTTAATGAACAAGGGGGATAAGATTATATGTTCACTTTTAATTTTTTATGCATCAATGAACTCTGTAAGGATTCACAGAAACCAACAACAAGCCGTGTGGAGGTTGGGAGAATGAGAACTGAGTAGGTGGGAGATGAGAGAAGCAAAATTGTTCATCTTCATTACACATATTTCAAAATCTTTGAATCCAGGCACCACATTTCTCATTCAAAAGATATCTCATCTCTACAAGGAATATAAACATGACTACTGGTTAAATTGTGGTGAGAACTGAGATAAAGCACCTGAAATGATAGGGCCCTGAAACACCAGGAGGAAAGATATCACCCTTGCCCCTTTGAAGGGCCGTGTTGCCTGGTGTGTTTGGGGTTTAACGGCAGTGGTAAACCTGGGAAGGTACTTCTTCTTGGTTACAGTACAGAAGGCACAAGGTGGTACCAGGAGAAGATTATTGATTTGACCATGAGACTGCCATGAAATACAGCACAGAAAAATGGCAGTTTTCTCTTCCAGAATGATCAGGCAGCAGGCACCCATTTTACTTTGTTCACAAATCCACAAACGATCTGTGAACTGGAGAGTATCTCACTGGTTTCAAACGGGAAAAATTTGGACATTTTCATTGAAAAAAAAACCCCAAAACCTGTTGCTGAACTGGCCTAGAAGTACACTCTATGTTTTCTTTCTAAGCCCAGACTTTTGAGTTTGGGTAAAAAAATCTATTTGAGAAATACGTGGTTGAATGGCAAGGGCAAAAATCAGAAAAATGGTATCTCAATGATTTAAGGCAATAGTTGAGAAGTTATTCAAATTCTTCCTAAAAGATGATTACTAGCCACAGTGATTCATGGGTTTGAGCTTGACTTAACAGTTGTTTCTAGTTTCATTTTAGCAAATATTTATGGAGGGCCCACTATGTACTAAACACTGTTTTAGATGCTGAATGGGCTTCTAAAGAAATACTGCCTATAATTCAGTCCCTGTCCCCCACAATCCTGTTTTCATTTTGGCAAAAATATACCAAGCAGCATGTGAAGGAGTCTTCACTTATATGTAATAAAACACCAGGGCAGGAAGAAAGCCGTGCTGGATGGGTTGTCATGGAGAAGAGTAACCGTAGAAGGATCAGGCAACCAGGCTGTGAGAAGACACCAAAATGAATTATTTCCAGTAAAAACAGTAATCGCTATTTCTTCACGGTTAGGCAGACTCAAATGTTAATTGTGCTTTGCACTGGAAAATTTAAACTGAATATAAAACTCTGCAAACATGAGGACAACTAAATCTTCCTGCTTAACCATTTGTTCCTTAAGTCAGCTTTTTATAATGAATTGTTATGAGAAAACTGGGGGCAGGAGCTGGCTTCTGAAAAATTATTTTTCTGGCAGGGAAAATAAACCCTCTGAGGTGTGAAAATAAAATCTCCTTCTACTTGTAGCCCCAGAATTGTGGTGGACCAGGCACAATAGGAGCACTCTCCTGGGTGTGGGCGGAAGCTTATCACGAGCCCTCTCAAAAGACCTTGAAAAATTAGTTAAAAAGTGTTTGGGGGAGTGAATAGTTTGAATATTCACCATTAGGTAGATTATATGTTTGGTAAAGGTCTTAAACACTCGTGACCTTTTCTGAGAGTAATGTCTTTTAATAAAAAAAAAAAAATATATATATATATATATATACACACACACAGACACATATGTATAATATATAATTATATATACATAATAAATTTATTCAAATTATAATTTTTAAATGTGTACGTATAAGTTAAAAGCAATAATTCATTGATGAAGCTGTCACCCAATACCCAGAAGCCACAAAGCGCAGCACAGTGGAACCTGGGTCCCCTCCCGCTCCTGTGGGCACGCCCCACCCCTTGCCAACAGTTCCCAGGCCCCTTGCAGGGCCTCAGCAGGCCTGAGACTGAAGGAAATGAGAAATGCAAAGCAGAGATAGCAGAGATAGCAGTGCCGGGCAGCGGACAGTTATGTTTTTTTGTCAAGAGCATCACCTCCCTCTACACTACAAGGGCTTATCTTTAAGCCTAGAAGCCAAGGGCAATTCCTTCAAATTAGGCCAGTGGTCACCATCGTGGCTCCAATAAAATTAACGAAATGACTAATTAGATGCAGAGTATCATGCTGTCATTATAGTCCACTAAGGAGCAAAAACGTGTAAGTCTCAGCTTAGGAGACGTATGGCCTAAAGGAAATACAAAGAGACCTCAATTTCCTTTTTTCTCACTTGAGTGAATATATCTTCCACCGTTCTGTCAAATCAGAAAGGCTCTGTCAGGAAGAATAAGCTCCTTTTAATGTGTATGCAGAAAAACCTGAAGAGTTGGGGTGGTGAACACCGCAGACTCACCTTTTCCAAAGGCTTGGCAAGGGCCCGTTACCGGAAACAGCTTCAGAATACAGATTGCTCAGTCCCCTCATCCCTGGTGTTGGACCCAAAGCAAGTGCCATCCACCTAAAACACTGAGGAAAGTCATCTTCGAGAGACAGAAAATGAGCAGTTGTAAGCCCCCTAAAAAGATGTTTTATTTTACTTAGCCAAATTACTATTATTTTCATTGGGAAATCATGGTACGTCACATCTGCTAACTTAATGCTGTAATGCTCATGTCCCTCAAGGGAGAGGCTCCAGGTACCTGAAGAGCTGTATCTAAAGGATAGAACTATAAACTGTAATGCTTTTCCCAGAGGGCAGCTCTCTAATTTCAATGAGAATTGAGCCACATGGTGCTTTTATGTGAATAACCCACAGCGAAGGTGTACCGATTGTGAATGAAAGAATTAAAACATTTCTGAGAATAAACACTGACAAGGGTGGTTTTCCCTGAGTTGTTTTTGAGTGAAAATTTGGAGGTATTTGTTTTAATAATTCTGTTCAGTTGTTTTCTGTGGGTTTCGGCCTTTCTTTCCCTGCCATCTAGGGAAAACTCTTGTGTTTTCCTTTACTCTCACACTTCTGCCACCAGATGTGAAGGGTTTTTCCTACATTGACCAATTCTGTGACACCAGCAGGATGTCCTACAATTCAATTCATTTCTGACATTGTCTGCTTGGAGTTAGCATGCATCTCACAGGTTAAGGGCTCAAACTCACAAGACTGCCCCCACTTCAGACAACAGCTGCAAATCCCAGGCTGTCACCTGTACTTCTGACCAATTGGCTATAAATTGGGGTTCCCGTGACCCCCCTTCTTGGATTTGATAATTTGCTAGAAGGGCTCACGTAACTCAAGGAAACACTTTCTTACATTTACTGGTTTATTATAAAGGATATAATAAAGGATACAAATGAACAGCCAGATACCTAAGGCTAGGTCTGGAAGGGTCTCAAGTACAGGAGCTCTGTCCCTGAGGAGTTAGGGTACACCTCCCTCCCAGCATGTGGATGTGTTCAGCAATATATTCTGTACTTTAGGTACTTCAGGGATTTTTATGGAGGCTGCATCATGTAGGCATGATGGATTAGTACCTCAATCTCCAGCCTCTGTCTTCTTTCTGGAGGCTGGGAGATGGAGCTGAAAGTTCCAAGCTTCTAGTCATGGCTTGATATTTCTAGCCCCCATCCAGGAGCTGACCCAGAGTCACCTCATTTGAACAAAAGACACTCTTATCAGCCAGGAAATTCCAAGGGGTTTATGAGTTCTGTGTCAGGAACTGGGGTTAAAGACTAAATATTAGCAGGAACCAGGAGTAAAGACCAGTATACATTTCTTATTATTTCACACCTACCATGTCAGTTTCCTGAAGTTAAATGCCAACAGGATACAGCCGATCTAGGGATCTGTGCTAAATTTGTGTGCAAGAAAGAAAGGTTGTATTAGGGTAAGGCAAATCCTCACATAACCTCCTGTCAGGATTCTTTAAGATTAGGTAAGACCAGGTGAACATCTGGGTGTCACATGGAAAACCTTCCAGAAAGCAAAGGCACTTTCAGACCAACAGACCTTCAGAATCAACTTCCAGACCTCGCACTGTTTTCTAGGCTCCTTTGAGCCTGTTCCCTCCCACCTGGGGCATGATTTGGAGTTGTCTTATTTGGTCCTTGGATTTCAGCTTCTGCTTTGATCCCTGATCCACTTTCCTCCATCCCTATGCATCTTTTTCTTTTCCCAAAGCCTCTTGATTGGATGAGGTCAGCTCCTATTATCTGCTTTTGTGTTTCAGCTACACACTTTGTGCCTCAATTTTGTACTCTGAAAGCCTTCAATTTTGTAACTCTGAAAGCCTTCAATTTTGTAACTCTGGGGGAAAAAAAGTGGTATCTCTGAGATGGAGAGCCACTTGTAGCCTCCTTAGCACCTCCCAGACACCTGCTACAGGTGAGGGACATGTTGGGGCTGCTGCCTTTGGGCCCGAGGAAGCAGTATTTTTCACAGAACTGGGTACTCCAGTTGGTGTTACATTTCTGGGTTCCAAAATAGAAAGAAATGAGAAAGCAGAATAAAATGTACACTGGGAAAAGTACTTTGAAAAATGTTTGAAAACATCCGAGTTCTGTATTGAGATGTGTAATACAAATTGCTTGATTATTGTAAAGGGTGAATGTGACAAAAAATATTTTGTGGCACCAACATCTAGCTGTTCACATTACAGAATTAATGAGATTCAAAGGTCCCTTTGATAAAAAAAAAAAAAGAAATCTCCCCCAATGTCTTGTCATTGTGTCTGAAAATTCACATTTTCATGTCCAGAAGGCCTCTGTTCAAATGCGACCTTTTTTTTTTTTTCTGGGAGATACACATACAAATTAATTATCATCAAGGTACTAGATGCAGTGATACTGTGTCCTAGCTGAACAGGTTTTGGAAAATCAAACATGGAAAATATTTTAAACATGAAGTGAGTTGAGAATGTTTTAGAGCTGTGTTGTCCAATGCAAGGGACACTAGCCATGTGTGACTTCTTAAACTTAAATTCAAATTTAAATTCATTAAAATGAAATAAATAATTCAGTCATTTAGTCACACTAGTTATATTTCAAGTGCTAAGTAGCCACAGGTAGCTAGAGGCTACAATAATGGACGATGCAGGTATAGAACATTTCTATTATTGCTAAAAGTTTTATTGGACAGCTCTGGTCTAGAGTAGAGGGGACTTAATGGAGAGAGTATTTCTAAATGGACGGTTTCTGTGTTGTGCTTGGAATCCAAAGAACAACAAAGGAAGCACTGGAAAGGGGTGGGGGAGGGCATGGCTCCAATCGAGAAATGAAATCACAAAAAATGGGGGTGGCAGGGAGACCAAAGGCAAGCATTGCCTACTTCAAAATTTTGCTTTGAGTCTCCTGATTATATATTCTACTAGGAAAAGGCAGAATTTTCCAGGCAGTCATCCCTGGGTTTAAATTCTGGCTCTACCAATACTAGCTAGGCACTAATGAGCAGCAAACGTGTCTTCACTTTCGAATCTGGCAAATAAAACATTTGAAACTTTCAGATGAGAAGTTTTTAAACTTGGCTCCAAGGAGTACAGAACCACTCAGGGTCTGGGAGGGTAGAGAGAAGGGTAGGATGTGTGAGTAGGCATGGGTCTGGACACCCTCTTCTCAGCCCCAACATTGCCCTTCCAACCTTGACTAAGCCAGCACAGCCTACATTTTATACACTTAGTTTGCTTTATTTTTAAAAAATTTTATTTATTTATTGGCTGCGTCGGGTCTCAGTTGCAATCTTTCCTTGCGGCGCGTGGGCTCCAGGGCGTGCGGGATCTTTCATTGTGACCCGTGGGCTTACTTGCTCCGCGGCACGTGGGATCTTAGTTCGCGGACCAGGGATTGAACCTGTGTCCCCTGCATTGGAAAGCAGATTCTTAACCGCTGGACCACCAGGGAAGTCCCATACTTAGTTTGCTTTAATTGGATTTGAAAAAAGGCTCCAACAACTTAAAACTAATTATTTTTCGAATAACCAAATTAGATAATTCTAAATTTTCTGTTCACTTAAGTCCTGTAGTTCTCCACTCTCATGCCAGATTCCACCCCTACATATTCTGTTTCAATGAACTTGCCGGGTACATTAACATTTTAAAAATTTTCCGCAGAGGATTTTTAACTTGCAGCCAGGTCCGAGAACTAATTTTTAGTCCAACTGCATTGATCTCTTTTTAAGCAGAAATGAGTAGGGGCTATGTCTCATTTTTTTTCTGCCAGAGATAGAGTTTTGCCCAGGAGAATTCATGTTCATGGAGATTGTTTTATTCTTTCTTCCCATATTCTTTCAGAAATCAACATTCCCACCTTGACACCCACCAAGAATAACTGCTGACTCTCAAACCATTTCACTTCACTGTTTTAACTCCACTGATTTGTGTCTGTTGTCAAGAAGAGATGTGTTTCATTCAATTAAGAGGGTCTGTTTTGACAAACCTGTAAGTGCTCAGGTATAAATGTTAGTGTTGACATTGATAAAACAATGTTACAGTGTATTTTGCCTTATGTGGTTTTTTTAAATGCTAAAATTGAACCAATTATTGTACCTTGCACACAGTAGGTTCACACTGAATGAGTAATTTCACTGCAGGAACCAAGGCATTATTCTACTTGCCTTTTAACACATGTGTAAACGTTCAGCTGCTCCTCTCTACCATGTGTTCTGAGCTGGGTATTTGCCTTCACAGTAGGACCAAGATCAGGTTAACAAGGGCAGCATTCCAAGACCTTTTGCTTAACACTTTCCTGCTCCAGTTAAGTGGCTACAAATTTGGTAAGTAGGCATCAGGGTGAATAAGGGAAACTGGTACAATCTACTGTTCCGAACATATAGATATAGCATTGGTGTGGGTGACTTTGTTAGAGGAACAAAATCTTCTTTCCTTCCTTTCTTCCCTCCCTCCTTCCATTCTTTCCTGTCTCCCTTCCTTCTTCCTTCTTGATATGTAATATCATAAACATATACACCAACCACCTGGTCTTGTCAAGTCTTAACATTTTGGTGTATTGGATCCAGAACTTATTTTAAGAAACAGAAATCCACAAATAGAGTTGAAGTTACCTGTATAACTACCCTGCCCTTAACTCATATTTACCTTAGTGGTTCCCAAACTTTGCTACACATTAGAATCCACCAAACATTTAAAACTCCCATTGCCCAGGTCTTATTTCATACCAATTACATTGGAATGTCTTAATATTTTTTAAGATTCCCAGGTAATTATTACAATGTGGAAAGATTGGGAAATACTTCCCTATTCCCCACTCCAAAGGTTACTATTATCCTACATTTGATGCTTATGTTTTTACTACACATGTGTATTCATAAACAATATACAGTTTTAAATGTTTTAAAAATATGTAAATTTTATAACAGTGTGTGTTTTCTAAGACTTGATTTTATGCTCCATATTAACTTTTTGAGGTTATTCACATTGATGCATGTAGCTAGAGTCTATTCCTTTGAACTGCTATATAGTATTCAGCTTTTAAATAAAGCGCATGTTATTTGTCCGTTGCCCTATTAGTGGATATTTACAATATGGACTTCTACTGATGAATTTTATTCATTTCACCAGTATTTCTTTTTATGTCTTGATAAAAATCTTGCACATCTTATGTTAGCTTTATTCCTAGGTACCTCGAGTTTTTGTATTATTGTAAATGGTATCCTTAAATCATGTTTTGTTTGTTGCTGGTCCATTAAAAGAAAATCAATTTTAGTGTGTTGATTTTCTGTTCAACAACCTTGCCAAATTTTCTTATTAGCTCTAAGAGCTTTTGTGTGGATTCTTTTTTTTTTTTTTGCTGTACGCGGGCCTCTCACTGTTGTGGCCTCTCCCGTTGCGGAGCACAGGCTCTGGACGCCAAGGCTCAGCGGCCATGGCTCACGGGCCCAGCCGCTCCACGGCATGTGGGATATTCCTGGACCGGGGCACGAACCCGTGTCCCCTGCATCGGCAGGCGGACTCTCAACCACTGCGCCACCAGGGAAGCCCTGTATGGATTCTTTTAGATTTAATTTTGATATTACTTGTAAATAGTGACAGTATTTTTTTTTCTTTCTGATCTTTATAAATTTTGTACCTTTTTTTTTTTTATCTTACTGCATTGCTTAGGACCTCCAAATATAATGTTTAATAAAATCTAGGGTAATAGAAATCCTTGGCTTTTAAAGGGAATGCTTCTAATGTTTTAAGAATTATGCCAACTATAGAATTTTGTGAGTTCCTGTCAGATACCCTCTAGCAGGCTTAGAAAGTTTTCTTCTTATTTTGCTAAATTTTTATAATAAAAATATACTAAAATTTATCACGTGCCTTTATTTGCATCTGCTGACAGATTATATGGTTTTCTTTTTTAATATGCAAAGAGGATAAGTTATATGAATATATGTTATTTTTAATATTATTGTATGAAAATTAATTATTGTATGATTCTTAGTTTTAAGTTTGTTCTTGCATGTTGTCTACTCTTTCCATTAGAGCCCTTAATTACTAGCCATAGTTATTTTAAATTTCCTGTTTTATAATTCCAACATTGTTGTCATATTTAAGCCTGGCTCTGATGATTACTTTGTCTCTTCCAATTGTGTTTTTCTGCCTTTTGGTATTCCTTATAATCTTTCATCGAAAGCTGGACATGTTATATTGGATGATAGAAATTAAGGTAAATAAGTCTATATGAGGATTTGTGTTAATCTGGCTAGGAGTTGTGTTGTGTTTAATCTTTTTTGTAGTTACAGGTACTAGAGGCTCCGAATTCCTTGTTTTTGTCTCCTCTCTTGACTTCTTAGTATTCCTCCTCAGAGAAGGTAGATGTTTTGCAGATCTTTCAGCAGTATCCACTGTTATATTGGAGCCCCCTGGTGTGGTTCTAAGGTATCAGGGAGAGAAAGCATTCTATATATAATCTTTCAATTAAATCTCAGTCCGTTAGTGAGCCTGTGTCTTGAGTCTTTCACCTTCAGAAATATTTCTCCAGTGGTACAGCTTTTCTTGCATCCGGTAACCCTCTCCCTGGCTGCTGTGTTCCCAATCTATTTCCTTAAAGCCTTGACCTCTGTTGACTACACTGTCCTCCCAATTATGTGAGACAGGAAGAGGGAAATGCTTTCTCCCAAGCTGGGATAAGGCTCTGGCAAAGTCTTTTCCCTTGGAGAGGAGGTCTCTGGATATATTTCACAATGATTACTCTTTCTCTCCCCCCGCCAGAGTAATAAGGGGATCTCTCTTGGATTTTCACCATTAGAATCTGGTAGAGTCCCTGGAGGGAAAGACCATCCCTCCCAAGAAATGTGTCTTCCAGGAGTTTCTTATCCTCATGTTATTTCACACTCAGCCTCCAGCAATTCATCAAAATTACCACCTAAGTGTTCCTACCGGGTTTTGGCTCCAGAAGCTTCTGTTCCGCCAGATCTCAACTGTAACTCATATAGATGCACCTCCCTTTCCAGATTTCAAGGTGGTGGTTTACCTTGCAAACTCGGGGTCTATGAGGCGTCCAAGAAAAGTCATTGATTTTCAGTTTATCCAGCTTTATCTTATTATAAAAACAGGAGTGACAACCTTCAAGCCCTTTACATGTCTGAGCAGAAATGCAAAGTTTTAACTCTAGACATTTTATAGAATCCTTTTCAAATAACACTTTCAAGGATCCTGGATTCATGTGTTGATACAGTTCTAACCAACCCCATGTATTATGTAGGCCCCAGATCTTATTCTTGTTCCTATCTAGGGTTAATACCTAAGGGAGAGCAGACTATGCCATCCCCAAATCTGCCACTTTGGCATATTGATTATTTTGAGCCTCAGGCTCTTGAAAAATAGCAAACGCAGGGAGATGTTTTCTTTGAACTTATCTGCTTAAAGGCTAATCCTCCAAAAGGAACTTGGTTGTCATAGATCCCTTTCTCAGGAGTTCAGTTAACCAGAAAAGATTGACTGTTATCACAGAAGAGGAGACTAAAAGTTGATACCACACCCAGACAAACTTTGTCACAAACTATCATACCTCCCATCTGTTCTTCTAAGGGTTCATTCATTTTCCCTAAAAATCATTTACTCTCCCCTAAGAGGCCTACATTCCTTCTGCCCTTTCCCTATTAAGATGGTATTTAAGCCTGAATTCTAACCCACCTCTTTGAGTTACTCATTTTCCTGAGCTCTCTCTCTCTCCCATGTATACACGATGTGTACCTATTAATAAACTTTTGTTTGTTTTTTCTCTTGTTAATCTGTATTTCATAACAGGGATCTCAGCTAAGAACTCAGAAGAATAGAGGAAAAAATATTTTTCTTCTGCATACTGTACCCAATCCCCCAGGCAGTGGAAACAGGTACTATTCCATGTCCACAGCTGTCACAGTATCAACTCATACACTTAATGCTCTGTTTTTTAGTTTCCTCTTTGTTTTTAGGCCACTGGGAATTTCCTTTACTTTCTAGTATTCTCAGATGAAAATTTATAAGGACACTTATTTATGTTTATCCAGCATCCCTAGTATTTTTCAGGTTATTCAGTCTATAGTATTGCTGAAACTAGCATCTAACCAGTTTTTCTATTCAAATATTTGGTGGGCTGGTGGGACCCTAGGACTTCTGAGGCCTCACTGGACCTAGTCAGGGAGTAAGGACTCCCAGACACTGCTTGCTGCTCTCTGCCCTTGACCACATCGTGATGAACCTGAGAGGCCCCTCAGCACCAGTTGAGGTACGAGCCCAGGGGGAAGGCAAGGATGGTATAATATTTCCCATGAATTTGCCTGAGTTCCATGGATACTGTGTACCCCAGCTTCTGCTGTTTGGATCTGATATGCTTTTGTTCTTGAGCACCATGACTCTTCACTTCTGGACTTCTTTAAGCTCGTCTCTATTGCACTGTCTTATAGTCACCCCATCCTAAGCACTACTGGACTAGATTTTGGCTCCTGACTCAGACTTTCTTTTTTCATCTCTCATTCCTCTCCCTGCCTTATCCCAAGATTCCATCTTATGACCTTTCTTTTAGAGAAAGGATTTTGCAAATGTTGTCTCCTTCTTGGCAATATAGTTTGTTCCTTTTAATATATGGCTCCAACCCTGGAACATATTGCTGTTTAATCTGCACAACTACTTTGGAGAACTATGGGATACCCAGGTGATCAAAGTGACCAATCCCTGAGACTTCATTTGCCTCGGTGCCCCCACGTCTTATGGTGGTGGGGAGGTGCATGTGAAGAAAAATTAAAGGATTTTGTCAAATATTTGAGTTTCTTTAGTTTAGTCACTGAAAGAGGGAGCTGAGGGCCATGAATCTGCAACTTACAAAAAGGAAGCATTATGCTGGAGTGTAGAAGCCTAGTATCTGAGTATTTTAAAACAACACTTTATTTTTAAGTATTTCCTTTTTTTGAGATAAGAAAGTGAAAACCTTAATTTCTGGGTTTCTGGTTAAACTCCCTTAACAAGCACAGTGGGTGGGGGTGGTTCCTGTCCCCTCAAAGCTGCTCATCAGAGAGTCTTCTAAACTGGAACCAGCAGGTAGAGGCTCTGGAGAACAAGCTAGGGCCACCCATACAAGAGGTGGGTTAATTCAAATATAAATCAAAAAGCAAAGAGAGAAATTTGCTGCAAGTGCCTGAGATGCCTTTAATGAAGAATGCCTTTTCCTTTAGAAGGGCCTAAGCTAGTTGGTTTTAAAGAAATCCTCCAAAACTTAGGTGCATATTTCCATGTAAACGGGGTGGAATGGTTAGTGATAAGAAGACAGGCAATCTTTTTTTTTTTTTTGCGGTACACGGGCCTCTCACTGTCGTGGCCTCTCCCGTTGCGGAGCACAGGCTCCAGACGCGCAGGCTCAGTGGCCATGGCTCACGGGCCCAGCCGCTCCGCGGCATGTGGGATCTTCCCGGACTGGGGCACGAACCCCTGTCCCCTGCATCGGCAGGCGGACTCTCAACCACTGCGCCACCAGGGCAGCCCCAGGCAATCTTTTAGTCGTGCTAAAAGAACATTTTCCACAGAACATTTTCCAACTTACTGATATAGTAGGCTTTTATTCAGTGATTCACACATGGGGCAGCATCCAACCTAGCAGATAAAGAGGAGCTTGGAAGAACTAGACAAGGTCACAGGATTTTTGTAGACCAAAGTGATCAGGAATGAGGAAGTCATACTGGGCATTTGCTGATTGATTGAAGCAGGGTTACTTTCCTTGCATGGAGCAAACAAATGTGTTGTGTATTGATTTGATATGATTTCAAATCCAGGTATTTTTTTGTTTTTGTTTTAGTTTTTAGTTTGTTTTTTTTTTGATCTAAGAAGGAAGTTTTGTTCTGAGGGTGAAGTTGTTTACATTGAGAAAGTTGCATCAGGATGTTATCATCGACATCTGAAGTTGTCAATCAGCACTCAGCTATTGATGAGCACTGCTGGAGGCTTATCAATATGAACCTGCGGAAGAGACTATGGCTAGGGGATGTGTAAGCTTTAAATACCAAGAGGTTTGACCTGCAACTCGGAGTGTTGGGTCTGGGCAGGGCTACCCTTTGCTGATGTAAATAGCTCTCAAAGACCTTGGCACATTAGCTCCTGATTGGGCAAAGCGACTCTTTGTCACCAGTGATGAAAACTGTGCAGTGGCCGCGAGAAGGAGATGATCTTACCCTTCAACACCAGCATCTTCATTCCCTAGCAGCGAGCTCTAGCAACAAGGGACTTTTGTGTTGGCAGCTGGACTTTAGCTCTTGGTTGACTAAACAGATTTTCCCCAGAACCAACTTGTAGAATTGTACACTTCAACTAAATTGGACTTTATCCCTTTCATCTTCCCTTTGCCTGGAACAATAGTATGATTAATCCATTATTGGTTTGGAGTACGTTATTTCTTTATTGGCTAAGAGACATTATCCTGTATGCTATTGGCTTATGAAATTATTATAATTCCTGCAGTGAATCTGTGTTAAATAAAATATTGGAGAAGACAGTCTCAGTCTGAGCATAATTTGCAGCCCCAATCAAAACTGAACAAGAAGTCTTGGAGTTGGGTCAGGTAACTTGTGTCGAGAGCCACGTGCTGACCTGTTGACCTCGGCTTTCCTTTTCTGGGAGAGCTGAGCACAGACACGTAGTTAAGTTCTGGTTTGCTGATGGGGGGCTTAAGCGTGGGTGACTCCATCTTGGGCCTATTGGTTACTTTAACAGTAGGGAAAAGAGAAGAACTTTTAAATATGGTGTCATATCCCATATACCCTTGAAGTGTTGCAGAATGTGCCACTCCAAAATATGTCTCTTTTGGTTTAAGGATTATTTTGAGAAACATCAGACACAGAGAAGCTCTGAAAATAGAGACGTTACCCTTTTGTAAAGGAAATTTACACCTATTAAGGAAATCTCCATTTGTAAAAGTGTCTCCTTCTCTGTACCAGGAAGAGAAGGATGACTCTAAATCACAAGAAACTGTTATCAATGGAGTAGACACAGACTTAAATCCACATAATAAACCGTATCCTTGTTTATCATGCTTTTCCTGGTAATTTCCCAAAACTGGTTGCTCCCTTTCCTCCCCTCTTTTTCTTTTTTCTTTAGCTGAATATGGTATTTGAGGTGGTAGCTTGCACCATCTTGGAAAGTAACTCATTTTTCCTGGGTATCTCTCACATATACATGAAATACACATATTAATAAACTTTTTTTTTCCTGTTGAGAACTTGTCTTTTATTACAAGGGGTCTCAGTCAAGAACTCAGAAGGGTAGAGGGAAAATTATTTTTCCTCCTGTTCAGGAGATCCTTCCAAGCATTTTTGTGTGTATAGCTCTAGTTAGTTTATTTTCCTAGCTTGATAGTATTCCTTTGTGTAAGTATACAATAATTTATTTATTTGGTCCACTCTTGGGCATTTAAGTCTCCAGTTTGGGGCTATTACAAATAGTGCTGCTATGAACATTCTCATACGTGTGTTTTGGTGCATGTGTATTTGCATTTCTAAGAGAAAAATTGATGGATCATAAGTTTTGCATATTTTCAGCTTTCTTGGTATTGACCTGAAACAAACAGACCGCCAGATATTCCTCCAGCAAAGATGTGTTTATTTGGTATCAGCAGAGAATTTGCAAATGGGGGGTCTGTAACCATGGTGAGCCACATGCAAGTCCCTCCCACACAAGGGAAAGAGAACACTTTTATAGAAGGAAGAGGAAGTTGGGAGGGCTGTAGTAAACCGAGAGTCCATGGCTTTTCATTGGCCGCGTCCTTCTCTGGAAAGAAGAGAGGTTTTTCTTCTTCCTGTTGGGCTCTGTCATCATCACAGGGCATGAGAGCTTCCCCTTTTGGTCCCCTGACTCTATTTAACTGAGGTTTCTATTATAAATTTTTTTACAGTAAAAATCACCAAACTGGGGGCTTTCCTGGTGGCGCAGTGGTTGAGAGTCTGCCTGCCGATGCAGGGGACACGGGTTCGTGCCCCGGTCCGGGAAGATCCCACATGCTGCGGAGCGGCTGGGCCCGTGAGCCATGGCCGCTGAGCCTGCGCGTCCGGAGCCTGTGCTCCGCAACGGGAGAGGCCACGACAGTGAGAGGCCCGCGTACCGCAAAAAAAAAAAAATCACCAAGCTGTTTTCCAAAGTGGTTGTACCAATTTTCACTCCCAGTAGCAGTGAATGAGAGTTCAACAAATAAATTAATACATGAGTAAAGGAACTAAGAATATTGTCTCCCTAAATTTGGCTCCTAGAAAGGACACAGTCTCTCTACCTGCCCTGAAAAAAAAAGTCTTCTGTTCTTTCCTTTTTAATTTTCTTCTTAAATATTTAATAAGTCTTAAACTAGGGCTAAATGAGAATGTATATCAATGTTACCTGTGAGAAAATTCCTAAGTCAATGAAACAAAGCTATAATGTGGATGTCTCCATTTCTTTGTATTATAACTGCCGATTACCATTCTGGGAATGATTAGCATTGTTGATTGTGAATAATGCTGAGCGTATATTTAATTTTTCAGACGTGTGTGAATAATATGTATCTTCCTTGGTGGAATTGCGTAGAGTCTTCTCTTGTTGTAAGCATATCCTAATCAAAAGTACTTGTGGAGTTAGACCATGGAGACCAATTAAAGTTCAGCTACTGTTTGTTGTATGAGTTCATCTGTGGACTCTGCTCTCTGTGATGAGATTCTGCTCTTCGATCGAGGTGGCCACGTTACATTATCTGCTCTGGGCATCCCTGGTTCACAGTGAGTGAGAAAAAGGGAGTTAAGAGGGAAAAACTAAGTGTTGCTAAGAGGTGAGATAATTTATTCAGGGACCAGCACTTTTATCAGAGAATTGCTAAACAGGCTTCCTTGACTGCAAGTCCGGGTAACTTGCTGGAGGGCAGCTTACATTTTAGCGTAGAATCAGCAGAGGATAGGCCTATCAGTTCAGCAAATTTTCACTTACTCCTTGGGTCTCCTCTGTGATGTATAATCAGGGGAACTCATGGAACATCCCATGCAGGCTCTGTGTTGGGACTTATCAAGCATTGGTTGTTGCTACAGCCCTACTAATAGTTATCTTAGACACTTAGAGGTGAGGAGAAATAGTTACATTAAGAGGAGGAGAATGTGGGTTAGGCTACCACAAGCCTGCAGCTCAGATCCACAGCCTTGTGTGAAAACCTAGTAAGAGTGTGATAGACAAATGCTCAGTGGCTTAGTTTCAAAGATGAAAGAAAATTTAGCGACCATATGTAAAGAGTTTAAATAGTTGGGCTTTCTGCCAAGCCTCCAGTGTAAGCCTGAAAAGGGGTGAGGGAGGGGCACATGACATGCTTTTGCCCACTGACATCAATGTGGTAAAATAGTCCATTTTGGAACCATGGTCTCTAATACAAATAGTTCCCATAAATGATAAGATGTAGATTGAATCAAGCAGGCTGGAGAGTTTCACTGTCTTTAAATTGGATCTTTGTGGATTAATGGAATAGTAGGGGGAGCAAACCTTGCCACCCCAAGACGCGTGTCTCTCTGGCATGGGGATTATTTCGAGCTAAAAACAAACAAGGCTTAAAAGACTCAGAAAGAAACTTTGTCCTTGCCCCCAACTGCCTAAAAGAATTTAGATAGATGACTGTTCCAGGAAGGGATCTATCATCATAGATAACTACACTATAATGTGAACTAGAGCATGAACTGGATCTGGTAGACAGCGAGGAACCTGGCAAAGCCTGTTTGCTAAAATTCCTCTCTGTATCCCATGGTTTCTATATGGCCCAGCAACACTTGTTTACCAAACATTTGCTTGTTTTTCATCTTTTTTTGTGAATGGGCTTCCTTCCCTTGGAAGCCCCAAACCTCTATCCCCTTCTGCTTCTCTCAGATGACACATAAACCTAATTGCCTAACTTCTCCTTGGGCCTCATATTCTTATGGACCCCCCTATATATACGTAAAATTAAATTTTATTTTCTCCTATTAATCTCTCATGTCAGTTTTTCTCTTTTTTTTTTTTTTGGCTTGACGCACATTTATTATCTCACAGTTCTGTACAAACACAAATCTCACAAATCTCACAAATCTCGCTAAAATCAAGGTGGCATCAGGGCCGTGTTCCCTTCCGGAGGCTGTTCCGAGAAATGTTCCAAGAAATGTGTCCTTGCCTTTCCAGCTTCTGGAGGCTCCTGCATTCCTTGGCTCATGGCCCCTTCCTCCCTCCTCAAAGTCGGTAGGGACATAAGGCTGAGTCCTTCTCATGCTGCCAGCTCTCCAGTTCTCTCTCTCTGCTTCCCTCTTCTATTTTTTTTTTTTTTTTTGCTGTACGCGGGCCTCTCACTGTTGTGGCCTCTCTCGTTGCGGAGCACAGGCTCTGGACGCGCAGGCTCAGCGGCCATGGCTCACTGGCCCAGCCGCTCCGCGGCATGTGGGATCCTCCTGGACCGGGGCATGAACCCGTGTCCCCTGCATCGGCAGGTGGACTCTCAACCACTGTGCCACCAGGGAAGCCCCCCTCTTCTATTTTTAAGGATGTTTGGGATTGCCTTGGGCTCCCCACCCCAATAATCCAGGGTAATCTCCCCATCTCAAGGCCAGCTGATGAGCACCTTAACTCCTTCTGGAAGCTTCATTTCCCTTTGGCGTGTAAGGTAACACACTCACAGATTCTGGGGCTTAGGACGTGGCATCCTTGGGGCTCCTGATTCTGCTACCACACCCTCATCTCCATGCTCACTGTTAACTCACCTGAGTTAACATACCACCACCCTCCCCCACCCCCACCCCGCAGGGCATCATCACAGCAACTCAGTGACTGGCATCTGCTGGAAAAATCCTCCTAGAGTCCAACCTTCCAGCCTAAAGAAGGAGAGGAATGAGATGCAGGAAGAACTCATGTCATCCTTTAGAATTTAGCCATTTCCATGTGATGTGAGACCACACAGCCGAAGGACAGAATACTGACCCTACATGTGTGTGTGTTTTACAGAATTTCAAATCATCACTCTTTTGCCTCATTTTCCACATGAGAACACAGATGAAAAAGATTTTGTCAGTTTGCTCAGAGACTAAATAGAAGCATGTCCCAAACTGCATGCCTTCAAAGGCTAACCTCACAACACCAAATAAAAAATAAAAATAAATCCTGTTACCTTCTGGAACAGCTGGTGTTCTAGATACTGGCTCAGATGATCTGAATGGTCTCCAGAATGATTCTTCAAGATAATGTTATTTTTCTTTGTAAAGTGATTCTTCCAGACAGCCTTCTGCTTTAGCTCTTTGGATACAGCATTCATCCAAATCAGTTTTCTTCCCTCAAAGGCTTCCTGTCTTTTTTCTTCCCCTGCCTACTCTATATTCTGTTAGAAGCCATGGTCATCGTGATATCCTGGACTGGAGTTAAGTTAATCAGACTCTCATGTCAATTTAATTCTTAGACCAGCCAGAAGAACCTAGTAGGGTAGATGTATGGTCAGGCCATTCAAGGTGGCTGTTCTCTTGCTCTCTATGCATCCCCTGCTTGACCAGTCCCTGCTTCACCTATATCCCATTCACATGTCTAATCTTCCCTCTTAATCATTGAGCCTAATCAATAAATGCTTACATCCTTGTCCTCAACTCCAGCTAGTGATTGTTCTAATCTAAAGATTAGAACTCCTCCACTATGATAGCTTATCAAAGGGGCAGTGAAAGGTGTGTTCCTCTTCTGGTTTCTCTGGTAACCAATGAGCCAACCTGATGTCAATTCCCCCTGTAACTGGTAACACGCCCTGCCCACCCCCCATGTCCTGCCTGCTGTCTGCCGGACATGGTGGGGTGTCACTCCAGGACCTTGCTTCAGACACGTAAGATCCCATATCCATTAAGCCGTTGATGTCTCTGTTGCTGACTCCAGACTCTTTCTTGGGTCTTGAGGCTGGCAGGCTTGTGGGGTGCAACACAACAGTAAAGTTTTTTTCCTCCTCAACAGAATTCAATTCAACAATACTTATAGAAAAGGCATTATGGAAGAGACAAAAACAAAATTTATGCCTCCATTAAACTTTTAGTCTCATACTATATTGACATGAAAGATGTACCCATGAACCCTACTGAGTTTGAACCTGTCTTCCCTGGGAATTAGGGCTTCTCTACCCCATGGGAGGACTAGTCAAGAGGGCTTTGGGACGCATAGTCATGAATTCATGGATTAAGACTTCCAGAGTGATGGGATTTTGGACACACTACCCCAAAATATACCACCTTGGGATATTGAATATCTTAAGTTGAAGAAGTTTGAGAAAACAGTAGAAGCAGAAAGATCACTCTGACTCCCACCCACCCTTCTTCCCTGAAAGCAGGAGATGAAGCTACTATGTGAAAGGTACCCTGCCTGTACCGGGAGGAAGGAAGGCATTTCTATCACCAGAGACAGGACAGTTGGGGCCAATAAATCTGTACAAATAAGCCTCGTTAAACTAATCCTTATCTTTCTAGACATTTCTTCACCCCTTACCTCAGCCCAAATGCCACTGTATTGTCAATTCTTTGTTTTTGTTTATTTTTATTGTTTCTTTGTCTAAAAGGTATAAAAGCTTCCTGCTCTGGCCACTTGTTTAGGTCTTTATTCTCTTGTGAAAGCTCCCATGCATATGTGAAAATTCAATAAAATATGTATGATTTTCTCCCTTGAATCTGTCTTATCTCAATTTAATTCTTAGACCCAAAGAGGGTAGAAGAGAAACTTTCCTTTCCTACAGTTCACTTAGAAAACCCCACTGAATTCTAACTCCCTCTGTGACCAAAACCAATGCAACAATAAGTATAGTAACAAGAAAAAGAGAATTAAACAATAATGTACCTAAATAGGTATATTTAAGAATATTTTGTACTGTTTTCACATTGATAGGTTTTTAATTTCTATATTCATAGAGACATGGGATTTTGGAGGCCAAGACAGATTATTATCACCAACTCACTGTAATAATCTCATTGGTTCCTCTTTGTCTCAATTCTCCTTGGAGAGTTGTGATGAGAGCAGAACATCATCCTACACATACCAGGGTCTGCACAGTAGGGAGGAACCCCCAAAAGATATGAATCTCGGAGTTTGTATAAAATTTTCCCTCCTGAGGGTGGGAAATAAACTTAATCTCCCTAATGAAAGCAAAGTCCCCTTGGGAAGAGAAGGAGAAGGCTCCTGAGTTGCTACCCTTTGAAATACAAATATGGGGAGGGGGAAGGGTAAGCTGTGACAAAGCGAGAGAGTGGCATGGACATATATACACTACCAAATGTGAGGTAGATAGCTAGTGGGAAGCAGCCACATAGCAGAGGGTGATCAGCTCGTTGGTTTGTGACCACCTAGAGGGGTGGGATAGGGAGGGTGGGAGGGAGGGAGACACAAGAGGGAGGAGATATGGGGACATATGTATATGTATAACTGATTCACTTTGTTATAAAGCAGAAACTAACACACCATTGTAAAGCAATTATACTCCAGTAAAGATGTTAAAAAAAAAAAAAAAATGTCTCCAGCGGGGAGAGAAGGCAATCACCTCTGAGTTACAATCTCTGGGAAATCTCCAAGGCTTGGGTCTCATTCTCCACGCCCCCCTTGAAATGTAAACACATGCCTCCAGGGAGATACATCTCTTACTATCTATCCAGTTATCAATTAACTTCTATTTCCTGTCTTGTAACCAGTTCCCAGTAAATTTGCCAAGAAGGCCCTAGCCACACAGACACATAAGTATTCACTTCCTGACACACATCTTAAACCAACTCAACTAGTTGTTTAAAAAAAAAATGTTTATGGTGTATTCTTCTCCTTGAATTGACATTTTCATTTTGAAAAGCATTTGACTATTTAGATCAGAGTCAGAGATACCGAAATAATTCCATATTATATTTTGGGGGAAGTTTATCAATTTTTAAATCATCTTAATGTCCTCATCTTTTCATTTGCAATACCTATACCTTTCACTCCCCACCTCACAGGGCTGTGGAGAAGGGCAGGAAAATAAGGGCCATATATTTAGCATTCCTGAAAATAGGCATTTGGTGATATGTAATAAAAGAGCCTCGGTCCTCTAATGACTACAAGTAACATTACCTTTTGTGGTAGATTGTATTTTCCAAAACTGTCTGCAATAATATTTCCAGTGTGCACCTCCAGAACCTTGCCACATCTTCATCAAGAGCCAGAGTCTATGTCCCTCCTCTTGAACCTGGGGTGGAGGGGTCTTTGACTAATAGAGTGTGGTGGCATGATGCTGGGGGACTGCTGGCTCTGTCGCACTTGGAACATGAGCCTTTGGACCCAGAGCCACCCTGTGAGTTGTTCAGCTACCCTGATGCAGCTCTGCTGGAGAGACCACGTGGAGAGACACACAGAGATGAAGAAACGTGCCTAGAGGTCTCTAGAGGTTCCAACCTCCAGCTGTCTGAGTTTTCCCAGCCTACATACCAGACATGTGAGGAATAAGCATTCAGAACATCCCAGCAGCAGACATTGTCTGACTGTAACTGCAAGTCACACCCTGAGGGAAACCACCTAACTGAGTCCAGTCAACACCCCAAATCAGGAGAGTTAATAATAAGATGATTGCCATTGTTTTACACCACTAATCCTTGGGATGGTTTGTTACAGAGCAATAGACAACCAAAGCTTTAATTATTCTTTAATTGTTAATCTAGCAAAAGCAATCCATAAAAGGATGAGATTAACTACTTGCTGAGGACATATTAGATACTAGCTCTCATTGTGGGGCGGAGGCGACTTGGGAACACCAAATCCGGTAAAAGCAACATCTCAGGGGGAAGGAACAAGTGTGACTGTAACCAAGAAAGCTGCTTCTGTCAAGGGCAATGTACCAGATCCAAAGAAAGACTGAGGAGCGGGACCATGGCGTCTACAGAAAAGAGAGTTGCCAACAAGATTTTATGGGTGTTTATCCCACACTGTTCAACAAACAAAGACATTGATTCTGGTGAATTATGAAAACAGGAATGATTGCCAGGGCTCTTCCTATGACCTGGATCATATGTTGTTTTGGACTAACTTCTCTTCCTTGTGCTGATTCCCTGCCCACCCAGGAAGCTGATATGTATCAGGCTTCCTTGAGATCTGCCCACAGGAGAGATTGTTATGATGGGACCGGGGCACAGGACTGTGCTGACCCATGTGGCAGCTTTAATTCTGTTGGTAAGTGTTGTCGCCTTTATACTTCAATGGCTTATGAGATTAATGTAAATCAGTCTCCTATAACCTTGTGATCTCATAGTGAACTGAAAAATTGAGTTCCTAGATGTGCAGTGGAAAAGGACCCTAATAACTCTGCAAAGGTCTTGTCACCCTGGCTTCCCTCAGAGCTGGCATTGCAACATAACACTTTAAGTATCCAATTCGTATCTGATCAATGACATTGTTATTTGTAATGGTCATTGTGTATAGGTTTTTGGGTGGTGTACGTCTTTATATCTTTTGAGTAAATATCTAGGATTGAGATTACTGGGTGATATGACAGAGAGTTTTAAATACAGTATGCCATTTAATTCTCACCAGCAGCCATTTGTGAAAAGTATTATTGTCAATTCCTCTCTAGAGATGAAAGCTAAGACTTAGAGAGATTATGTAATTGTCTAAAAGTACATGGTCAGTGGGGAGGAACCCAGATTTGACCGCAGAGACTGAGGTCTCAACTGTTACTTCTTCTGTAACTACTACTCACTTATTCCCAGCTATATCTAATCAGTTTGGAAATTAAAGTAAAAAGTATGGCCTCATCACCCCTGCGATCAAGTGTGTTCAAGACTTGATTTCAGATGGAAAAACAAAAGGATTAGAGCATGTTACATGGAAAGCCTTTATAGAATTGATTTGGGGAAAATAGGAGTGGATCATAAAGTGGCAAATATATGAAGATGACAATGAGAGTCAATTCAAAACTCAATTTAAAGATGAGTCATGACCTTTACCTTTTTATCCAGTTCAAATAGTATAGGATTGTGTCAACCTCCAGCACTGAAACAGAGCTCTGATCAATGTTTTCTCATCAGGCTCCTCTGCTGTTAATGCCTACTAAATATCAGGTTAGCACGAAAGCAAGTGTAAACAGTATATCCCTTCAAACACATACTCACATTTGTGAATTTCTAATGTTCTTTTTGCACAATAATGAGAGTAATAACTTTAGCATATGAAAAATTACTGTCTTTTATCAACTGCATTTTATATTCAAATATATATTGCTTAGATTTCAAAATGATATTCATAATATGAACAAAAGAGAAACTGTAGTGAAGATTAACCTCTAAAAATGTAGTGTGAAAATTTTGGAGCTCTTCTGTAGAATTGGAAATAATGGAAAATTGACAGTGAAATATAAAAGTAGATTATGAATAGTTAATACCCAATTTTTCTATGATGAAGGAATTAAAATAACAACTAAGTAGTCACCACAGTGAAAATTTAAGGCAAATTTATCATCCCCCAGTTCCTAGCACAAGGTCTTGCATTTATTATGAGCTGAATAAACATCTGTCGAGTTGAATTTAATCTTTCCAAGATGAATGTTTATAGGAATGGTGAGATAATAGTGACAAGTACTCTGTATACAGTCTATGGGTTTAGCATTAATAAAGGCAATATATTCTTGTCTTACTAACAAAAACAAAAATGGAATACAAATGTATTACTAATATGGTAACTGGCTTCCCCAAAGAAGTCCAAACTGAAGTCCAAAAAACTTAACTGATATGTCACCATTTTATAAAAACAAGCTGCGAATAGCTAAAACACAAAGAATTCTTGAGGAATAAAGTTAAGTTGGGGCATACTGTTTACTCCAGAGGAAAATAGGATAACTATGATGATCTGGGGCTCAAAGTCTGTGATACAAAAACAGAGAGAGTTTGTTAGTAGTGCAAGAGGGTCATTCCCCCAGTAACAGGAAAATAAGTGTTCTGCGTAAGACCTGCATAACACCTGCACAGGTGTTCACAGAAGTAAGTATTTGTGCTGCCAACCTGGATAGTGGTCTCACGTTAGGTCAATTGCAATGGATCTGTGGACTACAGTAAGAGTCAATTTCAAAATTTTACTGTTCTGGGTAATATGAATTGTTTCATCTTCTTAGAATAAATTACATTAAAATAAGCATCTCAGGGAAATGTAGTTGTTGCTTCCCCAGCGTTCATTCTCTCTGTCTCCTTTCTAATGGGATCCGGAGCTTCCCAGCTTTGCAGATTGGTTGGAATTGATCTCACAGGAGCTCTAGGGATGGGCCATAGTCATGGTGGTTGGGTAGGATGATGATTCAAGCTGTGTCAAAGGGACAGAAAGGAGATGTTTGAGGAGGAGCATCTGGAGAAGAAAATTATTCTCTCTCTCATGACTGTTACCAAAAGATGCTGCCTTCTCCCACTGATTGTGAATGGGAAGCAGTCAGCTCCAGCTGGTACTTGTGGCATGGTGCTGTCATGAAGAGTGACAGCTTTAGGGCAATTCTGCCACTTGGGAAGGCAGAGTAGAGAGAAATAAAGTGAGCCCTGTGGTGTCATTAAACAACCGGGCCGGGCTTCCCTGGTGGCGCAGTGGTTGAGAGTCCGCCTGCCGATGCAGGGCACACGGGTTTGTGCCCCGGTCCGGGAGGATCCCACATGCCACGGAGCGGCTAGGCCCGTGAGCCATGGCCATTGAGCCTGCGTGTCTGGAGCCTGTGCTCCGCAACGGGAGAGGCCACGACAGTGAGAGGTCCGCGTACCGCAAAAAAACAAACAACAAAAAAACAAACAAAAAAAACAACCGGGCCAAGCTTTGCCCAAGAGGCCATTCGAGCCCTTTGGTAAGCAGCATGGAGTTGCCAGTGACCAACAGTTATTGGGGGTAATGCTGGTGAAAGACAAAGGTGGAGGAAGCATATTTGACGGTGACGCCTGTGAAAGCAAAGGGAGAGAATTCAGGATTGGGCAGGGGGAGCCCAGACTGTGATGCAGATTTTATAAAGTATTGGTCAACCTCACAGGGAGATTTAGAGCAAAACTTGCTCATTGGAGGAGTCTCACATTGGGCAGAAATGCCCAGGCCCTGCTAATCCTACTGCGCTTACTGACCAAGGCTGTCCAGAAAGAGTGTGGTTCCAGCTCAAGACTGTAGGGAACCCCAGTGCTCAGCAGATGGTGGCTGTCAGTTTCCTGCACTCCTGACAGGTTCATTCTGTTTGGAAGGAAGATCCACGTGGTGTAATTCCTCTATCTCTGGACTTCTTAAGTTACTTGAACAACTAAATCCCTTTCTTCTTATTGTTGTTATTGCTGTTATTATTATTATTAAAACAATTTGACTTCAGTTCTTTTCTGTTAATTGTAACTAAAGGAATTCCAACTAGTATGTGAAGTAATATTTTTAGATTTTAAAAGATTGTCAGTTCACTTCAACACACATTTAAGGAGCAATGTACTTTATATTATCTCTTACCTTCAAAAACAAACAAATAAATGAATAAACTCAGTATATATCACACAACTGATATGTAGTTGGTAGATAATAATTAGTAATTACTATGATTGATATCCATTACAGTTATATAGCTCGTCAGTGTTTAATAGCAGTAATTGAGTTTTTAGTGCCCAAAGCTGCTTTTTTTGGCATAGAAGATCATATTTATAGTTCCTTATGTTTGTGCTAATATTCAATTTATAAAAGGTATAAATTTTATAACTTAGTTTTTATAAGCCTTTACTTTTTTTTTTTTTTTCGCTATACGCAGGCCTCTCACTGTTGTGGCCTCTCCCGTTGCGGAGCACAGGCTCTGGATGCGCAGGCTCAGCAGCCATGGCTCACGGGCCCAGCTGCTCGGCGGCACGTGGGATCCTCCCGGACCGGGACATGAACCCGTGTTCCCTGCATCGGCAGGAGGACTCTCAACCACTGCGCCACCAGGGAAGCCCTAAGCCTTTACTTTTAACTCACAAATATTTTTACCATATTTACAAATGATATTGTATTATGATTTTAAACACTTAACTTTATTTATTATTTAATTATTGCTCAATTAGCTTATAAATTTGATGGATTAAATCCTTTAAATGGTAACACTATTTAGAAACGTTAGTAACTAAATTTTTTTAGACATTTCACACTATCATTGCCAATTTTTTTTTTTTTTTTTTTGGTACGGGGGCCTCTCACTGCATGGCCTCTCCCGTTGCGGAGCACAGGCTCCGGACACGCAGGCCCAGCGTCCATGGCTCATGGGCCCAGCCGCTCCGCGGCACGTGGGATCCTCCCGGACCAGGGCACGAACCCGTGTCCCCTTCATCGGCAGGAGGACTCTCAACCATTGTGCCACCAGGGAAGCCCATCATTGCCAATTTGATAAACTGATTCTCTCAAATATTTCAAACACCTGATAAGGCAAACTTACAAATCTAACATGCAAGATATTTGTAATCTTTACAAAACTCTTGTAAATTTAGTAAATCAGATTTACAAGTTTAATAAATCAGATTCTCTTATCCATTTCAAACATCTTAAAACAGATAAAACATATACAAAGCAACATAATAACAGTAGACAGCTTACACAAAAAGATGAACTCTATTTGAATTTATACTTTCCTGGTGTTGGGCACTCAGTCACCCAACAAAAGGGGTCACCATCAAGAGCCTTCTGTGTGTGACAGAGAAAGACAAATACTGTATGATCCTACGTAAATGTGGGATCTTGCAAAATAAAAGAAGCCAAATTTACAGAAACAGAATAGAAGGGTGGTTGCCAGGGGTTGGGGGGTGGGAGAAATGGGGGAAGATGCTGACCAATGGGTAGAAGCCTTCAGTTATAATATGAGTAAGTTCTGGGATCTAATGTACACTATGGTGACTATGATTAATGTGCTGTATTGTATACTCAAAGTTGGCTAAAAGAATAGATCTTAAGCGTATACACACACACACAAAGGTCACTGTGTGAGTTTATGGATGTGTTAGTTAATCTGACTGTGGTAATCTTTCCACAAAGTTTATGCATACCAAATCATCACATTGTATACTCTAAATATATATTTATATTTTATATTTTTATAAATATAAATATTTATATTTTATTTGTCAATTGTAAAGCTGGAAAAAAAGAGAGAGAGAGAGACTGTTGTGCTTGCTGGTTAAAGTCTTAGGACCACAAGAAGGGTACTAGTCCAGGTCCAGGTAAGGAATGTGGCCTGGAACCAGCACCCAGGATGGTGCTACCTGACCACATCTTCTGAGTCCCTTCTTACAATCTGGTTTTAGCGGCTTTATCCCTGGCAGACTCCAAGCTTGCAATTTTGAACTGGGATAAAATTTAGTTTCATAGTCCAATGTGTCATGTATGTCTTCCGTGCGCCTTTTGAGTTTCATCCTGACCCCAATTTTCAAATTTTTGTTATTTGATTTCCATAGACAGAATTCTGAATCCCTTAGCTAATTCGCAACTTACCTCTTTGTTGTCTGATTAGACATAACAAATTCAGCACCCTCTTTATATTTTACTTTTTTTGCCTCAGCTATCTCTCTTTCAAAGTAATTTATTGACAAACAAAAGATCTCTGTTCTGAAGAGTTACCTTCCTGTTACAGACAGCTAAGACATCTACATAAATCACCCATAAAAAGGACAAAAATAAGACTGCTCTAAAGCATTATAAGCAAATGTCTATGAGATCCCTGTGGCTTACAGAATTCTAAAACGGCCCCCGTGAACGCTGCCCTCAGTGCTACTCATGTTATTATGTTACCTTACCTGACAAAAAAAGATTTTCCAGATGTAATTAAGGTTACCAATCAGTTGACCACAGATAGGGAGGTTATCCAGATGGACCAACCTCATCATAGGACCCCTTTAAAAACAAGGAGTTTTCTCTGGCTGGTGGCAGAAGGGGGTTCAGGGAGATTGGGAGCCTGAGAAGGGATGAATGTGAAGGAAGCTGCTGTTGGGATGGAGGGAGCATCAGAGCAAGGACCTGAGAATGGCCTCTAGGAGCTGAGCATGGTCCCTAACTGACAGCCACCAAGGAAGTGGGGACCCTACAACCACAAGGAACTAAATTCTGCCAACAATCTGAATGAAGAGAGGCTCCATATAAGAGATCAGCTGGACTGATACCAGGATTTCAGCCCTGTGAGAACCTAAGCAGAGCACTCAGTTGGCCCTGCCCAAACTCTGACCCACAGAACTGGAAGCTAATAAGTGGATGATGCTTTATGTCCCTCTCTTCCTGGTAATTTGTTATGCTGCCATAAAAACTAATACAATGACAGAATAAAAGTTCTACTCAAGGCCAAAGACTCAATGTTTTAAACTTTTAATATATATATGTGTATATGGAGGCATCTTTAATGTAAGGAGGTCTTAGGATATAAGATCAGGTATTTTGAGGGCTTTTCTGGTGGAAGTAGGCAGTGAGACTGGAAGGATCTATTTTGTGGACTTAGGGAGGGTTTGGGAATGTGGTGAAATGGTTTATTTGGAGAAAGTTCAAAGGCCCACAGAGTTTTCATCTATTGGCCTTGCCAGAAATGTCTATGCCATTTTCTTTTTGGCATAAAGCATTAAAATGAAATGTCTTCTATGCTGGATAACACACTTTGCCATTTATCAGTGAGAAACATTTTAGCTTATATTGTTTATCCAGTTGGCAAGACCTCGCAAGTCTCTGGAGAATGGAGCTCAGGGCAGAAAACTACTGGTCCGGGTGGGGTCCACAGAGAGAGGCCCTGAACCACGCAGAGGGAGGGGGCACACGGCACGGGGAAGGAAAGTGATGGAGGGGGTTGAGCACGGGTGACTGCGCCGGTATTTTGTCCAGAGCTTCTCTGCGCGGGAAGAAACATGATGGCAAATCCTGCCTGCCTTTTATTTCCCCCACGTACAAAGAAATGGAAAGAAAGTTCTAAAACAACCACTTTTATGTCGTGTGTACTTTCTCCCCCTTATCCTTTCTGAGAACTAGTAATGTCCTGGTCCTACAATGTCTTTAACTCATAGGGCACTTTAACTTTTTCAAAGCACAGCCTGTAGAAAGATCTTTCATTTCCTGACTGGACATAAGGATGAAGTTTATAGTCTTTTTATTGCCACTATTTTGACATTTTTATATACTTTTCCCCTCATAGCATAGAACATGTCACCCCTCATAATTGCTTTTATATACTACCTGACTTAAAGATTGTTTCAAACCTTCTTGCTCCTAAATCATTTTTATTTTTAGGCAGTCAGAACAAGGGATAGGTGGTTTTTTTATAAAGTACCAGAGTATTCAAGCTGAAGGTATTATTTTTTACTCCTGTCTTGTGTTCGTCCACCTAAAATGATACCAATGGTTTCTAAAGAAATGAGATAAAAGATATTTTGAGTTTTTATCTTTTTTAAGCTCAATCGTGATTATATGTATAAATACATTTAAATAAATATATATATTTAAATATATATTAAGCCTTCTAGATTAGCCTAGCAGATAATATAATTTTGAGGTACTTTCCTGACATCTTTTTACATTAGTTGATTTTTTTTTAAACTAGGATTTAGACTGGACAGTATGTCTAATGACCTCATCACTGGTATTTTTATAAGTGATAATAACAGTTAACATCTGTGAAATGTACTTAGTGCACCAAGAGTTTTATAGAATTTATAACATGGCAAATTTCTACTCACACTTTTATTCAAGAACATATTATTCTATATCCTATCATTTTTTTTTTTTTTTTTTTTTTTTTTTGCGGTATGCGGGCCTCTCACTGTTGTGGCCTCTCCCGTTGCGGAGCACAGGCTCCAGACGCGCAGGCTCAGTGGCCATGGCTCACGGGCCTAGCCTCTCCGCGGCATGTGGGATTTTCCCGGACCGGGGCACGAACCCATGTCCCCTGCATCGGCAGGCGGACTCTCAACCACTGCGCCACCAGGGAAGCCCTATCCTATCATTTTTAATGGTGAGAAGATAACTTCTTATTCCCAACTTTTTACCTTATTCATCCACTAAGGTTTTTTGTTTTTTGTTTTTTTTTTTTTTTGCGGTACGCGGGCCTCTCACTGTTGTGGCCTCTTCCGTTGCAGAGCACAGGCTCTGGACGCGCAGGCTCAGCGGCCATGGCTCACGGGCCCAGCCGCTCCGCGGCATGTGGGATCCTCCCAGACCAGGACACGAACCTGTGTCCCCTGCATCAGCAGGCAGACTCTCAACCACTGCGCCACCAAGGAAGCCCCTGCACTAAGGTTTTATTTCATAATTTTTAAAATTAAAGGTTCCATCAATTTTTATTTTAACACAGTTTTTGTTATAAAAAGCCTATATCAGAGTAATGATTATAAACTTAAGCTTTTCATAACAGGAATTAAGTCCCTCAACAAGCACTAGGTATTCAAAGTGTTAGTACCTCCTTATAGAGACATAATTTCTCAGGTCCATAGCTCCTGGCCTCAAGGGCTCAACCTGTGAAAAGATGAAAGGTATGTAAAAAATAACATTTTGACCATGTATTTATTATATTGTCAGTGATTATGTATACACTTTTCTTACAAATGCCTGTATTGAAAAACAATATATAAAGACTTTCATGGATGGAACAAACAAGTTCTCTTAGAATGTAGGAGAAAGAGGATTTGGATGAGGAGGAAAGAGCAGAGTCATTGCCATAAGACAAGTCATGGTGTTTATCCTGACTCTGATTCTTATTAAAGAGACCTTGGACATATTATTACTTAACATTTCTAGACTTCAGTTTCCTCATCTGTAATAATAATGATAATAATAATAACTATTATTACTCATGGGGAAGTTAAGATTTAAAGCTCCTGATATATACAAATTGATCAATAAATATTTTATTTTTTCTTAATTTGTTGTCTGTAATGTCTCCAAAATAAAAATTAATACTTGGGAATTCCCTGGTTGTCCAGTGGTTAGGACCCTGCACTCTTACTGCCGAGGGCCTGAGTTCAATCCCTCGTCGGGGAACTAACATCCCACAAGCAGCGTGGTGTGGCCAAAAAAAAAAAATGTTATACTAAATTTTCTAATAAAAAGATTTTTGGGGCTTCCCTGGTGGCGCAGAGGTTGAGAGTCCGCCTGCCGATGCAGGGGACGCGGGTTCGTGCCCCGGTCTGGGAGGATCCCACGTGCCGCGGAGCGGCTGGGCCCGTGAGCTATGGCCGCTGAGCCTGCGCGTCCGGAGCCTGTGCTCCGCAACGGGAAAGGCCACAACAGTGAGAGGCCCACATACCACAAAAAAAAAAAAAAAAAGATTTTTGGGCCAAAACATGTGTATTGCTCTGCTTGGGTTGCCATAACTTAATACCATAGACTGGATGGCTTAAGCAAAAATTTATTTCTTGCAGTTCTGGAGGCTGGAAGTCTGAGATCAGGGTGCCAGAATGGTTGGTTTCTGGTGAGGGCTCTCTTCCTGGCTTATAAAAGCCTGCCTTCTCTCTGTGTCCTTACACTGTGGAGAGTGAAACCAAGTTCCCTGGTGTCTCTTCTTATAAGGGCACTAATCCCATGGGACCAAGGTTCCACACTCACACCCTCATCTAACCCTGATTACCCCCCAAAGGCCCCCATCTTCAAAGACTACCACATTGGGAGTTAAGGCTTAAGCATATACATTGCGGGGGGGACACAAACATCCAGTCCCTAACAACAGGTTTTTATCCACATATCAAGTAAGGTGACAACATGACTAGAGAGAGAGTAGCACATGAGGTGGCTTTCCCAAAGGAAACTTTGATGAGACTTATTGATTAGCCATGGGTACATTGATATTTTATAAGCCAAGAATTAAAACACATATATTTCAGTTAAGAATGACTTGGACTGCAAACAACAGATAACCCATCTGATGATATTTTAATCAATGAAGACATCTGATTATTTTCCATATCAGTGAGTTTGAGGTAGGCTGTTCTAGGTTTGATCTGGTGACTTAGTGACACCACCGGACACTCAGGTTCTTTCCGTCCTTTCACATAACTATCCTCTGCAGAATCACTTTTATCCCCAAGTTGCCTCCTCAAGATCACATAATTGCCACCACATTCTGGGCATCATGTTCTAACAGCAGCATTTGAAGCAAGAAGAAACGGGCAGAAGCAAAAACCTTTTGCATATTTTATACTGCTGGCGATAGACGCTTTTCCAGAAACCCATTTTTGGCTCATTAGCTAGATCTGGATCACATGCTTACTTACCCTTAGCTGAAAGAGAATCTGGGAAAGCAAATAATCTCACTTTTTCAGCCTTTATCATGGAAGATGTGTGAGGGAAAATGGGGCTGAGAATAACTGTTGCATTAATGAAATAATAATGTTACCTACCAAATGTATAGAGGTTTTCCCCCACACTAAGCAGTTCTCTGTGACACTAGCTGGGTGTCCTACAATTCAACTCAATTCTCACACTACCTCCCTAGAGATAGCATCAGATCCCACAGGTTAAGGATTCAGTCCTACAAGACTATCCCCACCCCACTTCAGAGCCAATTGCATGTCGTAGGTCACCTGTCAGACTTCTGTCCTACTTTGGCTACAAAGGATGGTCCCACCACCCTTTCCTTGAGTTTGATTAATTTGCTAGAATAACTCACAGAACTCAGGGAGGCATTTACTTATGCTTACCGGTTTATTAAATGATGCAATAAAAGATACAGATGAACAGCCAGATGGGAAGATACATAGGGTGAGGTATATGGGAAGGGGCGCAGAGCTTCCATGCCCTCTCTGGGAGCACCACTCTCCAGGAAGTTCCACCTGTTCACCAACCTGGAGGCTCTCTGAAGCCCCTTACTTTTGGAATTTTATGGAGGCTTCATCATGTAGGCATGACCAAGCATAAACTCTATTTTCAGTCCTTCTCCTTTCTCGAGAGAATGAGGGGCAGGGCTAAAGATTCCAAGCTTCTAATCACGGCTTGGTATTTCCAGTGACCAGTCCTCATCCACTAGCTCACTCAGAGTCATGTCATTAGAGTAAAAGCACTCCTATCACCCAGGTAATTACAAGGGTTTCAGGAGCTCTGTGCCAGGAACTGAGGACAGAGACCAACATATATATTTTCTATGATCTCAGGCCCACTACATGAGAACAAGACAGAAATTGAGATGATTTTGGAAACTATTGGACATATGACCTACCACTTCAGACATGGGGGCTAAAGTAGAGGGTTTTTTGATGCCTAAAGTTTTGGACATTTTGGTAGCAGCACTTATGGAAATCATAATGTTGCTGGGAGAGTTGAACCCAAATTTTACATACTGTTTTGTCTTGCAGGCCTGTTCCAAGGTTAGTGAGATGGTGATATCTTTCATGTGGTGGAGAACCAGGGCTGGAGAGTGTCCCTGGGGGCTTATTCTAGTCTGCAGTCCTCTCCCACTTCCTCACCTTTACAGAGCTGCTCAACAGATATCCCTGTATGTTCATAATTACTCCCTCCAAGAAATTCTGGAATCTTCTCTTGGAAAATTAACCCAGTGAGGAACAAGATGACAGTTATGTATTAAATTATATGGCATCTCAAAAGACCTCAGAACAGCATTTTTATTCATTTTCTGACTACCTCTGAATAAGAAACATGATTGTAGAAATCTTTTTTACTAAACATTAGGAGAAAAATAATCTCACTCTCGGAGCTATAATACTGGGTGGTTATGATTAAAGAAACTACAGGTCAGCTTCCTGGGATTAATGACACCTGTGGAATAGAGAAAGCCTGTCAAGGAGAACAATGAGCTATTTGATTCGTGGTTCTTGTGTGCCCTGACTCTGTTGTTCCTGTTGCTGATAATCATACTCCACATGCAGTTATTTAACTTTTCACATTGGTAAGTCCAGAATCACTGTACTAACATTAGCTTAATAGGTATGAGAGCCTTGGATTGAGAGGCTATTAGAAGTCATGGGTCCTCCTCCTTTTTAATTCTGAAGGAGGCTCACATTTTCTAAGTGAAGTTTGAGTGACAGGATAGAATGATGCCATAATACCTCGGTCCTCTGCCCAGCCCTGCCCTGAATCTAGTGTGATTCTGTGATGCTTGGCAGTAGTGGTTCGTCGCTGGACAAAATTTTTCTCTATGTGGGCATTTGTGTACTTTCACAGTCCGAACACATTTACCAAATATCATCACATGCAGCATCGTCTGCTTTTCGAGGAAAGCATTACTCCAATATCAAATGGGATAAACTAGACTCAGCTATAATGCAAATTGAGACAGTGTAAGATTAGCTGATGCAGGCCTCACAAACACCACAGCAGGGATCAGTGGGGGGAGGTATCCTAGGGTTTTCACTGTGGCTCCTGAGACAAGTTAGGGAAGACAAGAAGCTGGAAATTCTCACCTGAAAAAGTGCAGAAAGAGAACTACTTTATTACCTTTGGATGGAACCCAGTAGATTCTCCTCTACCATGTATATGATTCTATGAATAGCCACAGAATGAGATCATGACTCATCCCTTTGAGGCAGTGGTTTCCAAACTTTCACGCACCCCAGATCACTGGAAGGCGTGTTAACACACAGATTGTTAGGTAACCTTCCTGGAGTTTTGCTTCAGGAGGTCTGGATGGCGCCTGAGACTTTTCCTTTCTAACCAGTTCCAGGTCATGCCTATGCCGCTATTCCAGGGACCACAACTGAGAACCATTTCCTAAAGAAAGGATATGACATCCTGGTTCTACCCAGAACACACTTCTTCGGCTGGGTCTCATTTACTAAAGTTAAGCACAGCCTGGATTGCTTTTTCAGACAACAGTGGGTCTAAGTTATTCAAATGCTTTAACTGTGAGTCAGCCTTGAGAAAAGAGCACCGGCAATGGCATTGGCCATTCTAAAATGTGCCCTTTATGGAACCCGGCTAAGCAGAGGCATGATGGCTTGATTCCAGAGAGGCTGCAGGTGTGGAGCACGTGCATGTACTTGGTTAGGAGATGGCAGGACTGTCTCACAAATGCCCTACCTGGCTCTGGAGGAGAAAACATTTCCCCCGTGCCCGCCCACCCCCGCCCCGAGCGGCAGGGTTTTCCATACATCTTTGTCTGGGGTTTGTAGGAGATGTGGCAGGCTCCTAGGAAGGTGTTGCTTTCTTCCAGCTCTCAGTGGAACAGCAAATTATATCTTCCCACAGGTTAGATGGACTCGACTCGAGGGGGGCTGCATTTGCACGAGGAGCACTGTGTCTTCCTATGGCGTGGAAACTGCTCCACACACCTACCACTGTTCTTTCTTGATAAGGGATTGATTTCCCTGCGAGTGTGTGTGCATGCATGTGTGTTTAAGTAAAACCTCCAACACCTTAATTGCAGGTTTCTTAATAGCACTGCATGAAAACACTCATAGCTTACAAGCCTTTATATAATCTGGGTCCTTAGAGTATCTCTTACACAGCTTTTTGATCTTTGAGGTTTTTTTTTCTTTCACTCATTTACTCTGCTTAACTTAGATGAAATTCATTTTCCATCTGTGCCACAAGATTCCTGTTCAAGCGTCTAAAAATTTCTGGCTGGGAAAAGCATGATGACTGTAGGTTTGGGACTCTGCTGATGTTCTGTGCTGGGCAGCGTTTCCTTTTCATGTCTGCAGCACTGTGGAGAGGGCGCACTCAGGCTCTGAAAATGAAAAGAACTTCCCTGGATGCTGCAGAGATAAAAACCATAGGTTTGTCACGTAGAAGTCAGTGAGTGGGGTTTCCCTGGTGGCGCAGTGGTTGAGAGTCCGCCTGCCGATGCAGGGGACATGGGTTCGTGCCCCGGTCCGGGAGGATCCCACATGCCGCGGAGCGGCTGGGCCCGTGAGCCATGGCCGCTGGGCCTGCGCGTCTGGAGTCTGTGCTCCGCAACAGGAGAGGCCCAACAGGAGAGGCCACAACAGTGAGAGGCCCGTGTACCGCAAAAAAAAAAAAAAAAAAAAAAAAAAGAAGTCAGTGAGTGATCAACTCAGAAACCTTAACTACGAGGGCTTAATTAATCCTCTCCTTGGTCTGTACTTCACCAGCTCGCTTCCTCTCCCCCAGGGTCACTCTGGTGCAGTTTGAAGGAGGGCTTGGATGTCTGCCTTTCCCTCAGACTCAGGGGGCTACAGGTGCCTCCTACCAATATAAGTCATTTTCTTTAATAACCAAGTAGGATCCTACCATCACCAGGCACAGTGAATAACACAGAATAGGTGCTTTTAAATGACTTACGAATGAATGAGTAAATGAATATCATTTGTAAGTGTAGCTAAGCCCTTGAACCTAGGAATACACCCAAGCTATTACAACTCATGGGTTAATGAGTTCCATGAATTTACTTTTGACCTTGATAAACATGATTTCCTTTTTGGTTTTTTTGCCTTAAATTTACCTTTTCCTGAGGACTGCAGAGAGGAAGGAGAGCCTATTTCTAATATTCTGGGAGTTGTTCAAAACAAAGATAGTCAATGCATGTATTAGTTAACTTTGTCTGTCTAATAAATTACCCTGAAGTTTAGCAGTTTAAAACAACAAACGTTCATTATTGCACAAGGTTTCTGAGGTGTGGTTTTGGCTCAGGGTCTCTCGTGTTGCAGTCAAGATGTTCTAGGGTTGCAGTCATCTGAGGGCTTGACTGTGGCTAGAGGATCTGCTTCCAAGATGGCTCCTCACTTGGCTGGTAGCAGGATTCCAGGGTTCCACCCATATGGGCTTCTCTGCAAGGAACCTGAATGTCCTCGTATGGCTGCTGCCCTCCCCCAGAGCAAGTAGTCCAAGAGAGTGCAAGCAAGTGAGGAGAAAGCTGCAGTGCCTTTTGTGATCTAAAATTCTAGACTCCGACGTCTCACACCATCACCTCCACTTGATTTTATTTCTTAGAAGGGGGTCTAAAAGTCCAGCCCACGTTCAAGGAGAGGGGAATTAGGCTCCAACTCTTGAAAAGAGTAGCAAAAAATTTGTGTACATATTGTTAAACCACTGCAGTGAACAATAGAATTAGAAGATAGAAGTATTTTTAGCACATTTGGTGCCTGGTAAAATTAAGTAGCAGACTTATAGGACCTCAATTCTTTCTGCAGACACTGAAGGTGTCCTACTGGCAGGGTGGGGTGGTGACATGACATTCTGAAGTTGGAAGGGGCTTGCTGGCATACACAAGTTGTTTATGTGTGTTAAAACATATCTAGACTACACACCTAGTCAATATTTAAATTCCTTCTGCCAGCCTCTGCTTGGACATAGGGAAAGGGAACTTTAAAATATTCATCCATTTTGTTTATTCAGTCATTCAGCCTTCACAAAGCACCTACAATATGTCAAACAATCCTAAGCCTTTGGTATACAAAATGAATAAGACATGATTTCTATTTTAGAGAGAGTAAAATCTAATGGGGGAGAAAGTCATGTAAAAAAATCACTAACCAACTAGCATGAGAGGGTTGTAGTACATATTTCATATAGAAGGAGCTATGGCGTTACGGCAGGGGGAGGTGATAACTCTTCCCTGGGTGGTAGCTGGAGTGGGAGAGGGTGGAAGAAGGATTGGAGGAAGTTTGGTGGAAAAAGTAACCTTTGAGTTAAGCCTTGAAAGATGAGGAAGAGTGCATTAGGGAAAGGAGATGTAAAGAGATTCTAGAAAGAACCAAGGAATGTACAAATGTACAGAGGCAGGAAGCCATGTGGATTCATTCAAGAAACACCAAGTATCATGTTCTGGGTGGAGCAAGCATGGAGGAATAAAACATGGGGCTGAAAAGGCATTTTGTGACCCGTTGTTAAAGGTCTTGTGCATGATGCTATGCAGTTTAATCTTTGTCATCAGTCTACAAAGTGGGATACATCTACCCTAGTGAGTGATCTACTGCACTGAGGAAAGAAAAATGTTACGAACTGAATGTTTGTGTTCCCCCCAGATTCATATGTTGAAACCCTATCCCCGATATGATGGTATTAGGAGGTGGGGTCTTTGGGAGGTAATTAGGATTAGAAGAGGTCATGAGAGCAGACCCCTAATGAATGGGATTAGTGCCCTTATAAGAGTCATGAGAAAGCTTGCTTCTGCTCTCTTTCTGTCATGTGAGGATACAATGAGAAACTGGCAACTAGCAAACCAGAAGAGGGCCCACCAAGAACCTGACCATGCTGACACCCGATCTCAGACTTCCAGCCTCCAGAGCTGTAGGAAATAAATGTTTGTTATTTAAGCCACCCAGTGTAGGGTATTTTGTTATAGCAGCCTGGACAGACTAAAACAAAAATGTTAGAATTTCTATTGATGCTTATTTATTTTAACAAATAAGAAAGCCTTGGTAACATACACTGTACAAATTGAGAGAGGGTATATTAGGGAAAAACACTTCTCATACAGTACATTTATTCCTAAGATAAAATGGACAGAATTTAATGCCTGAGTAGTTATAAAGATGATAACTCTGAAATTCTAAGTTTGAGTGACAAGAAAATAGTAGGTTATGGGGTTCAGGGCAGGCCGTCCCCAAATATACCATTTTGGCATATGAATTATTTTGAATTAAAGTTACTTAGGAAACAGCCAGTACAAGAAGGACACTCTGACCCTTCTTTGTCCCCCTGAAAGCAGGAAATAAATCTCCCATGTGAAAGGTAGCCTCCCTGTGCCAGAAGGTAGAGAGACATCCTTATCACCAGACATAGGGATTAGGGCTGAGAAGATTGTGTAAAGGAACCTTGTTACTTCTTCACTAATTTACTACCCTAAGCCCAATCTTCTTTGTCAATTCTTCACAAATTTATTGTTTCTTGTCTAAAAGATATAAAAGCCGTCTGCTTTGATTACTTCTTTGAGACCTATATTTATGACCTCCATATATACAAAATCAAAAATTATTTTCCCTCCTGTTACTCTGCCTTGTGTCAACTTAATGATTAGACCAGCCGAAAGAAGCGGGAGGGGTAGGGGGAACTTTTCCCCTCCACGACATAGAACTACCTACTGCAAACTGTTGGGCAGTCTGTACTTTCCACAAAGACATTCAGCAGAGGAGGTGTAAGGGCTAAAGTCTTCCCCGAGTGCCACAGTCCAGTCTGGCGTAGGGCTGAGCTAGCCTAGGGAAGGATCCTTTTTCTAATTCACCCAAGACCCAGTGTGTGTCAGTAAGGGCTCTGGCAGTGGGACCTGGAGTGAGGAAGAGTGGGTGAGGGGTGCAGGGAGAACTCTGAGTTTGATTTTAGGCATGTTGTCTTTGTATTTGTGAGGGACATTCAACTGGGATGTCCAATGGACAACTGAAACTATGGATCTAGAGTTCAGGGGAGAGATGATGGGGAGAGAGGAGGATTTTGGAAAAAACTAGAGAATAGGTTGTAATTGAAGTCTGGGCGTGGTTAAGATCGTGGGTGGGGAGGTAGCTTGAGAAGAGACGAGGATAACCTAACTGAAGGCACAAGTAGAGAGAGAGGAGCCAGTGGAGTGACAAGAAATAATTAGAGAGGCAGAAAGAAAACCTGGGAGAAGGCCTCACAGGAGTTGTGGGAGGGGAGAATTTCAATAAAGGAATGGCCAGGGGAGAAAGATCAGATAAATGAAAAGAAGAAATTCTCTATTAAGTTTGGAATTAGGACATTTTAAATTCCGTCAGAAGGAGTTGTTCATCTGGAGCGATGAGTGCAGATACTTGATTAAATGATTGAAGACTAAAATGGAGGTGAGAAAATCAAAGCTAGAAACGTAAAGTATGTACATTATTAAGAAGTTTGAACCAGAAAGGAAGCATAGGGATTAAGTCCATATGGACTGTTTCAGTACCTCTTGGAATTTCATTGAATGAGTATCCAGTTCCTCTTAGCCTAATGTTCAAGATGTGTGTCTCTCCTTACGTGTGAATCAGGCCTTCTGCCCACATCATGCCCAGTGGATTTTCCCTATTCAGTTGCTTCACTGCATTTCTTGATGTCCAATATTGAAGCAATTTTTCAGACGCACACACAACAGGACTTGCGCAAAGGTTGAAGAATATTTTTCATTTTGTTTCTAATTCTCATTCTAATGACAACTAGAGCTTATTTTCCAGCCACACATTTGTGCCACATCTTTGGGATCCTTTATAATGCAAATTCCTTCCTCTCCAGAATTTGCATAAATGTACTTTGCACATAAAAGACACTGAATATTCATTATTTGGACAGATCATGTCAGAGTTCATAATTTTATAAGTAATTTTTGTTTTCTTTTTTCTTAAAGATATTTCCTCTTGATTTACCCATCCTGAAGCTCAAATGTCACATTATATCCCATACAGAGTCAATCGTTTCAGTTAGTATACCATTAAACTATCTAAAAACATTTAAAGTCTTTATGTCCCTGAAAGTATTTGCTTTTGTATTCCCATTTCCTGAGCATTTACAAAATAAGTTAAATGGCACTTTGGCCTGTAGACTTTGCTACTTATTCTTCTTTATCCAGAGAAGCCCTTGTTTGCCTCTAAACTTTGATTTCTGTCTCAAAATCTGTATGCCTTAACAAAATGTCCCCACCCCAATACAGGGTGTGCTGTTTTAAACTACCTTAAAATAAAACCCGTTGAAGATATTTAAAATTTGGAAATAAAGCAGTTCCCTAACATCTCATATTTTCATGCCCAATACCTCAAAACAGTCTGGTGCCTCTATCAGGAACAATTTCCTCTGATAGAAACTGTATTGTTTTATTTGTGATACATGCTGAAATGTTTAGTGATTCTACAGCTTACGGTACTATAATTTTGCTTGGTTTTCCGAGGTCTGTCTGCCAAGGTCCTTATCAACAATGGCAGGATGCCCATTTTGATCAATATGTATACACTCCAGTTATAAATTCCCTCAAAATGCTTGGGTGGGTGCCCATGATTTATTTATTTCTATTTGCCAATTAGGTCTAGAGAGTCATGCTAATAGACCCACTGGAGAAAGACAGAAAGAAACCTTGAAAGAAAAGAGCTGAACCACAGAAGAGAAACCTTTCTGCTCTCTAAATTTAGAATAAATCCATCACTATTTTTGTTTTTCCCTCAATTAACTTTATCCTTCTGAATTCATGTCGTCTCCAAAGAAATTTTATAGCCTGGAGAATTCCTGCGTTAGTCTGGACTTTAAAAGTTCTTGTGAAATGTATAGTCCATGTGATCTGTAATCTGAATGTTCATTATGGTGATGGTGTTCATGGGCGTCAGGAACGATAAAGTCTGTATTTAAGGGTATTTGTGGCTTGCCCCTGACTTGCAATTACCTGCAAAGTGTGGTGGCTGGATTGAAATGTGATTGCAGCAGCAGGTTTGGAGAGGTAACCTACTGGCTTCTTGATGATAATTTAACCTAAAGTATGTGTGTGTGTGTGTGTGTGTGTGTGTGTGTGTGTGATATGCACTGCCATTTCTTCATTTCTCCTGAACAGTAAGAGGAAAATCCCGGGGAAAATGAACAATTCAAACAATACATTTCTTCAATATTGGCCTTGCTCAGCCAGCTGAATATTTTCAATAAAACAACAATTGGCTGTCCTGAACCCACCCCTCACGCAAGAGACGCCCAGTATGTGGAGAACCTGCTGAGTCTGCACGTGACCATGACAACAGAAGGCTGTGACCAAGGTGGTGGGTCTCAGGAGAGCTTTGTTGTCCACGGGGCTTAGCGTCTGTCAGGAGCTGCTGATGAGTCAACCATGTTGTACTCATTTGTCTATGGTGAGCGAGGCAGCAGCTGTTACCTTTTCATACTCTTAAAAAAAACAAACAAAAGCGTCCTGCGCAGCTTGGACAGCTAAGCGAGTTTACCCTCACCACTGACAGCTGAAATCCTGATGTTGCACCTACACAGAGCTGGTTGTGAACAAAGCAGTACACGACACAGGACGGAGGTGCCCACGGCTGCGCAAAGGGCAAGGTAAAGATAACCGCGGTGAAAACTCACGCAAAGGCATAAACCTCACTCCTAAGAGGCTTTATCTTCTTGAACGGAGCAGTAGAAAGCTTATGGCCATGGTTCTCTGTTTGACATATCACTTTAACAGTTTTCATTATTTTAGTTCCATTTAGAATAGAAATTAAGTAAAATGTCTGTCAGTAACAGTTCGCATGTTACAAAGAAACTTTCTCTTAGGTTTTATACGTTTTTCATGTTGTAAAACCAATATTTAATCACTGTAGAAGAACTACAAAGCAGGAATAAGCCAAGTAAAACAATATAAATATCTAACAGTTTTATTGCCTTTATGGCCTGCTAGGCACTGTTTTAGATGATTTCATAAGTTAGGTCATTTAATTCTCAAAGCAGCCTTCTGGAAGGTAGGATTTTACCTAGCTCCATTCTAGAGATAAGGAAACTGAGGCACAGAGAGGTTAAACAACTTTCCCCGAGTCCCGAAACAGCCTGGCTCCGAAGTCTATGCTCTTTGCCACCTGCTGTGCTTCTCTCTGTGACTACCCACAATGCCCTTCACCCGCAGATCACTTACTGTTAACCTTAGAGTACAGCATTCCAGACTTTTTTCTATTAATATAAAAAAGTATATGTGATTCACTAGTGTATCATATATAAATATATTTTCTATGTATATCATACTTATTTTCTACTAGGACTCAAAATAGGCATTTAAAAATTTTCCAATCTTACGAATGAAGCAACAAGCTTGGAGGGGCTGAGTAATTTGCCCCAAATCTCACAACTTTGGTGGAAGGCAAACCTTTGTCCAGGTATGCTACCTCCATCAAAGGGATTCTTTTTTCTGCGCTAAGCTGCCTCACTGTCTTTCAGTGTTGATTTTGATGAAAGCACACTATTTGTTGCTGTCTGACAGGTCTCTGGGTGGAAGGTGTTTAGGTGGTGTCGTGCGTGGTCTCAGTGCCTCACCCAGATCCACCCTGCCAGATGGACACGTATCCCCTAAGTGCTGCAGTGCTGGCTGATGACCACGGCTAGCTGTCCTCTTTAGAGAACTGTCTTCAGTTACATCACTCATCTCAGGATCTGCATCTAGGAAACACTACTCAGGACAGGGAGGAAACCTCTGGTGTTGACCACATATTTGACCACATAAACACCCTCCATAGAACAAAAATCAGCACCCGCCCTGAGGCAAAAGCTGCCTTTTGGAGCTCTGCAAATATTTTTATAATTTTTAGCCATAAAATGGGGCTTGAATCAGTAGGGACATTTTCTTCCAAAAAGTCCAGTGACTATTTTTTCAGTTTTTCATTAAACTGTTTTGTTAAGCTGGCTTATATGGACCAAAGAAAGCCCTAAAAACCATTTTAAACACATTTAATTCAGGGTCATTTCTCATGTTTCCATATTTTCAGGATTTAATGCTTTTCCATTTCAAATCAATTACTTTCTATTCATCCTTTAAGCACACATATTTTGGAGGTGTAACAGAAGAATCACTATGAATAACCACCCTGCCTCCTTCTTTAATTTGACATCTGCCTTCCATCTTTTTTGCTGAAAATTTCCTTTTTCCCATCACCATAATTTCACAGTTAGCTTTCTCTTACCAACTTGTATATCCAACTGGTAAGACGCTCCCTGTTGCAGCTGTCACACTGGGTCCTCTCTTCTGACACAATGCTTTCACTTCTGCCCCACTTTCCTCCTTCGAAGCCATAAATAGGTACAAAATTCAAAATTTTAAATTTGATTCTTGAATATAGTTACTATCATCATTTCATGACCTGGGAATGTTTGAGCAATACTGTAGTTTTTCAGAAGTGGAGCTTCCATCAGCATGCAATGTAATGGTGTTTGAATTTTCTTGTATTTCTTTTTCCATCCCCATCCTGGCTGACACATCACTTTTTTTTTTTTGAATTTTATTTTATTTATTTTTTTATACAGCAGGTTCTTATTAGTTGTCCATTTTATACATATTAGTGTATATATGTCACACCACTTTTTGTTTATATTATTGCAGGAGCCTCTGAGCTGAGCTGCCTGCCTCCCTTCTCACTCCCAACAATCCATCCTCTTTAGGCTGTTAATCTTCCTAAGCCTCATTCTCATCATGGCACGACCATGCTCAAGAACTCTCCCTTGCCTCCCATTGCTTATGGAAGACCACCTGTATAGTCTTTAGACCAATCCAGCAACGCCCTAACATTTGTAGTGCCGGAATAAGAGAACAAATAAGATCTCTGGTTTACCTGCCTTCTCTTCTCAACTTATCCCACCACAAGGGGCCAAGGAGGCATGTGTGCAAACATCCAGGCTACAACCAAATTTATCTATAACCCTCCAGCCTCCACTTGCAAATGGTCACTTCTTGGCCACTTTTGGATCTAGGGGTGTCCATTAAAGGACATTAATTAAATTAAAATTATAGAATACATGCAATTTGTTGAATGTCTTTCAAGTCTCTTTTCACCTATAATTTCTTCCTCTATCTCCTTTTTATTCCTTGCAATTCTTTTTTGGAAAGGCAACTGGAGTTTTTGTCTCATAGGATTTCTCAGTTTGGCCTTAGCTGAGTAAATCCCCATGACGTCATTTAACATGTGGCTCTGTCCCTTGTATGTCCTGTCATTCGTGAGGATGAAAACTTGCTCAGAGTCAAGCTTAATGTTTTTGGCAAAACTACCCCACTAGCAAACTCCCCACATTTCAGTGGCTTACGAGGGCTGATACTATTTCTTGCTCACAGGGTTTGCAGGTCAGCTCTTCTCTCCTCCAGGCTGTGGGTTGTGTTCAGGTCTTCTCTCCATGTCTTCTCACTCTGACACTCAGGGTGAGGAAGCAGCCACCACCTGGTGCTTGCCATTTCCATGAAGCTCAAGGTAAGAAGAGCCAAACCACGCAGATGCATTTGCTTCTGTTTGGAGGTGGTGTATGTCAGGTTTGCTCACATTCCATTATTCAAAGGCAGTCTCATGACCAAGTTCAAAGTCACTGGGGCATGCCGGGTGATCAGGACAAACTTGGAGAGGAGAGGAATGATTATGAACAAATAGATGTTAAATAGTTTGTTTTGTTTGTTTATTGGTGATGTTAGAGTCCTTAAATATAAAGGCTACAAAATGGTGCTATTCTAATTCTACTGTTTTCTTCTATCTGGAGTTAGAATTTAATATGAAAAGAAAAACTTCCCCCCATTAGCTATTTATCTTAAGGTACCATTTGTAAAGGAAAGGCAAAGTAAATACTTGACGTTTTCTCTTTAATTTGCTTATTTCCAAAATACAGTTTGTTTCCTACTGTCTGTCAAAGTGACTTGTGGGTACTTTGAAGTTGGAGGGGTAACACTGTGAACGCATGGATTGACACATATTTGACATATTTCAATCTATTGAAGTTCTCCTTATTTATTTATTTTTGTTGTTGTTGTTTTTGCGGTACGTGGGCCTCTCACTGTTGTGGCCTCTCCCGTTGCGGAGCACAGGCTCCGGACGCGCAGGCTCAGCGGCCATGGCTCACGGGCCTAGCCGCTCCACGGCACGTGGGATCTTCCGGACCGGGGCACGAACCCGTGTCCCCTGCATCGGCAGGCGGACTCTCAACCACTGTGCCACCAGGGAAGCCCTGAAGTTATCCTTATTAAATGATCGCATCGTTGACCCATGGGAGCCTATTCCAATTCCTGAGTCCTTTGGATGTGACCCTGGGGTTTGTGCACACTTTCTCTGCTTTCTGGTATAAGATCTTGCTCATTTTCTGCCCCAGACTTGGAATCTAACATTTCTCCAAGAAACTCTAGTTTTTCTTAGTGGAAAATGGTATTTAGAGCCTATAATCTTGGCACTAGAAGTGTTCTTTGCTACTTGGTTAGTCATTGTTTCTAGTCCTTTTCAGTGTACAGAGTTTTAAAAAATGTGTTTTGGTTTTAGATAAAAATACATTGTGAGTTCATATCAATACTTCCAATTTAAATTCAGGGTTCTTGCAGTCTCTCACATACCGAAATCTGATCCTGATTCAAACAGTTAAAATATGACAACCATGAAAAAGTTAACACTGAATGCAATTTGATGATATTAAGGAATTATTACTATTTTTTAGGTGTGTTAATCTTATTGTAATTATACTTCTAAAAGAATCCCTATGTCTTCTAGAGAGACATACATACTGAAATATTTATATATGAAATTCCATGTTACAGGGAATTTGCTTCAGGAAAATCCAAGAGGGGTGGGAGAAGTGGACAGTGTATGGATGAAAGAAAACTGGTCATGAGTTGTTAATTGTTATATCAGGGTGATGAGTACATGGAGGTTCGGTATTCTGGACTCTATATTTTTATATGTTAAAAAAATTTTTTTATTTTTGCTTGGTAAATGGGTATCCATGGGTGCCAGTAAATATATTAGGTTTGTTTTGTTTGTTGGTTGATTTAGATTTCCAATATCTAACATAAATAAATTCGCTTTTGTGCCTTTTTTTGTAAAAAATAAATATAAAATATATGTTTAAAATTTTTAATAATACACTTTTTAAAAGATGCATTAGAATAATATTTAATGACATGGGACAATGTTCACATTATATAATTAAGTTAAAAGGTAAGTAGGCTACTTTTATAAAATAAGCCTGTGTTTGTAGAAGGAAAAAAAGTATATATATATATATGACTACAAGGACTGACCCTAAGTGATGGATGGTCCTCTCTCTGTTACAGATTATTTTCATTTTCGACTTTGTGTTTTTCTGTATATTCTAATTTTCAATACAAACATATACTATTTTCATAATCAGACAATAAGATAAATGTTATTGACTAAGTGACTTTAAAACAATGAATACTTCTCTACTTCCTTGTTTGTATGCTTTTATGATAATGGCATCTCCCATTTTCAAGCTATTACCAAATGCTGTGAGACTGTAGCTGCCTAAAAGCCTGTGCGCTCTCCTCTCCTCCTGTCATCTTCCCCCAAGCTGCATCTCCCCTGCCTCTGGTGGTCTTCATCTTTATTCCACTGCTGGATGTCCAGAGCCATAAAATTCAGGACCTTAACTCAAAGTGGGAAAGAAGGCAACTTTACTTCTCGCTGCTCATTGTTTCTTTTCTGTTCCTTGTCTGCCTAAATTTTTTAGACTTTATCTTTTAGACTAATTTTAGAGCAGCAAAATTGAGAGGGAGGTACAGAGATTTCCCGTATACCTCCTGCCCCATACATACATAACCTCCCCATTATCAACATCCACCATCGGAGTGGTACATTTGCTACAATTGATGAACCTACGATGACACATCATTATCGTCCAAAGTCCATGGTTTATCTTAAGGTTCATTCTTGGTATTGTACCTTCTTTGGGCTTGGATAAAGTTATAGTTACAGTTATCCATCATTATGGTATCATACTGAGTATTTTCACTGCCTTAAAAATCCTTTATGCTTTTCCTATTCTTCCCCCCACCCCCTATCCCAAAACCCCAGCAACCACTGATCTTTTTACTGTCTCCATAGTTTTGCCTTTTCCAGAATGTCATGTAGTTGGAATCATACAGAATATAGCCTTTTCACTTATTTCACTTAGTAACTTTGCATTTAACTTTCCTCCGTGTCTATTCATGGCTTGATAAACACATTTCTTTTTAGCACTGAATAATATTCCATTGTCTGTCTTGATTTTTTTCAACTCTAGTTTTCTTATGTATATCTTATAATTTTATTAATAATTTAATAAGAGTACATGGCATATAGAGAGCTTTTCCTAAGTGCCAGGCATTTTGCTAGTTAGTTGACATACATTAACTTATTTAGTCCTCAAAACAGCCTTAGGATTTATGAATTACTTCTAATCCTTACAACTCTGCAACATAGCAATTTCTATCCGTGCTGAATGGGCACAGCTCAGAGAGAGCTTATGAAACTTGTCCAGCCACACTTCACAAGAGGCAGAGTTGGTTCAAAGTCATGTCTGTCTGGGTGCAAAGTCCATGTTTTCCCCACTATTCCCTGCTGCCTTCTTTTAAAAAGAAGAGAAGGAAAGAAACTTCTCAAATTACCCTAAAGCAGAGATCTGCAAAGACTTAGAGAGGATTGTATTGTATTTGTTTAATTATTCTGTGTTCTATGTGTATTTCATATTAGCCCTATAAACTTACTCTTTTGTCATTGGCTTCATTCTAAAAAAAATGTAGAATTCAAAATGCACAATAATAAAATTTCATGTTAAACAGTCTTATTTAGGAAGGACATAGAGAACCAACAGTCTAGGGGTGCTCTGTGCAGAGGGGAGAAGAGCCCCAGGGCCAGAGGGACATCAACAGGGACGAAAGAATCAGGAAGAATCACACCCCAGCAAGAAAGGAAGCCCGGGAGACCTGGCAGTGCCTGTCTCAGGGCTTCTAAAAGTAAGCAGAGGAACTGAAGTACATGCTTTTCAAGGCAATGTCTGTACATCAACTTTGACAACCTGAGCAATGTCGTCTTTGGTACAGTGTTGCTTAATGAAAACATGTTCTTCCATGGTGTAAAAAATTAGAAAGTCCCTAAAACATAGAGTATGCCTTTAGAAATTAAAACCGAAACCAAACAGTATTTCTCACGGAGGGCTGTCTGCCAATAAATCGAGTGTATCGTCACTGTTTCCCAAGTCACCCTTTGGGATGGTTTATCCCCTGCCCCCATCTGATGGCCCATTACTGCCAGGGCCCCAGCATTGTAGATACACCCCAGGCCAGCCCCTCTGCAGCCCTCACGCCTGGATGGGTGGAGCCTGCTGGGGAGAAGGACTTAGCTCCTTATCACATCATCCCTCTCCCTCCTTTACAGACTAATTTGGTGCTCTTGGGACCCCGCTGCCAAACTGTGTCAAGAGGGAATCTGACAAACCATGGGACGGTTGCCTTTCCTAGGAAGACACTTGCATTTTTACAGGAGTCTTGGGGAGAAAATGTCTTAAACCGGAGGAAGGGGTTTAATCATGGAGATTTCAGACTTTGGGAGAAGCTAAAACAGGTGATGTTTGGGGGTAGATAGAGCCTCATGCCCCCAGGAAATCACACTGTATATGAAACACAGATGGACATGAACTCTTCAAACAGTAACAGTTTGGGGCAGTGCCGTCTGTGGACATTTTTTTTTTTCTTCTTTTTTTGCGGTACGCGGGCCTCTCACTGTTGTGGCCTCTCCCGTTGCGGGGCACAGGCTCCGGACGCACAGGCTCAGCGGCCATGGCTCACGGGCCCAGCCACTCCGCGGCATGTGGGATCTTCCCGGACCGGGGCACGAACCCGTGTCCCCTGCATCGGCAGGCAGACTCTCAACCACTGCGCCACCAGAGAAGCCCTGTAGCTCATCTTTATTGCCGCCTCATTCCCTGGTCTGGCCTCTTGTGGAGCGTGGAGTCCATGACCTTAGGTTGCCTCCTGATCTTTCAGAGAAAGATAAACACAAAGTGGACCTACCTGGCCACCTTCAGGATTAAACCAAGGGCCCATCAGCTGTGAAGAGAATCAGAAGAGAAACCAAATAAAGCTCTGACTTTGATCTTAAATTGTTTCTCTGGAGCTAGAGAAAATGGACTATTTGACTAGAGGCAAGGCCCAGCCAGGGTGTCACATGGGTGCAGATTCCCTGTGCTCTGAATCTTCATTATGTTGGAGTCTGCATTTCCTCCACGGATGCCTGGAATTTGTCATAGAGGTCCCTGACTTTCTGTGCAGGCAGAGGGAGAAATGAAAAGGGAGTGGTACAGAGATTACATCAGGGCTCTCCTTAACTTTTCCATGTCCAAGCAAACTGTAAACATTAAAGGGGTTCTTGGAGGAGAGATAATCATGCAGTGATTATTCCAGAATGTCTGTGGTCTGTAGCATCTCACTTCACTCTCTGACACCCTTACTCTTGGTGTATGTAGCTGTACAGTGTCCTGGAAATAATAAGTTATGAAAACTATCATTTATCAAGTGCCATACACCATACCTCTATTATTTCATATCCTTATAGTAACTATACAAGGCACACACAATCCCTGTTTTACAGATTAGGCTCAGAGAGACTACAGAATTAGCTCAAGACACAGAACCGAGGGTGGCTGACCCAGCAACCAAGGCCAGACAGGATGTCTTTCCACTAGACGTCACCACCTGTCCGCAAAGACAAACATACCTTCGGCCAACCTTGGGCAGCAGAGTTCTCTGGCAGTCACTTTGTTCTTGAGTTAGGAGAGCTACCTGGCCGCTTAGCCCTTTCTTTATATCTCTCATAACCATTCTCAGTAGTCTCTGCCTTTTTTTTTTTTAAAGAAATATGTACATAGAAGGAAATAAAGTAAATAAAATAAAGCTCTATCAAGCAGGTAGAGCAAAAAGTTCCCCGATCGCTTCATGGTTTTGCAATAGTTGCACTTCGTTAAAACCCAATTTGCATTTTATTTTGAAAGCCTTTGTTACACCTGTGTTACCCTGTGTTCCACCTCTCCACACCCACTACCCAAAGCCTTTCTGTAGATCAATAAATACAATGTCCTGAATTTTAGAAAAGCAAAAAAGTGGAAAAGATCCAAGTCCCACAATATATCCAGGTGCTCTTCACTTCTTTAAATGCCTGACATCCTCCAGTTAAGGAGAAAGTTTGTCTCGCTCCTAAATTTCTGAAAGGCATTTGATCAACATTTTAGGCTTCTGCATATGTATTCCTAACCCGTGAGCCTATTTAGCAATTAAGCATAATTGTGAATTTTGGTTTTAGATAAAATAGAGAAGGTCAAAGCAAGGGGATTAGATAAACATGGTTATTTAATTTTACAAGTGGGTACTTAAGACTTCTCATATGAAGGTTACTTGGAGAGATGGCACTGATAGGTGGTTCTCTGTCCCCCTGGAGGCTGTAACTCAAAAAAATGACCCTTTATTGTTGCGTAAGATTTAAGCTAGTCATGAAATAGAGCAGTGGTCAGGAAACTTTTTCTGTAAAGGGCCAGAGAAATATTTCTTTAGGCTTTGTAACTACTCAGCTCTGCCATTTGAGCGTGAGAGTAGGCATAAACAATGCACAAAGAATGAGTGGCTGTGTGCCAATAAAACTTTATTTACAAAAGCAGTCACTGGCTTGGGTTTGGCCTGTGGGCTATAGTTTTATGACGACTGATACAGAGCAACCAGAGGAAAAAGTTATTTCAACATTGGAATGGTTGACTGAGGTGCTCCATTGCAGGTTTTTAAAAACAGAACTGACAGTCACTTGTTTATGCTGACCTACATACATTAATTCCTCCACTTGGTACCGCTGTTCAAACTTTGCTTTAGAGGGTGCTCCGTATCACGTACACTATATAGTTCCTACTGGACACGCAGAATCTTATACTCAATGTTGTCACAGGGTTACAATTACTGTAATCTCTTCCCTATGAACCTATTCAAGCACCATTCAAGCATGTAGAGAAATGTTTCTCTACATGTTTTGCCCTGTGTCCTCTAAACAAAAGATGGCATCTGTGGGGAATGGGGGACACGTGTAAGGGATCCAGCAGCGACAGAGTGTGGAAAGATCTGAGTCTTGCAAGCACCTGGGTAGGAGAAAAGGCAAATTAATTAACACATCAAATCTTTTCTCCCAGATATATCTTGTCATTCCAGAAGAGAAATGCTTGAAAAAACACAACGATGGGGACATATCAGATGGACACAGGAGCTAACTGAAAGACTACCGATAAAACAATTTGAGCAACAAAATGAATAATGTAGTGTTGGAATATAATCCAAAGTTGAAAATATATGCTAATGAGTTTATACTGATATAAACAAATGCTTGAATGAGTAAATAAATGGGGCCTATAGGCAAATCTCCCATACAGAAGTATTCCAAGTAATTTATTCAGATATTTTACCTCAGGAAAGTGGAATATTACTCCCCAACCCTTAAGTGTGGGCTATGCATAGTGACTTTCTTCCACAAAATATATTATGGCAGGTAGAAAAAAAGAGAAACTGTACAATGGAGAAACCTGACAATCACAACCTTGGCCATGTGATCAAGGTTAACATCAACAGTTATCAGTCGTGTTGGTAGCATGTGCCCTTGATATGACTGAGGTGATAAGAGTGACACTTTCCCTCTGTGGTCTTTTCCCAAAAAACTCACAACCCCAGTCTAACCATGTGAAAGATACCAAATAAACTCTAGTTAAGGGACATTCTATAAAACAGCTAACCAATATTCTACCAAACTGTCAAGATCATCAAAATCAAGGAAAGCTTGAGAAATGAACAGTTTAGGGGAGCCTAAGGAAACATGATAACTATGTTTAATGTAGTATCCTAGGTGGGATCCTGTGGGGATAAAGGACCTTAGGTGAAAAGAAAGGAAATCAGAATATAATATGAACTTTAGTTAATAATAATATATCAATATTGGGTTATTAGTGGTAACAAATAAATCGTACTAAAGTAAGATGTTAGCAGTAGAGGAAACTGGGTGTGTGGTATGTGGGAGCTCTTTTGTTCTATGCAACTTCTCTGTAAATCAAAAAGCTATTTTAAAAAGTTTATTTTTAAAAAATGGGCAACAGATTTGAACAGATACTTCACCAAAGAAGATACACAAATGGCTAATAAGCACATGAAAAGATGCTCAACATCACTAGTCATCAGGAAATGCAAATTAAACCACAGTGGGATACCACTATGCATCTGCTAGAAAGGCTGAAATTATAAAGACTGACAAAAAGAAGTGTTGGCAATGATATGGAGGAACTGGAATTTTTATACACTTCCAATGAGAATGAAAAAAATGGTACAACTACGTTGGAAAACAGTTTGGAAGTTTTATAAATTTATATGTACACTATCATATGACCAAATCATTCCACTCCTAGGTATTTACCCAAGAGAGATGAGCACATATATCCACATAAAGACTTGTACATAAATGTTTATAGCAGCTTTATTTGTAATAACCCCAAACTGGAAACAATACAAATATCCATTAACAAGTGAAAGGATATGCATATTGTGATATATCCACATAATGGAATGTTACAAATGAAAAGAAACAAACTACAGCAACACCATGGATGAATCTCAGAAACACTGTGCTTAGCCAGACACAAGAAAGTACATGCTGTATATAGCACTTACATGAAATTATAGCAAATCTCAAGGGATAGAAAGCAGATCATCAGTTGCCTAAGACAGGGGAGCAGCAATTGACTTTGAAGGGCAAGAGAGGACTTTTTGGACAGATGAAATGTTCTGTATTTTGATTGTGGTGATTACATGGGTGTTTGCCTTTGTTAATACTCACCTAACTGTATATTTACAATGAAGAAGTTTATCTTACATAAATACACTTAAAACTTTTTTTTAAATTGAGAAAGTCCTGGCCAGGATTCTCAGGATGGCTCTCTGAGATCCTTCAGGGATGACAAATTGTCTTCCTGACTCCATGGCCTTTTTACCCCATCTCATCCCATTCCCAGGTAGCAAGGTAGCTATTTGACATGTGCCCCTTAAAGATGGAAGGGTCCTGCTCAGGAAGTCAGGTGATTTCAGAAGGCAGAATGATCAATGGGATAATCGATATTAGTAGGACTCAAAGAGATCTTGGGGTGTGCCTGGAAGAGAGAGGACAAAAGAGACACACCTTTTCCAGTTGTCAGTGACTCGCCTCAGAGGGCACAGAAGAAGATCTCGAGGTCTAACCTGAGCACAGAGATTGGCAGACAGGTAGGGGGTGTAGAGCTTCCTGAGTGTGCCAAAATGACACACAGCTGCCCCTACATGGTGAGGGGGTGCTCTGTGAGGGGGCTAGTGTGGAACAAAATATGGTCTCAGGAAACCATGTATCTGGCTTTCACCGAGACCCCACAGCAGTAGATGCCATGGAAATAAGGTGACCCCAGGTCAAGACCAGGTCTTCCTCCCACTACTGATACTCTTGGGCAGGCACAAGGGGATTTCTCTCCCCTGCTCTGTTTAGAGTTGGTGAAGGTAGAGTAGACAGTGTTAGTTCAGAGAGAGAAAGCTTTGAACTATGAATAGTGACAGCTAATAATATTGAATTTTGACAGGATTGTCAACAAAGAGAGTCTAAGACTCTAACGACTAGATTGGATTATAAATATCAGGGGACTAGACTAAGATTTAAACAAGAATAGGCCAAAAAATATGTATGTTCTGCGTAGATTGGAAAATCAAAGTTTTGAGAATATAGCAACAAGCTTCATTTAAAAAAATATTTGCATTTGTACACCTCAGTCTGTTATGTTTATATATGAATAGTATTTTTATAATATACTGCTTTGTAACTTGCTATTTTCACTGGGCTACATATCAGGAACATTTTTCTATGCCAGTATATAGTCTTCTATGACATAATTTTAAATGTCTATGCAGCTTTCCATCATTTAAACATACATATTTTACTTAACTAGTAACTTATTGTTGGACATTAAGGCTCTTCCAGTTTTTCAGTGTTATAAATAAATTTGATAAAGCATCTTAGATGTATATCTTTTCACACATCTCTAATTCTTTCCATAAGATAAATTCACAGTTAAGGGATGGCTGAGACATAGGGTAATTCAAACTTTAAGGTTTTTAACACTCTTTAGAATGTTTGTAGCAGTCTTTGGTGGGACTAATGGTGGACTCTGGGAGGGCTCATGCCAAGGAGTACTTCCCAGAACTTCTGCTGGCAGTGTCCTTGTCCCTGCAGTGAGCCACAGCCACACCCCCTCTGCAGGAGACCATCCAACACTAGCAGCCGTGTGGCTTACAGGGTCTTGGTGCTCTGGATGGGTGTCAGTCCTGAGCCTCTGAGGTGGGAGAGCCAAGTTCAGGACATTGGTCCACCAGAGACCACCCAGCCCCACGTAATATCAATCAGCCAGAGACCTCCCAGAGATCCCCATCTCAGCGCTAAGACCCAGCTCCACTCAATGACAAGCAAGCTCCAGTGCTGGACACCCCAAGCCAAACAACTAGCAAGACAGGAACACAACCCCACCCATTAGCAGAGAGGCTGCCTAAAGTCATAATAAGTTCACAGACACCCCAAAACACACCACTGGACATGGTCCTGCCCACCAGAAAGACAACATCCAGCCTCATTCACCAGAACACAGGCACCAGTCCCCTCCACCAGGGAGCCTACACAACCCACTGAACCAAGCTTACCCATAGGAGGCAGACACCAAAAACAATGGGAACTACAAGCCTGCAGCCTGTGAAAAGGAGACCCCAAACACAGTAAGTTAAGCAAAATGAGAAGACAGACAAACACAGGGCAGATGAAGGAGCAAGGTAAAAACGCACCAGACCAAACAAATGGAGAGGAAATAGGCGGTTTATCTGAAAAAGAATTCAGAATAATGATAATAAAGATGATCCAAAATCTTGGAAACAGAATGGAGAAAATAAAAGAAACGTTTAACAAGGACCTAGAAGAACTAAAGAGCAAACAATGATGAACAACACAATAAATGAAATTAAAATTCTCTAGAAGGAATCAAGGGCAGAATAACTGAGGCAGAAGAACAGATAAGTGACCTGGAAGGTAAAATAGTGGAAATAACTACCACAGAGCCGAATAAAGAAAAAAGAATGAAAAGAATTGAGGACAGTCTCAGAGACCTCAGGGACAACATTAAATGTACCAACGTTCAAATTATAGGGGTCCCAGAAGAAGAAGAGAAAAAGAAAGGGACTGAGAAAATATTTGAAGAGATTATAGTTGAAAACTTCCCTAATATGGGAAAGGAAATAGTCAAGTCCAGGAAGCACAGAGAGTCCCATACAGGATAAATCCAAGGAAAAACACGCCAAGACACATATTAACCAAACTATCAAAAATTAAATACAAGGAAAAAGTATTAAAAGCAGCAAGGGAAAAACAACAAATAACATACAAGGGAATACCCATAAGGTTAACAGCTGGACTTTCAGCAGAAACTCTGCAAGCCAGAAGGGAGTGGCAGGACATATTTAAAGTGATGAAAGGGGAAAACTTAAACCAAGATTACTCTACCCAGCAAGGACCTCATTCAGATTCAACAGAGAAATTAAAACCTTTAGAGACAAGCAAAAGCTAAGAGAATTCAGACCACCAAACCAGCTTTACAACAAATACTAAAGGAACTTCTCTAGGCAGGAAACACAAGAGAAGGAAAAGACCTACAATAACAAACCCAAAATAATAAGAAAATGGTAACAGGAACATGCATATCGATAATTACCTTAAATGTAAATAGATTAAATGCTCCAAACAAAAGACATAGACTGGCTGAATGGATACAAAAAGAAGACCTGTATATGTACTGTCTACAAGAGACCAACTTCAGACCTAGGGACACATACAGAATGAAAGTGAGGGGATGGAAAAAGATATTCCATGCAAATGGAAATCAAAAGAAAGCTGGAGTAGCAATTCTCATATCAGACAAATACACTTTAAAATAAAGACTATTACAAGACACAAAAAGGCCACTACATAATGATCAAGGGATCAATCCAGGAAGAATTTTTAACAATTGTATATATTTATGCACGCAACATAGGAGCACCTCAATATGTAAGGCAAATGCTAACAACCATAAAAGGGGAAATGGACAGTAACACAATAATAGTAGGGGACTTTAACCAATCAGAAAGGTGATTTGGGAAAGGTGATTTGTGTTTCCTTGTGATAAGGAAACACAAACTTTAAATGACACATTAAGCAAGATGGACTTAATTGATATTTACAGGACATTCCATTCAAAAACAACAGAATACACTTTCTTCTCAAGGGCTCATGGAACATTCTCCAGGATAGATCATATCTTGGGTCATAAATCAAGCTTTGGTAAATTTAAGAAAATTGAAATCATATCAAGTATCTTTTCCAAACACAACGCTATAAGACTAGATATCAATTACAGGAAAAAATACTGTAAAAAATACAAACACATGGAGGCTAAACAATACACTACTAAATAACCAAGAGATCACTGAAGAAATCAAAGAGGAAATCAAAAAATACCTAGAAACAAATCACAATGAAAACATGATGACCCAAAGCCTATGGGATGCAGCAAAAACAGTTCTAAGAGGAAAGTTTATAGCAATACTATCTTACCTCAAGAAAGAAGAAAAATCTCAAATAAACACCCTAACCTTACATCTAAAGCAATTAGAGAAAGAAGAACAAAAAATCCCCAAAGTTAGCAGAAGGAAAGAAATCATAAAGATCAGATCAGAAATAAATGAAAAAGAATTGAAGGAAACAATAGCAAAGATCAATAAAACTAAAACCTCGTTCTTTGAGAAGATAAACAAAATTGATAAACCATTAACCAGACTCATCAAGAAATAAAGGGAGAAGACTCAAATCAATAGAATTAGAAATGAAAAAGGAGAAGTAACAACTGACACTGCAGAAATACAAAGGATCATGAGAGGTTACTACAAGCAACTCTATGCCAATAAAATGGACAACCTGGAAGAAATGGACAAATTCTTAGAAGAGCACAACCTTCCAAGGCTGAACCTGAAAGAAATAGAAAATATAAACAGACCAATCACAAGCACTGAAATTGAAACTGTGATTAAAAATCTTCCAACAAAAAAAATCCCAGGACTAAATGGCTTCACAGGCGAATTCTAACATTTAGAGAAGAGCTAACACCTATCCTTCTCAAACTCTTCCAAAATATAGCAGAGGGAGGAAAACTCCCAAACTCATTCTATGAGGCCACCATCACCCTGATACCAAAACCAGAATAAGATGTCACAAAAAAAGAAAACTACAGACCAATATCACTGATGAACATACATGCAAAAATCCTCAACAAAATACTGGCAAACAGAATCCAACAGCACATTAAAAGGATCATACAACATGATCAGGTGGGGTTTATTCCAGGAATGCAAGGATTCTTCAATATATGCAAATCAATCAACGTGATACACCGTATTAACAAATTGGAGGATAAGAAACATATAATCATCTCAATAGATGCAGAAAAAGCTTTCTACAAAATTCAACACACATTTATGATAAAAACCCTCCAGAAAATAAGCATAGAGGGAATTTACCTCAACATAATAAAGGCCATATAAGACAAACCCACAGCCAACATCATTCTCAATGGTGAAAAACTGAAACGATTTCCTCTAAGATCAGGAACAAGACAAGGTATTCCACTCTCACCACTATTATTTAACACAGTTTTGGAAGTTTTAGCCACAGCAATCAGAGAAGAAAAAGAAATAAAAGAAATCCAAATTGGAAAAGAAGAAGTAAAGCTGTCACTGTTTGCAGAGGACATGATACTATCCATAGAGAATCCTAAAGATGCTACCAGAAAACTACCAGAGCTAATCAATGAATTTTGTAAAGTAGCAGGATACAAAATTAATGCACAGAAATCTTTTGCATTCCTATATACTAAGGATGAGAAATCTGAAAGAGAAATTAAGGAAACACTCCCATTTACCATTGCAACAAAAAGAATAAAATACCTAGGAACAGACCTACCTAAGGATACAAAAGACCTGTATGCAGAAAACTATAAGACACTGATGAAAGAAATTAAAAATGATACAAACAGATGGAGAGATATACCACGCTCTTGGATTGGAAGAATCAACATTGTGAAAATGACCATACTACCCAAAGCAATCTACAGATTCAGTGCAATCCCTATCAAACTACCAATTGCATTTTTCACAGAATTAGAGCAAAAAAGTTCACAATTTGTATGGAAACACAAAAGACCCTGAATAGCCAAAGCAATCTTGAGAAAGAAAAACGGAGCTGGAGGAATCAGGCTCCCGGACTTCAGACTATACTACAAAACTACAGTAATCAAGATATTATGGTACTGGCACAAAAACAGAAATATAGATCAACAGAGAGATAAACCCACACACACTTGGTCACCTTATCTGTGATAAAGGAGGCAAGAATATACAATGGAGAAAAGACAGCCTCTTCAATAAGTGGTGCTGGGAAAACTGGACAGCTACATGTAAAAGAATGAAATTAGAACACTCACAAACACCATACACAAAAATAAATGCAAAGTGAATTAAAGACCTAAATGTAAGGCCAGACTCTATCAAACTCTTAGAGGAAAACATAGGCAGGACACTCTATGACATAAATCATAGCAAGATCCTTTTTGACCCACCTCCTACAGAAATGGAAATAAAAACAAAAATAAACAAATGGGACTTAATGAAACTTGAAAGCTTTTGCACAGCAAAGGAAACCATAAACAAGACAAAAAGACAACCCTCAGAATGGAAGAAAATATTTGCAAATGAAGCAACTGACAGTGGATTAATCTCCAAAATTTATAAGCGGCTCATGCAGCTCAATATCAAAAAAACAAACAACCCAATCCAAAATTGGGCAGAAGATCTAAATAAACATTTCTCCAAAGAAGATATACAGATTGCCAACAAACACATGAAAGGATGCTCAACATCACTAATCATTAGAGAATTCAAATCAAAACTACAATGAGGTATCACCTCCCACCAGTCATAATGGCCATCATCAAAAAGTCTACAAACAATAAATGCTGGAGGGGGTGCACTTGACTCATGCACTGTTGGTGGGAATGTAAATTGATACGGCCACCATGGAGAACAGAATGGAGGTTCCTTAAAAAGCTAAAAATAGAACTACCATATGACCCAGCAGTCCCACTACTGGGCATATACCCTGCGAAAACCATAATTCAAAAAGTGTCATGTACCACAGTGTTCATTGCAGCCCTATTTATAATAGCCAGGACATGGAAGCAACCTAAGTGTCCATTGACAGATGAATAGATAAAGAAGATGTGGCACATATATACAGTGGGATATTACTCAGCCATAAAAAGAAATGAAATTGAGTTATTTGTAGTGAGGTGGATGGACCTAGAGTCTGTCATACAGAGTGAAGTAAGTCAGAAAGAGAAAAACAAATACCATATGCTAACACATATATATGGAATCTAAAAAAAAAATAAAATGGTTCTGAAGAACCTAGGGGCAGGGCAGGAATAAAGACTCAGAAGTAGAGAATGGACTTGAGGACATAGAGAGGGGGAAGTGTAAGCTGGGACGAAGTGAGAGAGTGGCATGGACATATATACACTACCAAATGTAATATGGATAGCTAGTGGGAAGCAGCCGCATAACACAGGGAAATCAACTCAGTGCTTTGTGACCACCTAGAGGGGTGGGATAGGGAGGGGGAGAGGGAGACGCAAGAGGGAGGGGATATGGGGATATATGTATACGTATAGTTGATTCACTTTGTTATACAGCAGAAACTAACACACCAGTGTAAAACAATTATACATCAATAAAGATGTTAAAAAAAATGTTTGTACCAATTTATGGTTCCACTTGAAATGAACAATTTTTAAAGGTTAATTTTCTTTTTTTTCAAGATGTCATTTGTTTACCACAATTTACTTATTTATTTTAAAAAATTTACTTATTCTATTTTTGGCTGCTTTGGGTCTTTGTTGCTGTGCGCAGGCTTTCTCTAGTTGCGGTGAGCGGGGACCACTCTGTTGCAGTGCGTGGGCTTATTGCGGTTGCTTCTCTTGTTTCAGAGCATGGGCTCTAGGCACGCAGGTTTCAGTAGTTGTGGCATGTGGGCTCAGTAGTGGTGGCTCACGGGCTCTAGAGCGCAGTCTCGGTAGTTGTGACGCACGGGCTTAGTTGCTCCGCAGCATGTGGGATCTTCCCGGACCAGGGCTCGAACCCGTGTCCCCTGCATTGGCAGGCAGACTCCCAACCATTGTGCCACCAGGGAAGCCCAAGTTTAATTTTCTATTTAACCATACCTGTACTGTAGTCTGGCTCACCAATAATTTGAACTGGCTACAAGGATGGCCATAAACCCACCTCCCTTTCAGTATTATGTCATAGTTAGGGTGAATTTAGTGCTAGTAAAATTAACAATACTAGCAGTGTTGGAGTTTATCCTCAGTTTAACTTCAATGCTTTTGCTCATGTCATGAGAATAATAGTGATGGAGTTAACCTTTACTGAGAGATTATTATATGACAGGCAGAATTTACACTGCTTCACAGGTATTAACAGTCCTATTGGGTATGTACTATAATTGCCTTTGTTGTAAAGAAGAGGAAACCGCATCATGAAAAGGATAAGAGCCTGAATCAATGTCGTTTCTTGGTATGAATATTTAGCATCATAACCTGGATTGTTTCAGTATTTCTCCACATTGTATTTCTTTTCATTTGCATCAGATCAGAGTTAATTTTCCCTCTTACAGATTGATACTCACAGAGAAACCTCTACTCTGAATAGGAGGTATTGTGCTTGGTGGGTCTCGGGGTCTCTGTGGCAAAATCCTGTAGACTCTGCCCCTCACTTCATCTGAAGAATGGGAACCTGTTACTGCTCTAATTCCTAAGCACCGTGTTGTGACATACTGTCCAGTCAGTTGTGCAGTTTGCCACAGGCAACTTATTGTAAGTAATAAAGTTCTGAAGTTTGCAAATGGGGTACTTTTCATGAAAGTTGCAGTGGATGTAAGATTATGCTTGCACCAAGTTTGCTCTCCTTCCCACACATTCTCACATGCTTTCAGAGCGGGGACAGAGCAGGCGAGGAAGCAGAAGGCAACCAACCTGCATCCCATCTTATTTCTACACCTGGGGAGGGGGTGGCACATGCCTATGTGGATTTCTGCAGGAAAAGCACTGGGAACCACAGCTCCAAACTGAAGGAATAAAAGGTGGAGGGGGGATAGTTAAAAACACTGAAGAGTGGGAAAAGGTGTTTTTGCCTGAACACAAGAGCAAAGAATTTTAAGACGTTTTCATTCCCAGTCTTCTTTCCTCAATTAGCATCAAGAAGTCAAATGCACTCCCTATCAAAAAAAAGAAAAGAAAAGAAAAAACAGGGCAAGATATGTGTGCAGAGCAAGCAGGGATGGTTAAAACACCATGTTTGTGCTTGAGCATGTCAAAGGCTATCAAGACGGCCATGAAAAGAATGGGACCTCCCCAAAACTTTGTTGTTAAAAAAATTTCTCATCAATGAACAGCTAGCCTAAGTGAGATAAGCAGCATGAAAAGCAGAGAAAAAGTGCTTGGATTTGTTTATTCAGAGAGTTGTTCTTAATAATTAATTTGCGTATAATGTCCAGAAGGAGACTGCAATCCCTCACCCATTGACTGGTTGCGGAAAAGTCTGCTCCCACAGAGCAATGGGTCCTTTTCTTTCATTAATCTGTACAGTTTAGGTTATCAATGCTTTTGCTTGCTTGTAAGTAGTTAGTGTCACTGTCTGCTAATGAGGTCAAGGACGTGGACTCTCAACCTAATTAGGACAGTTAACTTGTTGTATTGCATAGGTACAAACTGAGTGCCTAATCCCAGGAAGACATCCTTCTGTTTAATGCCTATATTCAGGGCCAGCACAAGCCCAGACCCTACTGGAGAAAGAATTCAAAGCTGCGTCATTTCAGTGTACATCTTGTATGAATCACAAACCACTGTAATTATTCTCTGGCATAAAAGAATAAACGTTTTCCTATTTAAGGGCAGCCTAAACAACAGAATTTTCAACTCTCAAGCTCTTCCTATTGCTTATATGGACTCTCTGCTTTGACAGGCATTTTTCCTCCAAATGACTTTTGTTGGAGATTAATATCAAAGTAGCGTCCTCCTGTTATGCAACAATCCTCTGATTTTGAGGTGTTTTTTTTTTTAACATGGGAAAAATTTTCTTTAATGTTTTTGCTTTTTCTATTAGTAAAAGTCACATATATGCATTGTAGAAATAATAAAATGCAGAAAAGTATAAATTGAAAAATTAAGCCTTCTTTAGTCAATGTGAGAAGAATTTTTAAAAAGAAACTAAGATTAAATGATGAAGCAGCCTTTAGCATTTAAGTGATTTGAATAAATTCCTCTGATAAAATTCTATGCTATAGGAATCATTCGTAACTGTCTCCTCATGCCATTGTTTTTACTTAGTTGTTTATTTAAAGCATCATTATGGCTGTTTTCTGTTGCATAAATGTCCATCTCTGCTGAGAAATGCCATCAGTTGCTTTCCTATAAGTCATACTTTTGCATATACCCTTCTTTAGAAAACTACTGCCATTAAATATTACTGTCCTTGTAATAGCATAGACTGATATTCCTGGAGATTAAATATTTCAGAAGAAACTTGTGTAAATAAGGACAATAATATTTACCACCTGAAATCATTATGCTGTGCACCTTAAACTTTTACAGTGCTGTGTATCAATTATATCTCAATAAAACTGGAAAAAAGAAGATTTACATACTCACACAAATATTTACCACTTGAAGAGATGAAAAGAAATTAGTGTATTTGAGCAGATATGACTGTTTATACATAACACCTAAGATTCATAGTCATTAAATACCACCACTAATCACAGTTGTGAAAAACTTTGTTTCAAAATGATGTGTTAGATACATGGATTTAAACCACTTTCACTTTTCTTGCTTTACCTTGATAGCAGCAAATTTTGATCATATATTTCTACTCTTAACATGTCAAATTGGTCGGACAATTGATTGCATCTCAGGTTTGTACATACCTGAGGAAAAAGAGGTTTCCATGACTCTAAAGCAGCATGGGAAAGCATAGGATAATGATTTTCAGTTCCAGTCCAATGCTAAAATTTCCAAAGAAAAAAAGGCAGGGAAATAGAATGTGAAGGAAGGAGAGGACCAGCTAGTGTTTTACTTCATTAACTGAGAAGAACTCCACGGGCAAAGGGTCTGGTGCATAGCATGTCATCAACTCTTCCTTTATAATTGGGAGCCTCCCACAAGGGCAAGAGTGTATCCTACAGTCCCTGAGGGAAGGAAATAATCCATCCATCCCTTCTGACTCAAGAAAAAAATGATCTCTTGCCAGGAGCTGAGTACCTCAGGCAGTGCTGTCTGGGCAAGTGCCCAGAAATGCTAAGGAAAGTTGGGGTTCTTGTCCTGAAGAATTGCAGAATGGTGGGCAGACTCCAGAGACTTGCATTTCTCACGGAGTTTGGATGAAAGTGTATTACCGGTATCACAGCAGTTCAGCAATGTCCCCTAATGAAGCAGAAGGCCTGTGTGCCCAAGAGAGAAAGCCTTGCCCCTGAGAGGCAGAGTGGCATGGGAAAGAACCAGAAGGCCTGTTTTTTTCCTTTCCCTGTTCACTTACAGATTTGCTGCATGATCTTGGACCAATCACTTCATCTCTGTAGGTATTTAGTTTCCTAGTGGGTGTAATGCCATCCTTTCCAACTCTGACACTGGTGATTCTGCTCCTACGTGGGGCTGTAAAACACAGTGCTGCTGCCTGGGCTTGCGATCCTTTACAAGTCGAGAGTTGCTGCTGGTTGGCGTCTTCAGGTTCCTTTGGAGCTCACAGACTCCAAGTTTCATAATAAAAGCATATACATGTACCACCACCTCACTGCTTCCTTATAGCGTCTTACAACAGTATTAGTGCTTACCTTTCAACCATGGAGGCAGCAAAAACAAGGTCATTTCCATAAAGAAATGACAAGTCACTCAAAACTTCCCCTTGAAGTCTCCTTTCTGTCTGCTGGTCAGCAGCCTTTGCTCTTCAAATAAGAATGGCCCAAACCAACTGTTGCACCAGCTTGCTCCTCTTTTCATGTCCACTGGATTTATAAATATAAATATAAATGATGCCTCATTCAATCTTGTGCCTCAAGCCAGAAACTGAGAGAGATCCATGACCCTTCTCTCTCCCTCAACTCTCCTGTCTAATCCATCACCAACCCCCAACGAGTTCATCCACTTCCCTCCTCCTCCAACATGCCAGGCCTTGTCCAAGCTCCCGTCATCTCTCACTTGAGCTGTTGCACTGACTTCCTACTGGTCTACCCACGCCCACTCCCTATCCCATCTCCCACCCATTCTCCCCATCACAAAGTAATCGTTTCAAAATATAAATTAAATCACTTCACTCTCATGCTTAAAACTCTTCAAGGGGCCTTCCCATTGCACTTAAGATGATGTTCGAAATCCTCACTCTAGTTTACAAGACCTATGCGAGCTCTCCAGTCTCCTCTCACATCTCTCCCCGCCTTCATTGCTCCATTCTCAACACCATTTCCTCCTCAAAGCCTTCCCGTGTCTGTCCACGATACACTCATTCCTGTCATTCACTTGACTAATTCCTATTCATGTTGTAGCTGGAATATCATTTCCTCAGGCAGGCCAGCCTGGGCTCCCTCTCCCCAAATAACTCATGCTCTTTTTACAGTCATCATCAATTATAATTATGTGTTTCATTGTTCATCTATTTATAATCCCCTCCCTCATGAGGTTCCAGGAAAGGATGGACCATGTCTGTTGTCTTCATCATATTATCCCAGTGCTCACTGCAATGGCCAGTTCACTGTGAGCAAATATTTGTTGAATGATTGGCCAAGTGAGGACCCTTTGTTGAACATTTCCTTCTTCTGGTGACTTTATGTCCATCTTATAAGCTATTGTCAGGGGCAAAGCTGCAGATGCTAATTTCTTTGTACATTTTTCACTTTTTCAGGAGCTCTCCCTGTGAAGAACCTTTTGGTTTTGGCCTTGGCAGGCCTTGTCTGAAAGTTGCCACCCTCTCTTCACAGGTCCCCTCCTTCGCTTAGGGATGAAGAGAGTTTGCCAAGGGTAGGCAGGGTTTCAAGACATATAACGTGGTGATCGAGAGCCTGAGCTCGGGGTCACTCACCACTGAGCCTTGAACCTTGGCTCTACCCCTTTCTAGCTAACCTGACTTTGGGCAAGTAACTTAGCCTCCGTTTCTTCAACCCTAAAATGGGGATAATGATAGGACTTAACAGATAGGCTGTCTTGTGGATTTAAGGAGGCAACAAATGTAAAATGGTTGGTACAGTGCCAGACACATAGCAAGTGCTTGATAAACATTAGCTTCGATTAATATGTTTCACTCAACCCCAGAAGGAAAGTCCAAATACTGAGCTCCAGGGCTGGGGAATTTCTGAGGAGGATTTTTTCTTTGTCTTCTGTCTCCCTTCCCATCACATTATACTCTACCCTATAATTTGTGGTACCAAAAGGTGGCAACAAAAACGTGATAGACTCTAATTACCGATCCTGTTCGTCTGAAGCCATAAGCAGATCTGAAGTTTACAAGCTAGCAGTATAAAATTGCTGATGACCATTATTTAAACTGTGGCAAGGTGAATCATGTTTAAGAATAACTAACAATATTTTAAGTCAAGTCACTCTTTCGGAGAGAGTGTTGGTGCACTGGCATTTGGTGACAGCTCCATAGAGAACCCTTGCAGGCAGAGAGTAGGTGATACTAACCTTCTAAACAGAACACACAGTGCCGGGCTACCAACAAGAATTTAGCATTCCTCTCCTCCCTCCCTCCCCCACTTCCCGGCTTCAGCAACGTGATTTTAAAATGAGAAGCACATCCTGATCGCTCTGTGTAGGTGGTGGAGTGGGAGAAGGTGAAATGCAAGCTTTATTTTCCTGACTGCCTGTCATCCAATTCCTCGCTTTCCTCTGACTTTCATGAGTGATGAGGTCATCCCGGCGCAGGAAAATGAAACTCCTATTTTTCAAACCCAATAAAGGCCGGCATTGTATGCCTGCGTAAACAGAGGCCAGACGGGTACGGTGGCAGGAACACTAGCGGCCCGCCCTCTGGCGGTCGCTTGAGACAGCTGAGCTCTGCGCTCCGCCAAATAGCGACGGGGAGGCGGAGAGGCTGCCTGCTAAAATGTAAGTTAAAATTAGATCAACAGTCAGCTTGGCTCTCTCAATCAATGCTTCGCAGGGAGAGCGTACAACTGTCTATTTATAAGCTAAACCCGGCATTATCTTCCTCTTTTAGGAGGCAAAGATCCATGACAGCCGCGGCAGGGGAGAGGATGTTCCAAGGGGCTGATGCGCGCCACGGTACAGACTCGCTGGCTTGTCCCGGCTTCATTCGACCTCCCATCCGCGCGGGGTGGGCAGTGGGAGGATCCACTCCTGCAGTCGGTGGCCCAACTGCTCTCTACGGGACTCTTTCCCCTGGAGGACCCCCCAAGAACTCACTCCAGCCCATTCCTTACCTCTCCGGAATCCTTAGTCTTTAAACAGACAGGACCAAAAAGGCATAACAATCATCAGGAGCCCTCCTGTAGATGCGGAGTCCGCAGTGGCCCCTTCTAACACTTCAGGGCTTGACTGCCTGTGGACAAAGTTTTCTAACCTAGCTTCCCCAAGGGACTGCGTTACACGGGCCTGGCTCAGCCAGTTGTTGTAAATAGCTGCAGTCTCCCCCCTCCCCAGTCAAAGCAGGGGTGGGAATGGACTTAACAGCAGTCTGTCCGACTGCATTATATTTAAGGCCTTGGTGAGATGCCCGCGTGCTCCATCCAGCCCCTGACATACTGGGACACTAGGCATTCCCATTTTCCCCAATGGGTGGAAGTCACCTCCGCTATATAAAGAAATGCTCACACCTAGCATTTGTGTTAAAGTTGTCAAACTGTTTTCAGCTTTTGAAAGATGCTATAGACAAAGAGGCAAAATCTGATACAGCACCACCTCCTCAGAAACACAAGATCAAATCATAGTTCTGGGGGGAAAAATTAAGCATTCTCATCTTAGATATGTATGTATCATATTTCATATTTTATGTGATATATTTGTATATTTTTCTTAATTTTTACTCTGCTCTTTTTTACAACTTTCTTGAATAACCATATTTGCCATAGGGAAACGTTAAAGAGCCAAAGTATTTTAATATTAGCTTAAATATACATTAGACATATTGACTGTTTGACATGAAAGGATTTTGAAGTAAAGATAGAAACTGAAGTGTTCTTCATTTGGAAACAACCTTTTTCCTCCTCCTCAAATTCTTGTTGGCTCACCTCCAACATATATCCTGCATCTGTCCCTTTCTCCCCATCTAGACCGCTTCTAGCTTAGCTGCGAGTCACCATTCATCCTCCTTCACCTGGATTTACAAAAATAGCATCTTGTCTGGGCTTCCTTCATTCACTTTCTCCCCACTGCAGTCAACCTGCTCCACATAGCAACCAGCGTGCTCTTTTAAAATGTAAATCAGATCATACCTCTGCTCTTTCTAAACCCTTCCCCGGCTTCCCACTGTACCTTGATTAGACCCCAGATTCTTCAACACAGCCAAAATGTGGTGTGTGAGCTGACCCCATGCACCCTTGCTCGCGTCTTCTCATCTCACTGCACTTTCTCACTTTGTCGTAGCCGCGAACCCACAAGCTCCTAGCACTTGCTATTCTCTCTGTGGAGAACTCTCTTTCAGAAGATCTTCTCAAAGCTGCCCTGTTGGCACCCCTCCAGTCTCAGCTCAGATATCAGAGACCTTAGCTGACCACCTGTTGCTCCTGCAGAATTCAGGATCACATCACCCTGTTTTCTTTGCAACGCAGCAGTTAGCTGAAATTGGACCATTTATCCCTATTCATGTATGAGAAGTAATCCCCATGAAAACAAGCTCTCTATCTCTCTTGTTCACTCCTGTCTCTTTGGGTTCTAGAACAGTGCCTGGTCCATAGTTGGTATTCAGTATATAGTTATTGTATAAATTATTCGGTGTGACTTCCTGGTATCTATAGCATTATGCATATTCTGCCTTGAATTTTATAGTTATTTTTATACCCATATGTTTCCTCCTCTCAAGTGTGAACTCCTTGAGGCAGGATCATGTTTAGTTCATTTTATTCTGCATGGCCTTATGGAGTCTGGCGCATAACAGGTATTTAATATACTTATTGGAATGAATTGCAATAAATGAATAGGTAATAAGCTGATATAATATGACTTTACCCCAGATTTAGCTTTCATCACGGAAAATGCAAAAACATTATGCTATCCAAAGGCATAGATTGTTGCTTTGATCCTTGTAACACCCTACGCCCCCATCCCAACACTTGTTTTCAATATTTTTCAAAGCACATTCATATTCATTATTTTATTTGATCTTAATACCAGCTCTGTGAGATGGGGCCTTATGATCCACATTTTACAATGTAGGAACTGAAGCTCAGGGGCACTAATTGACTTGCTGAAGCTTGCACAGCAAATATGAAGCAGAGACAGGGCTAGAGCCTGCTCATTTCAAACACCCACAAATATGTACACATAAAAGCACACACAGACATGTCTACATTTGCCAGCATCTTCCCTCCTCAACCACATTTATGATTTGGGTCAAATGGGATCATAAATGCGAAGTATCTTGAATGGAGTCTGGCCTATGACAGGCTCCCAATAAATGACCATTCCTTCCTCTTACCTATACTATAGTTGCCATAATTCCTCCATCACAGTAAAGAAGAATGCATCTATCTTCACTTGTTCTTTTTATTACTAGACTGATTTCCAAGATCCTCCTTATTGTGAAATATTAATGCATAATGTTAATTGGATACTTTCACAGATCTGAGCAGTAGCCAATGGATTTTTGCTAACTGGCAACCTACTGCCCTTCCATCTTCTACTCTGCATACAAACCAATGAGAACCATCTGTGAGTACCTACCAGAACACAGCTTAGCTTAAGTTATACAGTTCAGTGTCAGTGAGGAAATGGCACATAAAATGCCAAAGCTTATCAATCATGAACAAACACTAAACATAGCACAGTCAGAATGGTCCAGTTATGTGCAGAATAGTTTTACAATAGGCAAAGTAAATCAAGAGCCTATTCTGATCATTCATTCATTCATTATTTGTTGAGTATATTTTATGTGCCAAGCTCTGTACTCAGTGTTGGAAATATAGAGACAAGCAAAAATTGATGAGGTCTCTAGAGATATGAGTCTAGTAGAAAAGATAGACTTAAACCGGAGAATCACGTAACAGAGATCAATGTTGTGAGAGGGCAAAACAGGAGGAAATGACACAAGGAATTCAGGGGAGAAGTCCTTGAGGAAGTGATGAATAAGCTGAGCTATGCCTTGATTTCAGGTATGGCTCAATCCTTCAATAGTCACTAAGGAAGGAAGAGGAGGAAGAAATGATCAAATAAGTAAATAATAATAATAATGGTGACTAACTTTAAAATTCTCTCATTTAATAAATATTTCTTGAATGCCTACTATGTGTCTAGGTGCTGGGGGTTACAGCAGTGGTCAAAGACAAAAATTCCTGCCCTTGTGGGATTACGTTGTAATGTGGGAAGGCATATGACAAACTAATAAAGAACTATAACAGAAAAGAATGTAAAATGGTGATTTCTGCAAAGGAGAGAAATAAACCAAGGAAGTAAGATAGGGAAGTGGTGTGGAGTGGGCGGTAAGGTATGATTTTACATAGTGTAGCCCCATCTGCCTTTACTGACTAATACATTTGAACCAGACCCAGCAGTGGTAATGGCAAGCGGTGTGTCTCTCAGAAGTTGGTGGGTGACTGCAGAAGGAAGAACTCCCCAGGAGGAAGACTCTCCTAGTACAAGGACCCTGAGACAACAGCATAACTGACTTGTCTGAGGAAGTACAAGGAGGCTGGTGTGTCTGAAGTAAGCAGAGTAAGCAAGGGGGTAGCTAGTAGATGAGTTCAGAGGGGTAATGGATCTTAAGGGACCTCTTGGTGATTGTAAAGATTTTGGCTTTTATTCTAAGTGCAATGGGAAGACACTGGAAGCTTTTGAGCAAATGACTGACATTATCTGAGTTACATTTTAATAGTCACTCTGGCTGCTGGGTAGAGAGCACTTAGGTTCCAGGCAATGTGACATGTGTCTTAACAGGTGACTTCATTTTATCGTCACAATTCTGAGAGATACCCATTTTACAGGTGAGGAAACCACAGTGTAGGGAGTTTAGGTTTAAGTACTTGAGGTCACATGGTTAATAACCTATAGAGCAGAAATTAAAAGCAAAGTACTGTATTTCCAGCATGCAAGCCTTTAACCACAATATTAGAGACTGGGATGGTGGGTGGTGGTGATGAGAAAACAATAATACTGATCATTCATTGAGTATCTTGTGTCCTACCTTTCATCATTAATTTTATTTCATTCTCACACAAATCCTAGCAGATAGGTACTATTGCCCTTATTTTTTTTAAACATCTTTATTGGAGTATAATTGCTTTACAATGGTGTGTTAGTTTCTGCTTTATAACAAAGTGAATCAGCTATACATAGACATATATTCCCATATCTCCTCCTTCTTGCCTCTCCCTCCCACCCTCCCTATCCCACCCCTCTAGGTGGTCACAAAGCACCGAGCTGATCTCCCTGTGCTATGCAGCTGCTTCCCACTAGCTATTTTGCATTTGGTAGTATAGATAAGTCCATGACGACACTCTCTCACTTCGTCCCAGCTTACCCTTCCCCCTCCCTGTGTCCTCAAGTCCATTCTCTACGTCTGTGTCTTTATTCCTATCCTGCCCCTAGGTTCTTCAGAACCATTTTTTAAATGCTGGAGAGGGTGTGGAGAAAAGGGAACACTCTTGCACTGTTGGTGGGAATGTAAATTGATACAGCCACTATGGAGAACAGTATGGAGGTTCCTTAGGTAAAAATAGAACTACCATACAACCCAGCAATCCCACTACTGGGCATATACCCTGAGAAAACCATAATTCAAAAAGACTCATGTACCACAATGTTCATTGCAGCACTATTTACAATAGCCAGGACATGGAAGCAAACTAAGTGTCCATCGACAGATGAATGGATAAAGAAGATGTGGCACATATATACAATGGGGTATTACTCAGCCATAAAACGAAGCAAAATTGAGTTATTTGTAGTGAGGTGGGTGGACCTAGAGACTGTCATACAGAGTGAAGTAAGTCAGAAAGAGAAAAACAAATACCATATGCTAACACATATATATGCCCTTTTATTATAGATAAGGAAAGTGAGATTCAGTGAAGTTATGTAACTAACCTATGTTCAAACAGTTTATAATTAAAAGTTAGGATTCAAACCCAGGGCACTTCATCTCCCAGGCCCATGCTTTGCTGACTGCCAGATAATTGTTTCAAGGTTTAAAATATTTTTATTATAAAAAGCCTATAATTGAATCATGTATTCAAAAAATTCATTCTTTTTTTTGATTGGAGTGTTTATTCCATTTATTTATATAATTACTGAAATAGTTGGTTTAATTCTTTCTACTTGCTATTTTTTTCTATTTATCCCTTCTATTCTGTTCCTTTATTCTTCCTTTCCTACCTGCTTTTGAATCAATTATGAATATTCCATTTTTTTATTCATTAGCTTTTTATTATACATTCTTGGTTTTCTCTTAGCTTTCCACCTAGAGGATCAGTATATATCCTCAGTATATATCCAGTATATATTCTCAATATATATCCTAACTTAGTATTTTTGCCACTTCACAAGTAATTCAAGAACTTCATAACAGTTTAACCTCATTTAGACCCTCAAGTTCTCTGTGATATTATTTATAATTTTACTTCTACATTGTTATTTTGTCACAACTATTTCCTTATTTTTGTTTTATAAAGTCAATATTTTCAAATATTTACACATACATTTACCTACTGTAGTGTTCTTTATTCCTTCCCTAAATTTAATATTTCAATCTGGGATTATTTTCCTTTTGCTTGAAAATTTTCCTTTAGTAAATTTTATAGTGCCATTCTCTGGAGACAAAGTCTGTCAAGGTTTGTTTGTTGGAAAGTATCTTATTTTGGCTTAACTTTTGAGGTATCTTTTCACTTGGTATAATATTTTTCTTTCAGCTCTTTAAAGATGTTAAAGCATCTTCTGCCTTCCATAGATTCTGTTGAAAAGTCAGCTCTCTGTCTTGATGCTGTCACTTTGAAAGCAGTGTATTTTGTTTTGTTTCCCACCTTTGACACTTTTTTCTGTGTCTTTAACTTTCAGCACTTTGAATATAATGCCCCTATATGTGGTTTTCATTGTATTTATTCTTCTTAATGTTCCCTGTTCTTGGATCTGTGGGTTGATATCTTTCCTCAATCTTGGGAAATTCTCAGTTTTATCTCTACAACAATTGCTTTTTTTCTAGTCCCTTTCTCTTCTCCCTCTGGAACTTCACTTATACGTGCATTAGATCTTTTGACTATGTACCACACGTCTTTTATGTTTTATTCTGTTCTTCTCACTCTTTTTCCTTTACTTTTGTGTTTCAGTTTGGGTTTTCTTTCTTTTTTTTTTAATTTAATCTTGTCTTTGAATTAAATATACTGTGTTCCACATGCTATTAAACTCATCCAGTGAATTCTACGGTTTAGATATTATTATATTTTTCAATTCTAGAATGCCCATTTGGTTTCTTTTTAGCAATGCCAATTCTCTGTTGAAATTTTTAATCTTTTAATCAGTTTCTCCTCTATTTTCTTTAATATAATAATCTTAATTATTTAAAAATCATTTTCTGCTAATTACCATATTTGAATTATCTGTGGATGTGCTTCTATTGTTTTATTTTTTTGCTCTTGATTATCAATCACATCTTCCGTTCTTTTCTCATGTTAGGAATTTTGACTTGTAGTTTAGATATTGGGTATTAAAAACAACACAACACAAAACAAAAAACCCCAGAGAATGCTCGGCTGAAATCTTCTACTAGCAAGTGTTCCTCCTTTTCTCTGATAGGAAGACAGGTAAAAATTGAGCTGGGTGTGAGGTTGGGTTGCAGTTTTTAGTAAGTGTCAGTTCACCTGTGGTTTGCCTCTGTTCTTTGTAGAGAGTTCTTTTGGGCTTTTGATGGGGAGCCTAACAGCTCCCTGTCTCTTCAGCTCTAAAAGTTATGCTCTTCAGAAATCTTGAGCTTACAACTTAGACTTCCACTTCACACAGGTTCAAAGCCTGGCAAATGGTTTAAGGGGAAGAAATGTTGTACATTCATTGCAAACCCAAACTTATAGTTGGACTGTGTCTCCTAGGCACTGCAGACTGTAAGAGATTTTACTTTCTCTTTCTGGTTCAGCCCACATAAGTCTTCCCTACCACCCCAGAACATAAGGGAATGAGTCTTGCATTTCTCTGTTTTCTAATACATTATTTCAGTCTCACACATTCACCAAAAGTTCTGCTGTATTCTCTTTTTCCCAGTACAGTCCTCTGCTTGGCCTAAATCCAGTCTTCAGCTTGTACCCAAAATGGGCACATGCGCCTTGGGAAGCAAACAGCTGGTGATTGTAAGCTCACTTAGAAATTTTAGTTTATCTAATTCCCTTTGCATCCATAGCTCTTCAATGTCTTTAGTGATATTTGAAATGTATCTGTTTTTCTTTTTCTTTTCTTTTTACTACAGTGTGGTTGTTAGCCTGCTGTGACCTTCTACATCCTATCCAGGAATAAAAGTCCCTCTCAGATGCATAAGTGGTTAGAAATTTTGGAGCTGGAAAGGACTTTGGCATTTACCAAATACAGATACCTCACTGGACATATAGAAAAATAGATACTCAGAATGGTAAAGTGATTTATTCTAGACTCCAAACTAATCATGTTAGAAATTAGACCTGAGGTAAGCCCTGAGATGGGTCTCTTGATCCCAAGTTCAGTATTCAGGAGGACAAGAAGGAGAAAAAGAGACAGACATAAAAAGAATATACCATGGAAAATACTCCACCTGAAATGGAAAGCAATTTTGGAGTCTTTGCAGTAGTTGTTCAAGTGATCAACCCTCAAAATTTTTGAGATTCCTGTTGGAAAACGTAGCTAAGTTCTTTTGAGTCAATCGTAAAACCTAACATTTGCTTATTTCTTTTCTTCCTACCTTGTTTGAAAACAGGATTTAAAATGGAGTGCCAATGATAAGAGCTCCTCCAGGGAAGGTTACAGATGGGGCAAATAGGATGGACATGTGAAGAGTAGGAAAGGCTGTTATCAGAAAGCTGAGAATATTACCTTTGGCTGGGGGATATTGGTAGCCGATGAAATTTCAGCATGTTGTAGGTGTTGGCAGCTCATGAGTTACTCTGCTCAACAGAGTAACTGAGGCAAAGACTGGATTTGTGTCCTCAAAAACATAATAAGTGAGTGTCTCTATCTTTTTCTGTAGGGAGAGTTTATCACTGTCACCTTTCTCCCCTCTATCGTTGTTGAGCTAGTCAAGGTTTGAAAGGAAGGAAAGAGAGCAGGATTAATTTCTGGAACAGGGAGCACAGAGACTCATTCCTTCCCAAGAAGCACACATACACACCTCAGCACCAAGACTCATGGGGAGACAAATTCCCTTTGACCCAATTCTGACTAAAGAACTTCTGGGAAGACTTGTTGGGCAGAGCATCAGATGCCAGGGACACAAAAGCTCCACGATAAGGATGGCAGACCTGGCAGACAAGTTTAGCTGCCATTCCAGCACTGTACTGGCCTCCCCAGGCCTCTTAACTTGTCATATGAGACAATTAAATCCCTTACTTGCTTTAGAAAAAGGAGCAAAACCCATCCCTTCCCATGATGCCCCTCCACTTACACCAACACACTAAGCCCTCACCTCACACGTGGCATAGGAAGAACCATTTGAATTTATAGAAAGTCAAAGTCCCGGGAAGATACTTTAAAATAAATGTGATTTTTATGTTTAGTCTTTAATATGGTAGTTGTATATTTATTTAACATTTGTGGTATTTTGTCCTATTCTCGATTGAAATTTTATATCTCTACTCAAGCCTAGAACAGGTGTTGCTAAGCAATTTAACAATGTAAATAAGTAACACAGTGGGGTTCAGAATCAGTGGGAGGTAGTATGTTCAAACTTTTTAGAGAAACACACTGTATTTAAGGATATTATCTCATTATTGTTTACATGCAAATGTGTGCTGTTTGTAAATGATTCACATTTCTTCATTAAGGAAGGACCTCTTCTTTATCACTCTTGAAGCAATTTCTGTGACAAATAAATCCCTATTTCTTTAAAATTATCCACTATTGATGATAGCTAACATTTCTTGAGTACTTGCTATGAACCAGGCATTTTCCTAAGCAAGGAACACTTTCTACAAGCTATTGCATTTCATCTTTACAGTAGTTCTACGAGGTAAGTACAACTATTATTCTCCTCTTAAACTAAGGAATCTGAGACTTAGCAAGGTTAAGTAACTTTCCCAAGGACATCTAGTAAAGGGGAGAGTCCAGTTCGGTCTGACCCAAAAGGCCATGTGCTAAATAATTTTGTACTTATCAGAATGATCTTTCAATAGCTCCAAACTAGTAGGTGCAAATCTTTCCTTATGAGTGATGGTCAGTCATGGTTGGTTCCTAAACAACAAGTCCATTCCTTCTTCCTGCTCTCAGTGGGTCACGTTTTTGGGACCAGTCTTCTCTGTCAGATAGTGGTGGTCAAGCTGAGTTGCCTGAAGCATGAAAAAGAGAAATGAGCAATTTTGAGAAGAAAGACTGACCTGGTATCTTGTGTGTAGCAGCCCCCTTGCTGGGCTCCAGCACATCCCTTATTTATTGCATAATCTGAGGGCATTATCTTTGGTATTCCTTATCTGTAAAACTGGAGCATTACCAATGTTGCAAGGTTGGGAGGGGGCAGGAATGAAGTCTTACAAGTGCCTAGGTCAATGCAGACACATGAAAGTATTTGTCAAATAAGAGTTCCCTTTCCCTTCCTGGTCCCATCATTAATGCATCCTTGTGGAATATCTCTCTTCAAAGTTAATGCCTTGTCTAGAACATTTTTGGAGCACATTGTTGATATCGACTTTGAAAATAACTGGGGGAAGATTGTGAGATGAATAATGTGAGATCATCTTTAGGCAAGCAATTCTTCACTTCTTATTTTATTTGTACTCATAATTCTAATACAGTTGACTATTGAACAATGTAGGGGTTAGGGGCACCGACCCTCATGCAATGGAAAACCCATGTATAACTTTTGACTCTCCCCAAACTTGACTACTAATAGCCTACTGTTGACCAAAAACCTTACTGATAACATAGTTGATTAACCTATATTTTGTATGTTACATGTATATCTATATTTTATTTATTCAGGTCATACCTAACTTTTTCTTAAGCTTTTCCAAAATTTCTAGGCTATGTGGTTTGTCTGTGAGTTTGTGCAAATTTCTGCAAATCTCCAAAAATTTTTCCAACATATTTATTGAAAAAAAATTGTATACAAGTGGACCTGCACAGTTCAAACCTATGCTGTTCAAGGGTCAATTGGACTTGCTTTGGGAGTAGTCCTCCACGTTAGATGTTACCCAAATTTCCCCATTTGGCATAAAGATTTCCTGCTCTCCCTCCCCTTTCATCCCAACAGAGAAATTCCCTGATAACATACCCAGGAAGTAGAATTCAGGACTCCTTTTCTTCATCTGGAGTCATCTGAAGTCGAACAGCCCTGCTTGAATGGCGGGCATTTTTCTCTGTGATAAGTTTGTCTTCTTGACAAACTCAAGCCATTGGCCTCCAGGTGGAGCTGCGTGAAAGACAGAAAGAAGGGAAAGAGAAAAAAACTAGGTTGGCACTCCAGAGATGCAGATGACCTGAGAAAGAAACAATGAAACACAACAATGGTGCGGGGTCCTTAGGGGATTTGTGGGGAAGAGAGTGACATGTGAACTGACTCAGCAGTTTACTCCCACAAGAATTTGAAGAGACTGCCAATGTGCTCAGCCAGCCAGGGCGGGATGCAAGAGGAGTGAGATACTGTCCCCGTGAAGCTGGAAGTCTGGGAGTGGCAACACATAGACTTGGAGGAAGAACAGCAAAGTACCCATCACATTCAGTGGCAAACTGTGGTGCAGCTTAGGACATGGTTTCATAGGTGACAGAAAGGCTAGTATCAATTTTTTTGCCTGCTGTTCTATTCTAGGCACTAAATTATATGAGTTAAATCAATTGTCTCATTTAATTTAATCCTAAAAATAAACCTTCGACATGAGTGTATTTTGATGGTGAGGAAACTGAAGCACAAAGAGATTAAATAACATGTCCAGGATCCAACAGCAAGCAAACTATAGGATTTCAACTTAGACCTGTCTGAATACAACACCCAAGCCCTCAGAAAGCCTAGAGTCTCTTGCCACCTACATGACTAAGCCCTCCTAACTTTTCTGTGCCTCAGTTTTCTTTTCTGATGAGTGGAGATAATAGTGCCATACTAGGATTATTTGGGGGTAAAGCTTTGCTTGTACCCTCCTGTCTGGCAGTCTGCCTCTCACCTTAGACCCTGATAATTGGGCATCGTTGCCCTCTAAGCACGTGATCCTACTTCCAAAAGAAGTCTGCCCAGACCAGGTGGGCACTTGACTCAAGGGGTGGAAGTAGAGAGCGACAGGTCCCAGAACCACCTTAATTTCATGTGTCCCGAGGCCTGATTGTTCACTTTTTCCTAGATTCCGGGGAGACTGTGCTACAACTTTACAATAATCCCCCCAGCCTCCATTCCTTCCTGTTTTCTTGGGCTGAATTGAGCTTTTGTTACCTGTGACCAATAGATATCTGACTAGAACAAATGTTTTCCTCATAGAGTTATTGTGAAGTATCCATGAGATAAGGTAAATTACAAAGGGCAAGATTGATGAGGCTGTAGCTATTTATCTTAGTGAGTAAAATAGCAATTTGGCCTTTATAATTGAGTCCTGAGATGTTCAGTTTATGGAATGCTTCATTATGTCGAAAGGAGGATTTACACAAATTTCACTGCTGCTTTTCCTGCCAGGAGGAATCAAAGTGCCTGATAGTCATGTCAGACTAAAGATGTGCAGCACCTGGGTTCTCTGTATTGGGGACAGGATGGCTCCAGGCTGGTCATCTGGGAACCACTTTAAATTAGGTTTCCATTGGAGCCACACTGTACCCTGCAGAATCTTCTAGAGGGATTCATAGATTGCCTGAGTGAATGGGCTGACAGGCTGGCTGGCCACGCGCTATCTCTACCTGTGTGAAGGTTCTGAGAGACGTGTGCACCGCAACTCCAATGAGTCGTTTCACCAAGGAGACTTCTTATTTGATCTGGTTCATTTGCATCAACTGGTCAGGTCACTCACCACGGCCAAAGCTACTATATAGACATGAACAGGACCTGAGAATACAAACCTGCTTCTTTTAAAAATAAAATAAACTCTACACTGGACATTTTAAGTCTGGGTTATTTAGTATCATAAGTGTTTTGCCTTTGGGCTGATGATTCAGTAGGTTTGAAGAGCTAGTCAGAAACAGCACACTTTATGCTGTCATCTTATCCTTCACAGGGTTGCACATTGCTTTATTCATCACGGACCTCGGGTACCAAGCCTTCCTTTGTTTCTTGATAATTTCAATACCTCTCCGATTAAGGCGAAGCCATTTTCACCTGATTTTCCTCCCCCCACCCGCTCAACCTGCACCCCACATTCTCCTACTTTCTCTGGGGAATCACATTCCTTCATTCACCATCCCCCCAGTCAGTCAGCAGAGGAAGCAATATTTTTTTCATTGAGTTTTCCCGTGGTTGCTTTATTATTTAACTCAGACCGTGTAAATCACCAGTCGGAGGGTGACCTTTGGGTGAACCTCATTCTGAATGTCAGTTGACTGATGCAAAGACACTCAGTATATTTTCCTGCTACTTTTGCGAATCTCACTTTTCTCAGCTTTTGCCCATTAGGATCAGTTATGACCCTTTAAAAGAAAGTGCCTTTTGTTGATATTATGAAGGGTTCCATTCTCACTCCAGTAAAGTAGCAGGTCAGTGCTTACTCTCTTTGGGAGAATTTTGGAAGAGGTTTATGGAAAAGGATCCGTGACAGCTTTTTTTTTTTTTTTTTTGCGGTACGCGGGCCTCTCACTGCTGTGGCCTCTCCCGTTGCGGAGCACAGGCTCCGGACGCGCAGGCTCAGCGGCCATGGCTCACGGGCCCAGCCGCTCCGTGGCATGTGGGATCTTCCCGGACCGGGACACGAACCCATGTCCCCTGCATCGGCAGGCGGACTCTCAACCACTGAGCCACCAGGGAAGCCCCGTGACAGCTTTTAATCAGATGATTCCTCAGAAGAGAATGCTGAAAGCTGCTTTGTGGTTGGTGCCCTTTAATTACCAACATCATCAGAAAAAGAAACCACACCATAATCAGACAGAAATCTTCCTTTTAGAATATCCCTCTCCATGGTGGGGAGCAGGGAACAGTGGTACTTGCCTAGCTGCCTTCTCTGTGTACTAGGATCTTGGTGGTAGGGTCAACCTAGGCCAGATATCTATCTATAACTATACCAAATGGGTCAACCTGGGACTTTATGAATTCAACAGTAAATGTTTACTATGCCTGTGAATGATAAATATAAACAAATATAAAATAAAAATGAACATTGATTACTTACTGTGTGCCAGGCATGAATCCTACCTCATCCTCTAAGCAACAGTATGAGATAAAAATAACAGCTAAGATTTATTGAGCTCTCACTATGTGCCAGGAATTATTGCAAGTGTCATCTATGTACTAACTTACTTAGTTAATCCTCCTAATAGCCTCATGATGTGGGTACATTTGTTGGACCCATTTTATAAATGAGGATGCTGAGGTCCACAGAGAGGTTAAATAACTTGTCCAAGGTCATACCCCTGGCAAGTGGTGAAGTTGGGATTCAAACCCAGCAGTGTGATTTCAAATCCCGTGTGATAAATTACAACCATACCTGCAAAAGATACCTGATGGACCAGTGAAAATTTCCAGTCCCTTCTGTGACCGAGGGAATAGTGATGCTTACGTGTGGTCAGGACTTCTCTGCTCTCACCTTCTGCTGATCCTTGCTGCCGCCCCTGCACTGTTTTCGTCACAGGCAGCCTGTGTGGGAATGGCGCTGGCTCCTTGTGGGGTCCTGCTACTACCTGGAGATCTCTCTCCATCTCTGCTAATGTAATTTCTCATCTTTCCCTTTAAATACAGTCTTTGTCTGTTGATTTCTATGGAGATTGGCTCCCTCAATACTTTCTGCAATATATCTGCCTCTAATTGCCAAGAAATACCTCTCTTTGGGTTTGTTTACATGGCACTGTGGCTCTGTCTGCTCCAACCATGCCCTCCATACCCTGTCTGTGTTCCTCTCCTCTATTAGCATTCTCTGCCTCATTGAGGCTGTGAAAAGAGCCATATTTCTCTGCCTTTGCTAGGAAGAAACATTTTGATATTGGGATTTTCAGCTAAAAAGTGAATGTCCCATTGAGCACCTCTAGGATACAATTAAATCTCACCCAGTCTTATAATAGCTCAGGAGTGTTCTGATGGGTTTTAAGCATTTCTATATCCAATGTCAAGTAGGTTACCAAAAAAGTACGAGTCCTGCCTTCTACGTTGAGACAGAGTAAAGAGGAATGGACATGGACTTTTGGAGTCAAGCAAACCTGGGTTTGCATCCCAGTTCTAGCACACGCTGTCTGTGTGGCCTTTGACCACTTACTGAACCTCTCTGAGCTTTCTTCTTCTGTGAAACAGATAAAACAATACCTCACAGAACTTTTTGAGGATCAAAAATGATAGTAGGGGCTTTCCTGGTGGCTCAGTGGTTGAGAGTCCACCTGCCGATGCTGGGGACAAGGGTTCTTGCCCCGGTCCAGGAGGATCCCACATGCCGCGGAGCGGCTGGGCCCGTGAGCCATGGCCGCTGAGCCTGCGTGTCCGGAGCCTGTGCTCCGCAGCGGGAGAGGCCACAACAGTGAGAGGCCCGCGTACCGCAAAAAAAAAAAAAAAAAAAAAAAGATAGTAGATGTGATGTTCCTGGTATAGGCTAGGTATGCAATTGTTTTTCTTTTCTTCCATCAGGTTTCCTGTTCTGCCGATATTTGGCTGTTGACCTTGACCTCTTTGGAACTCATTTTCCTTATTATTATTTTTTAAACAAATTATTTATTTATTTTTGGCTGCACTGCATCTTCGTTGCTGCGTGCAGGCTGTCTAGTTGTGGAGAGCGGGGGCTACTCTTCGTTGCAGTGTGCGGGCTTCTCACTGCAGTGGGTTCTCTTCTTGCAGAACACAGGCTCTAGGAGCACGGGCTTCAGTAATTGTGGCATGCAGCCTCAGTAGTTGTGGCTCGCAGGCTCTAGAGCGCAGACTCAGTAGTTGTGGTGCATGGCTTAGTTGCTCCACGGCATGTGGGATCGTCCTGGACCAGGGCTCGAACCTGTGTCCCCTGCATTGGCAGGCGGATTCTTAACCACTGTGCCACCAGGGAAGCCCTCCTTGTTTTTATTTTTTATTTTTTTTCGGTACGCGGGCCTCTCACTGCTGTGGCCTCTCCCGTTGCAGAGCACAGGCTCCGGACGCGCAGGCTCAGCGGCCATGGCTCACGGGCCCAGCCGCTCCGCGGCATGTGGGATCTTCCCGGACCGGGGCACGAACCCGTGTCCCCTGCATCGGCAGGCGGACTCTCAACCACTGCACCACCAGGGAAGCCCACCCTCCTTATTTTTAAAATGAGGTGTTAGGATAAGTTGACTGCCAAGATCTCTTCCAGCTTTAAGTGTCTCCTATATCAGTCTCGGTAGAGGTGCTAAGTGCTTTCCTTATGTTTTCTCATGTGATCCTCTTCACATCCCTTTGAGTCAGGTCCCATTATATTTCACATTTTACCGATGAGAAAACTGAGACTCAGGAAGAACGAGTAACTGGTCAGCGTTACTTAACTAGTGGTTGGCTAGGAAATAAGGATTTGAACCCAGAGCCTACACATTAAATCAGTGCCCTGAACTGCAGGGCTCAGAGCCACATGCAGTAGATCCTTATACAATGGCTGCTCAGCAGTGACTCCCAGTGCCCTTGATCATGCACCACCCATGCTATGATGGGCAGGCTGTGTCTTGCCCAGTGGGTTTACTAATAGGGCACAAATCCAGAAAGCTAGGAATTTCCCTGGAATGATAGGACAGTGCCTCACACAGGACACGAGTGGATGACGAAGAATTGCTGACTGATTGGGTAGATGTCTCCCCAGCCACCTGACCCACCAGGGCAGATAGTGTATACAGGTGAACACTGTACAGCCTAAAATGACTGCTGGATGAAATACCTGGCAAGCATGTCTGGGTCACTCTTTGGTGATATCAGGGCATCCTTCTTAGCAGCCCTACTCCCTTATCTAATTTCTTGCCTCTGATATGCCCTGGCTTCAGCAACCAACTAACCAAACATGTTAGAACTGTGCTTCGAATAAGAGTAAGTATACTCTGGGGAAGTTGCTGAGCCACACTTGAAGAAGTGTTAGTGCTTGAAGACGGTGACATTTCAGTGTCATCAGAGAGAAGGAAAAGCCGTTGAAAATAATTTGAAGCCTATCAAATGTTTATACTAATTTGCATACATAAATACGTAGATGTTTATGTCTGCTATACCCACATTTGGCTCTGCTTAAATGTTCTGTTCCTTGCTGAGCTCGAATGCAGATTCAAATAGTAGCCATACTCAACTTTCCCACAGAAATTGCCTAAAACACCAGGTACTGACTCCTGGTCATTTTATTGGTGTTTCTTTCAGGAACCCACATTGGCATTACAATTATCTGTTGGTAGGAAGCTGACACCTACTTTCCTGGGCTTTGTTACCTTTCTTTTTTTTTTTTTTTTCTTCTGGAGATATATTGGGTTATAGCTTAGCAATGTTACAGAGAAACTCACGTGCTTAGGTGATTGTAATGTGCTATTTTCTTTAACTTATTAAATAAAAACTCACCCATCAGCAGTGTTTCAAATCCAATTGAATTTTTATTTCACTTTAAAACCTTAACAACCAGCAGGAAAATTGTGCAGTAAGACCCTGAGTGGCAGCCAACATCTTTCATCAAAGAAACTCAAAATACTTCCCAAACATTAATTAAACCCCATTACATTGTAGCCTAGTTGTATGCTGCATTTTTTCTTTTTTTTTTAAAAAAATGAATGCAAGCAAGTAAGAAACAGATGTACATAGCAGAGGAAAATGAAAACTTCTTGAGGAAACAAATTTGAGTTTTCAAGTACCAAGGGCGTCTACTCCCTCTTAATAAAATGATATTCTACGTCCCTGATCGCATCCGGCTGCTCAGCTTCTTACATATAGAGCTGTCGATCCAATTTTCCTTTCTACAAGCATCATTCTCTTGGCACAGGCAGAAACATTTGCTTCTTAGTTTTATTGCCATCAGACGTGGTAAGGCTGTGGCCCACAGGGAGACTGGAACAGTTTCTAAAGCAACAAGGAAGTTGTACACTTTCCTAGTGTCACACCCTGTGTACCTGGTCCACCGGGAACAGAAGGATTCTAAGCCAGGTCACAGGACCTATAAAATGAGAGTTAGAGCCTAGCCCTGGCTTGGAGCTTTGAATTGCACCTTGAGGTCATGCAAGGAACCTAGAGGGACTGTGCACAGGGAGGGCTGGAATGCAGACAAGCCTGTACCATGCTCGCTCTCCACTCCCATCACCGCTCACCCCTCCAAGCCCCACAAGAGAATGCTGAATTGCTCAGCTTGAAACCGCAGAGTCCTTTTCCCAGAAATCCTCTGACTCACCCAAGCAGCAGTACCGCCCTTAAAGCAGGAGTTAGCTGCCAGTTTGCTAGAATTTTTGGCTGGCCTTGAGTCTGGCTTAATTGCTCCAGTCCTCATCTCCCTCGACTCAACAGATCACACCTCTTCCTGTCTTGCAGTTTCCACGCCTAGTGGATTCAACATCTGGGATATGTATTCTTAACCAGTTATGATTATTTTTGCATCTAATCCAATATTATCACCATGAGTATTAGTTGTTGCTGTTGTTGTTATTATTATTATAATCCTCTGTGTTCTTGAAACTCTAGTAGTTTAATCAACAATTTTAAAGAACTAGGTACCATATACGACAGTAATAAAACTACTTTTCGTTTTAAAAATGTTTTCACAACCAGGATCTTACGTCTTGGATTCATTTCTTTATTTGCTCATTTACTCACTCATTCAACCAAGAGACTCCTGTGGTCTCATTGGGGATAAAACGATAATTAAAATATGGTTCCTGGTTTCAAGGAGCTGACAGTGCAGAGCGGAGACATGTACACAGAGCGGAGAAGACAAGTGCTGTGTTTGAGCTGATCCTCAGATGGTCGTATTTACCAATGAGAAAAAAGAGCCGTAGAGAGCACAGGGAGCTTCTCAAAGTCACACGGCCAGTTACTTGAGGAATAAAAGCTAACATCCAGAACTTCTGGTTATTAAGCCACTGAATTTTTGCCAATTCTGCCACTCGGTTTCCTTTAGAGCTGTGGTTCTCAAAACTGTGGTCCAAAGACCAGCAGTATCAGCACCATCTGAGAACTCGTTAGGAAAGCAAATTCTCAGCCCCCACCGCAGACCTACTGAGTCTGACATTCTGGAAGTTGGGCCCAGAAATCTGTATTTTAATAAGCTCTCCAGGTGATTCTGATGCACACTAAAGTTAGAACACTGTTGCTTTAGATCAATGCTTCTCAAACATCAGTGAGCGTAGGAATCCCCTGAGAATCTTGTTAAAGATGCAGATTTTGATTCAGTAGGTCTGGGAGGGGTTTTGGTTCTGCATTTTGAATAAGCTCCCTGTCTATGCCTATGATGCTGGTCTTTGTTTAAGTAGCAAGAATATATAGAATAGTAACATCAACAGGAGCAACGGTTAATCCCAGCTGACGAGTGGTGCTGGGGTGTCAAGTGAATTCAATAAAATGATTTCCTGTCATCTAAGAGCTTAAACACTAGCACAGACAACGTTCAGATGCATGGACTTTCAGGGCACAAAAACTGTCAAATAACTACTGAATGTGTGCACGCGTGTGCATGTGTGTGCATGCACGAGTGCGCATGCAGGGATGCACATGCATGCATGCATACACACAAAGAGAACAGGTAAATATTTAAAGAGACAATCTTACATAGCCGCACCTCTCTTATCAAGGGAGCATTTGAATATACTGGTATCTTAACCAGACATGATCAAGAACCAAGAGGCCAGAAGCATTTCTCTGAGTAGTCAAAATAAACATCACAAAGTCCATCATTTTTATTGATAGATTAGTCCTTCAAATCCTTATTTACAGTTATCTATTTTAGATAAAATTCTTACATAGTCACATTAAAAACAGATTTAAGAGTAAATTGGATAAGCGAGGTCAAAGTGCTATAGACAGGCATTCTGACAGTAAAGCAGTACCAACTGACAAGAGGGGAAAATGTGTGTGTGTGTGTGTGTGTGTGTGTGTGTGTACACAGATACACATATAAAACCCAGCAGATTGGAACCACTTAATATAGGGGAAACACATGGGTAAGCATCAGTAAAGAGAATTGTATAGAAAGCACAGTGTAGTAATCACAGAACATGCAGAAAATAATAAAATTACAAAATGTTCAAGATATTTGGAGAACATATAAAACATTTGAGACAGTTCCCCCCCACCCCAAAAGGGTAGAGCTGTTAGATTTAGCAAATAAAAATATTTTATCTGGAAATCCTAAAAATAGCTAAAAATAAGAGGGCTTGATAATCTCTGGGAATTTCATTGATGTGGATTGCCATTTTCTCTGAAATGCCTGTCAAGCGTTACTGTAGGGGGGGTTGCAGAGTGGTGACTGAAATAGGAAATGCTGGAGTCATCTGCTTGGACAGGGAAAGTCCCAGGCAAATTTACTCTAGGCCTCTCGGTTGGTTAAGAAGGGTGTGTCTGTTGGGATTGTTTCCGGCTGCAAGTCATGAAACCCAACAAAAGATAGCTTAGACAGGAAAAGAGTTTACTGTTCTCGTGCCACGGAAGATCAGAGTTTGGCAGTCCAAGATTAGTGTGAATCAGCCATGTCATCAAGAGTCCAGATTCCTTTAATCCTACGGTTTCATCATCCTTAACATTGTAAAATGGCTGTTGTACTTCCAGACAGGAAGTGTGGGTGACAGGCAAGATGGGGGGAAAAGGCAAGATAAAGTTTAAAGGGCCCAAGAGCACGCCAGCTGCAATTGTCTCTAAGAAAAGTTCCTGTGCGTTGCACCCAGTGAAGTCCTTTCTCATCTCCTTGGTCAGAACTTGGTCATCTAGGGTTTCCTGATTGCTGGGAATCTGGAAAATTGGACACATACACCTTGGATAAATCCAAGGTTCAGTTGTTAAGGAAAAAAGGTAAGGATGAATGAATATTGGGTGGGCAATAAGTAGTGTGTGTCTTAAGGTGTTTATTGAAAAGGTGGTATTTCAATAGTGGATGAAAAAAAAAGAGAAAGTCTGGGTGAATGATGGAGGAATCCCAAAGAGATTTGGAAACATGAGTGAAGAGGTTGTATTAGGTTGGCTGTTCAGGCAAACTAATATATGACCTCAAGTGGCGTCAGATCACCCAGTTCAAAGTAAACCTCCATTTTTAAGATCTGGAATATGTCATTTTGCCTGATCCTCTGTGCCCCAGACTCTTTTGGAAAACAAGCTTTGTGCTGAGTGACAAGTGTTACATATTTATTTGACACTTACTTATTAGTAGACAATGTTCTCAGTCCAGTTTAATTTGAGAGACGTAGCAGGCAAGGTCTCTGAGCCATTGATAATCTATTGCAGGGCGAACCTTATGATATTACTTTAACCATCATTATAAGCAAAATGGGAACATCTTCGCAGTTTTCATAGCATCCTCTGACTGAACTAGTGGAATCTATAATACTGTGTAAAACAAATGACTATGTTACATCAGGAAAATAGTGAGAAGTTGGTGAAAGCTTTACAAAATAATGTTTGAACCAGACCTTAAAGGATGAGTCAGATTTCACTAACTGATGCAGACACAGAGACACTTCAAGACCCTGCATTGTTAGAGACCTGTTAAATTACCTTGAAAAGGCATCTTACTATGTCAGAAAGATCAACTCACCTATCTCATAAAGAAAAAATTGTAAGGAAGAGTGAAGTAAGTTTTCTTGAATGTTGCATTGGCTTTCTGTTTAATTCGGATTCAATTATCCAGAAAACATCATTCCCCCCAAGTCCTTTGAAATAATCGACATTTTACCTGAATCCTAAAGCATCCTTCTTTTCATAGTGTGTTTTGTGAACATTTCCTTCCTTTCTCTCCTGCAGATATTGTGAGTAACCCAATTTTGTTAATTTCTTGACAGGTGAAAAGGTGGCAGTCTCTTATTTCACCTCCATTTAAGCAACAATGTCGGGAATTGTTCCTTCTGGCTTGATATTTGTATGTTGGAGGTGGGGGAACAAAAGGCATGAAGAACAAAATTGGGAAACGAGGGTAAGAACACGTCGCTGCAAACCCTGGGAGCCGTCAAATCAGGCTGCCAGCTGCAACAAGAATCTCTCTAATAAGGAAATTAGAGCATGATCATTTCTGGCTATGTGACTCTGATTCTAAATAGGTTTTACAAATAGATTGTGATTGAACTTGGAAACATAAACAAATTGGCTTTGTGGAATAAAGGCTGCACTACATTTCAGTTAGAGAATGAAAATGCTTTTATGGGAGGCTCTCTGGGAGAAGGGACAGCTATTTTAACGAGAGCATATGCATTTGTGAAACACACCGGCTTTGTTGCTTTCTCTTTGGAGAGTCAGGTCCCATACACTCAAAAGAAAGTTTCCCAACAGGGTCCCTAAGAGGACATGTGATAAAGGCAGGGAATGGGCAGTGTGTATTTGAAACTCCCCATTCAGTTGCTGGGAGGAGAGGTGCCATTTAAAAAGAATAGATTTTAAAATATCAGTAGCTTAAAAAATTCTAGTCAGCGATCTCCCTTGGACATTTCTTTTGTCTCTTGGAGGTTTGGGGATAGAGGTTCTCTAAGCTCTATTAATATATTTGCACTTATAAATATTCAAGCAGTGTTCCTGACGCCTCCCCAGCTGACTCAGTGCAGGCTCCCTACCCCGGCAAGAGCGTGGTGCCCGAGGAGATGCTAAATTTCTAACAAGGCCCCGGGTCAGCCTCAGACAACCCAGAGCCATTTGAAAACACCAAAGACTTTTCAGTCAGGATAAAGGGTTTATAAATGTCCATGGGTCCAAGCTTATATTCCACATGAGAGGATTAGCTTCCACTCTCTGCAAACTCTCCCAGTTGTTATAAGTAGTCATGGTTTTGCGTGTTTTGTGTGAAGCACAAAACACGCAAAGGTGAGGAAACATATCTGCCTGATTGGAAGATGCTCTTTTTTATTTCCCTTTTTTCTAAATCGACTGATTACCCGCTAAGGCCTAATACACCATGGAGTACAAGTCAGCAGAATCTCTCTGATAGTGATCAGTTCATATATTTAGAAACAAAGTGTGAGGCCTGGTGGGGACCATAAGGTCATTGGCTTGCTGGGTAGGAGTTTAGATCCAGCCCCCACAGAGTACAGTCCACTGTGTCAAAATGCTTACACTGTGGACATTCTTCCTATGATCTAATGATCTAAGCCTAGATCCTTTTGTGTCAGCTGTTCTCCCCACATCTGGGTATGTTCCTAGGAAGTGGATGAAGTCTGGAGCTGCATTTAATCATTCTCCCTTATTGGGATATGGGGTTGCTCACATCCCTGGGGCCTGAGTGGGTAATTTCTCCCATAAATGCTTTCTAGGCCCAAGTGAATCAACATACAAGGGCTTACATCTACACTTCATCTATGGCTCCATTGTCACACACATATCGCGTAGGGAAATAAAATATTTTGCTAAAAGAAGCTTATATTGTCTCATGTTTTCATTTCAGAGATACTTTATTTTTATTTATGATTCACCTTTAAATGGATATTTAGCTCTAATATTTCCGTCCCTTGCTGCTGCTTTTTCTGTCAAGCATATAGAAATTTATAAATGAATCACCAGGTGGGCTTCTTATTTAAATGGAACTCAAATTAATTCATTGTAGAAATAAAATTTCTGTTCTCTTTAACTCACCCACTCAACATAAACAGTTTATTTTCATTACAGGGTATTTTCCCTAACAAGCAAAGCACAGCAGAAAACACATCAAACTGGGTGTCCTGTGACCTAGATTCTAGCCATAGTTCTTCCACAAATGAATGAATCTGGACAAGTCATACATAAAAGATGGAGTTATGCCAGGTGCATTGGAGGATGAGCCTCTCAAACTTTACTGTGTGTATTAGTCTGGGTTTTCCAGAGAAACACACCAGTAAGAGGAAGATATATATAAAATATGTAAATATAACACACACACACACACACACACACATATATATATATGTATGTATGTATATATTTTTTAAGGAATTAGTTCATGTGATTATGGAGGCTTGGTAGGTCCAAAATCTACAGAATAGGCCAGCAGATTGGAGATCAAGGGAGGAGTTGAAGCTTGAGTCCAAAGATGGTCTGTTGTTAGAATTCTCTCTTCCCAGGGGAAGGTCAGTCTATTTTCTAGAAAGGTCTTCAACTGATTGGGTGAGGCTCACCCACAATGTGGTGGGTAACCTGATTTATTCAAAGTTCACTGATTTAAATGTTAATCTCATCTAAAAAAGTTTCTCTGAAGAAACATCTAGAATATTCTGTGACCAAATATCTGGATACCATGGCCTAGCCAAGTTGACCCATAAAATTAACATTCATGCCATATGTATGAATCACCTGAGGAGCTTGTTAAACATAGATTCCTGGGCTCTGTCCTCAGATTCTGATTCTAATTTGCTATCCTTTTGCCAGGGGATGCTAATGCAGCTCTTTTAGGGAGTACTTTTTGAGTAGTATTGTTCTAGGTATGCTATTGTATGATAATGGTCCAGACTCTTCTACAGATGAGGAAACTGAAGCCTAGAGTTATGAATGGACTTGTCTCAAGGAGCTCATTTAGTTAGATATTCTAACCCAAATCTTCAAATCTTAGTCTAGGACTCTTTTCACATAACATACTGCTGACATGTAGTACAAATGAACTTTCTTAGGATAAAATCTAGCCTTGTAATTGACTCTTTCTCAAAACCGAAGTGAACTAGTGAGATTTTTCATAGAACTTGACAACCTGATCCTAAAATTCATGTGGAAGAGCAAAAGGCCAGGAAGAGACAGGAAATTTTGAAGAAGAATAAGGAGGGAAGACCCATACTAATGTATCTGCAGGTGTTTTATAAAACTATAGTAATTAAAGCAGCATAGCATTGACAAATAGACCATTGGAACAAATCAAGAACCCATTGTCAGACCATAAATATTTGAGATATGTATGATAGAGGTAACATTATGAGAAAAAGATTAGCTATCCATAAATACTGCTACAAAATGGTTATCAATGTGAGAAAAAATAAACTTCATACCCATACCACACTTAAAAAACAAATTCCAGATGGATCAATGTAGAAGCAACATTTACAAACTTTTAATGGAAAATTTAAGATAATGTTTTTTTTATATCAGGGCAGATAAATATTTCTTAAATGAGGTGCAAAAACACAAACCATAAAAGTAAAATAACAATAAGCCAACATTTATTGAGCTATTCTATGTGCACACAGTATTCTGAGTAAATTATATATGCTAACTTATGTAATCCTCATGAAAACCCTAGGAGGGTTTTTTTTTTTTTTTTTTTTACTATGATCTTCATAAAAGACTGAGGCCTGGAGAGACTGTTCACTTCCCTAACCTGTGTGGTAAGTGGCAGAGGTGTGAGTTGATCCCAGGTAATGTGGATTCACTCTAGAGCCACTGCTGTATACACTACCTCTCAAGAGAGGAAAATGAACTGCATTCAAGTGAAAAGAATATATAATATTACATAAATTAATTAGAAGTACAAACCAATACTAGGAGGAAATATTTTTAATGCATATAAACATTAAAGGGTTACATACACACACACACATACACACAGAGCACATTTAAAACTCAATATGATGGACTTCCATGATGGTGCAGTGGTTAAGAATCCTCCTGCCAATGCAGGGGAAATGGGTTCGAGCCCTGGTCCTGGAAGATCCCACATGCTGAAGAGCAACTAAGCCCGTGAGCCACAACTACCAAGCCCGCACTCTAGAGCCCACGAGCCCCAACTACTGAGCCTGCATGCTGCAACTACTGAAGCCTGCGTGCTCTAGAGCCTGTGCTCTGCAACAAAAGAAGCCACCATAATGAGAAGCCTGTGCACTGAAGTGAAGAGTAGCCCCGGCTCGCCGCAACAAGCAAAAGCCCGCACGCAGCAATGAAGACCCAATGCAGCCAAAAAATAAAAATAAATAAATTAAAAAAAAAAAAGAAACAGTTCAACAAATTGCAGAATAATTATATTTTGGAATACAAAGTAAGGTAGGTCGAGATATATCTACAGAGATAAAGTTAAAAAACCTAATGTGAGTGAAGAAAAGATGCTGAAAAACGTATAGCATATGACATCATTTGAGTAAAGTCTAAAAATCTCACAAAATAATGATATATAGTGTTTTGGGTATAATTGTTTTGGGTATATAACAAGGATATGGATCAACTTCAGGATAATGATTACCTTTGTCGGGTGGGAGGTGGAGAAAGGGAGAGAGTGCAGGATGAGAAGAGAAATTTAGCTATATTTTATTTCTTTTTCAATCTCAAGGAGACACAGATAAATATTAAGATATGTTAAATATTAAGCTGGGTACCTGAGAGTGTTGTTATTTTCTATATATTTGAAATTGCCTATAATTGCATGTTTTTAAAGAAATAAAAATGCTACCCCACAGTCATTAAGTCATTATTTTTAGTATACAATTGTATTCTTTTTTTCTGAGGACTAAAATACATAAACTTTCTCCTTTCTGCATATTATTTTTTCCTTAGGTATCCTTTTCTACTTACTATAAAATCTTAGAGTTGGAAGAAAATTTAGAGGGTGTTTGTTCAAATCTATCTGTGGATTCAAATTATTGTTCCAAGTAAAAACACTTGGTAGAATTTTCTTTTATGCTTAATAATCTGGAAAATATGGTTTTGGTTAACTGGATATTTTGTTTTAACTGAGTCAAGTTCCATGGATAATGACTTTAAAAAGTAAAGCATAATAAATTACACTTAACATTAATACTATACTAAGCACATAATTTTATCTGTAATAATACAGAAGGCTGTGAAGAGTCTAAGGATCATCATTATAACCATGAATTACCATTATTTTGATAACATGTAGAAGTGCCAATCAAAAGAGATCTGGTTGGCAAAATGTCAGATAATATGGAATAAAAGGAATACATGGAGAGAAGGGAATTACCATTTACTGACATGCTGTGGGAGATGCTTTAGATACATAATTTCATTTAAATCCTGCAGCAACCCCATAAGGTAGATATTGTTGTTCCCACTTTTCAAATAAAGGCGTTGAGGTTCAGAGAGATTTGAGGTAATTTGCCCTAAATCCTGTTAAGAAAAATTATCCCAAACGTGAAAATAAGGCAAAAACAACCCTATGTGGAGCTTTATCTAATAGGAGACCACAGATTGATTCTCTAACAGAATGTACCTCTGTTTGACTTACTATTTAGTATTGATTAGTACTAAACTCTGTGAAATTATAGGTTAATTTGTAGATTTTTATTTTATTTATTTATTCATTTATTTATTTATTTGGCTGCACCTGGTCTTAGTTGTGGCATGAGGGCTCTTTTAGTTGTGGCATGTGGGATCTAGTTACCTGACCAGGGATGGAACCCGGGCCCCCTGGATTGGGAGCCTGGAGTCTTAACCACTGGACCACCAGGGAAGTCCCAACTTGTAGATTTTTGTCTAGTAGAAAATATAATTCCAGAGAGATCTTTCTTTTTCTTTCTTTCTTTCTTTCTTTCTTTCTTTCTTTCTCTCTCTCTCTTTCTCCCTCCCTCCCTCCCTCCCTCCCTTCCTTCTTTCCTTCCTTCCTTCCTCTCTCTCTTTCTATCTGTAGATATATATTCAGTCTCTCCAATTCTTGAACCAGTATTATAATCCTAATGCTTCCCTCATTCATAGATTAAATGAATTTTGACATGTGTTCTTTGTATGCTTGCATGAGAGTCAAGTTTTTACCTTATTAAAAACCATACTTTGAGAGTCCCACAGCTAAAGCTAGGGCTTTAGCTCTGGAGCATGCGTTCTTACTCTCACATGCTCTTTTTGGGTGTAGGTAGTGTACTTCATTACTGAAAACTTGTGCTTAATTAAGGAACTAGTCTCAGTTTTCCTTTATCTGAGAAGTGGAAACGACATGGAGGAACCCCGTCTCTGGATGTGCGTCTCCTAATATTATACATAGAGGCCTTGTCACTTGGAACCCATAGAGTTGCTACTTCCTCCTGCCCAATAAATAGAGGGATAGGATGGCGTATCCACAATTTTGTACTATATACTTTGTACATATGTATGTTATATGTATACATGTACTATGTATTTTGTACTATGTATTTTGAACTTCATAGTCTGGGTGGTATAGAATGTGTATAGTAATGAGTAGACTCCATGGCCCTATTTGTAATTTCTATCCCCATCTCTACTCAACCAACTTCTAGCTCTATACTGAATCCCTATAACACAAGGCATTTTACAAAGATAGTTCTATAAACTTCAAGAACGTACATTCACAAACATGTAACATGAAACCCACTCATAATAAGGGAAGGTGGGACTGAATTAGTGAAAATACGGAATTATGGACTATTTCTAAAAAACTGAAGTAGCATTATTTTCAAGTACATATATACTCTTATTTCAGTTATGAAACTATACCCTGTAATTGTCCTTGGGGACTTAATTAATGGGGAGATAAAAGTGGTATGTAATCAGCTTATCAACAGAAGGAAGAAATGGGCATTTCTTAAGTGATTGCAAAGTTTGTTCTCTTAAGCAGGTAAAACAACTCTTAGTTTCTTTATAACCCTTTCCAGATTATCAGTCAACATAGAATAACCTTTCTTGATAAGAAAAAGCAATATAATCCTTTCAAATCTAAAGCAGTGAGCTAAGGAAGTTTCAGTGCTTCTATTGATACATTTTTTCCCCTATAGGTTAATTCACTAAACAAGCTAATTGGGCTTAGTCCACATCCCTGGTAACACCATCTTGAAGCAAAATGTTGGAAAAGGTCTCCTGGCAAATGGCAACTAGTGGCCACTGCCCTCTGGCCTGGAAAAAAGGGGGCTGCTGTTGTACCTGGCGGAGCCCAGTGGACAACGGGCAGGCAGTCTGACAGGGATGCCTGCTGATGCTAATTACCCTACTCCAGCGCTTCCTTTCTGGGGAAGCAGGAGGAGAAAAACTGATGCCAAGTTCTTGCACAAGGTCAAGTGTTTCTGGAGGAAGGGAGCCAGGGTTAAACTAGCAGTCAATGAGGTAGGAAGCTGGGTGGAGAAACGCAGGCTGGGAGAAGGGGGACAAGTCTGGAAATTCAAATGGAGACAGCAGTAAAAAGTAATGACTAACCCGGGGGCTTCCCTGGTGGCGCAGCGGTTGAGAGTCTGCCTGCCGATGCAGGGGACACGGGTTCGTGCCCCGGTCTGGGAAGGTCCCGCATGCCGCGGAGCAACTGGGCCCGTGAGCCAAAATTACTGAGCCTGCGCGTCTGGAGCCTGTGCTCCGCAACAGGAGAGGCCGCGATAGTGAGAGGCCCGCGCACCGCGATGAAGAGTGGCCCCCGCTCTCCACAACTAGAGAAAGCCCTCGCACAGAAACGAAGACCCAACACAGCCAAAAATAAATAAATAGATAAAGCAAACTGTCAACAAGTAAAAATAAACACTATAAAAAAAAAGAAAAGAAAACTAGATTCATATTTGCTTTAAAAAAAAAAAAAAAAAAAGTAATGACTAACCCATTTTCCAACCTGGAAAGCCAGCCACATCCCACACCAGGGCCAGACTCAGAGCTCTTCTGTTCCAAGGAGGCTGGAACAGGCTCAAGGGACAGGGAGGGACTGTGCAAGCCAGGTGCCTGTCGCTGGCTTTGGAGCTGTGCTCCCCGAAAAGGGAAATTCATCTTGAAAGAGAAAGCAAAGGACATTTCTGCTTAAATTCTCCATTCAGAATAACTTTCTCCATACGTTCAATGTATCCATCCTTTTAGGACCTTTTAGGATTATTTAGCAAAAAATTATCAAACATCAAAACAAAGTAAAGGGAAACCTTTTAGGCAAATGTAAGCCTTTGTGAACCTAGAGTATCTCCCTTCTCTGCTGTTCAGCATTGCTGGAGGAAAGAACCTGTGGGAGGGACAGATCTCAGGAGAGGAGGAGGAGGCAAAAGAGGGGAAATGGAAAGGAGAAACAATGGTCTCTGGTGTCAGGGAGAAATTCATGATTGGATTGACCGTTTTGACAGTTGATGTTTATTATTTTTTTTCCCCTCCAACTTCGGAACCATGACAGACGATTGCTGAACATCAAATTGATGAGTGAATACTTCATCAGATCTGGTTGCCTTAACAACTAAAATAGCCAAAATGTTAAGGCAGTCAAATAAGATTGATTATTTTTGATACAATCTGTGGGTGGTTGACGCAGAAAGTCTCGGCCTAATCACACATATAAACACTGAGGCTATGTCAACAGATGCAAAAGCAGCCAGAGGACAAGTGAGAAATCCGTCAATCACCTGGATGCCTCATGTCTACCATGCACTGAGCAGTGCAGAGGAACACCAGAAAGAGTCTCTGGATTGCTTCTGGCTGCTGGATGTCACAGGAGGTAGCCAACCTTAAAAGCTGGGAAGTTTGATCCTTTCATTTTCTAGCAAAAAGGCAGAGTCTGGCTTGTAATGGAGAAGCAGATTTCCTCCAAATTGTTGTCTAGAGGTGCTGAATCATGCATGAATGTCAGCAGATGACGCCAACCATGGCATCATTTCACGGGGGCTTTATCTGGTATGAACTAAGCGCATTCTACTTTATGCATTTTCTTTAATCATCCACAGATAATTGTTATGTTGTGTCATAGACCAAAAAGGAAATTAAATCTCTCTCATTATTGGATTTGGTATTTTCAGGCTTTCCTGAAGACAAGGAAAAGGAAATTCATTTTAGATTTTAGAAAATTCTTAAATTAGAAAATTGCAATCACCATATCAGGAGCCTATCTGAATTCAACTCACCATGTGCAGAGGGATGGATGCCTTAGCATAATGGTTCAGGCACAAAGGTTCCTGAAGCTCTACTCTTGTTTATTTGTTTGGTTAGGTTTTTCTTTTCATTCTGAGTTCTAAAAAAATTATTAGTTGATAGCTCGATGGCAATGCAGTCTGTTTTGAGAAAAAAGGAATTGATTAAGAAGTGAGAGACTGTGAGAGACTGAAAATGAGTGAAAAAGAAAAGCCTATGAAACATTTACTGCATAATTTTCCAATACAGATTTGAGTAGGTACCACATGCAGTTAGAAACAGATGCATTTTCAAGCCTTTATTATTGAACAAAGTATACTTTCTGAGTTTCCCCATTTTTAAAGAGAATCCAAAAAATACAATGCTAAAATCTGTATATTAATCAGCACGGCATTCATTTGAACACCTAATTTCTTGAAATTTGAGAGTCAGGCTCAACTCTTGGAGGTCCTGATGTAGCTAGCATGTAGCTGGATGTCAAGGAAGAACAGTAGCAATAATCGTTCATGGAAATAAAACATTGATCTGCATATATCAATTTGATAGATTAATTAGCAAGGATGTTAACTTGATACATTGATACTTAAAAAGTGAATCTGTGGATCCATTTGAATGTATGTTTAAAAACATATCACATCTTCTTAGATAACTTTATATTTTATAGTACCTTTTACTTTTCTTATTTTAATTGATCCACACTACAATTCTTTGCAGATTGACATCTACATTGGACTCTGCTGATGAATGTACAGCCATGCCAATCATGGTTGCCTTTTCCTTCCAGCTTGAATTGCTAAGAGCTGAGCTTTCTTTGTACAAGTTGTTGGTAAGTAAACAAGAAAATGATGTTACCCAAACACAGACAATCCACTTTGACACCAGCAAGTTATTCCTTTCCTGGGAACTTGAACTAGGAAATTCCTAAAGATTAAGACAGTGGTGAGAGCTGATGTAGAGAGAAGCCTTGACGTAGAGAGAAGCTGGAGAGGCCGTGATGCTAACTTGGGATCTAAGAGAGCAAAAACGATGGGCCAGCAGAAGTGACAAGGAAAGAAAGGACACAGAGACAGCAGAAGGTGAGAAAGGAATAGAAGGGAGAAACTGAAAGGTAGAGAATAGCCCAGTGAGATAAATGCAAGAGCACTAGGGTGGGACTCCAAGACCTCCTGCTGCTAAGGTCACGAGGATTCACCTTCAGCTCCTGGGGCAGCTGCTGTTCTTGCTCTTGGTTTGGTTTCTCCCGGCAACCTTTAGTAGCATGAGTGAGTCTTTGTTCCTTGCATCCAAAGGATTTTGACTACAAAGCATTGTTATCTTCAATGTTGCTATTGAGCAGCAAAAAGAGAAAGCAGAAGTCCTTTCCTGAGAGGATGGATCGTATTATATTTCATAGGCACGCAAGTAGAAAGTGGTGGAGTCAACAAACATGCACAGACTTTTCTAAAATTGGTGCTGAGGTCAGTTTATCACACTATGGCATTTTAATAACATGCCCCCAAATCCTTTGACACTCCTTCCATTAAGAGGTGATGTCTATGTCCCCTGCTCTTGAATATGAGTGGGAACTTTTGACAGCTCCAACCAAAGAAGAGTAGCAGAAGTAATGCTGCATGATTCTTGAGACTGGTTTAGAAAAGATTATGCAACTTCTATTTGGTTTTTTGAGAATGCTTTTGGACCCCAGGCATCATGCTGTGAGGAAGCCCAACCTGGTCCCTATGGAGAGACTCTCTGGAAAGATCCTGAGACAAGGCGGGGGGACAGTGTGGGGGAAATGTATTGCCAGCTCTCAGCTGTTCCAGTTTTCTTCTTTCTCACTGGTCTCCACTCCTTCCCCCACCCCCCATTATTCTAACTTCAAACACTGTTTGACTGCAATACCTGAGAGATCCAAGTCAGAGCCACCCAGCTGAGAACTTTCTAGATTCCTGTCCCACAAAACAATGAATAAAATAATTATTGTTTTTATGAATAAATAATTTATAAATAATTAAGTTTTGAACATAGTAATAAACATTTGGTTAGAGTATTATTACCAAATGTGTAAGAGGCTACACCCAAAATCTGAGAGGCCTACCAGCCATTGTACTTCCTCCATAGGGGTAGAAGGGGCTATTTATGATCTTTGTTCTTTACCTTGAAGGGGATGTACCTGGAAGATTTCATTACTATGGTAGGTCCCCGACTCTTCTTTAGAGGTATCTTCTGCCTTCTGGAGTTCATGTGTCTTACCAAGGCCTCCAAAATACTTGGCACTTCTTGCTTATCTGATCTGAGTAACATGATGTCATCAGTAAAGTGAAGAAATGTATGGGTTCTTGGAATGCCCAGTCAGGTCACTATATTATGAGAGGGAGAGAGTTAACATGGCCCTGGGGCAAGATCATAAGTCTGGACCATTGTTTATCCCATATGCAGATCAATGATTGCATACAGTGTATTAGATACCAGGCTAATCTGCTCTAGCAAAGAAACCGTTTTTGGTACAACAGCTACAGCTGGGGCTACTACTTGATTGAGCTTGTGGTAGTCCACTGTCATATCACAGGGTCTATCTGGCTTCTGTAGGTGCCAGACTGGTGAATTAAATGTGGATGGGGCAGTAATTGCCCACTCTGCAACCTTTAGGTCTTCAGACATGACACTAATCTATTCCCAAAGGATGCAATGTTGGTTTTGAGTTAATATCTTGTCCATGGTGGGAGGGACAGTATCAGAGGCTTCCACGTGGCCTTTCCCATTATGAGAATTCTTAACTCACAGGTCACGGAACCAATACAGAGATTCTGTTAACCTCATATTCTAATTATACACTCAGAGACTGGAGAAATAGCTACTGGTTAGGTCCATACACTTAGCTGACCTACTGTGAGCCAGGAACCAATGTCAACACACAGTTCTTGAATGTTTGAGTATTGCCCTTTCCTCAGTTCATGGTTCCCGAAGTAGATGGTTGTAAATCCCTCTGGAGAAGGACTGGGAGAATCATTATGATAGCATTTGATCTTGCAGTGTCCTTCACTCATGAAACCCACCCTTGCTTTCAGTCAGAGGTCTTTGGGTTGAAAACTGAATCAGGTCCAGAAACTTAGTAAGGGATTGTGACATTTTATTGTAGCAGTAGCCCTTAGCCTTTGTTTCTTTTTGTTACACAGATTGAGAAATAACCTTGTTCCCCGCTCAGTCTTGACCCTGGAGATGCTGTGTTCCATTAACTATCTCCACAGCACTCCGTGAGTCATGCCACTCCCCACTCCCCAACCTTGCACTCTTTACAATAATTGAGCTCACTTTGCTTTTCATGGCTAAGTGCTACCACCTGGCCTCTATTTTTTCAGAAGTCTACAAGCACTGTGCTATTTGAGAGCCAATTTTGCAACAGCAACCTCCAAAATCAGTCCTATTCTACAGAGGTTAACCACCACCGAGATTCTTAACAATGCCGGTGTCCCCTGCACATCCCATGCTCTTTGGTAAATGGAATGTCCTCTGAACTCTCTCACAGAACATAATAAGCTAACAGGTTTTCTGACATTGCATAATGTAGCCAGTGCAATATGCCCACTTTCCTATCCCTTCAATACCTTCCTCCTTCATTTGCCCCAACAATGTTGGCGTGTCTCCCAAAGTTCTTGCCATGATCTTGAATCCTGCATCAAGGGTTAGTGCTCCAAGAGCTATAGACTATCCTTTATCCAACTTTATATTCCATCCCCTTTAATCCAGCACCTCCAAGAATCCAGTCCATTTGTATTCTGCTGGCTCTTGACAGTAAAATTTGGTACATCTTTCAGCTCCTTAGGTGTATAATCCCTTTTCTTGCTTTGCAACTCCTGCATTCCCCCAGCTGGGTTATGTTGTGACTTGACCCTAAATTATTCTTCTGGTGATTACAAAGGGCTGTGTGGTAGATTATGGGGGTGGGTGCACATTGCTTTGCAAGGTAGAAGCTTCTGTCTCATCTTCAAGTAAGGAGGAAGAACTAGCCTTTAACAAGAAGGAATGGGCCTTTTTTCTTGGCCCAGAGAGTCTAGCAGAATATGAAGATTTAGATTCCTCATCATAACTCTTAGGGTCCCACTCCTTCCCAAACAGGGCCACAATCTTAGTGTAGGTGAACTGTCAAGGTGAAATATCAACCTTCATGGAGCTCTGCTACTTTTATACTTAAATCCTGGCCTTGACCTTCAGATTTTTCTGCCTGCCTGCTGCAGGAGATGAGAGTCCCTTTAAATACTGACAAGTAGGCCCCCTTCTGGCTTTCATACTTTGCTTATATTGATGGTTAGTTGCCTTCTTTGACATTCTTTAATGCATGGATGGCTCTTAGCAACAGTCATTCAGTTTCACAGTCCTTACAATTACCATTTACCACAAAACTCTCCAATGCTGTTTGCTAGAACAATTTCCTTCCACCGGTATTCCATCCTAGTTTGCCACTGGTAAAAGTTTTAATAATCGTACTGCAAGTACATGCCAAGGGCTATTAATGCTTCATCTCCCACCAGCAATGGAGTCATCATTGCCAGCTGGCTGAAGTCTGTTTTTTTGGGCCCCTTCTGGTACTATATGGCAGGTCAGGTTCTCTAGGAAACAGACTCTGAAATTCTTAGAACTGGGTGCAGGAGGTTTATTGAGAGAGTGTTCTTAGGAGGTGACGAGAGAAAAAGGTTGGACCTAGGGAGAAATTGAACTGCTGTGGAATTACAACAAAGGCCTCACTCAATCTTAAGAAGAGCTCTGGACCATCATTTTGTTCTCCAGAGTTGTCATGCCCTGAGGCAGGGGTGTTGGACCTTCATAAACCACACCCATTCTCCCCAAGTCAAACATCCTGACACAGGGTAAGGAGGGTGACCTTGGTGGGTGCAGCTGTCTTTGGATGTTGCCAATTCTTGGAGCGGAGCTCAGCTGAGAGTTCCCAGAATCTGGGGGAATGAGAGTGTTGGTCCTGAAAGAAGGATCTGGTTGGTATACCACAACATCCATTATATCCCACACAATGATGTTAAAAACAAGACAACAGGCCCAGAATGGAGTCACTTATGCTAAGCTCCATGTCACCAAACCAAGACTTAATTTAATTACAGCTTCAGCTCTCCCAGAAATGGAATCTTAAACCAATCAGTCAGGAATTGCCTGATCAGCACTAGTTAGGTCATCTGCCTGGTAGACCCCTGCCATCCCCTAAAGGAAAGTAACCTTGCAATAACCAACCTGCTTTTTTGCCTAGTGTAACTTCCTTGTATCTTCTCCCTTCTGCCTATAAAAGTCTTTCATTTTGTACAGCTCCATGGAGTTCTTTTCTATCTGCTAGATTGGTTGCTGCTTCATTTATGACTCATTGAATAAAGCCAATAAAATCTTTAAAATTTACTTAGTTGAATTTTGTTTCTTAACAATGATAATGATTTTCCATCTATGCATTAGGACCTACCAAGTATTCCTGATAGATTGACTGCGGACCCAACTCTGGACATAGCGGAGCAACAGCATGGGTGGAATTAGAGTCAGACACTGAGCGATAAATGCTGTTCCAGTAAGAATTCCAGGTCCTGACTTCTCAGCTTTCCTTAGGTAATTCTGTGCATTTGGCCTTACAATCCCTTAGCACAGAGAAGTGATCTTGGAAAGGACATTCTGTTCCAGGCTTTCCACAGGTTCTCACATCAGATTAGATGTGTTGCACAAGTCCAAATAGTCTGTGAAGTAAAGGAAAGGGTACCTGTGAGATTGTAATTTATTAATATAATAAGAAATATGTATTTGGTTCCCATCCACTGTTCCTGGCAGAGAGCCCCTAGAACCCTTGGAATTTCCTAAGTAATGAAAGCAACAAAGTGTCTTTTGTTACATTAATGAGGTAACTTTTGGAAAGTCCCTAGGTAACCAAAGGACGGTAATGATTAGAGGGTTGGAACTTTCAGTCCCAACCCCCAGGCCAGGGAAGGGAGAGGGCTGGAGATTGAGTTCAGTCACCAACGAACAATGATTTAATCAACCGTGTGTATGTAATAAAACCTCCATGAAAACCCAGAAAGACGGGATTTGGGGAGCTACCAGGTTGGTGAACACGTGGAGATTCAGGGAGACTGGCACCCTTGGAGACGGCATGGAAGCTGCTTGCCTCTTCCCCATACCTTGCCCTATGCATATCTTCCATTGGACTGTTTCTGAGTTATATCCTTTTATAATAAACCAGCAATTTTGTAAGTAAAATATTTCTCTGAGTTCTGTGAGCTGCTCTAGCAAATTAGTTGAACCCGAGGAGGGGAATTATTGGAACCTCTGAGCAATAGCACGGGTGACAACCTGGACTTTTGAGCGGCCTCTGAAGTGGGAGGAGGGGCAGTCTTGTAGGACAACCCTTAACTTGTGGGATCTGATGCTACCTCCAGGTAGATCGTGTCAGAACTGAGTTGTTTGGTGGTGTGGACAAAAACATATCAGAGTACCGAAGCAACAAGGTTTGGACTTTTAACATCATTTGGGCCATAGTCAAAAGATAGCAGCAAGGGAAAATCTACTGCTCTTGGAACCAGAAAATATAATGAAATTTAGACTCTAGTTCCAGCTTTGCCATTCATTAGCTAAATTATTTTGGGAAAAATCACTTAACCTCTCTACATTTCAATTTTTTCAACAGTAAAATGAGTATAATATGACCAAATTGTGTTATGCTCATTTTACAGGTGGTTTTAAGAACCAGAGGGGCAATGTTTGTAAATACAAAGTGCTGTTATTGTTTTGGTTAAAGGGGAATTTCTTTAAGGATTGTAACAAGGGTTCTAAATTAACTTTATTTTTCTACTTCACTAGCTTTACATCACGAATGGGCAAATTTTTCCAAATTATACTTACTATTTTACCTGAAAATTGTTGTTTTTGCCTCTCTATAGGATTCTAAAGATAAACCCAAAAGAAACCTTGCCAGGTGTGAGCCACTGGCCATCACTCTAGGATGCTTTGGTTTGGAAGCCTCCCCTTGATGGTAGAGGAAGGACCAGTTTCAAACAAACCACTTAATAAATTGTTAATAAAATGAAAAAGCCCCTTTCCACAATAGCAACCAGAAGCAAAACCACGAACACTGTACACTGAGTTTCCCAGGACAGCAATGCTCGGAAAGAGAAAGAGAAAAGGAAGACGGGGGGGAATGATAATAATACTTTATGTTTATACAGATTTTTCCCTCCATTGGTTTCCAAGCATTTGGCAAACTTTAATTGGCTAATCCTCACATATCCATTTAAGGTTAAGTAGGCAGCAGGTATTATCCCTGATTTTCAAATGGAGGAATAAATGTACAAAGAGATTAAGTGCCTCCGGATTCCCAATCCACAGCCCAAACTCCAAGATGGCACTGTGCAGAATTGTTTGGGTCCTTTGTTGATCTCTCTGAAGCACAATCCTTCACAATTCATTTTCCCAAAGACAAAAGATATGGTATCTTTTTTTCCTCTATAGCATTTGCTTTGGGGCAAAGGCAAAGATACATATTTTCAGGCGTGACAAACTTTTTTACAGTTAAGCAAACTCAATGTGGGCAGAAAAGAAGTCTTTGGTGTGTGTGTGTGTGTTTAATTTCCAAAAAGACATTGATGTTCTTTTCTGGGGCTGAACACTCTTTGAGTCCAACAGTGAGGCAGAGCTTGCAAACAAAACCCTTCCTATTCACTTCAAACTGTAGTATCTTTGCTAAATGTTCTTCGGAAAATTCCCAGCTTTGTTTAACAGATTACCAAGGCGTCTCTTCAAACTATCCAGCTGACCCTCATTCATCTAGTATCCTCGAGGTTGCCAGGAGAAACAGACTGTCCTCACCAGATTAAAGCTTGCTGTGGGATATAAAACAATTTTGCATAAAAAAAAATACTCTGATGAGAAGTGGAAAAAGCCTTTAGGTATATAAGCAGGCAGAAAATCTGTGAGTCAGGACGAACAGAATTATTTCACTTTAACGGGACTCACAAAACATTGCCCATTTAGGGCCCAGTCATTATGTGGAGAAAATGAAATTTTCATCCAGATTCCTTTCAGCTCTGAGACGCATTCAGGGCCTCATGCCAGGGGCTTCATCAGAGTCCTGATGAGGCCCTTCGGTTTAAGGCCCACGGCACCTATGATGCTAGTACGCACCCTCGAGGAATAAAAAACTGAGTTTCTTCCAGTGAAAGTGCAGAGGAAGAAAGAAGGTGGGGATTTCTTGGGGAGGGAGCAGAGAAGAAAAGGCAAATTGTTAACAAACAATTTGTACCACAGCAAATTGATAATAATCCCCAAGTCTTGTATTGAAGTCAAACCATGTCCAGTTTCTGGTGTGAGTATGAATGTGTTCTGTTAAAAGATAAACTGAGGCATATTAAACATTTTAAGAGCTTATTTGAGCATTTATCCATTCCAGTGGATATGGGGCAGTGCCAAACCTGATGAGGTCAAGGGAAAGACTTACACAGGGAAAGTGAGGAAGCAAAGAAAGGAAATGGTTTGATTTAAAGCCTACTTGGGGCTTCCCTGGTGGCGCAGTGGTTGAGAATCTGCCTGCTAATGCAGGGGACACGGGTTCGAGCCCTAGTCTGGGAGGCTCCCACATGCCGCGGAGCAACTAGGCCCGTGAGCCATGGCCACTGAGCCTGCGCGTCTGGAGCCTGTGCTCCGCAACAAGAGAGGCCACGACAGTGAGAGGCCCACGCGCCGCAATGAAGAGTGGCCACCACTTGCCACAACTAGAGAAAGCCCTCGCACGGAAATGAAGACCCAACACAGCAAAAATAAATTAATTAATTAATAAAGCCTACTTGGCTCTTTGTGGCCGGTTGTCCTTAGCGTTTTGATTTGGTAACCCTGAGACATTTCCAGGCTTAGAGCTGGGTTTGCTTACGTGCGTGGAGGCATCAGAGCCCCTCAGTCTAATGGCCTCCTTGTCAACAGCAGGGAATTAAGAGCTCCCTGGACTTGGCCCCAGAAGTCCTGAGTTGGGGTCAAGCTCTGCTATTCACTATGTCTGTGACCTTGGGCAAGGTTTTGGATATTCATGGACTTCAGTTTCCTCATGTCAAACAAGGTAACTAGGGGATCGTTAGGTTTATTTCTAATGGTCTCTGAATGACTAGTAGCCAAACAAACGACCACCCCTCCCATCTCTGTCACTTCTTCCCTTGTGATCAGCTCTGGGCCTGAGATAAGACCAGGATTCTTTCTAGTCGGGTTGCATTTTAGGGTCTCCTCTTCTTTCCCGAGTTGCTGCCCACAGCTGTCAAGGTCTGTGTCTGAGGAAAGTGGAGGAAGCACCCTTGCGGGAGAGGGAGGACCATCCTGGCTGGTGGCTCACTCTCTCCAGCAGGTCCTTCACGTACAAACCTCATTCGCTCTTCAACCCTGAGAGGAAAATATCATTCAGATCACTTTACAGATTGGGAAACCGAATGGCAGAAGAGATAAAAGGACTTGTTGAGATCATGCAGTCGTAAATATAGAGTGAGGACTGGCTGTGCAATTTGTGGGGCTGAGTGCAAAATGAAAACCCGGGGCCCCTTGTTCAAAAATTATTAAGAATTTCAAGACGGTGACGGCAGAGCATTGATCCAAGTGTGGGCCCTGTCTAAGCTCAGGCCCTCTGACTGCACAGGCCATAAGCTGGGTAGAGTTGGAGGACAGACTTCTCTCTGTGGACTGTCCGCATTGTCTCCATTTGCCCCTCCAGACCTGCTCCAGACACTTCTCCACGTGCTCCGTGCCCAGGAGGCTGACCTCTAGGATGTGGCTGCTGCCTCCTGGTTGGTGTGGCCAATGGAGGGCAAGGACAGGAGGCTGGAGGCCTGGACAGTGTGAGCTCCCTCCCCGCCAGGCAGCAGCTTGGCCGTTGCTGTGTTCTCCCCTCTCTCTCCAGCCTGGTGACGGATCTCATGGTCACAGCTCCTGTAGATTTAGCTAACAGTTCCCTCCCTGCCCCTTCGGGCCTAGGTTTCCTCTGTGGCTCATCCCCGTGTTCTCCTCCATCCCTCGCCACTGTCCACATCTTTGGAAACAGCACTCTTTTAAAAAAGAGTGTCATCGGTTTCCTGTGGGTTATCTGTTGGTTGACTTGCCCAACTCTCCCTTTTTCTTTTGGGAGCTGCAACCTGCTTTTTCTTGGAAGAACGGTCCTGCCGCCCAGGTACCCAGGGGTCATATGAAGCAAGCCTGGTCAATCAGAATCCCCCGACCTCTCTTGCCACAGTGACTGCCTCAGGAATGCGTGTGTCTCTTGGGGCCATTTCTGCTGGAATTGGTGGAGGGGGTGAGGAATTCTTTCCCTTCAGGAGTCAGAATGTTTTTTTTTTTTTTTTTGTGAAGGGCCAGATAGTAAATATTTTAGGCTTTGCAGCCCACATAGGGTCCTGTCTCATAGCCTTCCTTTTTGCTGTCTTACAACTCTTTAAAGATTTAAAACCATTCCTAGCTTGCCTTGTGTGGAGTTGGGGGTGTGCAAAAATAGGCCACCAGGCCAATGATTTGCTGACCCCTTAGGGTCATACAAGGGAAAGACAAGTCAAAGAGCTCCTTGCAACCATCATCTCTAGTGGCAAAGAGGAAGCCAGCCTGAGTGTATGTACACACACACACACACACACACACACACACACACACCAAGGAGAGAAATTCCTGGAAGCATTACATCATCTCCCATTAGAGCTCCCAACACCCTGGTTCTCAACTCTCTCTTCTACCTGTGAGCCACCCAGCACTCTTCCCAGTTACTAAGCTAAACTGAGCTGGTGTGAGTTGGGTTTCTATTACCAGCAAACGACCAACCCCCGGCTGACATATCTTCAGAACCCACAGCCAGCCCCTTCCTTGATTCCACTGGTCTCAGACCAATTCCCATGAAGCCCACGAATTGCACAGCTCTTGGCCAAGAGTATGGGATGAAGGCCACTCCTGCTGAAAGTTTCACACAGTGGACATAAACATCTTTTTAGGATAGAAAATGGGAAGAATAGGAAATTTTAACCAAACATGAGTGAGATCTCTGTTTGCACACACGTTCAGAGTCACAGCTCACAGTCCAGGCAACACTGTTGATTCTAAACAGGGTCTCCAAGGTGTCACAGATGGTCGGCAGAGGCCTTGGACCGGGAACTTGGGTTTTAGGAGCAGCAGCTGCCTCTGCCTCTAATTCAGTGGGTCCTGATGGAGAGTTGCTGCAACGATGCATTGTGAGTCACATTCAAAAATTGCCGTTGCAAAAGGCTCAGTGTCCTGCATGTGCAGATGCAAGAAAGGGGCACTTAATAGGCAGAATCTGTGACATTCACTGAAGCGGAGGCCAGGTGGCCGCACGGACCAGCTCCATCTGTGCAGCGACTGACCTCCAGAAGCCAGGTGGGAAGGGGACAGATTCCCATGGTGTGTCTGGTAGGGACTCTTTTTTTTTTCCTTAAAAGAAACGTTTTGGGGGCCTCCCTGGTGGCGCAGTGGTTGAGAGTCCGCCTGCCGATGCAGGGGATACGGGTTCGTGCCCCGGTCTGGGAGGATCCCATATGCCGCGGAGCGGCTGGGCCCGTGAGCCATGGCTGCTGAGCCTGCGCATCCGGAGCCTGTGCTCCGCAACGGGAGAGGCCACAACAGTGAGAGGCCCGCGTACCACAAAAAAAAAAAAAAAAAAGAAACGTTTTGGCAGAGAAGTGTATAAAAAGCTACCATACAGCCTCATCCATGACTCAGCTGGGGAGGTGGACTGTTTTGAAATAATTCTCCACCCTTTCCAGGAAGAAGAAAGCAAAATGGTTATGAAATGGGAGCTAAATATGGTGACGGTCAATCTCAGCGTCAAATATCCTGTCCCACTGACCCCATTAAGCCAGTTCATATTTGATTTGACCACGTGTCCAGATGTGGGTTGTAGGAAGACTGTTCGCCACAGGAGAACACTCAGAGAGACTGTCCTTCTGAATAAAGCAGAGTGGGTGTGTTGGCCCTTTCAGGGAGGCAGGAAGTTTGACCACTAGACCTCAGGGCCTCTCAGACTGTTCACGTGGGAACCTCCTGGGATCTTGAGAAAACACAGATTCTGATTCCATCGTTCTAGAGTGGGGCCTGAGAGTCTGCATTTCTAATAAGCTCCCAGGTGATGAAGATGAACCAACCTATGGATGCACTGTGAGTAGCAAGGGACAAGGGGACAACAGTGCTTTAGTGCTGGTGACATTTGGCCTCTAATACTTGTTCATAATAATAGCTAACAATGCACTGAATGCTAACGATGAGAAAGAAGTCACAACACTAGTAAGGAATGTTGCTAGAAACTGTCTGTGAACCCCATGCTCTTTCCACTGCTCCAGCCTGGCTCACTGTATGGTAGAGGCAAATGGGGGACCTCCAGCCCTCACAGCCCAACACGAGGTCCTGATCCCTAGCAGCCCAGGTGCAGGACCTGGCTTACTTGCCAAGCAGAACCTTCTGGATGGAGGCTTGGCCTCATTCAGTGAAAAGCAGTCCAGGACTTAAAAGAAATACATTTGGCATTTCCAGACCCTGGGATGAACAGGCTAGTCTTTCTGTTCAGCCAATCTGCCTGATTGGGCAGAAATGGACGACCTGGATGAATGAAAGTAGGAGAACATCTATCTGATTGAAAAACTGTTGATGCTATACAAAATACAGTAGCAAGATGAACTGCTCCTCCAGGGCAGATGTGGGATGTTTCCCCATAGCTCACAGCACTCCCTGGTGTCTCCTGAAATCCCTAGAAGATAGATCCTCAGGACGTGGTGCTGACTCCTGCCTTTGCTTCCTCAACTGACAGTTAGTAAAACATGGGCCTGCGATGAACAAATCCTCCAGAGAGGAACTGTATATTTCAAGCATTTTTTTTGTCTCTGAAAAGAAGCCTGGAGTCCAGAAACTTCTGTGATGTATGTTTATCATCTCAGTCTTTGTGCTGATTGGACCTGGGTGACTGTGGACCTGCATGATTGGGAAGAAACACAATCAGCTTTTCAGACATGTCTACACCTGGGAAGCTTCACAAAAGAGTTTTTTCTCTTTGGCTTCCTTTCTGAACCGTTTTTGTTGTAGAGCTCCAGGCAGAAGCAGCTCTGAGCGAAACTGGGCACAAGGGAAATTTCTCTCTGACATTTTCCCACCTTTTCCATCTGGATCCTCTCTTCCTGCTCTCCACTCCCTCCAGCCTCCTCCACTTCCAATACTGAATTCCAACCACAGGCACAGGGTGAGTATAATATTTGCAGAGGAGGGAGGAAGTGGGAACAACCACTTGGATATTGTAGTGATCTGTATTTATTTTCTACATTGATGAAAAAATAGTCATTTTTTAAGTTGTCACAAAACAAATAGAATCATGACTATGTTTTATAATTTATGTAACTGATTTTATGTACTTTTAATTTTTTATCAGATTTCTGACAGTTAAAAATCATTTCCCCTTCTAGAAAGATGAAGGAGCACGTTTCCCCCTCTGCCCAGCTGCAGCCATCTGGGAGCATAGCGTTCCACATTGTTCTTCCTGTGCAGTGTTGAAATAAGTTTCTTGACCCAAGATGGAGCTGCTTCTGCCCAGAGAGCCATGTCAGCAAATCAAAACTTAGACAACTTTTGTGTCCCTGGAAATGTTCCACTTGATCAGAAAGGTGGTTCCGCAAACACAAAGCCAACTCTGGGGTCTCTACTTACTTCCTTGTTCCTTCTTTAGCCTACAAAAGCTTCCTGCGTTCCACCCCATTTTGACGTTCTCCAAAAGGAGACTGTTCACTTCATGAAGTGTCAAATAAAGTTTGTTTGTATCACCTAAGTTGTCTTCTCTGGTCATTTTTAACAGTAGTAATCAGTTACTTGTAACTATTAACTGGTGAAAACTCAGGTTGTGTACAACAAGGACCTATTGTATAGCACAGGGAACTCTGCTCAATGTTATGTGGCAGCCTGTATGGGAAGGGAGTTGGGGGAGAATGGATACATGTATATGCATGGCTGAGTTGCTTTGCTGTGCACCTGAAACTATCACACATTGTTAATCGGCTATACTCCAGTATAAAATAAAAAGTTAAAGAAAAAAAGCTATTGCAAAAAGAAAGAAAGAAAGAAAGAAAACTAAGGTGGTATGGATCCCAAAGACTATAAGGCCTGTGGGGATGGAGGACTACCTGGTAAGAGGCCTTGAAAAAGAGTCAAGTGAGAAACAAGGTAGCCCCAAGACACTTGCATGGGCCAATGTAGGAGATCACTGAGGAAGTCTGGAGACCAAAAGCCTTGATATTTTGGAGAGTAGTTGAGACTGCCTTCTCTTAAGGGAGAGAGATTTATCTGTGATGAATGTAATTACTCAACAGCAAACTCTTATTGCAATAGCAAATAACTGGAAATAATTATCAATAGTGGGAGGAGCTTGTAAAAATATTTATGGAACTAGTAAATAAAACATGGAACTGCCATACAATGAAGCCATTAAAATAATGAGTTAGAACTACATGTGCTATTAGACAAAGGTCTCTATGCATATTGTAAATGGGGAAAAATAAGAAATGCATCATTTACTCCTGTTTGTTTTTGAAAAATAAATATATCACTAGATATACACATAAAATTTCTGGAGTAATACATAAAATATTATAAATGTTCTTATTGGTAAGAGAAACTGGTGTCTTCAATATATACTCTTATAATATTTTTGTTATTATTATTATTAGTTAACATTTATTGAGTACTTGCCCTATGCCAGGCCGTGTTCTAAGTGCTAGGTATGTATCATCTCATTTAATCATCCAAATACCTGTAGGACAGATTTTATTATCTTTAGTTTACCTTTGTATAAAATGAGGCACAGAGATGTCAAGTAACTTGCCCAAAGTCACACAGCTAGTAGGTGGCAGAGCTGGAACTTGAGATCAACCTCTTTATCACTTGCATTTCATCAATATTCAATAGTGCCGCTATTATTACCTTCAATTTCCAGGGAGGCCACAACAGTGAGAGGCCCGCATACCGAAAAAAAAAATACCATATGATCTTACTTATATGTAGAATTTAAAACAACAACAACCACAAAAACCCAAGCTCATAGATACAGAGAATGGATTGGTGGCTCCCAGAGGCACGAGGTGGAGGGGCTGGGAGAAATGGGTGTAGGGGGTCAAAAGTTACAAACGTCTAGTTTTAAAATGAATAAGTCCCAGGGATGTGGTGACTATAGGTAATAATACTGTATTGCATATTTGAAATTTGCTTGAGAGAGAAAATCTTAAAAGTCATCATCACAAGGAAAAAGATTTCGTTGTATCTATACATAGTGACAGGTATTAACTAGACTTATTGTGGTGACCATTTTGCCATATATACAAATATTAAACTATTATATTGTATACCTGCAACTAATATAATGTTATATGTCAATTATACCTCAATTAAAAAAACACTTAAAATAATAATAAAGAGAATATTTGTATAAGGAGACATTCTGGGATACTGAAACTTAGCAACATCTCCCTCCCTAGAGATACTTCAAGGTGGAAAAGATAAAGACCTCCTCTTCCTGTATCCAAAGAAGAGTAGCTTAAATTCCAGATTACAGTTAGGTTTTTTCTCTTTCCCGAGGAGATGATATGCAGGCCCCCAGTAGCCCTCTGGCGTAAAATCAAAGTTTCCTAACTGTGGGAATCTTCTCTAATAATGCTCCCCACTGTATGAGTAGCCCTCATTTAGCCCTCACTGCATAGCCCTGAGGGCAATATTGTCCAAACGTCACGCTGCTTTTACTGAGAGCAATCAATGGTCTTTGTCTCTGACACAGAAGTTTCTTTTTTTCCTGTGTATATGTATATATATACAAATAGTCACATGTGTGTATATAGATCTATTAGATTGATATATATTTATATAAAAATGTAGATCATGGTACACATAAATAAAAGTGTGGCAGGCTAACTCGTTAGCTTGCAGGTAAAATAAAAGTCTCAGACCCTTCATAAATTCTGACTTAGTTTTATATGTAGATTCCTCTAAGGAAATCCTTTCCCATTTAGAAGGATTATCCTGGCCTGGGATCCATCCCATCTCTCCCTCAGCAAATAATGGGAATGGGGACGTTTAGGATCGTTCAGGGCAGATTTGGCATCCACGTCCAAGGTTATTAGCGCTGCTCCTACAGGTATGGATTGTCTCCTCACTACTCAAGGTCATCCCATAGGTAACCACTGGATCAAATACAGTACACCTTCACAGGTAATAAGGCCTTAGGACAATCATTAGTATTGACAACAGAAAGTCCCAGAACTTACTGAGGAGGAGACCCTGTTTCCTGATGGCACCACTAACCCTGCACAGCTCACGCCCCCCCCAGGAGTCTGAACACTTACCGTCTACCTCGAGCACCTTTGGAAATTCTTTGTTCCTCTTCCAGCTTCCACACTAGGCCTCAGGGCCTGCAAATGTCACAGGAAGGACAGTTCCTTAGGCTCTACCACTTAATAGCCACCTCTTAGCTACACGAAGACCTGGCAGCTTTGTGAGTGTGCTGACACAGAAAAGCTTCAGCGGCTTTAAAATGAGTGTGTGCTTATCCAGAAATACTTTCTAATTACTACCTGGCTTCCCCTCCCCACCTAGAACATTCTAACAGTCCCCAGCAACTCTCAGCGCTCACAGAGGCCCAAGCAAGTGAGGATAATTAAGCTCTATACACTTTACAGAAAAATCTACATCTGTTTATGTCTTCCCTGTCCTGACACTACTTCATGGAAGTTCCCCCAATTTTCAATACTTAAAAGGAAACAAACCAAAAGTAGGTAATGCTTTGCAGTAGGGCTTCATGTTTCTTTTTTCTTTCTTTTTCTTTTTTTTTTTTTTGCAGTACGCAGGCCTCTCACTGTTGTGGCCTCTCCCGTTGTGGAGCACAGGCTCCGGACACGCAGGCTCAGCGGCCATGGCTCACGGGCCCAGCCACTCCGCGGCATGTGGGATCTTCCCAGATCGGGGCACGAACCCACGTCCCCTGTATCGGCAGGCGCGGACTCTTAACCACTGCGCCACCAGGGAAGGGAAGCCCTCAGGGCTTCATGTTTCTGATCAAGGATCCACTTTCCACTCACCCACGTTATTCCGGCCCCAAGCCTCCCCACCACATAGTTGCTCATCTCCATCCAGCGAAGCCAGTCTGGACCATGTACTGAGATGGTGGCCAGTATGGCAGATTCCAGACTTGCCTTTATGGAGACAGCAAAGCTGTTCTAATAATCACCTCCATACTTTCCTCCAGGATGAAATTCACATGATCCTCCCAGTTGTCTGCCCTGTCATTCATTAATACGAAAGATTTCGTGCTAATTCTCCTTCTTCCCTCCCGGAAGGAAAAAAAGAGCTCATCCAAGTCCTGTTGTGCAGTACCACCTGCCTATTTGTCCACAGCCAAGTAATGATGGATTTGGAGCTGGAGGGATGAATGGGAATTGTGTTTATTTTATGAGCTGCAGAAAGTTGGCTGGGGAACCCAGCGGGAGGCTTAGCTGGAAAAAAATGATTTGATCTTATGCTATGTGTCTTCTCTTTAGAAAAATACATGGCATTATCCTTTCCCGAGGTTGGGAAAGAAAACAAGGAAGGCATGTTCTCCAAATACTGGGTTCAAGGTCTAAGTAGCTTAGGGTGTTAGACTTTTCTCTGTTTTCAGGGATGCAACACTCAAGCCAAAGCCTGCCTGCTCAGACTAGGCAGTGGCAAAAGGGAGAATGGGCCACACGGGGCCTGGAGGGGCCCTGACAGAGGGTCCCTGGGCCAGTGCTCAGTGGCCTGGAGAGGATTCCACACTTTGGGTAATTTTTAGATGGCAGGAAGGAGCAACTGTCCTCGAAAGCTGAGGCTTTTCCTTACGGCAATATTCTGGCATGTGTTCTCATGGAAGTCACCACAGTTATCTTAATGAGAATTTCGCTAAACAATTTAACACAGAACAGCTTTGGAGGATGTTATGAAGAAAAACACCACGTTGGAGTCTTCACTTTTAGTGTTGATTGACTGGCAGGAGACAGTTTCTGGGTTGCTTTCTTGCTAAAGCAGCTTCCGTAAGTTTCAGTTTGTACAAAGTCCAGGCTGACTTAGGTTTGGGAAGAGGGCTTTGGTGTGGGCATTTGAAGAAACATCTCACTGGCAATTCCTGACTGAAAAGCTATTGGGGAGAGGAGAGAAGCAGAAGAAAAACGATATTAGTGAGGAAAGTTTCTTACTAGTGAAAAGAAATAGTGCCAGCAGAGTCAGAGACAAAGGATTTTGTTCTTAGTGTAGCCATACCTATATGTCTCATTTCTCACTCTCTTTTTAAGTGTTAATTAACTTATTAAGTAATTTGTAAATTTTTTTCGACATATGATTGACATTATATTGGTTTTAGGTGTGCCACATAGTGATTTGATATATGTATACAGTTGTCCCTCAGTATTTTTTGGAGATTGGTTCCAGGACCCCCCTTGGATACCCAAATCCATGGATGCTCAAGTCCCTTATATAAAATGGTGTAGTATTTGCATATAATCTAAGCACATCCTCCTGTACACTTTTAATCATCTCTAGATTACTTACAGTACCCAATACAATGTAAATGTTGTGTAACTAGTTGTAATACAACGTAAATGCTATGTAAATAGTTGTATGGCCAATTCAAGTTTTGCTTTTTGGAACTTCCTGGAAATTTTTTTTTAATTAAAAGATTTTTCACCCACAGTTGGTTGAATCCAGAGGTACGGAGCCCATGGGTAAGGAGGGTGGCCTGTATGTTGCAAAATGTTCAACACGATAAGTTTAATTAACATCCATCAACACACATAGTCACTACTTTTATTTTCTTGTGATGACAACTTTAAAGATTTACTCTCTTAGAAGCTTTCAAACGCACAGTACAGTATTGTTAACTATAGTCGCCATGCTGCATGTTATTACATCCCAGGACTTGTTTATCTTATAACTGGAAGTTTGTACCTTTTGACCCCTTTTCAGATTTCCTCCACTCCCACCCTCAACAGCCTGCCTCTGGCAACACCCAGTCTGTTCTCTGTAACTACAAGCACATTTTTTTCTCCCTCTTTTTATGCCACATGAGAAGAGGCTGAGCATGACAAAGCAGGAGAATACAGAGGGAAGTTGTTTGGGAGCACTAGAAAGACAAAGTAAAGCTGTCCCTTTATATTGCTCTAACAGCCCAGGGAGTGGGTACCTGTTCACGCTGGCTGAGCCAAGGGCCCCTGCCTGCTAACCCATGCAGCGCCTTTGTTCAAATTAGAGAATGGCAGTGAGGCTGGACGAGCAGAGCAAGGTCTGAACTTCAGCCTCTCTGCACCCCCTTGGGATAGTGCACTGAACACCCATAGCACTGGAGAGAAGCCCCTGTGGCTGAGGAAAGACCCATGAACTTGAGTGTCTTCCCTGAGGTCAGTCTTCCTGGGAGTCCCAGCCCTCCAGCCTGGAACACAGAGCCAGGACTTCAGGGCGACCCAATTAGATGATGGCAAATGTCACAGCCACATAGTGCCTTTTTTTCCCCCTTCTTCTGTAAGAAGCCCTTTCCCCTCAGAGGCCACTGTAATTAACCCAAGAGAGAACAAGCCATCCTTCTAGTCAAACAAGAAGCTGCTATCACAGTTGACATCTTCAAACGGAAATCCCGTTTTCAGGGGTTTCATGTATATGTCCAACCGTGTGAAAATCCTTATAGGTGATGTTAAAAAAAAAATAGAAAGAAAAGCCGTATTAGTATTCCAGTGTGCCTCTACCCCGTCCTCCTGTATCCACACCAGATCTAACAGTTCAGAAATCTATACGAAGGAGATGCTCTGCTCATTAAGGAATCAGACAATGACAGTCCCGTTGTCTGAGCCAGAGTGGGTGCAGAGCTGTGAGCTGCTTTGTCTAAATGCCACAAATTGTTATAGTTTTGCTCTGCACTTCAGTATTGGCGTCATCACCCTTTAATGGGCCAGAAGGCTCTGCTGTAACATTCAAAAGGAGTAACAACATTCTTGGTCCCTGTCCAGTTTTCAATATAATTATTTGTCAGAATCATATTAACCTGATATATGACAAACCCATAAAATGGATTCATTTAGGTATCCAGGAGTCCTCCCTCATTAACTCTGATATTTATAGCTATGGCTTTGATGCTACAATCCCTCCTGTGAAACATAGAGCAGGGATGTCAGATTTCGCTGACGCTGTTGCGGGGGAGTCATTTGTTATCTAGTACTGCAAAGAGGGGCAGAAGAAATCTGGCCTCGAGTCCAGGCCCCCATGAACCTTGATTGGCTCCTCTGACAGTTCCTCTCTTTTTAGGGCAGGGGAAAAAAACTAAAACTAAACACTTGTACACAAATCCTAAAGGTTTAATAACTTTCCCAAGGTAATGAGGAAGAACCAATGACTCTGAAGTATTCAGAGAACTGGTTCTGTAATCAGACTTCCTGGAATCAGATCCTGGCTTTACCACTTACCATACTAGCTTGGGCAAGATGCTGAATTTCCTTAGACCTCAGTTTCCTCATCTGTAAAATGGGGGTTGTTGAGGGGATCCAAAGAATTAACACATAGAAAGTGCTTAGGACAATTTTTGGTCCATAACAAGTGCAAAATAAATGTTACTTAAATTATGATTACAATTGCTATTACTACCTTGGGCCACAGCGAAACCGAGTTTTTGCTCTACAGGTCTACAGTCCAGCACAGTCGCTTTCACGCCACATTCTAGGGAGCACTGGGCTTGAGCAGAGGTGACCCCAGAGGTGGAGGTGGGGTAGCTGTGGAAACTGCAGGGGCAAAGGCCCATCAGAAGCATTCCTCATATTCTTTAGTCAGAGACTTGACGCTTCCACCCATTTCAAGTATTGGAATCCTAGATGAGTTTTCATTTAAACAGTGGGTTCTGGGACTGAAATAAAACAGATTGAAAACTGCAGCTCCAGATACCTGTGACCTGTTCAAGTCCCCCAGCTAATCTAAGGGGCCCTATGAGCACTTGTCTCTGCTGCTCACTCCAAATTCATAAAACTGTGATCACGAGGCCGTTAGAAGTTTTCTCTTACTTTTAATTTTTTGGGAGTGACATGGCTGGGACTTTGAATTCCTGGTATTGCCGGAGGCTAGGGGTGTTTCTGCAGGCTTGTAAATGGCTGTGTTGGAAATGTTGTCCATGATGACAGCCAGAGCCGTGAGCTTTTATTGCATTGGGACGAGCAGAGATGAGCTGTTAATAGTGATGGGTTCTGAGTTCACTGTGGTGTTGCTCATGCTGCCGTCTTCATGGCTGAGCTTGTTCCAGGAATCCAAGGTGCACTGTGTTCTCAGATTGTCCACCTATCTCCTGGAGACCAAGCATCAGGCTTTTGCAGTCAGCTCACATTCTTGGAGAGGGCCCTGTTTGACTCCCACAAATCCCTTTAGGATTGATTCATTAATTCTGAACAATAATGAGAATGCAATGAAGCCTTTTCTACTCATTCCAAAAGATCCTAGTAAACACCAATTTCATCACATCATTTGCTTCCTCAGAACTTTAGTTTCTCCCCTGTAAGTCTGTTGGATAAAGTTCAAACTCTCCAGCCTGACTTCTGGGCTGACCTAACCCAACTAACCCTAACTTTCTGATAGAGCAGGCAAGTTTTATCACCACCCTCCATGTCATCTGTTCCCCACTCTCTCCACCTTTCCAAAACTGATTCATTGTTAAAGAACCATCCCTGGGCTTCCCTGGTGGCGCAGTGGTTGAGAGTCTGCCTGCCAATGCAGGGGACACGGGTTCGTGCCCCACTCAGGGAAGATCCCACATGCCGCGGAGCGGCTGGGCCCATGAGCCATGTCCGCTGAGCCTGCGCGTCCAGAGCCTGTGCTCCACAACGGGAGAGGCCATAACAGTGAGAGGCCCGCGTACCGCAAAAAAAAACCAAAACCATCCCTGACCCCTCTTTTCTTCTGAGCCTTCTCTTGACTACTCAAAACACAATTTCTCCCTTCTCTGATCTACAACTGTGTGTTCTGTCTGCTTTGCTCACTTAGGCCATTATTCCATGATGGCAGTTCTAGTAAAGAGATGATGCATTAGACACACCAAGGAAGGTCAGCTGCAGTTACCAAGACAGGTTCCCAAAGAGTGGCATCTGGCCTGGGGAGATGGAGTACCGCTAACCTGACTCTCCCAGCACTCATGTATAAGTCAGAGCGCTCACTGTAAAGAGACACAGGCCATTCACATGAGCAGAATGCATGGGTCCCCTATCCTGGGCTCTTTTCTCCCTCCGTCAATATGTCAGGGAAGCTTAACTGGTCATCAGGAGGTTGACTAGACATTTCAGCAAAGAAGGGAAATAGCTTTGTGAACTATTTAATATGGATTACAGTGAGGACTGGCTACACCCCTCTGCCCCCTAGCAGGAATGGGGCCCCTACTGACCAAATGCTCTGGCCCCCAAATTCAGTGTCTCTCCATTGGATATTGTCATCAACAGTGAAAATATCTGCTTCTCTTTTCCCCCATTTTTCTAAGCTCATAAGACTTATTTTTTCCCTTCTATGACTCATTAATTTTATCCTTTTATTCAAGGAATATTCATTGAACATCATTTGCTATGTACCAAATGCTAGGAATATAAAAGTGAACAATACCCTGGATACTTCCACACCACTGGCTTTACTACAGTCAAATTTTGATAAAGATCTAAAAGCCATTCTTTCTTTTTAAGATGACTTTGGTATATTTAATCTGATCTATTTAGGCCTTGATACCAGAGTTTTGCGTAACACCATTACCTGACTTTCCTGAGTGAATAGCTTATAGCCTCAATAGTATTTTAAGTTCCTAGAAGGCAGAGAACAACTCAGTATTTCACATGTATCCCTTATAGTAGGTAAGGTATGTTGTGCACATAGTAAGAATTAAATATTTGTCTCTTTACAAGAGACACCATGTTTCTTACCAGCCATAAGGCAAGGGGGGGGCAGCTTTACCTAGTTTTATTTCAGAAATTCCCCAACCAATGGCCCACATTAAATCCAGCCAGCAGACATATTTTATTTGGTCTAAAGACAGTTATGGTTTGGTTTTGTTTTTTAATTGAGCCAACATTTTAAAAGGTGAGATCTCTCTCTCTCTCTCTCTCTCTCACACACGCACACACACACACACACACACACACACACACACCTAGAATTCCAAGCTCCTTTGGATTTTCAGCTTCCTTTGAAAAACTGGAAGACCTACAACTCTTGGTCTCATACCCACTGAGCAAAAGTGCTGGCAGGAAAGTATGCAGGACCACTACAGAGAGCAAATGTTCCTGGTAGGCTGCAGTCTCTGTCACTCTGTGTTTCATCACACTTGGCCTGCCTCACTTACGTAACAGCTGAATCTTGAGGCATTTGAGTCTGTGGCCTCTGTTTTACACAAAGCCGGTATATTGGGAAAGGGGAGAGGAAATAGCCCCCTTCGACCCACAGAAAGAGAATCACTCTGAGCCAGCCTTGAGTTTCCTGGCACTCTGGACATGAGGACAATCTGGCCGCTGGGCCTGCACCTTGGACCTGGGCCTTCCTTACGGTTAGTGTTCTCTGGAATGTGGATGCTCCCTGCTGAGGAGACTACTGGGGCTCCAAATGGCCTGTCTCATTGAATCCAAGTTCTCTGCCACTCCAGCACAGCCTGGACGCCATCTAAGCAGTGTTCTGGCTCGTTGCGTGCTGACTACCCTCAAGTGCTGCCAAGGCAATCTGCTGGCCTCGCTGTGCCCTCCCCCATACCTGTCTTTCTCATTCTCTCTTCAGGCAACATGGAGTGGAAGAGTGCTCACCAGGAGGAAAGTAAAAGAGGGAGGGAGGAAGAGGAAGGGAGACGGAAGACTTTTAGAGAGGGAGTTTTATATATTCCATCCTATTTGATCTCAGGCCTCTGTCCAGAAAGATTTTAGTCATGTTTGTGGGTGCGTTTGTGTTCAAGTGTGTTGTATATATGGGATATGTGTATGTGTGTGTGTGTGTGTGTGTGTGTGCAAATAGACCTGCAACTCTTATTCAAGATAGAAAAGGAAAAGCAATAAGAATATTGAGCTTATCAGGATGTCCCTGGTGGCACAGTGGTTAAGAATTCGTCTGCCAATGCAGGGGACACGGGTTCAAGCCCTGGTCTGGGAAGATCCCACATGCCACAGAACAACTAAGCCCGTGCACCACAACTACTGAGCCTGCACGCCAGAGCCCGTGAGCCACAACTACTGAAGACTGCGCACATAGAGCCCGTGTTCCACAACAAGAGAAGTCACCACAGTGAGAAGCCCGTGCACCGCAATGAAGAGTAGCCCCTGCTCGCTGCAACTAGAGAAAGCCCGCGCGCAAAAAGGAAGACACAGCACGGCCAGAGTATAAATAAATAAATAAATTTAAGACTTAAAAAAAAAGAATATTGAGTTTGTAACATAAGTGACAACCATTGTGCAAGAGCAAGCTGCTTTCCTATCAAAGTACCAAGTGCATGTGTGCCCGCACATGTGCACACTAGGAAAATACAAGCATGTGTGCCCACACACATATGCATTTCTTTTTTTTAAAATTATAACTTAATGACTTGCTTATGTAGAAACTTGGAACATAAAATCTAAAAAAGGGAAAAAAGAAGGAATAAAACTCAAACATAATCTTAACACTCAGAGATAATTTTTCATCTATTTCCTATTTCTATGCATAATGCATATTTTATATAGCTGGAGTTTATACTGCATATTAAAGTTTAGTAGCTTGTTTTTTCCCTCTTAAAATTATGTCATAGACATAGCCCAGTGACATAAAAAACACTTTATAACAATCATTTTAGTATTTCCATTACATCCATAGTGTGGACCTTCACAATTTACTTAACCAATTTCTAATTTTTGAGGATTTAGACTGATAGAAGTTTTTTGACTTTTGTAAGTAACATGATAATAAACATCTTCACCCAAGGATCTTTGCATTAATTATTATTTCCAAAAATGGAGTAACTGGACAAAGAGTAAAAGTACCTTTAAAATTCGTGAGTTGTATATTGTTAAATTGCTTTCCTAAAGGTGATACTACTTTAACTTCCCAACACCCTGATTTGAAAGTGTGCACTAGAAAGCTCACAGAAACATTCATTTAGATACACCTAGCTAAAATGTCTAACAATACACGAAGGACTTATTTTATTGTATAATTTATGAGTATCAACAGAATATATCATTTGAGAATATCAAAGCCACTGGCTGAAAGTGTGTTTGCCCAGGCGACACAATTCAGGCTTTCTAAGAGAAATAAAAGAGCAAACCTCTTGTTTGTCCCCAGATACAGCTCTGGGATCTTCATCCTTCTCTAACTGCCCCCTTTCATTCCAGGGTAGACCTGCAGCATGTCACACAAGTGACAGTGACAGAAGTGACATGTTCACTACTGCCCACTATACTACTGGCCAGCAGAAGAAGTCCCTCAGCTCACTGCTGCAGAAGCCCCTGCAGAGCCCGCAGGGCCCCATTTTCCTCTACCGCCTGTTTCCTTACAAATTCTCTCTGGATCCCCAATGTGTTACCATTCATTGCCTTTTCTCCTTCCCAGTCCAAACTTCTCTTTTGAAGTGAAAGGGGAGAAATAGCCCTCCAAAGGATACTTTCAGGTTTCACAACTATACTGACTGGGGCTGTAGGAATTTTCATTTGTGTGTTTCCTTCTTATTACTGTTATTATCATCTGCTCTTTGTTTTACAACCCTCATTCCCTGTAACTTACAGAACTGGTCTAGCCAGGGCTGGCGTGGCATCAGCCATAGGGAGCTCTAAGGGCAACTCTCCCACCTCTGCTTAGAGAGAACTTTGCCCCACCCTGAAAACTGCCCAGGCCAGAGGAGAGGAGGGTGTTGAAAGGTAACCTTTGTTTTCCTCTGGCTTAGGGATTTTAAGATCCAGCATTCAGAGGTCATCCTCAAAATGTCCAGTCATTTTCCATGCCATGAAGATCCATGGTCCCCCATGTCAACAACTGCTTGAAGTTTGCCCACAGGCCCAGTAGGCATCCTGGAAGTTTCAGTTTGTGTAGAATCTAAACCCTTACTGGGGACCTAGTTATGGACCATTCAACATAAAAGACACAGTGAGGTTCTGACATTAAAATCCAGTCCTTCCTCCTAAGAAGTTGTAAAGTATCTCTGTCCCCGTTCTTTCTTAGGGAGTGTCACCCTGATTATCTTCTGCCAGTCCGCTTATATTTTTCACTTAGATAGCAGTCTGTTTCAAAATGGTCATTTCCTTAATCCTGGGAATTTTTATATTAATTACGAAACATTCTCTCTGTCTCGGTGCTTCAACTCTCTCTGAATTTCCCAATATGTGAAAGGTTTGGATACTTCCTCCTTCAATGGCCAGCATGGAGCAACTGACAAGCCTGAACACAACCTGAAAAAAATTTCCCTACTGTTGAAACATTATAGATCTATGATAAATTCTGAGTCATAACATCAATCATATTCCTGGGCTGCAGCTCTCTGAAGATTTTACTGTTTAACTGAACTAATTCTCAGGGAGACACGCTCTACATCCCAGAGAGCGTGTCTCCCTGAGAAGAAAGTCTGGGTTCAGATTGATAACTGTCCTTCTTCCTGTGGAAGGAAAAGCGCTCAGCACTGAAGGTAACCTATATGAGTCTCTTGCTTGCTAAATTAAAAAGCCTGCCTAATAGACTTGAGAACTAAATTCAATGTATCTATTTTTAATTTTTTTCTCAGTTTATAAATGTAATTCAGGTTTATTACAGAAAATTTAGAAAAATAAGTTAGCAAAAAAATTAATAAATAAATAAAAGTCAATAAAAACTACCTGTAATTCACCACAGATATTTAATGTTTTGCATATAGCCTCCCAGACACTTAAAAGAAATCTGTTTAAATGAAAATAGGATTATACTATTTGGTAATCCTTTTTCTTTTGTAGAATGATTAATGTCTGCCTTGGATTTGAACATCAGAATGGAAAGTGAGAATTCTTAAATTTTCTCCACAGTACATAGATTTTTTCCTAAAGTCAAGTGAGAACAAACCAAGAATAAATGCAGTAGCTTATAGCCTAAGTTGTGTGCTTGTCACACTACTTCTTTTCCTTGTTTTTCTAGTTTGGATAAACAAAAGGAAAGATGAAGGGAAAGAAAAGAAAGGAACCTATGTCTGATCAGGTCGTTGTGCTGTCTCCCTCTACATTGGGGCTTGAGCTATTTATTTTTAATAAGGAAGGAGCCTCCTCTAGGTAACATGCCAGGTCTTATGTAGCTACAGGTTCTTGGGCAGGCAACAGTTAATGGTGACATAATTCTGCCATGAGAAGTGGCCCATAAGTTTGCCTCCCATTGGAGTGCCCTATTTTGACTTGCAAACACTCAAGTGGGCGTGGCCATAGCATGGGAAATGATGACCAGAAGCCCCAACCAGGGTGGGGGGGTCCCACCACCTTGATCCACGGATAATGGCTACTTCTTTTCTGTATGTATGTTCATGCTGTCTTTTCTCTATGTTGGAATCAAAGACTGACAGACATTTTTAAGTAAGCATTTGAGTTATTTTAGTTAATGTTCTTCTCTGCTATCATCTTGAAACCAAGCAGTACCCTATGGGACTCCTGGGCATGGAAGCCTTTCTGTGTCCCTCGTTTCTTATTTACAAGAAATAGGCTTCAGCCTCCATCACCTTCCCTGAGTTCCAAAGGGCAGGTTCAAACAATTGTTAATCAGGGAAGGGAGGGGATGCAGAGACAAGGGAGGAGCAGCCAAGAAACAATAGTGCAGCCTTAGGACAGGATCCTGGTTCTGCCTCAAGGGATACACATAAAAATATCTTTGAGCTCTTCTGCAGAACTAAAACCCCCAACAAATGGAAAATATTAACTACCTGATGAAGCATTCTTCATTTCAGAGAGAAGGTCACAGTTTGATAACCTCAAGAACCACAGAAGAGGATTTTGAGAAGATGGAGGGAGAGTAAGACGCGGAGATCACCTTCCTCCCCACAGATACACCAGAAATACATCTACACGTGGAACAACCCCTACAGAACACCTACTGAACGCTGGCAGAAGACCTCAGACCTCCCAAAAGGCAAGAAAGTCCCCACGTACCTGGGTAGGGCAAAAGAGAAAAGAAAAAACAGAGACAAAAGAATAGGGAAGGGACCTGCACCAGTGGGAGGGAGCCGTGAAGCAGGAAAGGTTTCCACACACTAGGAAGCCCCTTTGCGGGCGGAGACTGCGGGTGGCGGAGGTGGGGGAGCTTCGCAGCCACGGAGGATTCGCAGCCACGGAGGAGAGCGCAGCCACAGGGGTGCGGAGGGCAAAGCGGAGAGATTCCCGCATGGAGGACCTGGAGGACTGGTGCCGACCAGCACTCACCAGCCTGAGATGCTTGTCTGCTCACCTGCCGGGGCGGGCGGGGCTGGGAGCTGAGGCTCAGGCTTCTGTCGGGGCACAGGGAGAGGACTGGGGTTGGTGGCGTGAACACAGCCTGCAGGGGGTTAGTGCGCCACCGCTAGCCGGGAGGGAGTCCGGGAGAAAGTCTGGAGCTGCTGAAGAGGCAAGAGACATTTTCTTCCCTCTTTGTTTCCTGGTGCACGAGGAGAGGGGATTAAAAGCGCCGCTTTAAGGAGCTCCAGAGACGGGCAGGAGCCGCAGCTAAAAGCGCGGACCCCAGAGACGGGCATGAGACGCTAAGGCTGCTGCTGCCACCAAGAAGCCTGTGTGCGAGCACACATCACTATCCACACTGCCCCTCCCGGGAGCCTGTGCAGCCCACCATTGTCAGGGTCCCGCGATCCAGAGACAACTTCCCCGGGAGAACACACGGTGCGCCTCAGGCTGGTGCAACGTCACGGCGGCCTCTGCCGCCGCAGGCTCACCCCGCATCCGTACCCCTCCCTCCCCGTGGCCTGAGTGAGCCAGAGCCCCCCAAATCAGCTGCTCCTTTAACCCCGTCCTGTCTGAGCGAAGAACAAAAGCTCTCCGGCGACCTACACGCAGAGGTGGGGCCAAATCCAAAGCTGAACCCCGGGAGCTGTGAGAACAAAGAAGAGAAAGGGAGATTTCTCCCAGCAGCCTCAGGAGCAGTGGATTAAATCTCCACAGTCAGCTTGATGTACCCTGCATCTGTGGAATACCTGAGTAGACAACGAATCATCCCAAATTGAGGAGGTGGACTTTGGGAGCAAGATATATTATTTTTTCCCCTTTTCCTCTTTTTGTGAGTGTGTATGTGTATGCTTCTGTGTGAGATTTTGTCTGTATAGCTTTGCTTTCACCATTTGTCCCAGGGTTCTGTCCGACCGTTTTCTTTTCTTTACATAAAAAATTTTTTTCTTAATAATTACTTTTTCTTTTTTATTTTAATAACTTTATTTTATTTTATCCTCTTTCTTTCTTTCTTTCTTTCATTTTTTCTCTCTTTTATTCTGAACCTTGTGGATGAAAGGCTCTTGGTGCTCCAGCCAGGAGTCAGTGCTGTGCCTCTGAGGTGGGAGAGCCAACTTCAGGACACTGGTCCACAAGAGACCTCCCAGCTCCACGTAATATCAAACGGCGAAAATCTCCCAGAGATCTCCATCTCAACACCAGCACCCAGCTTCACTCAATGACCAGCAACCAACAGTGCTGGACACCCTATGCCAAACAACTAGCAAGACAAGAACACAGCCCCATCCATTAGCAGAGAGGCTGCCTAAAATCATAACAAGGCCACAGACACCCCAAAACACACCACCAGACATGGACCTGCCCACCAGAAAGACAAGATCCAATCTCATCCACCAGAACGCAGGCACTAGTCCCCTACACCAGGAAACCTACACAACCCACTGAACCAACCTTAGCCACTGGGGACAGACACCAAAAACAATGGGAACTACGAACCTGCAGCCTGAGAAAAGGAGACCCCAAACACAGTAAGGTAAGCAAAATGAAAAGACAGAAAAACACACAGCAGATGAAGGAGCAAGGTCAAAACCCACCAGACCTAACAAATGAAGAGGAAATAGGCAGTCTACCTGAAAAAGAATTGAGAATAATGATAGTAAAGATGATCCAAAATCGTGGAAATAGAATAGAGAAAATGCAAGAAACAGTTAACAAGGACCTAGAAGAACTAAAGAGGAAGCAAGCAATGATGAACAATACAATAAATGAAATTAAAAATACTCTAGATGGGATCAATAGCAGAATAACTGAGGCAGAAGAACAGGTAAGTGACCTGGAAGATAAAATAGTGGAAATAACTACTGCAGAGCAGAAGAAAGAAAAAAGAATGAAAAGAACTGAGGACAGTCTCAGAGACCTCTGAGACAACATTAAATACACCAACACTCGAATTATAGGGGTCCCAGAAGAAGAAGAGAAAAAGAAAGGGACTGAGAAAATATTTGAAGAGATTATAGTTTAAAACTTCCCTAATATGGGAAATGAAATAGGTAATCAAGTCCAGGAAGCACAGAGAGGCCCATACAGGATAAATCCAAGGAGAAACATGCCAAGACACATATTAATCAAACTATCAAAAATTAAATACAAAGAAAACATATTAAAAGCAGCAAGGGAAAAACAACAAATAACACACAAGGGAATCCCCATAAGGTTAACAGCTGATCTTTCAGCAGAAACTCTGCAAGCCAGAAGGGACTGGCAGGACATATTTAAAGTGATGACGGAGAAAAACCTACAACCAAGATTACTCTACCCAGCAAGGATCTCATTCAGATTTGATGGAGAAATTAAAACGTTTACAGACAAGCAAAAGCTGAGAGAGTTCAGCACCACCAAACCAGCTTTACAACAAATGCTAAAGGAACTTCTCTAGGCAGGAAACACAACAGAAGGAAAGGACCTACAATAACGAACCCAAAACAATTAAGGAAATGGGAATAGGAACATACATATCGATAATTACCTTAAATGTAAATGGATTAAATGCTCCCACCAAAAGACACAGACTGGCTGAATGGCTACAAAAACAAACCCATATATATGCTGTCTACAAGAGACCCACTTCAGACCGAGGGCCACATACAGACTGAAAGTGAGGGGATGGAAAAAGATATTCCATGCAAATGGAAACCAAAAGAAAGCTGGAGTAGCAATTTTCATATCAGACAAAATAGACTTTAAAATAAAGACTATTACAAGAAACAAAGAAGGACACTACATAATGATCAAGGGATCGATTCAAGAAGAAGTTATAAAAATTGTAAATATTTATGCACCCAACATAGGAGCACCTCAATACATAAGGCAAATACTAACAGCCATAAAAGGGGAAATTGACAGTAACACACTCATAGTAGGGGACTTTAACACCCCACTTTCACCAATGGACAGATCATCCAAAGTGAAAATAAATAAGGAAACACAAGCTTTAAATGATACATTAAGCAAGATGGACTTAATTGATATTTATAGGACATTCCATCCAAAAACAACAGAATACACATTTTTTTCAAGTGCTCATGGAACATTCTCCAGGATAGATCATATCTTGGGTCACAAATCTAGCCTTGGTAAATTTAAGAAAATTGATATCAAGTATCTTTTCCAACAACAACGCTATGAGACTAGATATCAATTACAGGAAAGGATCTGTAAAAATTACAAACACACGGAGGCTAAACAATACACTACTTAATAATGAAGTGATCACTGAAGAAATGAAAGAGGAAATCAAAAAATACCTAGAAACAAATGACAGTGGAGACACGATGACCCAAAACCTAGGGGATGCAGCAAAAGCATTTCTAAGAGGGAAGTTTATAGCAATACAATCCTACCTTAAGAAACAGGAAACATCTCAAATAAACAACCTAACCTTGCACCTAAAGCAATTAGAGAAAAAAGAACAAAAAAACCCCAAAGTTAGCAGAAGGAAAGAAATCATAAAAATCAGATCAGAAGTAAATGAAAAAGAAATGAAGGAAATGATAGAAAAGATCAATAAAACTAAAAGCTGGTTCTTTGAGAAGATAAACAAAATTGATAAACCATTAGCCAGACTCATTAAGAAAAAAAAGGGAGAAGACTCAAATCAACAGAATTAGAAACGAAAAAGGAGAAGTAACAACTGACACTGCAGAAATACAAAGGATCATGAGAGATTACTACAAGAAACTCTATGCCAATAAAATGGACTACCTGGAAGAAATGGACAAATTCTTAGAAATGCACAACCTACCGAGACTGAACCAGGAAGAAATAGAAAATATGAACAGACCAATCACAAGCACTGAAATTGAAACTGTGATTAAAAATCTTCCAACAAACAGAAGTCCAGGACCAGGTGACGTCACAGGCAAATTCTACCAAACATTTAGAGAAGAGCTAACACCTATCCTTGTCAAACTCTTCCAAAATATAGCAGAGGGAGGAACACTCCCAAACTCATTCTACGAGGCCACCATCACCCTGATACCAAAACCAGACAAAGATGTCACAAAGAAAGAAAACTACAGACCAATATCACTGATAAACATAGATGTAAAAATCCTCAACAAAATACTAGCATACAGAATCCAACAGCACATTGAAAGTATCATACACCATGATCAAATGGGGTTTATTCCAGGAATACGAGGATTCTTCAATATATGTAAATCAATCAATGTGATACACCATATTAAAAAATGGAAGGAGAAAAACCATATGATCATCTCAATAGATGCAGAGAAAGCTTTCAACAAAATTCAACACCCATTTATGATAAAAACCCTGCAGAAAGTAGGCATAGAGGGAACTTTCCTCAACATAATAAAGACCATATATGACAAACCCACAGCCAACATAGTCTTCAATGGTGAAAAACTGAAACCATTTCCACTAAGATCAGGAACAAGACAAGGTTGCCCACTCTCACCACTCTTATTCAACATAGTTTTGGAAGTTTTAGCCACAGCAATCAGAGAAGAAAAAGAAATGAAAGGAATCCAAACCGGAAAAGAAGAAGTAAAGCTGTCACTGTTTGCAGATGACCTGATACTATACATAGAGAATCCTAAAGATGCTACCAGAAAACTACTAGAGCTAATCAATGAATCTGGTAAAGTAGCAGGATACAAAATTAATGCACAGAAATCTCTGGTATTCTTATACACTAATGATGAAAAATCTAAAAGTGAAATTAAGAAAACACTCCCATTTACCACTGCAACAAAAAGAATAAAATACCTAGGAATAAACCTACCTAAGGAGACAAAAGACCTGTATGCAGAAAATTATAAGACAGTGATGAAAGAAATTAAAGATGATACAAATAGATGGAGAGATATACCATGTTCTTGGATTGGAAGAATCAACATTGTGAAAATGACTCTACTACCCAAAGCAATCTACAGATTCAATGCAATCCCTATCAAACTACCACTGGCATTTTTCACAGAACTAGAACAAAAAATTTCACAATTTGTATGGAAACACAAAAGACCCCGAATAGCCAAAGCAATCTTGAGAAAGAAAAACATAGCTGGAGGAATCAGGCTCCCTGACTTCAGACTATACTACAAAGCTATAATAATCAAGACAGTGTGGTACTGGCACAAAAACAGAAATATAGATCAATGGAACAGTATAGAAAGCCCAGAGATAAACCCACGCACATATGGTCACCTTGTCTCTGATAAAGGAGGCAAGAATATACAGTGGAGAAAGGACAGCCTCTTCAATAAGTGGTGCTGGGAAAACTGGACAGGTACATGTAAAAGTATGAAATTAGAACACTCTGTAACACCATACACAAAAATAAACTCAAAATGGATTAAAGACCTAAATGGAAGGCCAGAAAGTATAAAACTCTTAGAGGAAAACATAGGCAGAACACTCCATGACATAAATCACAGCAGGATCCTTTTTGACCCACCTCCTAGAGAAATGGAAATAAAAACAAAAATAAACAAATGGGACCTAATGAAACTTCAGAGCTTTTGCACAGCAAAGGGAACCATAAACAAGACGAAAAGGCAACCATCAGAATGGGAGAAAATACTTGCAAATGAAGCAACTGACAAAGGATTAATCTCCAAAATTTACAAGCAGCTCATGCAGCTCAATAACAAAAACACAAAAAACCCAATCCAAAAATGGGCAGAAGACCTAAATAGACATTTCTCCAAATTAGATATATAGATTGCCAACAAACACATGAAAGAATGTTCAACATCATTAATCATTAGAGAAATGCAAATTAAACGTACAATGAGATATCATCTCACACCGGTCAGAATGGCCATCATCAAAAAATCTAGAAACAATAAATGCTGGAGAGGGTGTGGAGAAAATGTAACACTCTTGCACTGTTGGTGGGAATGTAGATTGATACAACCACTATGGAGAAGAGTATGGATGTTCCTTAAAAAACTACAAATAGAACTGCCATGCAACCCAGGAATCCCACTACTGGGCATATACCCTGAGAAAACCATAATTCAGAGGGAGTCATGTACCAGAATGTTCATTGCAGCTCTATTTGCAATAGCCAGGACATGGAAGCAACCTAGGTGTCCATCAACAGATGAATGGATAAAGAAGATGTGGCATATATATACAATGGAATATTACTCAACCCTAAAAAGAAACGAAATTGAGTTTTTTGTAGTGAGGTGGATGGACCTGGAGTCTGTCGTACAGAGTGAAGTAAGTCAGAAAGAGAAAAGCAAATAATGTATGCTAACACATATATATGGAATCTAAGAAAAAAAAAGGTCATGAAGAGCCTAGGGGTAAGATGGGAATAAAGACACAGACCTAGTAGAGAATGGACTTGAGGATATGGGGAGGGGGAAGGGTAAGCTGGGACAAAGCGAGAGAGTGGCATGGACATATATACAGTACCAAATGTAAAATAGATAGCTAGTGGGAAGCAGCCTCATAGCACAGGGAGATCAGCTCGGTGCTTTGTGACCACCTAGAGGGGTGGGATAGGGAGGGTGGGAGGGAGGGAGACACAAGAGGGAAGAGATATGGGAACATATGTATATGTATAACTGATTCACTTTGTTATAAAGCAGAAACTAACATACCATTGTAAAGCAATTACATCCCAATAAAGATGTTTAAAAAACCCAAAAAACCTTTTTATTCCAATTAAAAAAAAAAGTTAGAAACCTTTTGATCTCAGGGTTTTAGCCTTTTGAAGGTCCCTGCTTTTGGTGTGGATCTCCACTATCCTTTTGGTCCTAAAATTTCGTCCCTAGTAACGGCCACCCTGGCCATACCTGGGGCCATCCCAGCTGAGGGTAGGCTGCCAAGTGTCTTCCAAGGTCTGAGTGGGAGGGGCAGGGTCTCCAGCAACCTCTGTAGGGCGTGCTGACCTTTCGTTGCTTAAGAAATCACCGCTTCATTGAAGACTCACACATTTTGTGCTTCATTGGTATAATTCTTAAGCCCAAATGAGTGCCCAGGGGTGCCCTGCATTCACTTACAATGGTCCCAGTATGACTTATTTTTCTTCTACTGGGTGGCCTTGGGCCAGCCCTGTGGGGTGGTAAGGAAGAAGAGGCACAGGCCAGGGAGACCCTCTGACCTAGGGCCCCAACTGGGTACAGCTCAGCCCAGGGGCCCTACAGAGATTTCAGTGGAAGCTGCTCTCTGTCAGATGTTATTCTCATCTCTCACTCTGGCTCTCGCTCTGTCTGGGACCCAGACAGAAGTCAGTGGAGCCCTGGTCTGGGGAAGAATCTTGGCATCAGCGGAACCCGCTGATTCTGGAACTTCCCCTCCCCTTCTGTTACTGAGGACTGTTTGTCATCGGTCTGATGACTCTTACTTTCTTTTCCCATGGGGAAAGTTCTCTTCTGGGAAATGCCTCAGCCCCTCAAATAAAAAGACTCCTGGCCCCCTCCCCCCACTCGGTGCCTCCCCGCAATGCAGGCCTGGGCTCAGATTGACTGCACCTTGGGCATGCCTAGCTCAGTCCCCAGACACACCCCAGGAATTGCCTGCGGCTGAGAAAGGCTGTCAGCCCATCTGTCCACTGAGGCTGTATCTTCATCACTCCAGGAAAATGAAGAAATTAGATGGAGAAGACCTAATAATGGCAGCTTCATTCTTCCAGCTGCTCATGACCGAAACCTTGACGTTGCCTCTGCCTCCTCATCCCTTATTCCACCAGCCTGCAAATCCTGAAAGTTCTACCTTCAAAATACATCCAGAGTCCGACTATTTCTTGCCATCCCTACAGCTTCCACCCTGCTCCAAGACACCATGGTCTCTTTCAAAGCTCCTGACACCTCCCTTCTTCTGCCTTTGCTGCTCTGTGGTCTAATCAGCACAGCAAAGTGATGCTGCCAAAGTTAAGCCAGCTTGGGTCACTCCTTTGCTTAGTACATTCCCTCCAACAGCTTTCCACTGTCACTGAGCAAAGGGTTCGCTCTCTGCTGGATGTGACGTGCGTAGAAGCCAATGCTGTGGCGCCGGCTTTTGAGAAAAGAAAAAGCTTCATTGCGAGATCGATAAGCAGGGAGACAGGAGGCAGGACTCAAATCAGTCTCCCTGATCAGGGGTTCAGTCACATCTTTATGAGTTAGGGGAGGAGGGCTGGGATGCTGAAGCGCCGGTGGAGCAGGTGTAGGTTGGAGGGCTTTGGAGCCTGGCCATTGGAGGTGAGGATAGTAAAGGGGCATCAGCACCAGATCTTCCTGGACAACAGACCCTTCACTTTTGAAAGGGTTCCTTTGTTCAGGTTCCAGTCATGTCCCAGTCCTTTGGTTCCGTGGAGGGGAGACTTTGGTTCTGGGTGTGGAGGTCAAAATTTTCTCCTCTGAGCGTGTTTCGCATGCATGACTTGTGGTTTTGATCAGTTGTCTCTGAAAAACAACTCAGTGTCTTGTTAGAAACAGGATAAGGCCAGTTTGGGGCTGGTTCTGTGGCTACACAACCTTCCCTGGAGGACAGCCAGTCTTTACAGTGGCTGCAAGGCCCTATGAGATCCGGTGGGTGACCTGGGATTTCTCTGAACAACCCGTCTGCTCCTCTCCTGTGACTCATTCCACTCCAGACACAGGGCCTTTGTGCTTGTTACTTCCTTTGCCTGGAACACTCTTCTCCGGAATACAGGCCTGGCTCACTGCCTTTGGGCTTTACTCAAATAGTTAATTGTTCAATTGCTTTGCATTGCATTGAATTCTAAATCCAGGTAATTGACTTTAGGCCTTTGTTTCTCATTAATCAGTTAAACCTATATGTAAAAGGGGGAAATTGGACCAAATCTGCACAGGCAACTGCCCCCCCACCACCTTTTTTTTAAGAAAAAGAAGCTATCTGTTCATTGAGATATGACACGGTAATACACACACACACACACACACACACACACACACAATTTTGTATTTGGCCACATGTGGGCTATATATTATGGCCTATGGAAGAAATCTGTCCACTCACTAGTAAGTCTATCCCAAGGGAATATCTAGATGAACCCTGGGCAAGTTCTGACAACCATTTATGACCACTGAGACCCAACCGAAGTATGAATTTACTTTGAAAAATGACTGTTAGTAATGAAAATGTCAAGTGAACTCTGACTTTCTGTAACCAGAATAGATGGATTCACCTTTTCACAAAGCTTCAGCATGTAAAACAAGGTTCTGATCTTTCACCACGATAAAAACTTATTCAAGGCTATGTCTGGAAGCCCCTGGTAGCAGTAGCTGAGAGAGGAATTTAATGGTTTTTAAATTATGGTTTTGGATGCTTCTAAATTAGTCTCAGAACCTGGGTAGGGCTAGCCTGACTGCTAGAATATATTCATTTCAAGTGGGAATATTTTGCAGGTTGGCTGCTATATGGAGATAAAAAAATTCATACACATATGTAAAGTATGCATTTCTGTGTCATCTCAATTTGTGGCTGTCTATATAATACATGGTACATCTATGATTAAACAAGAAGAAATTTAGGAAACACTGACTCAGTGCCAGCTTGAATTATAGACTCCAAGTTAAGTCAGAGTTTAAAACTCAAAACAAAGTGTCTTGGACCAAACCCACTTTTTACTTAGTAGTTGAGTGTTTGTATATGTTTCTTTAACTACTTATATCCCCTCAAAATCTGTACTCTGACAAGTCTTCAGAATTTGGTGTCAAAATTTGAATTTATGATGGTTTACTTTTATGTATCAGGTGAAATGAAAAAACTCAACCGTTCTATATTAGTATAGCCTAAAGCAGTGAATAAACACTTGATTTAGCTTTTCTTCACATAGTGGTACCCTGTAGTTATTCAGGTATTTAATCAGTCTTACAAAGCTGCACATTAAAAAGAAAGAAAATTTAAAAGACTTCTGCATTTGCTTTATACCCTTCCTACTATATACCCAATGTCCTTTGATATAGCTGCCAACAGAGATTTCTTTGAGAAAGAACACATACTGTCCTCTTGAGGATAAACTATGTTAAATGAAATGACCACCTGCTTGCCTCTGGCTGAGCTGAAGAGAGAGGATGTTTACATAGTAGTTATTTTTCTAACCTCATCTAACTCTATCTCACCTCTTTTTGTTGTTGTTGTCCTATATTTTTGGCTTTTCCCTATCTCTTCCAAAGAGGGGTGAAAATGGGGGAGGCTTGAAGTAAGCTGGGAAGTCAAAGGTACTGAAAATCTATGAAAGAAAAGGGTATCCGGCATGTAAATATTACCTTTCAGGTTATTTCTAAATCATCTCTATGTCCTTCTGCTTAGTTTTCTTTCAAATTCTAGTATCATCATTTCTGTCACCTACCATGTTCCAGGTCTATATTAATCACTGTAGATGTTTGAAAAAATGAGACAGGACCCCTCTCCCAGGGGACTCATCATTATGTGAGGGTGTACAGGTAAGCAGTCATTACAACATAGTAAATCACTGAAGACGTGCAACATTAAAACTCTGCTGGGCTTCCCTGGTGGCGCAGTGGTTGGGAGTCCACCTGCTGATGCGGGGGACGCGGGTTCGCGCCCCGGTTCGGGAGGATCCCACATGCTGTGGAGCGGCTGGGCCCGTGAGCCGTGGCCGCTGAACCTGCGCATCCGGAGCCTGTGCTTCGCAGTGGGAGGGGCCACAGCGGTGAGAGGCCCGCGTACCGCAAACAAACAAACAAAAAACTCAGCTGTATTCCCATAGCTTTGAAAATATTCTATAGTCAGAGGTAAAATGACTATTTCAACCCACTACTAAGAATTAAAAATTCTCAGTGATTCCACACATTTTCCTGTGTATATGTAAATAAAGCTATGTATTCATGAGTTGGGGGAACACCAAGACCACACCCAACTTCTATGATTTGTTAGGAGAACTCACAGGACTCAGCAGATAGTCGTACTCATGGCTAAGATTTATTACAGTGAAAAGGTGTAGAGCAAGATCAACAAAGTCAGAAGGTTCATGGTACAAAGTCGGAGAGAAACGGGGCACAAGCTTCCTGGGGTCCTCTCCTGGTGCAGTCTCAAAGGCCCTGTTTAATTCCCCAGAAATGAGTTGTGAAATGTTGTCCACCAGGGGAGCTCTTTAGAGACGCGTTGTCCAGGGTTTTTAACGGGGGCTGGTCACATAGGCAGCCGTTAACTAGTACATCCTAAAATTTCAGACTCCCAGAAAGAAAGCAGGTGCTTAGAGCACAAACCACTTTGTTTGAGCAAAGAGTTAAGGCATAGTGACCAGTCTTATCTGTTGGGAATAGTGTGAACTCTCCTGAAGTCCAAGTTCCTATATGCCCACCAACAGCCAACCTTGTAAGCAGAACTTTCAAAAGATCACAGTTGGGCCTGCTAAGATAACTTTCCTACACAATTCACATATACATTTTGTACAAAATGCTCTGTTTCTATATATTCTGCTGCTGTCTGTATGCAACTTTTCTTTTGAAGATAATACTATCGTGAACATCTTTCCATGCCAATTCATGTAGGTCTCCTTACTTCTTTGTCATAGTTACATGGTCTTCCATTTATAGACAAACAATTTCTTTAACCATTCCTGTATAAATTGATACTTGGTTTGTTTTCAATTTTTGGTATTACAAATTAGGATGCAATGAACATCATTGTACATATATTCTTCATGTATTCATGCCTATTGTTTTTGTTACGTAGGCTTCCAGTTTCTGTGATGTAAGCATCTAGAAATGGTATTCCTGATGTCATTCAATTTGGAAAGGAAGATCATTGTGCTGGAATTCTACTGGAAGTATTAGAATGTAGAGAGTTTTCTTGGAAAAGAGGACAGTTAGAAGACTATTAAAATACCCAGGTGATAGTTGATTAGGGTCCCAACTAAACTGTGTCCAGGAGCTTGGAGAGGAGCAGAAATGGTGTAGATTTAGTTAGAAGGCAATACAACAGCCCCTGATTGTGGATGGCTAGTGGAGAGTGAGAAAGGGAGAGTTAAAAGTGACTCCCAGTTACATCATCTGGCGGATGGCAATGAGGTGGAATGCAAGAAGAGAGAGCGATTAGGAAGCAATTATAACAATTCAGGGAAGAAGTGATGGGGGTTCCGGTTTTCAAATGTTCATTCATTCACATGTACTGAGAATCTTGCTACGTATCAGCCACTCATTAGCTGTTAGCATTGGTGAAATTTTTTTTTTTTTTTTGCCAAAAACATTGAGATAGAAATCTGATGCAATAGAGATTTCAATTAATTTGGCCATTAATTAACTTCATTGCTCTTCTTTTGTGAATGGTACAATGCTTAAAGCTATAGAGAGTGATGGTGAATCAGGTCCTAGATGCTTGAAAAATCTGCACACACTTTAGAGGGAAAATATGAGGAGGGAGGGGGAAAAGGAATTATGAAAGCAAATAAGATCACTCTTGTGTCTAGGTTTGAAGACAGACTCCCTCCCACACACTCGTTTCAAATACCCTTAGCAAATGTGAGCAGGAAATCTTCCTCCCTCTGCCTGCAGAGAACTTTCTCTCCTGCACAGTTCTGAGTATCACTTGTGTGGGCCTCAAGTGTGGTGTGAAAGAGAGAAGCCAGGAAGCAGTTCTTTTTATTCTTTTCACTGAGTTGCTGTTCCCTTCAAATTTGCCCCTCCTCCCTACCCCATGAACCTAAAATGCAGCTTCCCATCTCCTGAAGCCCAGACACATATAAATCGTAATTTGAATGACAAGGGGAGTTTTACTTTTTTATGTATCCTTCAATAGAAATTGACATGCTTTAATGCATTTTATTTCACAACTTGTTTGAATTTATACTGGAATCTGCTTTCTGATTAATTTTATTTGGCTTATTTTATTTTATGAGGCAGAAAAGTCTCATTCTGCATTCATTTGCACCCAATACACATAAGGAATGTGATCTGACACATTTTTTTTGAATTTTATTTTATTTATTTTTTTATACAGTAGGTTCTTATTAGTTATCCATTTTATACATATTAGTGTATAAATGTCAATCCCAATCTCCCAATTCATCTTACCACCACCACTTTCCTCCCTTGGTGTCCATATGTTTGTTCTCTACATCTGTGTCTCTATTTCTGCCCTGCAAAGCAGTTCATCTGTACCATTTTTCTAGATCCCACTTATATGCGTTAATATATGATATTTGTTTTTCTCTTTCTGACTTACTTCACTCTGTATGACAGTCTCTACATCCATCCACGTCTCTACAAATGACCCAATTTCGTTCCTTTTTATGGCTGAGTAATATTCCATTGTATATATGTACCACATCTTCTTTATTATTCATCTGTCGATGGGCATTTAGGCTGTTTCCATATTGTAAATAGTGCTGCAATGAACATTGGGGTGCATGTGTCTTTTTGAATTATGGTATTCTCTGGGTATATGCCCAGTAGTGGGATTGCTGGGTCATATGGTAATTCTATTTTTAGTTTTTTAAGGGACCTCCAAACTGTTCTCCATAGTGGCTGTATCAATTTACATTCCCACCAAAAAAATTAAAAAAAATTTTTTTCATAGTCTCTGAAGCTCATACGAGGAGGGGTAGGGGTCACATCTTTTTTCTTCCTACAGACTTAAGTCTCTTTATCCTTTTTAAAATTCCTGTAAAAGGTCAAGTTCCATTCTCCAAAGAAGATACACAAATGTCTAATAAGCACATGAACAGATGTTCATCACTAATCATTAGGGAAATGCAAATCAAAATGAGTTGTCACTTCACACCCAATAGGATGGCTATTATTGAAAAAAAAAGTAAATAATAGGTATTAGAGAAGATGTAGAGAAACTGGAAGCTTTGTGCATTGCTGGTGGGAATGTAAAATGATATAGGCACTGTGGAAAACAATATGGTGGTTCTTCAAAAAATTAAATCTAGAAATTGTCATCTGACAATTCTACTTCCAGGTAGAATTTTTCTACCCAAAAGAGTTGAAAGCAGGGGTTGAACAGATATTTGTACACCAGTGTTCATAGCAGCATTATTTGCAATAGCCACAAGGTAGCAGCAACCCAAGTGTCCATTGACAGAGAAATAAACAAAATGTGTATGTATTTACATACAGTGGAATATTAGTCAGCCTTAAAAAGGAGCAGCATTCTGACACATGTGCTACAACATGGATGAACCTTGAAGACACTATAAGTGGCATAAGCCAAACACAAAAGAACAAATATTGTGGGATTCCACTTACCTAAGGTAAGTACCTAGAGGAGTCAAATTCATAGACACAGAAGGTAGAATGATGGTAGCTAGGGGCTGGCGTAGGGGGAATGGAGAGTTATTGTGAAATGATATGGAGTTTCAGTTTGGAAAGATGTAAAAGCTCTGGAGGTGGATGGTGGTGGTGGCTGTATAACAATGTGAATGTACTTGGTGCCACTCAACTGTACACTTGAAAATAATTAAAATGGTAAATTCTGTGTTATGTATATTTTACCACAACTTTAAAAATGAAATAAAAAATCAAGCTATAAGTTGCTGCCTGGGAAAACCTGTATTTTTCTCCATTGATACTTTTTCCTCACTTTGAGGGATTCTCTCTCGTTTCCGCATCTTTCATCCCAGCTTCCTCTCTCTGCCCTACTGAATTTTGCACTCTTCCCCATTTACAAAACTTTCTCTAAAGACAGACTCTGATATAATCAATGATACCCTGTAGGTGTTTGAGCCAATATTATAGCTTTCCCGGGTATATTTTCATTTTAAGGATTTTCTCTAATGGAAAATACAAGGTTGTATTTCCTGGTGAAGATGGCCTTCTGGGCCCCCGAAAATCTCTATACCTTGGCCCCTGTGCCTCTGTAGAGGACTGATGTACTGGTTAGGGATTCAGTCAGAAAAAGGAAAGTGACTGTAGGTATTTCAAACAGAGAGAGATTTAATACAGGGTGTGACGTTTCCAAGTTGTCGGAAGGGAAGGAGCAAAACTGGGGGTGGGAAAGTGGTGCTAGCCAGAGATGCCGCACTGCAGTCAGTCCCTGTAGCCCTGTAGGAACCTACTTGCCTCTGAGCCCGCGGGACTCACAGCCCTGCTGCACTTCTCAAGCCAGCAGGGACCAGCCGCTGCCCTGCAGGAAGTATTAGACCGACAGCTGCCTCCCAGGCTGGAGCCAGAAAAAGAATCTCTCTCTCTACCTCCTGCTCTCATGCAAAAGCCACCCAAGGGCAGCATCTAAATTGGAACTCTGCTGGCAGGGGGGTCTAAGAAATATAGTTTACAGGCTTCTAGCCCTTGTGGTTTGGGGAGCACAGAGAGGTAGGTGCTGAGCATAGCAGGCAGCATGTCACACAGACCGGTATTGTGGGGGGAGTTGAAATGAGCACCTCCGCATAGACAGGCTGATCTCTGCAGGATGACACATCCTCGGGCTCGCATGTCAGACAGGCCTGTCTTGCAGCTCTGGGATTATGAGGGATAATAGCAAGAACCATTTACCAGGCCGTTCAGGAAGCAGAAGGCTCTGTGAAGGGCTTTACACCTCACACCAAAAAGCCTGTAGGTGTCATAAGTTCTGTTTTACAGATAAAAAAATTAGAGTCAGGGAGACAGGTCACATGGTCACTGAATGGGGGAGCTGGGTTTCAAACCCAGGTCTGAGTGACTTTTCTCTCAGGCTGAACTCCGAGCTTCTATTTCCAACTCACAGGCCTGCTGGGGATTTGATGAGATCCTGGAAATACACCTCTGGTTTTATGTTTCATCCCTCATCCCCAGAAGGGTGGCATTCACCTCTGGCCACTGGCCCCTGTTCTCAGCCAACACCCCTGTGGTGAGCGTGGCTGTGTGGTCGCCCTCCCTCTGAAACTCTGCATGGTGGTCTGCACAGAGTGGGTGCTGGTCAATTCCACGGCTGTTTTTAAAAATTTTTTTAAACATCTTTATTGGAGTATAATTGTTTTCCAGTGGTGTGTTAGTTTCTGCTGTATAACAAAGTGAATCAACTATACATATACATATATCCTCACATCTCTTCCCTCTTGCATCTCCCTCCCACCCTCCCTATCCCACCCCTCTAAGTGGTCACAAAGCACCGAGTTGATCTCCCTGTACTATGCGGCTACTTCCCACTAGCTATCTATTTTACGTTTGGTAGTGTATATATGTCCATGCCACTCTCTCACTTTGTCCCAGCTTACCTTTCCCCCTCCCCATATCCTCAAGTCCATTCTCTAGTAAGTCTGCGTCTTTATTCCCGTCCTGCCCCTAGCTTCTTCATGACCATTTTTTTTCTTTTTTTTTAAGATTCCATATATATGTGTTAGCATATGGTTCCACGGCTGTTTTGTTCTGGCAGATGGACCCAATCTTGGACTTTCCCTGAAGAGGGAAGTCAGAAGACTAGGAGGTATTTCTGCCGCTGGGTAATTTTTCCCATTACAGCCTGCATTAGTTTCCAATTGTTGCTGTAATAAATTGCCACAAACTTGGTGACTTAAAACAGTGGAAGTGTATTCTCTCACAGGTCTGGAGGCCACAAGTCTGAAATCAAGGCGTCAGCAGGGCTGAGCTCCCTCCAGAGGCCCTAGGGGTGAATCTATCCTCACCTCCTGCAGGTTTTGGTGACTCCAGACCTTCCTTCTCCTAAGGCCACGTGACTCTAACCTCTACCTCTATCTTCACACTGACCTCTCTTCTGTGCATCCATTTACTATCCCTCCACCTCATTCTCTTAAGGAGACTTGTGATGGCATTTAGGGCCCACCCAGATAATCCAGGATGATCTCCTCATCTCAAGGCCCTTAACTTAACCGCTCTCCACAAGGACAATTTCCTAAATAAGGTGATACTGACAGGTTCCATGGATTAGGATGTGGTCATATCTTTGGGGACACCATTCAGCCCACTTCACCTCCCTCCCAGGGGGGGAGGGACAATGCAAAGAGGAGCTGTCTGCTTCCACGTCTCAGGAGCACATCCTGGGATCCGGGCCTTGTCTCCTTCATTCTGCAGTAACTTCCTCTAGTACCTTTCTGGCAGTGTTACAGAAAAAAGTCAGAAACCTTGAGGCACATATCAAAGAGGTGGATACTCACAAATGCAGCCTTGTGGTCATCTTTAGTTGAGCACCGTTAATAGACAGGCCGGGTAGCACCCCCAGGAGCTCCCTGGCCTCCTCCTTTACCGTCCTCACCTCAAAGAAACTGCCCAAATTAGCCTTTCTCTTTTCTGGCCTTCTGCTCTCAACAAAAAAAGCAAGAGAAGGTTTTCCAACTAACTTATTGCCCTCTGGTTTCTTCTTTCTGGATCTTATTTCACAAAAAAGCCTCTTCAGTAACCCCGCCTTGATTTCTGAATCGAGTCATGTGAAGCCTTTTCATGGGAATGGCATCCAAACTTCCTGTTTCCTTCCTCCCAAATCTCCACCCATCCTCCCCCCCCCCCCCCCCAATTCACCACAGTTTCACTTCTCACTGTCTTCCCAGGCTGCCATGAATGATGACAACTCAATGACATGCTCCTGGCCCAGGAAGAAAGGGGATAATTACCCTTGATTCCCATGCAGATTTGGGAGAAGGGGTTTCCACTGTCTGAAACCTCAGTGGGAAGGTGAGCGGCTATCTGCACCTGGGGCAGATGTCCGGGTCAGCAGACTCACGTCCACCGCTGGTGTTGAACAAGACTTGCAGGTTGTCATCCAAGTTGACTCCACATCTGAGGCGGGTGTTCCTCACATCTCTGTTCATGATTGGTGGATGTTCTCATTCCCTTTATCCTGGGGGCCTGACCTTCCAAGCCTCGTCCATCCTCTAAATGCCATCTGAAGAGCTTCCATTCATACAAAACATCCAGTTATGTAGAACTTCCCGCAGAGTCTCATTTGATCCTGAATACAAACCAGTGACACAGCTGGCTGCCTGGCCCTGACTTCACTGCACAGATGAAGAGTCTGTGGTGATAGGACTTGTCCCAAGTCACCAGCCTGCATATGGCAAAGCTGGGAGCCCAGCGCAGGAACTTCACTGTGAAGGCGGTTTTCTTTCTGCTCCTGGCCTTTTCCTATAATTCTTTTTTCCCTATCTTTTTTCTTCTTTCTCTTTTTATCTTCTCTATGTCCCTGACTCAGTTCCTTACTATTTATCTTCCTCTCTATTCTAATTATTTCTGTCACTATCCTAGACCTGAATTTCTATACTAGCTTCACTACTACAAACTGTGTGACTTTGGGCACATTTCTTACTCAGAGCTTCAGTCTCCTCAGCTGAGCACAGCGATAATACTGACTTCCTTCCACACAGGGCTATGGTGGAGGTTTAGTAAGATTATTTATACATAGAGAGAGAGAGGGAGAGAAAGAGATGAGAGAGAGAGAAAGAGAGAGAGGAAGGAAGGAAGGAAGAAAGGAAGGAAGGAAGAAAGGAGGGAAGAAGGGAAGAAAGAAAGAAAGTCTCTGGCACTTGGTTGGCAGTAAGCAGACATTTCCTTCCTCCGCTTTTTTAATTTTGTGGACACATGGCTCAGACTGTACACTTTTGTCCCCCATTCACCTGTGTCATCCTTATCATAGAACTGTTGGATTTGATTTATCAGGAGACCCTGGCTGTGCCTCTGTGACTATGAGCCGTGGCCAAATGGGAAGGGCCTGATGGATGTGGCCGGCTTGATTAATAACAGCCTGTCTCCAGAGCTCTGAGAATGGCAAGTGACGCATTGTCTCGATTCCACTTCTAATTCTCTGTTGTCACACACGGTAGTTTGGCCAAGCAGAGGCCCTGTGTCCACAGCACAGTGTCTGGCTGCAAGTCCTGGATCTCCTGGGTCACCAAAACTGATTCTCTGAGTGGAAAAGAAAAGCATCCAGGGCAGTGGTACATATCCAGAGCAGGGGGCGCGTGCGTGGCTGCACTTCTCTCTCTGACGGGACATGGTGAGCCAGACAGGCGCGGCAAAGACCCACCTGTGCAGGTATCACCCCCCTTCCTGCAATGCTGTTATCTGGTGCTTTCCCAGGGAGAAATTCATCAGCAGGACAACACGCCTAGGAATGGAAGTGCCCAGAAGAAAGATGTGTCTCACTTTCAGACGTTCGGCTGACCTTCATCCATCCTCTGCAAATATGAACTCATCGTTTTGGAAGCCATGCACTTACCTCCTATTCTGCAGCTCTCCAACTGCCCTAGCATGAGGAGCTTTAAACAGAAAGGAGCTTGCGTTGTATCACTGTTACCTACTAAAGTGAGGATTTTCTCTCTCCACCTTCATGTCTTGAATATTGCTGTCAGGGGTTGGAAATTAATCTTGAGGCAGAGCATTCACTGATTCCATTCAAAGGGAATGCAGCAGTGAATATGTCTTATTCTTGCCAAGCCAGTTATCTATTTCTTAAGCAATTCTTCTGGGACTGAAATCCATCAGCAATGGGAAAGCTGGGGTCCTGGGCTGCTCCTGATCTCAGCCTAGCCCTGGAGCTGGAGAAAACCCCGCAGCTCCTACTCGAAGTTATACACTTGGATGATGTTTCTCTTGGCTTCAACTATAAAGGCTGGTGCCCAGAGCCAATCTTTGGCAAAACAGAGAAGTTTGAAGTTTTTTTTCCCCCTCGAACATTCCCAGTATTCCTCTTAAACACTCTTCTCTTTAGTCCTCTTTGAGTTCCCCAAGACTTCTTTCTTCCTGTACAGCAGCCACATGTGAGGTCTGGAAGGATCTGAGACATATTTTCCGTGTGTGTAAGTGGCTGTTAGTATCTAGAACGGTGCTTCACTGCTTTCAAGTGTTATGCATCTCTGGCAGGGCTAAGATGCAGATTCTGGTCCAGCAGCCTCGGAGTGAGGGTTGAGACTCTGCATTTCTAATAAGCTCCCAGGTGATGCTGGTGTGGCTGGTCTGTGGACCGCATTTTGAACCGTGGGTTGAAAATACCTCCCGTCCTCCTCCTGTATTTCTCCTTCACCCTCACACTACTACCACACTCACAACACTTCTGACACCAGATGTGTGGGTTTTCCCCACACCAAGCAATTCTGCGACGCCAGCTGGGTGTCCTACAGTTTAACTCAATTCTGACACTGTCTACCTGGAGAGAGCATCAGATCCCCCCGGCTAAGAGCCCGCTTCCATAAGACTACTCTCCAGCCCCAACTTCAGAGTCAGATCACAAGTAGTAGGTCTCCAGGTTACCCACAGCTTCTGTCCAACTTGGCTACAAATTGAAGGTTCCCATGACCTCCTCCCCCTTGGATTCAATATTTTCACAAATAGCTCACAGAACTCAGGGAAACCCTTACTTACTATGCTTATCAGTTTACTAAAGGATTTGGATGAACAGCCAGATGAAGAGATACATAGGACAAGATATGTGGGAGGGTACAGAGCATAGGACCTCTGTCCCCATGGAGTTGGGTGCATCACCCTCCTGGTATGTGGATGTGTTCACCAGCCTAGAAGCTCCCTGAACCCCATATTTTGGGGCTTTTTATGGAGGCTTCATCACGTCGGCATAATCAGTTATTAACTCCATTTCCAGCTCCACCCCCCCGGAGATTGGGGGGGTGGGGCTGAAGATTCCAAGCTTCTGATCACGGCTGCATCTTTCTGGTGACCAGTGTCCATCTGGGAGCACACCCAGTCTCCTCACTAGAACAAAAGACGCTCCTAATGTTCTTATACTTCAGCATTTGTAAGAGTTTCAGGAGCTCTGTGTCAGGAACTGGGGTGGGGGACAGGGGAGACCAATATATATATTTCTTATTATTTCACAAGTTGCAATGCCTTAAAGCAATCCTAAAGTGAGCAAATGGGAATAAGAAAGGTCCCTCCTTTTCTCTCTTGTTTAGGGAAACATGTGTGTGTGTGTGTGTGTGTGTGTGTGTGTGTGGTTTCTGCCCACATTTCCTAGTGACTAGCTTTATCCTTGTGCTGTCTTCAGATCCTGCATGATTATTCGTTTGCTTGATCAAAATTTTAAATGTTCTCATTGATGCATAACCATGAATACAATTTTCAAATTTTTACCTGCAGAAATTCGTCTTCTCTCAAAATACCCTGATCTCTCATTTCGGTAAAAATCAATCAGTTTAAATTGAGTTACTTACATTTTTTTTCTACTGTGTGTTTAAAGGCAAGGGTGACTAGAGAGGAGTCCAGACATGGGGCCAGAGGAGATGGCCCTGCTTATGTCTAAGCCTTAGCCACCGCTGGGAGTCTACACACCCAGTGGACTGACGGTAGAAATGATTTGACTGAGAAATTGAAGAGCCTGCAGATGGGAACTCATCATAGAAGGCAGAACCCAGCCAATTCACCAGACCCAGGATCAAAGCTTTAGTTCTCAGTAACACAGATGGGTCTTCATCCCAGCCTTCTACTGACTCAATATTCAGGTCCTGGAGAAAGAAGTCTGTGAGCAAACATGAGAAGGCTATTTTCATGAATGATTCTCTAAGAAATGAGCTTGCATTGGTACCCTTTTAGCAGAAGGGATGCATCAAGGAGACCGATCAACCTCAGGGTCTCCCCACATCCACTGCACTAGCTGAGTGGTGCCTGCAGAGGGTGGCCGTAGTGCCCAGCAAAGGCAGCAGCAGTGGCTGTGGGATTCAGGAGCATCCTGCCTGGAGCCCAGGAGGGCAGCAAGGGCAGGGAGAGAGGGAAACAGAGTGGAGACAGCACAGCAGACCCATGTGGGGAGCTGAATGATTTCATTCATGAGCAACTCAGAGAAACTCTCTGGAACCTTTCAAGAATATTCAGGGAAGAGGTGCCTGTGAAGGAGGAGTTTGCTGGGGGCTGAGGCTCTGTGTCACAGATAAGAATAAAAGCCTGGGGCTACAAACCTAATTTATTCAAAATGCCTTGTGTTTAGACATCCATTCTGTGATCTATAAAACCATGGCACAAGACATGATGAGTGGTTGGGGTCTATACACCTGTTTCAGTCTGAGCAGCTCTGTTCTTTCTCATGGGGCATCCATGTATGATTTCATTTGAGGAAAGGATTCCTGGGCTAAAATCCCTGAGCACAGTGCTCTCCAAGGGCCCAGCCAGCACTAGGACCCACAGCTCTTCCTCTATGAGTTAGGAAGCAATGGGGGACACTGTGATGAGGTTTAAGAACACGGCTTCTTGGAGCTTCAAGGTAGTGGTCCAGGAGGGGTTTCCTAGAGACTGAGCGCTTCATACTTAAATAGCTCTGAGTGCTGACGTAGTCCAATTCCGTGTAGATACCAAAGCCATCAGGACAGCCGTGGCAGTGTTTAGGGCAGGGAGAGGATCCTTGGGACAAGGGCTGAAATCCCTGGAGAAAATGGAGGTGGGCACAGACCTTGCAGGCTATTTTGAGCCAGGAATTAAGAAGCTCTTGCCTACATTCCCCGTGTGCAGTGTTCACATTCAGGTCCCATCACCAGCTGGCCTTAGCAGCTCTCAGTGTCCCCAGGGAAGGAGGCCATTGCTAAACTAACCAGGACCCAAATAAGACACCTCATTCTACCGTGATTGAAATGTTCCGAGTAATGGGATTTTGAATAAATTACTTATTCATCATGGAAGAGGTATTAGAGATAAATACCATACCTCATTGCTATTCTGAGCTGTCCACCAGTCATCTACTTTAAGGAGAAAAATAGAAGAATTAATGTGGCTCTGAACAGGGATCTGCTTAATGATTTCAAGGTTTTTATCTGGAGAGGATTTCAATAAACTACTTTAAGAGAAGTGGAATGCAAAAAAAAAAAAAAACATACCAAGGGCCTGCATAACTGCTGAAAGGTGAGTTCTCTAAGGCTAGAAATCAATGAAAAGGGTGAATGTTACGGAAAGATTTTTAAGTACTGATTCAGGGGAAACTAAATAGAAAATCAATCAGGAAAATAAAAAATTCATAAATCCAGTTGCTTCTAATTGGCTCAGAACATAGTACAGAATTCAAAGTGTTTGCCTATGAGCAGCTCTGTCTCCTGAAATTATGACTTTTATCATAGGAAAGAGCATTTGCGTTACTTTTTTTTTTTTTCTATCAAAGAAAATTCATCAGGCCAAAGCAATCCTGCAAATGGATCAAGCTGAAGAACTCTTCATTATGGACAATTATGGAGAAATTCCTGCTAAAGATTTACTCAAGCTAGAAAGAACATATTTTCCTTTCAAGTCTTTAAACATGTATTAAGCCCCTACTATGTACACAGCATTTAACTGGACCCTGTGGGAGATGTACAGATTAATGAGCTGTGATGCCTGAGTATTCCCAACTTGGAAGGGGAAACAGGTGAATGCCTAATTAACTTTAGGATAAGTACAAATGCAATAAGGGCTTAATAGCAGAGATATCACTACACGGTATGGGAAAAACAAGGGGCATAGATGATTTCTGACTAAGGAGATCTGCAAAGGTTTCCTGGAGAAGGTGAAATCTATATCAAGGAGTTAGAAGATATTCCACCCAGAGAGAAGACTTGGAGCTAATGTCCAGTGGAAATGTGAGCTAGGCTTGGGGAGTGCAGAATATTTTATAATAACTTAGAAGAGTTGGCACAAGGTAAAATCCTGAAGAACATGACAGTTATATTTAGCACCATAACATCTGCCTCTGTGTCTCAAACTTTGGTGGGAGCCCATAATTTATGTGCTGCCCTCATTTCTTTTGTTAGGATGAAAGTTTCCCGATAAACATATACACTCTTAAGTGTTACTGACTTAATAGTTTACCTCTCCCAAGGAGTATTTGCTTTTTAAAATTTTTTTAAAAATTTTTATTTATATTTGTTTAAGGTATAAAAGAACTCAAGATATGGAATTATTCATGATTTAAATAGTAAGGACAAAACTTTAAGAGGGGTCTTGTCCCCTTTTCTTTTTTTTTTTTTTAAACATCCAGCTTATTTATTTATTTAGATGTTGGGGGTAGGAGTTTATTAATTAATTAATTATTTTTTTTTTGCTGTGTTGGGTCTTCGTTTCTGTGCGAGGGCTTTCTCTAGTTGTGGCAAGCGGGGGCCACTCCTCATCGCGGTGCGCGGGCCTCTCACCATCGCGGCCTCTCTTGTTGCGGAGCACAGGCTCCAGATGTGCAGGCTCAGTACCTGTGGCTCACGGGCCTACCCGCTCCGCGGCATGTGGGATCCTCCCAAACCAGGGCTCGAACCCGTGTCCCCTGCATTAGCAGGCAGACTCTCAACCACTGCGCCACCAGGGAAGCCCCCCTTTTCTTTATCATGAGCCTTTTTCAACATTCCAAAGTTTGCTCAGTGTTTGTTTGTGAAAGAGGGCCACGAGGAAAGAACCACACCTTGTTCTAATGTATTAACCTCTCCCTGGTGGAGGCATTTCAGGTATCAGTGTGAAGACTGTATGTTTTGGGGGGTGGGAGGGGGGGAAGATTGACCAAAAAGGCCTCTGGGAGTTACCTTACTGTTGTGGGATGGGCATATATTTTAGAGACACCAAGTCCTGGTCTTCAACTCCAGCTCGGCCTCTTGGAGCATTGAATCTGGGACAAGCTTCTCCACTTCTTGGAGACAAGACCTTCACGTGTGCAAGCTGGAGGTGATCACTGATCCTTTCCAAGCCAGAGAGGAGCATATCATCCCCTCACATCATACCAGGAGGTGGCCTCTGATTTCACCTGAAAGCAAAATCTTTCCCAGTACAGACACATAAGGGTGAGGGGTTGTGAATGTTCCCGGAGCAGCTACAGTTTAGGTCGTGGGGACCTCGTGCTCCCTAGTTCAGCAGGGCCTCATGGCCCTCTCCCGCCACCCTACTGAACCCCACATCCCTCTCTTCCTAGTTGTTTCTCCTGGCTGGTCATCTTTCAGATCTCAGAGGACAATTATTTCTTCCAGGAGGCTTTCTCTTGGCTTCCAGACCAGGTTAGATCCAATATATTCTCACTGTCACAGCCACTTCTAGTTTAGTAACATTCAATGTTTACATTCCTTGCTAGACTGTAAGATTCACGAGGGTAAGTATCAGATCAATATGGTTTACAGCCTGGTCCTTGGTCGATGGGCTTACATATTCTAGAATGAATTAATGAAGGAAAGGGGAAAGGAAGGAAGGGAGGGGAAAAGGGAGGAGGGAAGGAAGGAAGGAAGGGAGGGAGGGAGGGAAGGAGAGAGGGAGGGAAGGAGGACCCTGTTAAAATTCACTCCATTATCACCATATAGACCATCTAGAGGACTGAAGGATGGTATGTTCAGACTGATGGGGCAACAGCTGAGGAAGAATTAGGAGTAGCTTTGATTAATATGTTATGATCTTTCTGGAAGAACAAAAAGGCAGCACTGGGGCCCACTCATTCTCACAGATGTCAACTTTGCTCTCAGTGCTATTCTTGCGAACGTTTGAATGCCAACATCACGACCCTGGGGCCTCGTGAACTGCACACAATAAATTCCCATGAACTGACACTCTTCTGCTCAACAGAGAAATTCATAACATCTTTCACTTGCTTTGCAAACTGGACTTCTTTTACTAAGTATAGTGGATGAATATTTTTAGAGCCTTTCAGGAAAATAGAATATTCCATCAGAAAACATTCTGTTTCTGTTGGCAATTCAAAATATTTTATGGGATCTAAGAATGGAGAAGCTAGATTATTCCTTTCATTCTTATCTTGACTTCAGATAGTTCTGACAAAGGAGGGAATGAGATTACAGAGAAGTGAGGATACAGTGATAGGAGCCTATTGGGACAGCATTCAATTCAATGCAAGGAACAGCTATGAAGTACTTATTGAGTTGAGTGGTTCAAAAGAATACCAGGTGTTAGACACTGTGTTAATAACTGAAATGTTTCATGTAAGTATGGTGCTGGGTGATGAATTATCTAATTTAATACTATTGAATCTAAAGTTAATATGGTATCACTATTATCCTAACTTTACAGATGAGGAACCAGGCACAGAGATGAATTTTTAAAACAGAAAAGAAAGACTTCCCTGCTGGTCCAGTGGTTAAGATTCCACGCTCCCAATGCAGGGGGTACGGGTTCAATCCCTGGTTGGGAAATTGTTCCACATGTCACGTGGAGCAGCCTAACAAAATAAAGAAAATAAAGAAAAAAAAAAGAAAAGTAAAGGAAACAAAACCATGCCCAGGGACACATAAACATAGAGTGGTGAGGCCAGGAGTCCAACACTGGGATCTAATTCTTCAGTCTTTGCGCTTAGCCGCCACTGGGAACGGAAGGGCAGATATAGAACCAGGAGATACAGTCTCCATCACTGAGAAGCTCGGGGTCCATATAAATGCCTCAGAGCTAGAACCCAGATTCCATCATATTTCTTATATTTCTTTGTGCTTCTGGAGACTTCCTTTTGGAATTGGAGAGAAGTTTATTTTGTCTTGTACCTGCCATCCCTATAACCCTTTCTGTCCATCTGAACCTGCCACTGTGCCCACAGCTGATTGGACCACAAATGCCGAAGGAAAGCACTTTCTAGGCAGAGAAAACAGCCTCTGAGAAGTCCCTGAGGTAACTTTTTCCAGGAACTGAGGAAAGGGTGGTATGGAGAGAAAGAGAGAGAGTGCCAGCTGACAGAGAAAGAGGAGCAAGGGGTGTGCACAGCTGGGCTGAATCATGTCCAGTCTTGCAGTCCAATAACTTGGCACCCTTTAAAGCCTTTTTCTTTAAATATTTACTCGACATTTGCTTACATGAGGGGCTGAGCGCTTCCTGGGAAAAGGGCAGAAGAGGAAGCTGTGCTCATTTATTTCACCATCCTAAGTTAGCTCTGACCTCAGCCATCACAGACAACTCAGCCAAGCAGAGGTTCTATGGTAGCTAGGATCTTCCCACTTCGTATTGTGCCTCTCAACCGACCTCAGATCTCGCTCTAGCCATCAGCTCTTTTTCCTCCAGCATACACTTTGGGGGCCTCATCCTCTCCCCATCAACCATTCTTGAGGGTCATGATTTCCCTGCCCCCAATCCCAAAGGTCTTAAGCTTCCCCCAAACATGCAGTAATCCCTAAGCAGAGATACTTCTCTGGTAGCACTTTGGTGCCTGGTTATATTTTGGTGTCTCTCACAGAGGTTGCTCCAATGGAACTGCTCCAAGCTTGTCCTTAACTTGTCTCTGAGACAAGGACAGGTGAATTGGAGAGTGTCAAGTTCATGATGGCAGGTGGCATTGACCTAAGGACGTTGGGAGCCACTTATGTTCTAAGCAGACTGCCCTGGAGGCAGTGGACGGAATCCTAAGCGAGCCATAATTGGTGGGTCTGGAGAACTGAGAGGGGGTGGAGGCGACGATACTAGTACCCCTCAATTTCAAGTCTGCCGGAGTCCCCAGCTCTGTTTCTTTTTCTTTTTTTTTTTAATAGTAATCATTGTTGTCATTGTAATCACCTTCATTATCATGATTTGCAGGGCCCAGTACAAAATAAAAGTGTGGAGTCCCTCTTTTTTTTTTTTTTTTTTTTTAAGTTATCAAGAAGTTTAAGATGATGATAGCCCGTGAGGGGTTTTCTGAGCATGGGGCTGAGAGACTGCACAGGTCACAACCCCCCGAAGCCTGCCCTGCCAGAAGCCACACCCTCTCTATCCTAGTATGTTCTACCGGGCGACTCAACTACTCCCTGTTTCAATGTCTCCTTCTTTGACTTTTCACTGACTCTACTCTGCTTTTTCTGATTTATAGTTTCTGCTTACTGTATGGCATTTGGCCTCTGCCTTGCTGCTGACTGATGATTTTCCTTGAATATCTCATTTTCAGACCGTACACAAGACAGAGTCTGATAGGTCGAAATGGATACTACACAGATCTCTAGAGATCATTTTTTGTTGGGAAGAGCCCCATCAATAATTAATCTCAAGGTCATAGGCTGACCTTGACTCAGGTGTCCACTCCTGGCCAGGCTGGCAGGTGCACATGGAGAGAAGGGGGCCCTTCTGATGTGGCCTCCGTGCACCCATGCCTAATTGCAGCTCAGAGACAGAGTTTTGGGTGAAGTAGAAAAGAACAGTCTTATTGCTTTGCCAGGCAAAGGGGGACATAGCAGGCTCATGCCCTCAAAACTGTGTGTCCCCAACCCAGGGGGATTTGGTGAGGAGTTTTATAACAATGGTTCAAATGCAGGGTTGCCGATGAGGATCAGGGTCCTTATAAGGATCAGGGTGTGTGCAAGACCTGCATTCCTTTAATCCGGCCTCAGGCCGTCTCCTGATGAGCTTCTGTGGTTTTCGAGGTTATCAAACCGTGACCTTCTCCCTGGAATGAAGAATGCTTCATCAAGCAATTAACATCATCCATTTGTTGGGGGTTTTAGTTCTGCAGAAGGGCTCAAAGTTACTGTTATGTATATGCATCCCTTGAGGCGGAACCAGGATCCTTTCCCAAGGCTGCATTATTGTTTCTTGGCTGCTCCTCCCTTGTCTCTGCATCCCCTCCCTTCCCCGATTAATAGTTGTTTGAAACTGACCTTTAGAACTCAGGGGAGGTCATGGAGGCTGAAGCCTATTCCCTATGAACCTTAAAGGTGGGGGGCACAGAAAGGCATCTGTGTCCAGGAGCCCCACAGGGTCCTGCTCCGTTTCACTTCGTAGGGAAGGCACAAGTGTATTATAGATTTCTCTCCAGTCAAATATGTAGGGTTGGGTCCTTGTCCAGGCTCTAGAACTATAACAAATCAAAAAAAACTTGATAGAGTCTTTCTTCTTTTGCTCACAGGGCTCATAAATTTACTGGGGAGAAACAAGACAAAAACCTAAGTCATGCTAGGAGGCACCTTTTGGGACTGTGATAAGAAATGCACTGCACAGGTTATCTGTGCCCCTGCCCCTGCCCTCCCAGGGGTCACTGGGGAGTGGGATTGCCCATGTGGCAGTCCTGGTCCCACCACTCAATTGTCATATGTCTTTGGACATGTTCTTTTATTTCACTGTGCCTCAATGTTCTCAGTTGTAAAATTAGGACAATAAGAGTACAGTCCTGATCTCAGAGGGCTTTGTGAGATTATACGAGATCATTTATTCCTGCCTCAGTAAATGATTTGGCCTAATAGTTTCTACTATATATCTTTCTCTTCCTTTTTTTTGTAAATTTCTCCTCCTCCCTTTCTTGGACAGACAAATCATATCACTCTCTATCTAGAAGGTCCATGCTCCTTCCTGCTCCTGTGATTTTGCTTAGAGTGTTTCCACCACATAAGTGTGTCTTCCCTTCTCTCCCCCTGCACCCCCCTTTTAAAGCCTGATCTATCTTCACAACCCAGATTCAGTCCAAGGCCTTCATGCAACTTTTCTTGATTATTTAAACCCACATAGGGAAAGGGCTTAGATCTCAGAGTGCAGCTCCTTTTTACAGCTCAGGAAATTGAGGCTGACAGAGCCTGGCCTCTTTTTCTTTCCTAATCTCCTATTTACATCACTCATCTGTACCATGCATCATAGCGTTTAACCATCCACTGCCTCTGTCCCTCCTGCTTCTTGTCTTAACAGGTACTCATTTTAGCCTTTAGATCTTAGTTCAAAGGATTCTTCCTCAGCCTTCCTCTCTCCAGAACAGATAAATCCTAGAGGCTGTCCCTTCTGATAGCAACCTGTTCTTTCCCTTGGAAGACTTCATCAAAAAGCAGTTCAGGATTTACTGCTGTAGTTAGCTGTTTAACACCCATCTCTCTCACTTACTGGAATGAAAGTGTTTTTTAGAAATCAATTACTTATTGGGTGCCTGTTGTCAAACTCAAGTTCCAGTGCCCAACACACAGAGGCCAAACAAACCAAAACATAGGAGTTTGGAGAGAGAAAGGCTTATTGTGAAGGCCAAGCAAGGAGAATGGGTGGCTTGTGCCCCAAGGACCCATATTATCTCATAATCTTCAAGAAAGAGTTTTTAAAGGCAAAATTTGGGGGAGGGCTGCAGAGTGTGTGACTTTCTTCTGATTAGTTAGTGATGAGTTAACAGGGTGGAATTCCAGGAATCTCAACCATCAGCCTTCTGGTTCCAACCAGTCTGGGGTCTATGTGATTGTGCTCAGCCTGAAGTTATCATCCTCCACCTGGGTAGGAGCCTTAGTTCCTGTAGAACTCAGAGATATGTATCAGATATCAGATTGTTATGCTTATCCCTTGAGGAGGAACTGGAGTTTTTCTTGCTGTCCTATTGTTTCTTGACTGCTTTTCCTTTGGTTCAGCATTCCCTCACTTCCCTAATTAGTAACTGTTTAATTCAGGGGAGGTCTGGGAGACTGAAGCCTTTCTCCTACAAACAAGAAATGGGAGACACAGAAAGACTTTTGCACCCGGGAGGGTCCCACAGGGTCCTGCTCAGTTTCATGACTACTATGTGCATGGTAGTGTGCTGGTTATTGGGGATTCAGTGGTGAACCAGGCAGATTTGATCACTGCCTTCATGGGTTTTACATAAAGTTACCAAATTGAGATGTCAGAACGAGTTCTTAGAACTTTTGGGAGCTCTCATGGATGGGAAATAGCTAAAGAAAATCAACAATACTGGAAATTTTAGCCCCACTAAACTGAAGCAAAATTCTGAAGTTATTTTTACAATCAAACATAAGATAAGAGAAATATCTCAAGTACTCCAGGTAGCACAATGAAGAAAACTATTTTGAAAATGAGATACCACCTTCTTTGGGCTAGCTTCTTCTCTTAAAGGCCAAGAGTCAACATTGACTCTGGTCTTAGATGTCCAAATACTCTAATGCTTTGTGTTTTTCTGACTGTTTGCTTCACAAGAACAATCTAGGTCCTTGTTATCCAAGAGGCAGAACCCTGAGCACCTGAGCAGTTATCTTCCTTTGTAAACTAATCTGAGTGCAAACAAAGCACTTCATTTGAAGGTCAAGAGTTTCTTTTGCCCTTTATTTAAATCAACCACATTCTTGTGAAATGGCACTAAATTATAAGCACCCAATCCATTTAGGGTGAGACTAGTAATTTTCCAGGCTTCAAATTGTCCATTTATGGAAAACACCTTCTGTTAGTCTGTTTGAAAATACTCTCCTTAGAGATTACAACGTTCACACCACCCTTTGACTGCTAGTAGATTTCAGTTGCCTAATGTGCATTTCTGCTTAGCTATCTTGTAGGCAACTCAATATCAACAAGTCCCAAATTGAATTATGATCTGGTAACTCCTTTTCCATTCTTAACATCTGTGAGTGACACCTCTGTACTAGAAATCTGAGATGCAGTCTCTTATTCAAATACAAACTCCTGCATTTCTTACCTAAATGTCTCCTGAATTTGCCTGCCAATCCCCTCCCCAACTCTTTCTCCTCCTGCCATCCCTCCCTCCCCTGCTGGCTCAGGTCTTCATCTTTTTCACACCTTCATGGTACTTGAACTGTGGCCTCCTAATTTTTCTCAGGACTTTACTTCTGTCTTTCTGAATCTTACACTCCCATTGCACCACAACCATCCGTCTGCAATTCCCAATTTTGTCACTTCCTTGTTTAAACCCCTTCAGTGGTATCCTACTATCACCAGCAGTTTTTCTCAAGATGGTGGGGCTCCTTTGCAAGTTTGGGAGGGACAAGAAGGTCTTCATTGTGCTGGACTATCCATTCACACTGCAAGACATTAAGCATCCCTGTATGCAGGCTACTAAATGCTAATAGAAAATCTCGTTGTGATGAGGAGTATTACCGAACTCAGGTTCAGCTGCTTGAGTCTTGAAAGCCAGTACTCGAGAGACAAGTGCTGGTAGGAATGGAAAGGTGCTTTATTCAGAAGGCCAGAAACCTGGGGGGATGGCGGACTTGCGTCCAAAAAACAACTCTGAAAATTCTGCTCATCCACGATTTTTTAAAGGGAGGATCATTTGGGGAGGTGGTCAGAGTCTTCATTATCTTCCACTGTGTGCACACTTCCTTCTGATTGGTTGGTGGTGAGGTAACAGGGTGGTGTTCCAGGAATCTTGTGCTCAGCCTGGAGTTACCATCCTCTGTCTGGGTGGGGGTGGGGGGTCTTAGTTCCTTCAGAAGAACTCAAAGATATTCTGTTATATATATATTCCTTGAGGAGGAACCAGGACCCAATCCCAGGGCTGCACTATTGCTTCTTGACTGTTCCTCCTTAGTGTCTGCATTCTCTCCCTTCTCTGATAAGCAACTGTTTGCATCTGCCCTTTGGGACTCAGGGAAGGTCAGGGAGTCTGAATGAAGCCTATTTCTTACAACGAAGAGATGGGGAACACAGAGAGGATCTGTACCCGGGAGGGCCCCACAGGGCCCTTCTCCATTTCAGGGGGAGCAGAATATATAACCACAAAATACGCCATTTTGGCGTATTGATTAATTGAATTAAATTTACTTAGGAAACAGCCAGTGTAGGAAAGACACTCTGACCCTCTTTTGTCCACCTGAAAGCAGGAAATAAATCTCCCATGTGAAAGGTATTCTCCCTGGATCAGGAGGAAGAAAGTTATCTTTATCACCAGAGATAGGAAATATAGGGCAGAGACGGCTATATAAACAAAACTTGTTAATTCTTTACTAACTTACTACCCCAAACCCAAACCCCTTTTTCTGATCAATTCTTCACAAATGTATTGTTTCTTTATCTAAAAGATAAAAAAGCTGCCTGCTTTGGTCACTTCATTGAGTCTCATATTTTTATGAGCTCCTGTACATACATGTACAATTAAATTTGTTTTTCCTCCTGTTAATCTGTCTTACATCAATTTAATTATCAGGCCAGCCAGAGAACCTAGAAGGGAAGAGTTTTCCTCCCCTACAGTGACAACCAAGAAATGTATACACACATTCTCAGACATGCACCGGTACAGTCCCAGCTGCCAATCACCTCTAAGAGAAAAGTCCATACTTCTTACTATGGTCTGCAAAGCCCTCAGAGACCTGACCCCTACCTAGACTTCCAAACTCCTTACTGCACACTTGGTTCTCTGTTAACAGTAGCTGCTGTGCTCTACCACCTGCGTGACAGCTCTTCTAGTTCCTCACTCAGCTAACTCCTCATTCTTCAAGGCTCACTTCAGGGTCACCTCCTTCCAGAAGGCTTCCTTGAATACCTTCCTTTACCTTGTTTCTGTTTGCTTCTTGCCTCCACCCCCATTCCAGCATGGACCGGACAAGAGCTTCTCCTCTGGGTGCACCCTGCACCCTGGGAATACTCTCCCAACATCCATCCTATCAAGTTACCCGGACCTGTTAATGCTTGACTGCTCCACCAGCGTTTTTGTGGACAGTGTGGAAGAGACAGATGTGCTCCCCAGGTCCCCCTTCAAGGAAGAACTTGCTGTCTGTATGAGCGCCCTAAAGCTGCTGAAACAAATTCCCAGGAACTGTTTGGCTTAAAACAATAGAAATGTATTCTCTCACAGTTCTGCAGGCCAGAAGTCCGAAATCAAGGGTCTCCCTCTGAAGGCTCTAGGGGGAATCCATCCATGCCTCTTCCAGCTGCTGGTGGCTCCAGGCTTTTGTCTGCATAACTCAAATCTATGCTTCTGTCTTCACATGGCCTTCTCATCTCTGGCTTGTCTGTTCTTCTGTGCCTTATGTGGACACTTGTCATTGGATTTAGGGTCTACCTGCATAATCTAGAATGATTTCATATCATGATCCTTAACGTAATTACATCTGCAAAGGCCCTTTTTTCCGAAAAAGGTCATAACCATGGGTTTAGGAGGTGGACATCCTTTCTTTGGGGGGCCATTATTCAACCCATTGTACTGTCCAGCTGTGAGGAGTGTGCTCAGCAAATAGTCTCCAGCCGTCAGCTCCTCCAGGGGCTGAAGGGTCAGCTTGTAGGAGAGCCATGTTAGACCAGGTTACCTGATGGATGAAAGTTAGGATGGGTCACTGGAGTTAGGCCACCTTGTCACATGGCAATGATTGGAAAATACCCACAGCGAAATTCTTTCCCCTGTCCTTTCATTTCCTTATACCCCCCATGACCCACTTTCCCTGGGTTTCTGTCAACACGAGTATTTATTGAGAATCTTTTTGTTGTTGTTGTTGGGGGTAGGAGTTTATGAATTAATTTATTTTTTATGTTTGCTGTGTTGGGTCTTTGTTTCTGTGTGAGGGCTTTCTCTAGTTGTGGCAAGCGGGGGCCACTCTTCATCGCGGTGCACAGGCCTCTCTTGTTGCAGAGCACAGGCTCCAGAAGCACAGGCTCAGTAGTTGTGGCTCACGGGCCTAGTTGCTCCGCGGCATGTGGGATCTTCCCAGACCAGGGCTCGAACCCGTGTCCCCTGCATTAGTAGGCAGATTCTCAACCACTGTGCCACCAGGGAAGCCCTATTGAGAATCTTTTAAACCCGTCAGGGAGTGAGATGTTGAGGCTGCGACAGAAGAAGCCTAATAGATAGATTCCCTTGTCCTCCTGGAGCCAGCCTGCCTGGTCGGGAAGATGGGAAGCAGTGAGAACACAGGCGGGCTGATGACTAAGCACCATGGTGAACTGTACGGAAAAGTGGTGGCTTCAGAAAGGGAGCCGGGTCAGGCTCTGTCCGCCTCAATTTCCTGAGCTGCAAAGTGGGGCTGCACTCTGAAGTCCAAGTCCTTTCAACCCTCTGTCTGCTTCGGTGAGTCTCCTTATGTGGGGTGAAATAATTAAGGGATTTTTTATGAAAGCCTTGGGACTTAAGTTGGGCTCCGAAGGATAGACGGGGTCAAATGGGAGAAAGAGAAGGGGAGACCGTCCAGCCTGAACAGGAGGCAGGAGGGCCCCGGGCATGTAGAGGGAGAGGGGTAGGATTTGCCTATTCTTAAGGAAGGAGAAATGGCTTGGGAATAATGAAGAGGGTCACGGATGAGGCATGAAGCAGCAGGAGATAAGGATGGATAAAACAGGGCAAAGGTGTGAGGCCTCCAGACCTGTCTGCTGACAGTGTGGAGTCATAGAGTCTTTGGAGGAGTTTCAGAAAAGGGAAGAGTTGAGATTATAAAAGTGGTATTGGGACTTCCCTGGCGGTCCAGTGGTTAAGACTCCACGCTCCCACTGCAGGGGTTGCAGGTTCGATCCCTGGTCGGGGAACTAGGATCCCGTGTGCTGTGTTGGCGCGTCCAAAAAAAAAAAAAAGTGGCATTTGTTTTGAAGAAAAGTGTTTGAGACACAGTATGGGTATGAAAAGGTGAGAGACCAGAAACTGGAAGGCAGCTCAAGATGCTTTTGCAGTTGCCCAAGGTGGGGGACACGATGGACTTGGAATTCAGGCAGCAGTATTATGAGAAACGCATCTAAGTTGTTGCTTTATCAATTGGTGTGAACTTTAAAGAGAGAGAAATCTTAACTCCAAAGTTAAGATTCTGGGAAACACCCAGAAATAAGAACACCTGGAAGTCGTCGAGATTAACAAGACTGCGAGCTTGCTCTGGGACCCGTTGAGTTGTGGTAACATCAGGACATTCAAATAGAAATGTCTGGCTGTTTGTTAGAGACGCCTCATTGCTGCCCTGTCACTGTGGCAGAATTGTCCTGTCACGTTCCATCCTAATGGGCTGTCTCTCCATTGCTCCTGGGAAGATAGCCTCCTGTTAGCTCGACAAAGACATTCTCTGCCTTATCTTGAATGTGACTTTTCCCTTAATTTATAATATCTTCTCTTAAAGCTTTTGGTGTGTTAGCATCTGTTTTCCACTCTCTAGTGGTCCAAAAAGAGGTGTGAGAGGTCATCAGGACATCATCCATTTATTTATTTTTCAATAAATATTTATTGAGTACCTACTTTGTGCCAGGACCTGTGCTAGGCACTGGGCGTCTAAGAGTGAGTAAAACACCCCTGGTTCCCTTCTTGGTGGGAAAGATGCAGAACAAGGGTGAAGAGTGCAAGAAAGGAAAGTGCAGGATTCTTAGAACATAGAACAGGGAGGCCTGAAGATCCCTGAGGGGTTGCAGAGGGCTTTAAAAGAAGCAGCATTTAAGTGAAGCCCTGAAGGATGCTGGGGAGTGACTCAGAGCAGCACTGCAGGGTTGCCCAGCTCCAAGGGCACCTTGCACGGTGTGCTCCGTGTGAATGGAGATGCACAGGGACATGGCCCAGAGTGAGGGTCAGGGCATATGGTCGGGGGGTGGGGGGGTGGAGCAGGGGGCGGGGAGGGACCCCTGATCTGGTCAGCGTTTAGATACTGACTCATCCTAAAGAAACTCATGAGGCATTAATAAACATAAACCAGCAGAGCTGTTTGCTGATTTTCATGAGAAATTAGAGTATACATTTGTCACGCAGACCAGAGATTGACAGCTTTGAGGTGCTGACTCACGCTAACTAAATTCCCAAAGCATTAATATATGTAAGCCCGCACACCGGTTTGTTCCTTTTCTATGAGAAGCAGAGTGAATCTGTCAAGATTGACAGTTCGTCCTCTCCCCGCGTGGAGGCTCCCTGGGAAGCCCAATTACCCCAGGGTTTCATGGCGAGCCTGGAATCAAAGGAAAGAGTAGTTAGTTACACGACCTGAGGACGTCAGGACCTTGGGCTCTGTGTCTGATGTGTCCATCTTTTGTCGGGGACAGGCTCAGTGGCTTTGTCAGGGGAAAGAGAAGAGGTGAGCGCTTGGTCCATCCTGACCTCTTTGGCCTCTCTGCTCCAAAGCTTGTTAACCTTCCCAAGTCTCAGTCTCCCTTTAAATGGGTGAATGCTGGGGCTTCCCTGGTGGCGCAGTGGTTGAGAGTCCGCCTGCCGATGCAGGGGACGCGGGTTCGTGCCCCGGTCCGGGAAGATCCCACATGCTGCGAAGCAGCTGGGCCCGTGAGCCATGGCCGCTGAGCCTGTGCTTCCAGAGCCTGTGCTCCACAATGGGAGAGGCCACAACAGTGAGAGGGCTGCGTACAGGAAAAAAAAAAAAAGGTGTGAATGCTAACTGTAGCTTGGGCTTGACCCACTTACTGCAGCCCTTTATACAATCAACCGTGCTGTTGATGTTAGTCATTCACTCCAGGAGCACTCCCAGTGTTCAGGTCCTCAGTGTCACTTTTCTGCTGTTCTTAGTCCATGAGTACAAGCTAATTTGGTACCTTGGGTCACTGTAGTATTAGCTACATGAACGGTTTTAGGGCAAGCTGAATCAAATCAACCTTTAACCAGGTAAAAAGCAAGATTGGCCTTGGGAGATAATTTCAGCCAAGATTAGAACACACACCTCCTGACTTCTGCTCTACCCTCTCCCTGGTGCCTGGTGCAGGCCTAGCTAAACACTGCCCTGCCCCTGGGGCAGCCTGGGCCTGGCCTACACTGGCTTTTTCTCAGTCTGGATCCTTTGTGTGAAAGGCAGAATAATGGCCCCCCAAGATGCCCACATCCCAATCTCTGGAACCTGTGAATATATACCGAGGGACTGACATGGTTAAGAATCTTGAGATGGGGAGATTGCTGTGGATCATCTGAACCCAATATAGTCACAAGGGTTCTTACAAGAAAAACAGGGAAGCAGGCAAGTGAGAGAAAGAGCTGCAATGACAGAAGTAAGAGGTCAGAGAAAGAGAGAGATTGGAAGATGCTACTCTGTTGGCTTAGAAGGGATGAAGTAGACACAAGCCAAGGCACGTGGCAGCCCCTAGAAGCCGGAGAAGGCCAGGCAATGGATTGCACCCTAGAGCATGTAGAAGAGACACAGCCCTACTGACATCTTGATTTTAGGATTTCTGAAATATAGAACTCTTAGATAATAAGTCTGTGTGCTATTACACCACTAGGTTTGTAGTAATTTGTCATAGCCGCGATGAGAAACTGAAACACTCAGCTTCTCCAGGACCTTCCTGATCCCATCCGCCCTCCTGTCTAGAGCCCCATCACTCCGGAGAGCCTACTGGTGGGAGACAAGTCACCCAGTGCTGGTGCAGGGCAAGGGTTACGCTTCTCAAAAATAGTGCTGCGTTCAAAGCTCCAGCTCTTTGCTGCCCACGCATAAGTGTTGATTCCATGCCCTGGGCCCAAAATACAGTTGCACTGTCACTGTCTGTGTTGTGACACAGCCCTCCTAGGGCACTGATGAAGATGATGCCTTCCTTTGAAGCTAGTTGTTTAGATCAGCTCTACGGGAGCCCCAAGCAAGATGAGAAACAGGTCCAAGATTCTCATCATGATGCAAGTTTCGTATCAAAAATGCACAGTCAACCAACTGGAACAGGAAATAATTAATCAGGACATTACAGAGCAGTTAAGTATAATTAATTCATACAAAAGAATGTGAGTGTGCAGTTTTAGCTGCCAGAGTGATTTTATTTCCCTGCAAATTTAGTTCAAGATAAACAAACATCAGAGTAATCTTTTCAGGTTTTTCATGACTCATGGGTTATTTCCTCCTTTCAGTTACCAAAAATATTATTAAACCCATACACCAACACCTCTAAGTTGATCATATTCTGAAAAAACAACTCCATGCTCCTGGTAAATGGGAAATTAATGCTGACATAGAAATCACTTTCCACACGTGTGTGTGTGCATGTGCGTGCGCTCACGTTTGTGTGTTAGGAGGTGGTGCTGAATAAAATCTGGAGGGAAATTTGATTTCTGCCCAACTATCTTAACATCTAAGCAGAAATGCATAAAACATTTATGTTGTGAAAACACTATCTAAGAAAGTGACTTAATCTCAAGGGTAAGTTATTGATACTGTGTGCATTTTCCTTTCCTCTTATCCTTTTTTTTCCCCTTAGCACTAGGAGCTCTTATAAGGAAAGAGGTGAAAAATGTAAGGCAATATGTGTTGGCTGCAGCAACAGCATTACTGTTCTTCACCCCAGTTCTTTTATCATAGCTGGGACATTCAAAAAGCCAAAGAGACAAGGCCTATAAGCAGGGCTTTATGTAGAGGTAGAAGAATTCATCATGCAGAAAGGTGGGAGGGAATATTTTCTCCCTTTTTGGCTTCAGAGAGCACAGTGAGCCCTGTTGAGCTAGAAAAATAGAGGTGGGTTCATGTGATGGATGATTACTGTTCGGAAGTACAGATCCATCACAGCAACAATTAGAGAGGCGGGGCTTCCAGGCGGCTCTCGGGGCTGCTGGACTTTGCTCTTCCTGATAGATTTACTCCCCAGATTAACCTGATCACAAATTACAGCCAAAGGGCTGTCTGGTCACCTAAGGTGGAACAAGTAATGTCCTATTATGTGAAAATATAAACAGGCTCCGATTTCTGATCTCATTCACAGTGTAATGATACTCCTATCTCTGAAGAGTCTTAATTCATTCATTTGGAATCTGTCCACCTTCCAAGAACTTTACTCTGATGTCTTTAATCTCTACCTTTACTGTAGAGAATTTTTTTTTTTTAATTTTATTTATTTATTTTTGGCTGCGTTGAGTCTTCGTTGCTGTGCGTGGGCTTTCTCTAGTTGTGGTGAGTGGGGCTGCTCTTTGTTGTGGTGTGTGGGCTTCTCATTGCGGTGGCTTCTCTTGTTGTGGAGCACAGGCTCTAGGTGCGTGGGCTTCAGTAGTTGTGTCATGCGGGCTCAGTAGTTGCGGCTCATGGGCTTAGTTGCTCCGTGGCATGTGGGATCTTCTGGACCAGGGCTTGAACCTGTGTCCCCTTCATTGGCAGGCGGATTCTTAACCACTGCACCACCAGGGAAGTCCCAGGGATGGTTTTGTTTTTTTTTTTTTTTTGCGGTACGCGGGCCTCTCACTGTTGTGGCCTCTCCCGTTGCAGAGCACAGGCTCCGGACGCGCAGGCTCAGCGGCCATGGCTCACGGGCCCAGCTGCTCCGCAGCATGTGGGATCTTCCCGGACCGGGGCATGAACCCGTGTCCCCTGCATCGGCAGGCGGACTTTCAACCACTGCGCCACCAGGGAAGCCCCCAGGGATGGTTTTTAAGATGAAAGTTATGACCCATCAACGGGTTTTGAAATAAATTTAGTGGGTTATATAACCAGCATTTTTAAAAATAAAAGAATAGAATAGAAAAGAAAATATCAGAATACATCACACAAAGTAAGGATGCCAGTGGGTGAAAGTTTAGTTTGAATGATTATGTGTGTGTGTATCTATATATCTATATTACAGCATATACTTTCACCTCCCCATCTGCATGTTTGTGTGTACTTGGTTATGAAAATTTATTAGACCGTGACCAAAAATGTTTGAAAGTGCTTGCTGGATGTGTTGGGCGTTCGAATGCCTGTTTTACCCACAAACATATGCAGGGTAAAGCATAATGAAGCTAGTCTATACTGGAGAAGAGAAGTGGACAGAGTCAAAAAGAACTGATCACACAGAGGCACGCTGATAGTGGCTACTCTGGTCCCTGCAGCTGCTTTGGACCCTGTCAAGGTCTCCAGAAGTTCTGCTTGTCCACCAGGCTGTTTCCCAGAGTGCTTGTGAGATCTCCGTTTCCCGTATTGCTCTGTGTGTACACAGAGTGAGTTTTTCACACGGCAAATGGGACATAATATGATTGATTAACTAGGGGACACGTGCAGACTCTTATGACCAATATAGAAGTAGCTTGCTTGGGCAGAGGGAAAGACTTGCTGCTTGAGGTCACAACCATTTGTGCTGCTCAAAGTAATGGAAACGCGTAAGAAATTCTGCACCTGTGAGGACCTAACACGTGATCTTTGAGCAAGAGCTAGAGGGAATCTCATGCTGCATTTTTATGTGTACATTTAAGTATTCCAGAAGTACACATAAATCTATAGTAATGATTATTTTACAGCAGTTCCTACAGTCCCCATTTCATCTCTCTTTTTAAAATGAAAACACAAGTGAAAACACAAGGCTTCCCTGGTGGCGCAGTGGTTGAGAGTCCATCTGCCGATGCAGGGGACACGGGTTCATGCCCTGGTCCGGGAGGATCCTACATGCCGCGGAGCAGCTATGCTCGTGAGCCATGGCTGCTGAGGCTGTGCGTCCAGAGCCTGTGCTCCGCAACGGGAGAGGCCACAACAGTGAGAGGCCCGCGTACCACAAAAAAATAAAAAAGAACCAAAAAAGTGTGTATGATGCTGTTTTTGTTAAGGTGAGGTTGCCCGGGTGTGCAACTCTCATATTCCCATAGATGGCTGTCCTGGACCCTCCTGTTATTTGGGCCAAGCCAAGGGAATTGGAATCTATCTGCCTAGTAACCAACAGGACCCATGACTGATCAGTAGCATATCCAATGTCTCAGATTCTTGATGGTTTAATGTATATTTTGGGGGGTAGTTTTAGTAAATGGGACAGTCATTTCAAAAGTGCTGGTTATGGCCTAAGCAATCATCATTATAGCTCATGGCATCCAAAGACAGAGACACCCAGACATGATGAACTTCTTGATGGAAGTGCCACAAACCCCAAACTAAGTCTCCACAAACCCCAAACTAAGTCTGCACAAACCTCCAACTCTGAGTACCACTTTATAGGAAATAGTGGAGAAAAGGAAGCATATTAAACATCACGGGGATGCCATCCACAGAGCCAAAGTGCGGGGAACTCAACCAGACAAAAGACCTGGGTGCTTCATCAACACAACCAACAGAAAACAAAGTATGTACCTTGTTTGGATCCTAAGGCAAATAAACTACCACAAAAGAAAAAGGGAGAGAGACACTATTTATAGGATAATCAGGGAAAAGTAGACACTAAATGGATATTAGATGATATTCAGGAATTTTTAGTACTGATTTTAAGGAAGTGTGTTGATGCTGTCATCGTTGTTTTTCAAAAGGATAGTCTTGGTCGCTTACAAATATATACAGACACGTTTACTGATGAAATGCCCTGGCATCTGAGATTTGCTTCAAAATGATCTGGGGCGGGGAGGGAGTGGAGGAGGAAACAAGATCGACCTGAGTTGAAAATACTGACACTGGGTCATGAGAGTTCACTACAATATACTCTATACGTTGGTATATGTCTGGAATTTTTTCTAAAAAAAAAAAAAAAAAAAAAAAAAATCAGTGCCTATTTTATTGAGGTATTTGTCCTTTTAACAAACATATTGAAATCATACTGCTCACTATGTATTGGGGATATAGAAACAAATTAATGTTCTCCAGGCTAGACTTCTTATCATCACTTCACATTTCCTGTTTCTAAGATGACATTGGTTTTAAGACACACAGTTGTTTTCGTTGCACCTTTTGATGTCTCCTGACTTAAGGTCAAAGCCTACTTGGGGTGGGGGAGGAGAAATGACAGCCACATTAAATTACACATGGATTTTGAGATGCCCTGATTTCAGACTATCCAAATGACATATCTTAGAATCAAGGAAGGATGGGAATGCTTATTTTCTTTTGGTTCTATAGTCAATATTTGGTGGTACAACCTGAAGGTTTCCTAGGAGAAAATATTATTGTGTTCGGTGTAAATGTGGTTCTGGTCCTTTATATACTTTTTTTTCCCCAGTGTGTCAGAATCCAGCCAGCAAGTTGAAATAGGTTAATCTGGTCTTATCAGACATGTCTCAGTCATCTGGAAGAAGATATTGACACAAGAAGTAACTATGGGTATACTCTTTAGAAACGTGTGTTTGCAGCTGGTTTAAAACACTTCCAAGGATTCAAGGTGAATTCAGCAGTCTGAGACCAAAAATGTTTCTGCAGCACCGCCTTCCCGGGCACAGCTGCAGAGAACAGAACCAGGGCTTTGAGCCAGAAGGAACTGGGTTGAATCCTGGCTGTGTCAGTTACCAACTGAGTGACCTTGGATGTGTTTCTTACCCTCTCTGAGCCTCACATGCCTCAGGAATAAAATACGTCTGAAGAAACTACTGTTGAGTGTCCTGAGATTTCCACAGAATAACAACATACAGAAAAGCACCTACTGCAGTATTAGAACATAGAAACTCAAGTTCTTACCATTGTCCTGGAGCCCAGGTCAGGCTCCTACGTACTCTGGATGGAAGATTTTAGCCCAACCTTCTGACCGGTATCCACAGTTAACTGGTCATTCTGCAAAGCGATCATTTGGTGGATTCACTGCCAAAGAATTGAATTTGGGGGATATTTTAGTCAGCTTGGGCTGCCATAACAAAATACCACACACTGGGTGGCTTAAATAACAAACATCTATTTCTCACAGTTCTGGATACCCTGGGAAGTCCAAGATCAGGGTGCCACCGGATTCCCCAGATTTGATGTCTAGTCAGAGCCCGCTTCCTTGCTTCCTGGTTTGCCGAGGCCCTCACCTTCCTCTTTATTTATTTATTTATTTATTTATTTATTTATTTATGTTTTTTGCGGTACGTGGACCTCTCACTGTTGTGGCCTCTCCCGTTGCGGAGCACAGGCTCCTGACGCACAGGCTCAGCGGCCATGGCTCACGGGCCCAGCCGCTCCGCGGCATGTGGGATCTTCCCAGACCTGGGGCACGAACCCACGTCCCCTGCATCGGCAGGCGGACTCTCAACCACTGCGCCACCAGGGAAGCCCCACACCTTCCTCTTTTTATGAGGGCATTAATCCCATCATGAGGGTCCCACCCTCATTACCTAATCTAACCCTAGTCACCTCCCAAAGGCCCACCTCCAAATGCCGTTACAGTGGGATCAAGGCTTCAACATACAAATTTTGGGGAGACATGTTCAGGCCAGAGGCGGTGAATCGGCTGCTTCCACACTGACTTGGAACTTCAGACACAGAAGCTTCAGAACTTTCTCCAGATCTGATCCATGGTCAGCAAGCAAGCTCCTCTGGCTCGTGTGGCCTTATCCAGGGTTGCTGGAGAAACTGTGTACTGACCTAGCACAGAGTAGGCGCTCACCAGACGGGGATTGAGTGGGTGACTGTAACTGAAGTGAGGCCACCCGGGAATCCACAGCCAGGGCTGTAAGTTTGCCCTGTCAACACCAATGCTGCCGGGTTCCTCTTTTGCTAGGGTGTTTATATACCCTCCATGCGTCAGTACTGATCTTGCTTCTGGTCTCAGTTCCATTTCAGAGCTGGGAAGAGCGTTTACCCCCTTCCCAATGCTCTCCTGGCTGGGATCCAGGCAGCACTGAGCAGCCCTATGTAGAAAACTGAGAGAGCTTGTGGCCCGTCCTTGTCCATGCCTGCAGAAGGCTCCAGCACCTGGCTCTTTGCCGTCAGCCTCAGGTGGCAGTGGCTGGCAGGGACCATCCCACGGGCAGCAGGTCCACAGCGTGCAGACACCAGCTGGCTCCTCTCCCGGCACCGCCCCATCTGCTAGATGAGGGTGACACCAGGAGAGGCTGGGAGGAGCTGGCCGGCTCACAACCTTACAATATGTGTGCGCCCATGTTGAATTTGACCTGGGAGAACAAGGAAGGGTTGTGTTGGAAGGGCACCTCGCTGTCCCCAGGGGAAGAGCAAGGAAAGGTTCCCTTCCCAACCCCCTTTCTAGACCAGCTGACACTGAGATTCTGTCCTTGGGGTATGTAACTTACCTACCTGAACCTGAATTTCCTCATCTGGGTCAAAGACAGAGAAAATCCTAATAGAAAGTCATGTTGTCAATACCAAGCAAACGAAATAAAAGTTAATTTCCCAAATTCCTACCTGCCCAAAGCCTGATGGATGAGATCTGTTGTTTGCTGCAGATGACGAAGCAAGGGCTAAAGATAACAGGACTCCTGCCAAGGTTAGGTGCCAAGCCCACCCCACCTTGACCTTGCATACCTCTGGAGGCGGAAGGGCTGGACAAAAGTTGCAGACTATCTGCAGATTTCTATCCTCCAAGTTTTCCAGGGAGAGGACAGGAAATCAAATGGCTTTGAGAGTCAGGCAGGTATCGTAAATGGATGGAGCATGCTGGAGTTTGCATAGTAAACATTAACCACATCCCTCATTTCCACAATGATGCTTTCTCTACTTGCTGGTAAAACAAGTGGTCCTCCGGGTATGTGTTTTGTTTTCTCATTTTTCGTGGATTCATGATCACAGAAAAATTATTTCACAACTCCAAGCAAAATACTAAACTACAGGCTCAAGTTGCACCTGCGGAAGGAGCTGTGGAAACTCAGGAAACTGCAACACCAGCCCCTCACTGGGGGGTGGGCATGGGGACCAGTATGGCCAGATCTTCTACTGTGTTTATTAACAACTGCTGGAAATCCAGATTTTTTAAAAATGTAGAACCTCCTGTTTTTGCTCTTTTGCTTTTTCTCCTTTTCTTTTAATAGGCAAATGTTGTTTAAAACTTTGTGTACACCAAATAAAACCTACCTGCCTGTGGCCCATTTGTATCCCACCTTCTGCCTAGTACTTGAATCTTGAAGTGTTCTTGATAAATTATTCCAAATTTAACATTCCACATGTCCTTCCTCATGAAGCTGGGAGGTTGGGAGCCTTTGGAATCCTCAGTGACCAGGGGAGCTATGTCTTTGACCTTGACTTGGGCCTTGTGTCCTTAGGGGATGCCAGGAGGCTGGTGCAGGCTGGACAGAGGTGCAATCTCCTTTACCCAGCAGAATTTCTTTCCTGGGGTCTTTCTATCATCCCGAGGTGCTGGCCCCTTCTGTGGGCCACCTCCTGACCTCTCCTGGGGTGATATTAAAGAAGAAACACTGTCCAGCTGTCCTCACTGACTTTCTTGGAGAGATGACAGACCAGTAGCACTAGGGTGAGCCCTTCGGGCATCAAGATCAAGCCCCTCACTTTACACATAAAGAAGCAGAGATGCAGAAATCTCCCGCCACCTCCCTGGGGCCCACATCTCATGGATGACAGCCAAGGGATGAGATCCTAGGCCTCCTTTCTCACTGCCCAGCATTGTTTACTGTCGCACACTGCCCCTGCCCGCACTGGGTACACTCACCCCTCCAGACCTTCTCTGAAGGTTATTGGGCATTGGCACTGCATAAATGGTGAACTTCAGAGCTGAGGCTGGGAAAAGTGGGGAAGGCCAGAGGGAAACTGAAGAGGGGGAAAATTTGGAATACTCTCTGCTGAAAGTGAGCAGAATTCACCTGAGATCCATCCAAAAAAGGATTCTTGCTTATTTTGTCGCCAGGGTCTGTGGGCACCCATGCCCGTGGAGCCTGTTAGGTCCTGCCAGGCAAATTCAACATGTAGGCAGCCCTGGCAGAGGTGTTTCACCCACTGGTCTCACTAGTTCACAGAGCTGCTCCCCCAGGCCCAAAAGAGAGGCGAGCTCGGGCTCTGTGGAGACTCAGGTTCCACATCCCAAGGCCTCTCGCTCCATCCCCCGGCTCAGAGGGCTCCACTTGCTTGAGATTCAAATCCACACACTTCTCACTCGGCCGAAGGATTTGCTTCCCCTGATGGAATGTATCCTGGGAGGGAATGAGTGACTTGAAGATTGCTGGTCCTGTGATTTCTAATCTGTGATCTGCTATTTCATCCTAAATGACGCATTCTTTTAAAAAAATCAAGAGCTTCAACTTTCTTTCCAACAACAACCTATTAAAAAAATTGTTAAGAAATGGGGAAATGTGTGAATTTAGTTTTTTTTCCTTTCCCTGCTTGTGATGGGGGTGGGGGAAGTAACATTATTAAACTCCTAGTTATATGACACTAGACACTTACGTACCTCATCTCATGTAGTTCTCAAAATATTTCTTGAAGGTGTGATATCTATTTTAAAAACTTTTTTTCCTATGTTACAAATGAGGGGATCAAGGGTCAGAGAAAGAGAGAAACTTACTGAATATATACCCCACCTTGGAGGGACTGTCTGTCTAATCCCGGCTGCTTTCTTAGGCTTTTGCCCAGTGCCTGGCACGGAACAAGTGCTCGATAAATAGTTGCCGATAATGTTATTTCCCAGGATGGAAGCCAGTGAGTGATGACATTCATGAAAGATGAAAAAAGACCTTGTGAGATGAAGAAGAAAAGGAAGAGATTTGCATAATAAATAGTGAAATAAGAAATGACTTTGATTTATACCATAGCATCTTTCTTACAAGGATTTGGAGGTATTTGACAGTCATCTCACTTGCCTTTTCACCAGTCCTGGCAATATTCCTGTCAAGTGAGGGGACATGAAGCACTGAATGATTTAGAAAGGGTCACACACGCAGCCCAAGGGCCAGACTTGGTTATGTGCTCCTCTGCGCGCACGCCGACCGGCCCCACTGGAATCGTCAGGGCACTCCCTCTTCAGGCACCTCTGGGGAAAGGACCTTCTGCTCCTACCCCATCCCCATCGCCTAGGAGCAGACAGTCACTAAACTCAGCAAAGAGGAATAACTCAAATTCACCTTGGGTTCTTAGCAGGTGGAGAGAAAACAACTTAGAAGAATATGGAGAAGTGTTTAGACAACGCAGATGGGGACAACCTCCCAAATCTGTCTTCTTCCCCAAATCTGATCTTTAACGCTTACTGCGATACCTAGAACATTCCAGGAAATTGAGTTGAATTGAAGCAAAACCTCAAGTAAATACTTTGCTGACCATTTCTGTGTTGCTTTTGTTACTAGAAAAAAGAACATACCAATAATTTTAGCTATAGTACAGGCTTTGCTTATATTAGTCTGATATGGTACCTTTTCATCAGAATCACAGAACAAAGGTTATAGAGGAAGTAGCTTTACAGTCACAATACTTAGGAGATTTCTGTACCCAAACTGGAAATCTAGAGAGACCTGTAAACTGGAAGCTGAGGGGAGTTCACATGAGACTCCTAAGCACACGCTTGTTACTACCTGTCTCAAAAGCTTGTCTGAGACATAGAAGTCTTAATTAAATGCAGATGAAAAGGTATCCTGAGTTGATTTTCTCATTTAACATTAGGCTTTCTTGATTTAAGCAGCTCAGTAAGAAATGAGACATAACTGAGTCTTGCTTTTAATTGAACATATAGATATATTTATTTATTTACTAGTTCCACTAAGATATTGCTTAATTTTCATTAATACTCTTGATTTTTTTTTCTTTCCATAGAGCAATACTCTTGTTAATCTTGCTTGGATGCAGTTAATTGTTCTGTGTTTATCTTCCTGGTTTCACCATTAATGCCAGTGTAGAACCAATTATTTTTATATTTTTCACTGCTCAGAACATCCTTCCTACTGAACACTCATCAATAATGCCATGACTCACAGTATAGTGTAATTTTGGGTGGAAGGAATTGAGGAATTGGTTTGGAAGAAGACATGAGAGGAAGGTGTCTATAAAAGGCTCTTTACTGGGAAGAATGGAATGGAAATGTTCCTAATGAAGGACACAAGTGCCCCCTTTTTGATATAATTATGGTTCTGTGATTGGCTTTCTGCATTACTTTTTGTTCCCTTAGAGACAGATGACAGACTAAGAAAAGACTCCTGCATAGTTATTGCATCTCTAAACCCCCAACAGACATAAACGGCAAAATACCTTAATGGACTGTGACATATTGATTCACTACACACCTCTGGCCAAGTTAAGAGTCAGGAGTTGAAACATGACATATGAGGATAGTTCAGATTTCCTCTCTGTGGAAAGTATATAATAGTCTAAGCATCCAAGGCTTAATAGAAAACTAATCCTTCAAGTGAATCGGGGGCCTTTAATCAAGCACTCTCTGAAGCAAGTTCTGCACTCCACTCAAAGGACTTCAGCCAAGCAGCCCCACTTGGCTTTTGATTTCCCTTTGAACTGGGCATCATCCGTGGCCATATGAGTAGGTGGAGAAGGAATAAATAGAAGCCACTTCCAATTCACAGCATGTCTCCAGCTGCCTGTTTTGCTTTCTATAGACACCCAGGAGCACTGGTGGAGCAGAGACTCTAATCATTTTAGAGAAGAGGGTGAGCTGATTACATATAACCTAAGCCTTATCAAAACTCCTGACTGAAATACTTGCATTGGTGAAAGAATATTTACCAGGACTCAGTATTTTCAACATCCACTTTCACTCCTGTGTACTTGGATTTAGTCTCTGCTAGTTATTAGCCTAAAGGCAGCTCTACATTCTCCATCAAATTCTATCTACAGTGATTAGAGGGCCTGCTCTTAACACATTTTTTAGAGTCTTGAGTCTCAGCCCCTGACATGAAGGAATAAATGGGTGACTTGAGTATTGCTGGCAGGAGAAGTGGGCTCCAAAGACCCTCCATGTGCTATGAGGACAAGCTCCTGTCTTCCCTTCCACGAAAGGGCAAATCCACTCATCCGATGCCTTTCTCTAATGTCACCTCCTGCCCTCTTGTTTCACTGAGGGAACCAGAAGGTGTCCTAACAGAACACTGTGCTTGGAGGAATCAGGTCTGCAGTGTAGCAGCAATTGTCATATGAGTTTATACACCAATTCAGTTTATGTTTGATTTGCTTCTTTGGTAATAACCCAACATAGGTATATCCAAATTCCAGTATATGTTATGTTCATCTCTAGACTATCATGCTAAGTTTTTTCCTTCTGGGCAAAAGTTTAATAAGAAGAGGAAAAAGAGAAATAGTTGACAGTTCCTGAGTGCTTACCTTGGGCCAGGTACTGTGCTAAATACTTCACATGCATTATCTTTCTTCATCTTCATTTGTAAAACAAAGACACAGAGGCCCAGAGAAGTTACGTTACTTGCACAGGGTCACACAGCTGGTGAAGCGCAGGGCGTGGGTGCTCTGACTCTGTGCATGTTGCCGCTCCTCTAAGTTCCTGCACGGGGAGCTGGCTCCAAGGGTTACCAGGTGCTCAGAAGAGATGAAATCTAGAAGCATAGGCAGCATCTCTACTCCATAGAAAAAGGAACTATTGTCAGAAAACACTGAAACCTCTGTGGCCTTCTTCCCAGGGTAAGAACAAATTTGCTGAACTATCCTTTAAGGCACTAATGACTAGGCTGCTGAACACCACCAGCTATTATTATTTTCCAGGCTGACACTTGGCCGGTTCTTTCTCTTCTTTACTTTCAGGCTAATAATTAGATCTAAATCCCTGACAGGACTCTAACCGTCACCCCAGGGGGTTCTAGATTTCTTTACTATTGCTTGCAAAGATTTCATTTAAAAAAAAGCCCTTTGAAACTATAAGTTACACTCAGCCACAGCTTTAAAAAAAATCTATTATCTATTTGAGTCTTTTGAAGAATACATGATGCTGTCTCTCTCCTCATCTTGAGAGATCAAACCTTATTTTTATCTCCAATTTGAAGACTAAAGATCCCCAGGAGGACCAGAGAAGGTAGCCTCGTAAAATGTTTCCATCCGCACCTGTGTCATTGCCAGGTTCACTTGGACAGCATCTAGGTTCTTAGAATGTTATTGACTTGGGTATTTTTGTTTTTGTTTTTAATATAAATTTGTTCTCTACATATAGTGAAAATTATGGTGGTGGCTTTGCTTCTCGGGGAAAAATATAAAACTGGGCTTTATATGAATAAATTAATCTCTTGGCCTCTGTGTGAGGTCGCTTTGAGCAAGACGTTTAGAGGCAAGGTGTTGCTGTCTACCCACCGGTTGCCCTGCTTTCCTCCACTCCCACGCCTATTTGTGACAGGCGCTCAAGTGGTTGTGATCGTGGAAAGCAGCTTTTCTCTGTGTAAGCATACCTGACCCAAATGGGGCACTTTAAATCCTTTGAGGAGCTAGAGGAGTCACATAAGTAAGTGACTGGCTCAGGTGGGGATCGCTGGTCTCATTAACGTCTGTTAAAGAAATTGAGTGGCCTCTTAGGGGACCCAGTCGCTCAGGAAAAATCTGTTCTGAGACCTTCCTATCACTTTATATTATGACTCTTTGGAGAATCCCAGTTCGTTTGAGGAGGGAGGCAAAGAGCTGACTGGTCTCTACTAAGCCTAGTCTATTCACATAGTAAAGAAGATGATTCTAGCCAGAAGGCCCCAAAATGATATTTGGTAACTATTCCAGCCAAACATTTTAGCCAAATATTTTCCGGGAGACTGTATCGAATACTTTTTCAGAGATATAAAATTAATACAAGAGCACTGAATTTTACTAAACTTGAGCTTTTGAAAACATTGAAAAATTGTTTTGTATAATTTCGAGCACAATTATTTTAAGGCAATTACTAAATGCCCCACCATCCGTCTTAAAGCTTAAAGCATAAAGAAAGATTCATAATTTTCTAACAACCTTCTTTGAATGGGAGTGAGAACTGATACTTGTTGATGCTTTCAAATATATTCCTGCATAGGACCCAGGGAAATATTTCTCTTCCACTTAGTAATAGTTGTTACATGAATCACTCCCTGTTTATAGCTAGGCATATAGCTAAAGATATGAGGAGACATGGGTCCTGTTGAATTCAGGCTAAAGTTTTATAAATCCAACATATACGCCTACCAATTCAACTCTGAAAATTGAACAACTGGTAACATTGCAATAAAGAAAGGTTTCTTGGGGTAACCAAATATATGCATCCTCTGACTTACAAGGAGACTTACAAACATTACATTAAAGAAAGGTCTGGTTGAGCTGGGGGTGGAAACTCCCCAGAAGGCGAGCAGCATCCCTAGAATAAGCTACCTGGGAGGTGCAGTTGGAGGTGTTCCAGCTCGGGGCTCGCCTGAGGCGGTGCGGCAGCTATTCCTACAACTACTGGGAAGGAGGCGTAGCAGTGGGGAAACCAAAGGTTCCAATACTTTCCATTTGCCCTCAACATGAGAGCATGAGAGAAAAATTTCCCCACAGAATCTACACAATGATTGGTATGTACACAAAAGTTCACTTCACCCATAATGCAGCCTAACCACAGTACTCCCCCCAGCAAACAATGCTTTTAATAAAAATGACTCAGAAAGTCTTTATGGACTGACCTGAAGAGTTAATTACCATTTATTTTAAAAATTAATAAGTAGAGCGCTTCCATGGAAGAGAAAATCCATGTTTTAAACAAATATGCTTAAACTTTGCAAACAATCCATTTGTTTAGAATGGAAGTCCACCAGATTTTATGTTGTCAGTTTAACCTTGAGGAATTTTGCAGGCAATGCAAAGAAAATCGGGAGGCATATGATAGTTGTCTTTTTTGGAAGGCAGGTCTATGATTAAATAAGAGTATTTGTTAAAAATAAATTTATTTATTTTTGGCTGTGTTGGGTCTTTGTTGCTGCGTGCGGGCTTTCTCTAGTTGCGGTGAGGGGGGTTACGCTTTGTTGCAGTGCATGGGCTTCTCATTCCGGTGGCTTCTCTTGTTGCGGAGCATGGGCTCTAGGGGGTGTGGGCTTCAGTACTGGTGGCGCGCGGGCTCAGTAGTTGTGGTTCGCGGGCTCTAGAGCGCAGGCTCAGGAGTTGTGGCGCACGGGCTTAGTTGCTCCGCGGCATGTGGGATCTTCCCGGACCAGGGCTCGAACCCTTGTCCCCTGCACTGGCAGGAAGAATCTTAACCACTGCACCACCAGGGAAGTCCCAATCAGAGTATTTTAAGAGGAGGCTCCCAGCACCTGTTACTATGCCATGGTGCTGCAACATCTGTAAGAGAACAGCAGCTGCAGGTTTGTAAATCTGCCAAACTCACCTGCTATCTGACCTCCAGATTGACATCAGATGGCAGTTTTCAGAACTATAAATCATTTTCTCTCCAAATTGGACTCTTTACCAAGCATTCCTCATCAACCAAATTGGGAAAAGATACCTGGTCTTCCACAAGTGACTATTAACAGAGCTGAAAAGCTGCTTACAGCCAAATGACTAAATCAATAAATGACTGCTGAATAAGTGGAGTTCTAGTGATTAAATCCATGATCACTTCTATGCAGTCTGCAGTGCTATCTTCGGCATTAAATAATCAATCCAATTATCCATAACTTAGGGTTAAATACACTTCATTTCCCTCTGATCTGATGGATGGGTACTTGAGCATGAAGCTTAAATACTCAAACTAAACACTGGGGGTATACTTCCGGCACAGTCTCGCTTCTAACACCAAACACTGTAAATTGTGCTGAAATCTCTGAGCTACTGGTGAAATCGTGTCCTACGTGGATGGTGTTACCATAATCCATTATTTTCTAAAGCTGTCAAACTTGAGCCCTTGAGCTGGAAAGGTTGCTGCACAAAAATGAAATCCAGCTGTATCTGGAAGCCTACACCTCCGTGGGAGTTCGAATCAGGTTGAGTGCAGTTCTGTGCTACACAGAACAGTTTTCCTTGCAGGAGGTAGGATATTAAATGCTTTCTGAACTCCATTAGTTACTCCTGCTGAGAGTGAAAAAATGTCCGCATAAATGCATACAAATTGAATTGCCTATGAGGTAAGGAAGGAGGTGGTACTTTCTTGCCAAATATTACTTTCTGTTCAAATGGATTACAATCACACATACCATGCAGAATCCGAGTACATACCTGCAAGGAAGGTGCCTAAAATCTAATGTCATCTTGATCTGGTTACAATCCCCTGATTTTGCTTCAGCTAACTCCCACTCTGTACCCCAACCCCGCCCCAGATGGAGCCTACATCTCCATTCCAGGCCAGACAGACATGTGGCTCAGGCTGGCCCAGTCGGGATGTCAGAGATACTTAGCCTCAGTGGCTGAGCGAGAGGTGCATGGCCCAGGCAGAGACCCGAGCTGCAATCTGGGGTGGGTGGGACTATTCAGAAAGGGGGAGGCACTCTTTTTTTCTCCCCTCGACCCTCCCTGAACTCAGGAGAAGGTGGGTCTGGGGTCGCGGTCAGTCGTTCTGCCATCACACACAATCTCTGAAGGAAGGCAACAGGAAGGAGAGAGGCTAAAGCTGAAAGCTGGAGAGACGCTGATCCTGAGGACACTGCTTGGAGACCCACTAGCCAGCTGTACGTCTAAATTTTCAGTTATATTAGCCAATAAATCCCACTTTTCTTCGATTTAGGTTTACTTTCAGTGGCAATCAAAATAGTCCTAACTGGCAACCAATTAAAGTGGAGAACCATTTCAATTTACATTTCAGTCTTGAAGAGGCTTATCTCATTCTACAGATAAGGAGGCACACTGAGAGGCAGGTAAGTGTCTTGCTGAGGTCCTCTGCTAGTCAGGAGTACAGCCGGGACTAGAAAAGTGATGTTTTCACTCTACCAGGGGGAAAATTAATGCATTGGACTTGCTTAGAACTTTTAATTAAAACTTTGCTCTGATCAAAAGTTTACTTATTGGATATTGTTATACTTTAAGAAAGAATTTATAAATTAATATTTTAAGTCATCCTTTGCATTGTTACCTAGGATATGGACTCGAAAATACATTGATAAACTAAATTTCTCAGTAATGCGTCTGTGGTCTGCTGAAGCAGCAATAGAAATAAGCCCAACAAAAATAGCTTAAAATGTTTTATTAAGTATATATAATATTACAGGGTAATATTTACAAAGTTATGTTTTTTAAATAAAAAAGTATCTTGGCAAAGATTGCAGATATTCAAAGCTTCAAACAGTGATAAATTGATTTAATACATATAAAAAAAACCTTTAACGGTAACACAGCTGTAAAACAACTTTGGTCTTTAAATCACTGCAAAAAATGGCTGACAAATAGCACACCTTTAATTGCTATGGAAGAAAGCCCCCAAGAGAGGATCTTGCACATAGCAACACTGGAGTTTTCTTTAGAATGGTTAATGGATATTTATATGGTGTGGGATCTAATTCTCAGCAATGGCTTTTTGTAAATAATGCTCCGTTTAATAAAAACAAAAATGCTTCCCTCTCTCACCAACCCTGACAACAACACTTTTAAGATTCCACTGATGTTGCCTTACAGAGAAGTTTATTACAAATGCTCTCTTTTTCTCAAAAGGCTAAATTTATGGAAAAGCTGGTCTTAAATGTTAAGAGCTATCAAAAGCCAAAGGCAGGAAAACTTCCTGTTCACTGCTCATCTCTTAAAAGTTACCTGGATTATCCTTATTAGCCACAGAAAATGACTTAACAAAGGACCCCAGTGGGTGATGGCAGTTAGAGATTTTGAAAATATGACACATGTAAAACTAATGTTTTTAAACAAACTCTCCATCAAATGACACACAATAAAAAGATAAAGGGTTGCCCAACAATCATTTCTCTAGTTTCCACCAACGGGTAAATAAAGGGGTATGCCATTCCATGCATACACCACAGATGTCGTTTTTGAATACCCATGTTAGGACAAGAGAAATCTAGGTGATATAGAGCTTAATTCGTATTAATGGGAAGGAGGAATAAACTCTCCACTTTTTAAGCTTTATTATAACTCAAACCACAATTTGGTTGGTCACTTACTAAACTGACTACAGCATCCCGAAAAGAGCAATACTCCCAACTATGGGATAGCCCCATTATTTTCATTCTGACATTCTCAGAAATTTTAACAGATTGGTCCTGGGGTTTCCAGGTGAAAAAAATCATCACCTTTTAAGGTTTTCAGAGCATGTGAAATTTGTCTAAAAAGAAAACTCTCTAGCTCACCCTCTTACAAACACGGGGAAGTCTAAATACAGCCTGCTCTCAGTCATCAAACTTACGGAATGAACGTCTAATGTATGTAAAACATCACAGGAAGACAAAGGAAAGAAAAAAAAAAGCCTCTTGCTATGTATGGAGGAATTTTTTAATTGAACAAGAGGCAAGACAAAAACCCAACAAAGCTAGGCAGAGACACGTGAAGTACTAGGAAAGGTAAGTAAGAGATGAAAGAGGCAGCTGGACAGATAGGCACAGATCGCAAAGGAGAGCCAGTCAGGGAGGAAGGGTGGGAGGATGTTTTGAAGGAGAAAGAAATTTGATTTGGCCAAAAAGGTTGGAAAGGTCTGTTGCCAAAATGACAAATGGTGTCACTCTGAGAACATACAGTAAATAAAACTAGATGGAAGAGTTAATGGCAAAAATTGGGATCACTAAGTGAAAAAGCAGATTATGGGGGAAACAGATATATGATGTTCAAAACATTGTTAGCAACTTTAATTTGGTGTGACAGAAAACTTCCTGCCATTGTAAGTCTAATTTAAAGAGAATGAACTGGCCCAATGATGCCCAAGTAAGAGGGCTCCTGCTGCTGTGGTCCCTTTTCCAGAGAAGCTGATGAGGAACAGCAAGGGTGGACTTCATCTGGTATTTCTCCTGCTACCTCTGTGTGTTGTCTAGGGCAGTGAATGCCTCAAAAGACAGGCAGTGTTAAAGAGAACACAAAGGATGGATAAGTCCCAAGACTGAACCCCAAATAAATGAGAGCTGACTACATATTAAAGGTAAAACTCTGGTTCATAAAAAAGTTTACTATAAAGATTTCATACCTGACTTTTTCTTAATAGAGAATAGGAATTTGGATCTTTTTCAAGTCCAACTGCTTTTCCTCTCCTTTCATCAAAACTGATTTCTAAAGGAACAAACAATATTAGTGAAATATAAATATTTGCTGAAGGAAAAAGAGCAGAGGGAGCCACCAAATTTGTATAAAGGAATACAGCTCCCTCTACATATGAGAATATTTTGGACAGGAACACAATTAGGGAAGAACTTTTTTTTTTCTTTAAGAAGAGATGTCTTCATAGTGTGTTCACTTTTCTGAGGCATCAGCAGGTTATAAATTTGGGTTTGCCACGGGCAAACCACTTGGTCCCAACGTAAAATATGACAAGTAATTTGGCATAAAAGAGGCACGTGGGGACATTCAGTGGACTAAGAAATAAGTATTAATAATGCAACTACAAATATGAATGTCTTATTACACAAACAGGAAGAATAACTAGTATTTTTAGAGGGCATTGGTGAGCAGTCAAAAAGCTTGGCAAATTACCTAGAATTTTTAAAAGTTTTAAGTGATCAAATATTCACATCAAATATAAGTCCACCCAATAAAGATCTTTGTTTTTAAATGTTTTCACTAAAAGCATGAAATTAACATTTGCTCTCCTGTAGGTACCCCACTGTTGTCCATACAGAAGATACATGTGCCTATCTTATACATGAGCGCATACACACACACACCCACAAGGGAAGAAAATCTAATAATCTAAAAGTACTCCAGGCGATCACAACTGTCAGAATGTTAATTTTCTTCTAATGGGGGTAGGAAACGTAGGTTTTGTTTTACTTTTCAATCTTAGAGTAAGGTGAATATGAGGCAGGACTACAGGAGGAAGATGAGGGGTGTTTATCATGCAACACAGATACAACAGTAATAAAATCACCCGTTCAGGGTTGGCCTATCGGCCTGACGGTGACACACGTTATGTTGCCATGCAGAAGACTCATAGTTCAAACCTCAATCTTGGTTTTTCATGCCCCAGATCAGAAAAGAAGCGAAGAAACACTGTAGATTGTGCCTTCAAATCCGAGGAAGGGAATACGTATGTTACAACCATCGCTATTTCTGCTGAAAAGTGTGAACATAGTTCTCTGAGAATAAGTCTGGCTCCTTTCTGCAGTGATGCTACCGTGTCACTGGACCATGTTCAAAGAGGAGAAAAAGTGCTACATCTCATACAGCAGCAGAAGCAAATAACAGAAGGACAAGACAGGATGTAAAGGGTTGTGTGAAGAAAAGAAGAAAACATCCATCAGTAAAATTACCCTCAATCTGGAAAGGGTCTGGTACACTGTATGTTGAAGGAACAATGTGTGAGTGGCAACCCCCAAGAATGAAGACCATGATCCCCATCAGTATCACATCCCACGTAGGCAGCCTACAAGATGTTCCCAACTGAATTCCTGTCTGTGCTTAATGTTATTCCCTTGACCTGGAAGTGGCAGACACATTATTCAGCTAACACCATAGTTGCCACAGTGGCTGTGAACCTGAGTTTTCTAAGGCTTGACGGAAGCCACTGTTTTCATAGATAGCTCTGGGTAACCAGGTTAGTGCCAGGAAATTTTCACCTTGAACCAATTTAAACTGGTGACCTAGAGTCAAGAGGCCCCAGGATCTGAAAGGCATCATTCTTGGAAGTTGCCCACTCTACTCTGCCCCTAATCGAATAAAAATAACAACAGAAAACTGGGTATCAATTGGGCACACAACACAGATCATACTTCTTTTATTAACTAAATTAAAAACGCTTTGAATAAAAACTTAACTGTAACCATCATTGAAAGGTCAATTATTTACTTTCTCCCATAGATGGAAACCAGTTACTTTTCTTGTTTTCTTCTCCAAAACAGTGAATCAAGGCCACGGTGCTTAAACACAAGTGTACTTCTTTCACGTCGTACTACTCTCCAAATCAGAGTCCATCACTTTACTTCAGTTACTCTGGAAAATTGAAAAATGAACATATAATTGCTATGATGTCTATTTTCTATGCCTTAACAAGTTGATGTACTTTAAAATTTGAAAATCGTTTCAGATATATGGTACCTAAAAATAAAGAAAAATTATTTAATCTTCGATTTGCAAAGGTCACAGACATAAACCAGGCAAATCATTAGCCTTTTTAGTTGCAGTAAGTAAAAGGCCAATGCCAAACGGAAATAAAAATCAACAAAATCTGATAATCTCCGTTTGCTGGGTTGGCGGAGAAGCCAAGAGAATTGATTCTTCCAAAGCAAAAGATATTTATCCTAGAACAATATTCTATCACTTTCACTTTAGATCGACGCCATTCATTTAAGGTAAGAGAATTAAACATGTGATTAGGTATAAGTGAAAGAGGAAATGGGACTGTGGTCCCAAGAGGGTACCTGGAACCTCACTCACCAACAAGGCAGTTACACTATGGGCATTGTGCACTGTCGGTAGGAAGAACCCACCACAGACATTTGGAAAAAACCCACAAATTCTGAACAGCTAAAAATTAGCAAAATTAAGGGAATTTCAAAGGTCAGTATAGATTTCATGCGCTATGAACACACAAAAACTGCTGTCTAACTCCTGATACAATGGTGCAAAAAAAGTCACATCTTAAAGGAAATTAACAAAGGAAGAGGCACTCAAGGTTCTCCTACTGGTTTTCTGAAAATGAAGAAGTGTTTAGTTTTTTCATACAACTACAGAGGAATGACACCACAGTAGGAAAAGGAAAAAAAACAACGAAATTAAAAAATAAAACACCAGAATGCAAACACAGACAATCCATGCCACACTTGCAGGTGCCAGTTCTTTTTAAAATGCCATTTAATGCATTCCTGCTAATCATGGCTTTTTTAGGAGGGCAGTGGTTAGGAGAGCATGCATTTTTTGTCATAAAGGCTGTGACGCAAAATTACAATAGTGGGATCATTCTGTGACTGCTTACTGAACACAGTCTAAGCATTGTTTTAAACTTAGTCCTCTAGACACAGTCAGCGTGTTTTTAATCTTACGCAAAAATTAATTACACTCGGGAATATAGCTTCTTGAGATAAATGCTGCACTACGCTGTAGAGGTGAGCAGGCAGGTCACAGACTTTAAACAGTAAAATACGAAGCAGACTATTCACATGATCAAGGAATGACTGTAAATAGCAAAGGTATGAAGAAAGTTTTGATAAAATGAAAACATAGTTTTTAAAATGTTAACAGAACTAAAGTATCAGAACATGTTAAGGTAAAATCAAAATGAATGCTTATAGCACTCAATATCTCAGACTTACTTATCTTTAAGAACTAATAAATATAGGTCTTTGAAAGTCAATAAAAATTAGAAGTTATTAGCCCAGAGTCCCCCCTCCCAAGAGCTGAAGTGCCTAAACATTTCTCTCTTTTTAAATCCTTTCCCCAAAGGTTAGAACCCAGTTCCTGCTTGGAAAAGCAGAGATATTAAGTCTCCATGGGTTAAATGCAACAAAATCACCAACACAAGCACAAAAGAAACCCTGTCAAGATGATAAAGATTTGTGCCAAATTATCTAAGTGTCGTATAAAAAGCATTTTAAAGTTACAGTCACCAGACATTGCATCTGAAAAATACCTTTTTTAAAAAAGAAGTAATTCCTCTTTGTTGTGAGCAGTGAGACTGGAGAGTCTGATTAGTGACACCCTACAGCTTTTATATTACTAGTTTTGCAACTTTTAACAGAGTAGATTGAAGTTTTAGAAACCAAGAAATGTAGGCCTTTATGATTTGACAGTGTCCCTTTTATTTAAAAAAAGCCATACTTTCAAGAAGCAATTTTATTTCTTTTCAATGTCCATATTTTAACCCACCTATAATTGTAGGTGCATTTTATACTTACCATCATTCATCATTCCTTTTGATTCTTTAAATGCTAAGAATTAGTAACAAGCCAAGCAGTTAGTAAGATTCCACAATTAGAAATCATTTCTAGACAAATATGCAGTAATATCATGCCAACTATTCCACAGCTATAAAGCCAAATTAATTTTAAGGTTATTATTTGATTACAAAAGCCTTACTGTGGATCATACCCACAGGCTCCACAAAGGGACACAAAGTTGGGAATACAGATCTAGATTTAGGGAGAAAGAAAGTGAGATGTTTTGGTCTCACTCCAAGATGACAACCTGTGTCTTCCTGAAATTTATAATTAGAAATTGAAATTAACTGAAATTCTTCTCTACCGGGGGTGTTTCATTTCATCTTGGCCAATTCAAAAGGCAACAGTCCCCACACCCAGCTATCACCTGGCTAGCACAAGCAACTACTGGAGAGACACAGAACAGTGCATTTTTCTCAGAGGTGAAAATGTTACAAAGGCAATACTCTTAATTCTTGATGAATAATCAAGAAAAGAGAGGTTAAGGCAATTAAAAAACCTAGATTCTTCCCAAGGCATAGACCACATTCTAACTACTTTGGGGGCCAATTCAAATTATTATGAACTGGTAATGGATCAAGAAGAATTTATAAATTTGTAATAACCACATACCATTAAGGGGTTCCTCTACAGCTTTCTGGAAAATATTTAAAATATATTTACATAAAATAGAATTTATTTCATGTCCTTTTCTACTAAAATTTATATATGCTAACATTTAAACTATAGATAAACAGTGAATATATATAGTCAAAAACCAAAGTAAAGCAATTAAAGTTAGTTAGAAAAGCAAAGCTTGCCAAGTCTAGCTATTAGTTTTATAATAACTGAATTATTCTCTTAATATTCTTTTTTTATGCAGAATTTCCCACCCCACCCTGCCTCTCTCCGTTCAAGAAATCGTAACTGAGAAGCACAAACACAGATAGCAACATAATAAATAATACAGTTAAGCCAGAGATGAGAACAAAACAATCATTTTCAAGTCGCGCAAATTGAACTCAGTAAAAGGGAAAGAAAAAGTGTTATGATTTAATGGTCTAATGGCTGGATTATGTCTAACAGAGGCACTTTTAAAACTTCTGGCTGTTTGTGACCAGTGTAGCTATGGCACCAATGTTTTTAGAGTGAACACCTGGGGTAAGATGCAACCCCACTTCCCTCGCCTCTCAAGCACGTCTGTTGAGGCTTATCAGCTTTAGGGGTATATGTAATCTCCACTTCCTGCCACAGACAGGAGTCTTGCTTTTGGCATTCCAGACAGAGCTATTATTAATCCTTTATAGGAAGAGGAGTACAATACAGTCCTTTCAAGATCTTATTTCCATAAAGTAGCTCTTGTGCTTGTCACCAGGATGAGTCTCTATCTACAAACGTTTATTTCACCCCCCCTCATTAATCCCTCTCAGTTTATCTCCTAAATTTGCTCCTTTTCTTGGAATTTTCTCAGGTAGCTTATTAAGGTAGCCAACATATAGTAAAAACTACAGTACAGTTTGCAGGAAGAAAAATGCTTATAAAATGGGGGAAGGAGGGAAATGAATCAATTCAGAACAGCTATTTTTCGGCCATATTTCCATTTACTTTATAGATTATCATTTTTAATGAAATCAATTTAATATAAACTTTTCTCCCACATTTTTAAGCCTGAAATATCATTCTGTATATGCACATCAAATGGATCCAGCAGATGAGGCAATATATTGGAATCGGCTTCCTTCAGCAGATAACGACCATTATTCTTACACATAAACTTTTCAGTTCTGGGTGTGAGAAGACGGCACAATCTTAAGGAATCATTTATTCTATCCCATTGCTAGTAAATGACCAAACAGAAGTTTTAAAATAGATTGGATCTATCCATGCAAAGGTCATGAAATGACTTCAGTGTTCTCTTAATTTTATGTCACAACAAACAGAGAGCAATGGGGTTCAATATCTCAATCACCATTCCTCAGACTAAACCATCAAGTGATCATACCCAATTCATTTAAGAAATTTTAACTTACCCTAGGAGGTTGTATAGTCTTGTGATTGGAAGCTGATGGAATTAAAAAATAAGAAAATGAATTTAATAAATGAAAGAAATTAAGGCAATATTATGTTTAATTTTAAGATAAAATGTTCACGGCTAAAACTAAAGGTGCCAGAAACTCCACTGAAAGATTTCTGGCTTTGATAGACTATTAAAAAATACAGAACACTCTTAATTATGTACATTGACAGAATAAAATGATGCAAATAATCCACCCCAATCAAATAATAAACACACACACTCTCTCATTTGTGCATGCCATATCTCCCCCCAAATCAGCCACTTGTTACACTTTGTGGTGGAAAAACTTTGGCATCGACTCAGCCCCTCTGTAGGCTCTACACGCCTGCCTACTTGACCCAGCTGGAATGTGGAAAGAATAGGGCAATGACCACTCCATCGCCCACCCTTAGCTCACTGCTCTTGTTCCCTGTAGCCCAGTCTTCTTTTTTTCTTCTTCCATCTTTCCAGTTTTCAAAGCTCCACCTAGCTAGCAAACTAAAGAAAATATCAGATCCCTCTGAGTGTAGAGAATTATTCTAGGCAGCTAGTTTTAGCTACAATCAAGCCCTTCTCTGTATCCCTTCTTAGCTTTTCAAGTTACCCTTCACTGCTGCTCAATGGATTGGTTAATGAAGATGAAGGAATACAGGGCATGAAGAAAGTGACAAAAGGGAAAAGAACTGCTCTAGTTGCATAGGGAAGAAAAGAGAACTTCCTTACAAAAACCAAGTGAGAAGGTCCCGGAGCAGCTAAAACCAGTCCTAAATACAGAATCAGAGTCCTACAGATATAAGCATCAAGGGGCAACATCCTGCAAGTGACTCTGTAGGAATCTGATGCTACTGGATAGTCAGTTCCACTGGTCTATGGATTGGATGATGGCACTGAATTTACTTATGAGCAGATGGAGGCAGGCCCCCAGAACTGCTCTGGTCTTCTGTGCTAATTATGTCCTACCACTCCTCCATGTCCACTCTACCAAGCTTCTAAAACTGATGGGAAATGGGGGTGACACCTGACCCAAGCCAATCTATAGAGGAGTCAGAGCAGGTAAGGCTCACTCCAACGGGGGAAATGGCAACTGACTGGCCTGAAAAGTTTCTCTCTCCCATTGGAACCTGGAGAGGAGACACAGAAAGAAGACTAGAAAGCTGGTGAAGGGAAAGAAAGGTGAAAAGGAGACAGAAAGTAAGCAAAGAGAAGCTCAAAGCTTAGAGCCAAAGGTAAGAAAATATACCAGTGAGAAGACATGAATAGGATAAAAAAATAAAAACATTAAGGAGAGGATGAGCTAGTTGGCTAGCAGGTAAAGAACCAAAGAGAAAGGAACTAAGTAACTACACTGGCAGGAGGGCATCTGCTAACTCTTGTTACTGAGAGGGCAAATGATGACTCAGTCTTTAGAGATGTACTGGATTCTTCCAATTCCTAAACTACTTACTGTACTTACTCTGTGAGGCCCAGTTATAGATCTGCTCTCATGAGATTCCCATCTCTGTTAGTGTCATGTGTGGCTTGAAAGTAAATCTCCTTTACTGGAGGCACCTGGGGAGTGGTTTGGTCCTTGCAACCAAACAAGAAGGAAACCTCTTTTCAAAGTACTATGGAGTGAAACGTGTTGGGAATATGGGTAAATCACATTTAGCAACCTCCCAAATAAACCAAGCAGAATTACAGAACTTTATTAGGGACAATCATGATAGTTACATGTATATACAACTTACTTTAACTAAACCATGTCCTGTGTCTATGTTCTATCAAGGAAAAGAGATCTGAACAGCTATGTAAGTTTCTGATTGGCAATGTGAAGGGTCAGAGGTAAGATTTTAGAGCTATATTTTCGAGCTCATAAATTATTTATCAGAATTAGTATTAAGAACTGCCAAGCAACTCCTTTAATAACCCTAATAACGTGTAAAGAAGAGTTTCTGAGTTCTGATTCTCAGGTCCAAGGAACATCACATTTGGCTAGCCCATTCTGAAACAAAGATATCTATAAAGAACAGGGATTCAAAGGGCACCAGGCAGCTGTGATCCCTCAAATATTATAAAACCAAAGAGTGTAGAAGTGAATTTTGCTTGAGTTAATCCTCTCCAGTAGGCGTATGACCTATGTGACTAAAGAATGATTGTGATTTATCTGCTGTTACCATGGGCCTAAGGCATTGACAGCCATGTATATATATATTTTTAAATCACAAGCCTTAAGCATTCCATATGAGCTCACTTGCAATGCTTCGTCTGGATTTGTTCTTCTCTCCCAGAAACACTTGACCCTTGCTATAAATATATTTCCAGGTTTTGAATTTTCAGGGACAACTTTTTCTGTTGATTCCAGATTCACCTCTCCTCAACAGTGGGGAAGAAAATATCACTGAGGTCTACATATCTATTTCATGTCATTCTAAAATATCTGAGATGTGGTAAATATGGTTTCTGACTGCTAGTACGTTGATTCATATCAAAACATGACTATATTCCCTTATACTGAACTAAATAGCAATGGTTTAGGAAAATTAAAAAGTATTGACCCTTATGAAGAATGGACATGAGCATCCTACATAGGTAACACACCCAACTTCAATGAGCTTGGTTAGTTCGTTGTAATCTTCTATATTTTCTCACATTCTTATTGTTCTCAGCCCTTGATTTCATTTTATGAAATTTAAATGTTTCAGTAAACAAACAAACAAAAAACCCTAACAGTTTAAAAAGAACAACAGAGAAAAACTTAAAATCCTACTGTTTAAAGTAATAATTAAGGCTACAAATTTAAACTGTGAAATAATGAAAATGATAAAAGTTAAGTCTCTCATAGGGACATAAACTTACTCCAAGATAGCTTGGATTTTTAAAAAAAAAAACTATCTGAGGATTTTATTGCATTTAAATCAAGATACATTCTTTAGACTTTTCCAAAACAGAGCCTCTGCAACAAGTAAAAGTTACACTGGAAGCATTTACAATTTTTACTTCCTGATACAAATGCTCAAATTTGCAACCTTAATGTTATATATACTCAGATTTACACATTCAGATTATATATGAAAAACACACCAACTTTTCTAGTCTACCAGGTTATCTAAAGAGCTACTTTCCTGTACCTTTTCTCTTCTTGCCCTTCAACTGACCGAAGGTATTTCTCTGAACTCTGGTATCAGACAAGTTGATTTGAAAAGTTAATTTAGAATAGTCTCAAAATGTAAATAAAACTGGACTAAATTCTTAACTTACATATGGTATATTTATATGTCAAACTATCATAAAGAAAAAATAATCTGGGGAACTTTCCAGGATTTCAGTTTCACTTTGAATTTGATGTGAGAATAATACGGTTGTAATTATACTGGTTTCAGAGGCTTCTTAGGGATGTAGCAGTGGAGAAGGGGGGAGAGCAAGGTCAAGGGGGTAACAGCTAGACATTGCCTATTTCCACTGAGTCAGCATCTCCAGACCTGCTGGTCTTCGTGAGACATGGAAGGCATGTGGGAGCATGGGAATAAAAGGGAGCGTGATCCAGATAATGAGGGGAAAAAAAAGAACAAAGAGCTGATCATCAGTCAAAGACACCTAATACTACATCACGCTATATGGATACTGCAGGTCACATACTGTTCTCAAGTATTCATAGGGAGCAACATCAGCAGCAGTGTCATCTTCAAGAACCAGACAAATGGTGATCAGAAGACTCAACAAAAATAGAATCTGTATCAGCATTCATAATGTGATACTCACAATGCCTACAAATGAATGCCATTCTGCTTTAGAAGTCTTAATAGTGCTTTATGGCTTGAACTAAGAAACTTTCATTGAGGAGACAACTCTGACTTATGAACACATAAACTAAAGATAAGTAAATTTTAGTTAAGTATTTTACTTGTCTATCTAATAAGCATTAATTAAAGGGGGGCAAAAACATATAAAATAATTGAACTCAATGATTAGTCAGCGAGAGCTGAAGTTCATAAATAAAGGTAAAACTTCTTTGAAAGTACTATACAAGTCATGTGGGGAATTATTTGACTGTAACAATTCAAAGTTTATGTTAATTTTTAGAAACATATAAAGTTTACCTAAAGCAAAGCAGAAAGACTGACTTTTTTACTCCATTAATTTGTAACTTTTGATTATTTTGACAAATGTTTAAGAGTTTGCTTTACTTCATAAATAAAAAATAGAAATCTTTTATTTAAGGGAGATTAATATAACCAGATTGTAGGAAATATCTTTAGCTTAAGTAAGACATCACACTAGTTTCAGGTACTTAATATTAAAGGTATCTATCTCCATAAACATATTAAAAATAAGAATTTACACAGAGATCTGTTATTTGAAAATTGGAAGACTAAATACAAAGTTTAGAAACAATAAGCTAAGTCCACACTTACTCACAACTGATTTTAAGAGTAGTAAAAGCCTAAAATTTAAAACTCAATGTTCTGATTATACTGGTTTTAACTAAAAATATTTTTAAAAGTCAAGTGCCAGAGGACACTGCTCTTTAATTAACAAAAGTGACAGATTTTGAATTTCAATTCTGTCTACTAGGGGAGTCAAGGTCTGTAAATAGTCTGCAAGAAGAGCAACTGACAAACAGGTCTCTGTGAAAGGACTCCATCATAGAAACAACGGGCGAATTAAAAATCCTTTTTTATTAATTAAAATGAACCCTCGGGGCTTCTCTGGTGGCGCAGTGGTTAAGAATCTGCCTGCCAGTGCAGGGGACACGGGCTCAAGCCCTGGCCCGGGAAGATCCCACATGTAGCAACTAAGCCCATGCGCTACAGCTATAGAGCCTGCGCTCTAGAGCCCGCAAGCCACAACTACTGAGCCTGCGTGCCACAACTATTGAAGCCCGCGCACCTAAAGCCCGTGTTCGGCAACAAGAGAAGCCACGACAATGAGAAGCCCGAGCACCGCAATGAAGAGTAGGCCCTGCTCACTGCAACTAGAGAAAGCCCGCGCACAGCAACGAAGGCCCAACACAGCCAAAAAAAAACCCAAAAACAAAACAAATAAATCAATTAATTAAAAAAAAAGAATCCTCAACAATCTCTCCTTTTATTTAGTATAAAAAAGTTTATACATTCTAAAACATATAGCTGTTTTCTTTTTAACTAGTTAATAATCTAAACTTTTCATTAGTTCATATGATTTCTACCCTCTTTTATTGCCTCCCAAATAATTCCAAATTTATTTAAAAAATACAGCAGCATTCACTGTATTTTCTCATTTTTGGAGTTACCAATGCATTTCTTTGGTCCTAAACAGTAAGAATTAACCAAAAACATTTTCCTGGCATAGGCTAACAAAAGTAAGGTTGACTTACCAACACATTTCATATAAACTAATCCAAGTAATTCTGCTAGAGCTATAATACCCAAACCTGAAATCAGAAGAGGACCATGTACTGGGGTACACTCTGTAAAAACAAATGAAATTCTATATTAGAAATTCATATGAAATAATTGAACTTTTAAAAAAGAGCTAGCAATTATAGTAATAATATTGAGTTTTAAGGAGATTAATTCTTTTTCTAATTATCAAGAAACAAAAATTATCTACATATGTTCATCACTATTAAGTCAGTCAGTGAAATGACCCCCAATTACTAAAAGAAAAAAGCCTTTGTCTGTATAGTATGTACCTTATCACATCAAGACTAATGGAAAATAGTGTGTAAAGTTAAGGCTCCAACCAACTGGATGCAGCCTGGTTATTTTAAAAGCTCTCCCACAAATATAGGCATAGCAGTTTGACTGCTGGAACAATCAGCCCACAAGCCATATACAGCCAATATTCTTATGGCAATGTGGAAAGCACTATTCTCAGTGGGGTGAAAATGAGAGTTCTAAAAGAAAAGCTCACAGCACCAAATGGCTGGCAAGGATGTGGAGTGACAGGAATTTTCATCCACTGCTGGTGGTAATGCAAAATGGTACAGCCACCTTGGAAGACACTTTGGCAATTTGTTAAAAAACTAAATATATTCTTAACGTACAACCCAGCAAATGCACTCCTTGGTATTGACCCAAATGGAGTTGAAACTTATGTCCACACAAAAAAATGCACATGGATGTCTAGAGCAACTTATTCTTAATTGCCCCAAACCAGAAGCAACCAAGCTGTCCCTCAATAGGTGAATGGATAAACAAACTGTGGTACATACATACAATGGAATGTTATTCAGTGCTAAAAAGAAAAGAGCTATCAAGCCACAAAAAGACACGGTTACTAAGTAAAAGAAGCCAATCTGAAAAGGCAAAATACTGTATGATTCCAACTATAAGACATTCTGGAAAACGCGAAACTATGAAGACAGTAAAAAGATCAGTGGTTGCTAGGGGTTTAGGGGGAGGGAGGATGACTAGGCAGAGCACAGAGGATTTTTAGGGCAGTGAAACTTTATTGTATGATATTGTATCTATGACTATGATCCATGTCATTATACACTTATCAAAATCATAGCATGTACAACACTAAGAATGAACCCTAATATAAACTACGGATTCTGGGTGGTAATATGTCAATGCTGGTTCAACAACTATAACACATTTACCACTCTGCTGGGGGATAGCGGAGGAGGCTGTTATGTGGGGTATATGGGGTCTCTGTATTTTCCACTCAATTTTGCTGTGAGCCTAAAACTGCTCTAAAAAATAAAGTCTATATATTAAAAAAAAGAAGAAGAAAGAAACAGAAAGAAGAACTCTAAAAGAAATCCCTGGTAAGACAAAGTGAGACTAGAGAAGGATGAGACTTTTACCTGAGACACAGAGGCTGAATCCAACCACAGAGAGCACGAGGCCCAGTACTTGAAGGATCAATATGGCAATGGTGAAGAAGGACATCCCCACAGCTGGAGAGAGGAAAAGTGGGTTGAGAGTGTTTAAAAAGCAATCACTCCTACTTGTGTTCTATGCAATCAATAATAATACCCTATGACCAAAGACTGCCTCTGGAGTTCCTTGTCAGATGGTAGATTCTTTTCCAGTGATCTAAACCTTGCCTTTCCATACAAGTGGTCAGCTCCAGATACACACATTCAGCAATCTTTAATTTTCACAGTGAGCTGAGGTGGACTGGCAGTTTTTACCCCGAATCTTGAAACAGTGCTGCTTTCACCACCCTTGTGCATTTTACCACGTGAATGGCTATTATGCCTGGCTTTGCCACATGCACACAGAACTGCTCTGGTGGAGAGAACCGTTACACAAACACGCCACTGTAAGCATCTGAACCTCTATCCGTGTGCCTAGATCTGTGATTTTATAACAAATCAATACCCCTCCAGTGTACAGCAAGCCAGAGACAGGCTCTAAGGCTGAGAGTTAAACATGTAAACAGAAAAAAAGAGACTCTAATGATATAAAAAATACATTAATGATTTACTCCCAAAATGCAGTGAAAATGACATCAATTATAGTTGGATATCTACATCATTTTTTAAAACTACAATGTAAAGATTTTCCAGTAACAACAACAAAAAATAAATCTATTATTTGTTATTTATAATCCTGTTTTGTAGAATTTTAAACAGAGAGGCTTAGCAAAAGAAGAGAAAGGGCATGTTTAATATCTACTTATAGCTTCAAAAAACTAAAATAAAAATATGAAGATAATCATTAAGGAATTATGTAGCATAATTTTAAAAACCTCTGATATCAAGTATATATGAAAATCATTTTTTACAAGATAACTGAATGCCTTGAAAACCAAAGTTAACCTTAAAATTAATCCATATGGGGAAAATATCACTAAGAATAGCCTGGGAAATCTTTTAATAAACCAACTTCTATTGAGTTGTTAAAAAAAATCATACAAGAATATTTTAACCAAAAATGCTGCTTTTTAAATGAAAAAGGTGGGCAAAATCATGCTATAACAAATACTCACCTATCATAAACACACAGTACTGAAGTAATATTAATATTGCTGTAGGAATTACAATTAAACCAAGTCCACAAGCGTTCTTTGTTGAATATTCACCTGTTAAAAATTAAAAATACTAATTAATATTTTCCTACATACTTCCTATTCTTATGGGATGTTAAAGTATGTAATTTATTAAATGTATTAATTTCAATACTACTCGTATAAACTACAAAAGGTTTAAAAAATATATTTCCCCAAAAACTTCACATAAAATAAATGACTTTTTTTGGATTATTCAAGACCAAGCTTAAGACATTTAAATGTCAACATCTAAGTCTCAACACGTCAAACCTTGAATTGGCTCTTCCCCCTTCTTACCTACCTTACATAATTCCAGTGAGAAACTCTGGAATCTCTTACCATTCCCTTCATTTGTTATATTCAACCTCTCCCAAAGTCAAAGCAGTTGTTCTTTCAAGTTGTTTTCTGATTCATCTCCTTCCTCCCCATGTCTTTACTAACTCCAGTTGCAAACAGAGTTGCCAAATTTATGTTCCTAAACTTTACACCTATACTGTATTCTGCTCAAAAAACAACAAAGGCTTTCTACAGTTTACACGTGTGAGTCCCAGCCTGTCTCTGCGGTTCCTTCCATGTGCTGCAGACCCTTATTTCCCACTCACACTGCCATCCTTCACAGGCAACTGCAATTTCAGATAGATTTGCTTCCCACATTTGTTCCCACTTCCAGGTCTTGGCCAATGAAGTGTGCCTCTGGAGTGCGTTGAATGGTGGCCCTAAAGATATGTCCACCTCCAAATCCCCCGAATCTGTGACTATTAACTTATATAGTAAAAGATATGATTAAGCTAAGGATCTGAAAGAAGGAGCTTACCCCGGATTATCCAGGTGGGTCCTGAATCCAATGACAGGTATTTTTGTAACAGAGAGACAGAGGGAAATTAAGTGGAGACATGGAGGGGAGGAGGAGACAATGTGACCACGGAGGAAATCAGAGTCATGCTGCCACAAGCCAAGGAGCTGCACAGATTGCCAGATACACCAGAAGGTAGAAGAGGCAAGGAATGGATTCTCCGCTAGAGTGTCCGAGGGTGTATGGCCCCGATAACATCTTTATTTCAGATTTATGGCCTCCAGAACAGTGAGAGAATTTCTATTGTTTTAAAATACCCAGTTTGTGATAATTTGTGACAGCAGCCCTAGGAAACTAATATGCACCTCCCCAGAAATGCCCTCAACCTTAGCAATCCTTCTTTCCCTCGTAATAACTTTATATCTTACCTGGGATGAAAAGAATGGCTCCAACGATGACAATGATAGTGAGCACTAGTCCAGTAACTGACAGAAAAATGGTTTTCTCCTTTGTATAACTGGATTTATATTTAAGCGCTTAAAAAAAAACACACGAAGAATTACATGAACTCAATCACAAGAAGTAAAGCCATTTCTGTAACTTACAAGGTGCAAAGATGAAACTGATAACTTACTACAACTGAATAACCTTTGAGGAACAAGTCCTTCACATCATGTCAAGCCATGTCAAATCTTTTTCACAATATATGAAATACATATATGTCAGTGGCTAAATGGTGTCATGGCAGTATAAATATGGATGCTGAATTTATAGGTGACACTTTATTCCCCTAGAATGAAGTTATATATATCAGGCTTTTTTTTTTTTTTTTTTTGCGGTACCCGGGCCTCTCACTGTTGTGGCCTCTCCCGTTGCGGAGCACAGGCTCCGGAGGCGCAGGCCCAGCGGCCATGGCTCACGGGCCCAGCCGCTCCACGGCATGTGGGATCTTCCTGGACCGGGGCACGAGCCCGTGTCCCCTGCATCGGCAGGCGGACTCTCAACCACTGCGCCACCAGGGAAGCCCTATCAGACTTTCTTAACCGTGGCATTATTAACATTTTGGGTCAGATAAGTTGTTGTTAGGGACTGCTCTCTGCATTACAGAATGTTTAGTACCATCCCTGGCCTCTGCACACTACATGCCAGTAACAGCCTCCAAGAAGCGTCAATCAAAAATATCTCCCGACATTGTCAAATGTCCCCTGAGAAGCAGAACTGCCTCAGGTTTACAACTAATATACACATTGCTGATGAGAAATAACTGGCTAATTGGTAATAGCGACAAAAACAGAACTTTCTTCCACCTTACATAAAATTAGTAAAGCATCTGGAAATCTAGACATTTTGTTTTGAAAAAGTAGAGTAAACATTGGACAAATCACACCCTCTTGAAATCCTGAGGTGGGGGGAAATGCTTTAATTGTTCAAGTAAAATAATTTCATAAAAATAAACTACAAATAGGCCTTAACGTATGTGTTACGCTTTTGTCAAGTATCCAGCTTCCCTAAAAGAATAATGTAATGCATAAGCTTAAAAATGTTATTTTTTAAATCATATATTCACCTTTTGAGTTTTGTTTTGGTTAATATTAAAACTAACTTTTCACCAAGAAAGTTGTTAAAAGCAACCTAAAAGCAGACTGAGTAGCAGAGAGAAATAGAGTGCATGATGAAATTCTGCTGTTTCCTCCACACACGGTACTCTCCATGCCATTTATCAATGGGCGATGGTCCTGAGGGGGAAATTTTAAATAATTTTATGTTTAGCATTTAATTTGCATCCACTAAAATGACAAACAGATCAATTATAGTAAAAACAACAAATAAACTCCTAAATGACCATGACAAAATCTATGTTTAAGGTATTATAACCTAGGGTTAGATTATAACCTGTGGTTAAGGTATTTAAGGTATAATACAGGCACCTGAATTTAAAATCTCTACTCATACTTTAGACTGTAAGCTCAACTTTTTCCTCTTTAGAGGGAGATGGAGGGCCAATCAGTAATCAGTCCTGAAGGTAAGTGAAATCCATATTAATCAGAAAAGAGTGAGAAACAATACAGCAAGCTCCCCAAACTTTCATTTGATCCACCAGCCTCGAAATTTATGTGACTATGACTCAGTCATGTCCCTGGCCTTCTTACAGGGCAAAGATTTTGGGCTTGCCTATTTTCTAGGGTCAAACACTGGCTAGGATGAAATTCAGTGTATAGGTCACAAAAGGCACAGACACAGAAAAAGAAACTTTCTCTAGACATGTGTCCATTTTAATCCCATGTTTCCATTTTAATCCCGTGTATACTATTATTTAAAGAGAGTTTGAAAGTTCTGCAAAAGGGTTATAAAATAGAAGCTGTTTCAAATGTACTTCACAATCAATCAAACATTCATTAAGAGACTCTTCTAGGTTTAATTCAGTACATAAAAGAGCTACAAAGATCAAGCAACAAGAATTCACCTTAGAGTCCAGTATAAATTCGCACAAAAAGTCTGACTTACACCACGCTTAAGAAAAGTAAGAGTTTGAACCTCATATAAAATCCAATCTCTTCAGGCTTACAAGAGCTGTAGGAGAAAAATAATGTCAACAATACAAACAAAAATAAAATGCCACAAAATGCTATTATTGACAGGGTTGTTATCATAGAATGGTCTTTTCAAAACCTTTTGGAGGTAGCTTTCATTCCTGTTGATTGGTTCAACTACTAATTTTCAAGGCTACCTAACCTCTTCCTCAAAATTAAGCAGCAATTTCTAACAAATGTCTAACAAATATACAAATATATAGTGGGGTCTACTTAAGTAACCACAGGCGATGAAAGGTTATCTTCATGTTTTCTTTAGTAAACCTTTAAAAAGGGTTTCTTTTCACTCATTTGCTTTGCTTACAATGGCCACATTTTAGCAGGTCCCATAGCAAGTTTGGAGAAAGTATCTTGTTGCTAGGCTCAGATGTCAATGTTTCCAGCTAGCTAAATGGTCAGGAATCTGATATAGATGCCACAGAACCCACTAATCTCAAGGATTTTGTGTGTGTGTGTGATCTGTTCTTGTCCTTTAATAAGTGGATTTGTTCTTATTTATCAAACCTATCAAAACTTTAAATGTAACAATGAAAATAAATTCAAGTAATTCCCCAAACATTTAGCATTAAGATAATTTAATGTGTTCTTAACTGCAGGCTCTTATCAAACTTCCTGGTATGATTTTCTGGCAAAAATCCTCATGCTTTCAACGACAGACCTTAGCTAAAAGTACTGAAATCAATGCACAAAATAAAATAGGGGAACTACAGTATTTACATTTTTTAAAGACTTTTTTTTTTTAAGTGCAGTTTCAGGTTTACAACAAAATTGAGAGGGAGGTACAGAGAATTACCATATACTCCCTTCCCCCACATATGCATAGCCTTCCTAATTATCAACATCACTCACAAGAATGATACTTTTTTTTTTTTTTTTTTTTTTTTACTAAGGATGAACCTGCATTGACCCATCATAATCACCCAAAGTCCATAGTTTACATTAGGGTTCACTCTTGGTGCTATACATTCTATGGGTTTGGACAAATTTATAATGCCATATATCCAATATTATATATTATACAGAGTATCTTCACTGCCTAAAAATCCTTTGTGCTCTGCCTGTGCATCTCTCCTCCCCACCACCCACTCCTAGCAACCACTGACCTTTTTTTTTTTTTTTTTAACATCTTTATTGGAGTATAATGGCTTTACAATGGTGTGTTAGTTTCTGCTTTATAACAAAGTGAATCAGTTATACATATACATATGTTTCCATATCTCTTCCTTCTTGCGCCTCCCACCCTCCTACCCTCCCTATCCCACCCCTCCAGGCGGGCACGAAGCACCAAGCTGATCTCCCTGTGCTATGCGGCTGCTTCCCACTAGCTATCTATCTTATATTTGGTAGTGTATATATGTCCATGCCACTCTCTCACTTTGTCACAGCTTACCCTTCCCCCTCCCCATATCCTCAAGTCCACTCTCTAGTAGGTCTGTGTCTTTAATTGTCTGCATAGTTTTGCCTTTTCCATAATGCTTTATAGATGGAATCATATAGTATGTAGCCTTTTCAGATTGGCTTCTTTTACTTAGGAATATGTATTTAAGGTTCCTCCATGTCTTTTCATGATAGACAGCTCATTTTTTTTCAGTGATGAATAATATTCCATTGTCGGGATGTACCACCCAGTGTATCCATTATCCTATTGAAGAATACCTTGGTTGCTTCCAAGTTTTGGCAATGATGAAGAAAGCAGCTATAAACATCCATGTGTAGGTTTCTGTGTGGACTTAAGTTTTCAACTCCATTTGGGTAAATACCAAGGAGCACGATTACTGGATCATATGGAAAGAGTACATTTAGTTTTACATGAAACCACCAAACTGTATTCCAAAGTGACTGTACCGTTTTGCACTTCCGCCAGCAATGTATGAGAGTTCCTGTTGCTCCACATTCTGACCAATATTGGGTGTGGTTGGTACTTACAATTTTAACAGATACTTATAAACTTAGTGCTGCCTGACACGGGAATACCAAATATATGGGGAGACAATGTCAAGGTTTTACAACAAATTAGGAATTCTAAAAGTTTCCTTTTTATACCATCTATAAAGTAATTAAATTAGCCAGCTTCTTCTCAGAGATGAGATAGGTTGTTCATTCGCTTGCTCTATAAATATTTACTGTGTGCCCACCATGTACTGGGCCCTTTTATTAGCCCAAGTCATATCAACCAAATTGAGGTAGGAGTAGAGGTTACTTTATTCGGTAACAGTTGATCGAGCACCTACTATGTGACAATCACTATTCTAAGTGCTGACAGTGAACAAAGACAAGTACTTCTGCCTCAGTGCTCCTGACATTCTAATATGGGAATGAGTGTGTGTGTTGGTGGGGAATGTGTCATGGGAAGTGTTACTCCCAGATCTTCTCCTCCAGTTAAATAAAAGGTGTGGGTCTACCCTAGCCTAAGAAAGCCCTATTATGTATTTAATCTTTCAAATTCATGCGAACAGAGAAATGACATGTCCCTCTAGCCACCCGAAGAAACGTGGCTAATGCTATGAATAGATACTCCATTAAGGCTTTCTTGTCTCCTTGTCACTGACATAAAGCACATACGAGACAGAATGCAGGCTGTGGTAGAAGAAGTCTAGTGAAATTACCAGGCTCAACTTGGAGATCAAATAAAACTATCATCTTAGTTTTCATGACACCCCAAAGATGGTATTCAATAAGCCCACAAAGATCCACACAGGCTGAAGTCCACCTAACAAACCCCTAAAATCCATGAACTCAATGCCTGTTATAATGCATGACATTTAAATGATCCCTTACTAAGTGATTAGTAAGTTAGTGGCAAACAGGAAGGTTAAACAGTGAGGTAAAATGCACATCAAATAAGGAAAAAATCATAAAGGGAGACACATTTGATTTTATTATTACAGTGCTATCTTCTGATAACTCTCGGAAAGTAATTTTGGAATGTTTTTGGTTTCTGTTGAGCTGCACATCAATATTGTCTCCAATGCAGGATAAAGCACATCTCATAAGTTTTAAAATAAAACTATAATTTCAAATTTTTTATTAAATTAAATTAAAATTACTATTTTAAAAATATTTAACACACATAAAAAAACAATGAAGGCTTTGTGAAACTGGTGCTGGATAAAAATGAATATTAATGCCAATAATAAACTGATTACTTGCCAGAAGGAGAGTAAAATAATTTTATAATGGACTCCATATACTATCCAACTTGTTTCGATGAAATAATTTTGTCAAAATGAAGACTGACTAGAAATCACATTCCCAGTCTACAGGACCCGGAAATAAAAGAGCCCAAGTTTATGAAGCCTGGGCTTTGAAGTACTTTGAATATAAAAGGTAAAAGAAGAGGATTTCTAACACACTAACTTCCTTTCCTTGGTTCCAAACATTCCTGGTCTTGTGGATGGTGCCACACCTTCAGAATATATGCAGGAAGTTGGAACATTTGAATTTGGAAAGGGTTAAAGGAATAGCAACTGTATTTCTACAAAAGAGTATACTGCTAAGCTATAGTTTTGTTCAGTTCCTTCCACAATAAAATCAGTGTATAAAAACACGATTTAATAACAGAATTTGATAATTATGTGGACAGGACCAAGGGAAAGCAATGGGAGTCCAAGATTATTTAATAGAATTCTTTGTAATAATATCTATCATGATGATATTTTACCTTTGTGGATAGAAATTTCCTGGTGCAGTTAGTATATGTCTTTACTTCGGTCAGAATGATTTTTCTAATCTACAAAGAAATTCTGTTCCATTACTTCTTTTAAATGTGCTTTCATGGCCTAATCACGTTCAATATTAAGCTAGTCCTCAAGATTGCACTCAAGGACTTAGTGGGATCTCAAGGCTGTTGTGATGGAGAATTTGTTTCCTTGAATTTTCCAACAATGATTTCTATAGAGACAGACCCCTAACCAATCTCTATAGAGACCCCTGAGCAGTAACCAAAATCCTTGTGGAAGGAATAATCTTGAGCAGGGACTAGAAAGTTAGAAAACAAAATGAAAGATGCCTAGAATGCACAAATTTGAAATAAATTACAGCTGTCCTCTCCTTGCCCGGTTCTGACATGCATGGATTTCAGTTACCATCATTTAGTTAAATAACACAAGTCCCCCCAAAACAGAGTTCAAATTTCAGCTACCACAATATATTAACTGAGTAACTGCATAAAGTGTAAACTTCTCTGATATCTCTTCAATTCACAAATCACTACATAAATAACAGATGTGCGTCATGATCAGTGACCAATCATGTTACCCTTTTCGAAGACTGCTGGTGACTGGTCACGGCACATCTGTTATTCAATTCACGCACAGACAGCAAAGCATATGTTGTGTTACCTCCTGTCTCCCAGTCATAAGCCACTGCAACATTTTACAATGGATAATCAAAAGAGGAAACTGGGCAATAAAGGTGAGGGAGCAAAGAAACGAGATGTGATAATGCTGGAAGCGAAATTCGAATAGAAGGTAACTGGAGTTACAGAATAGCTGACTGTGGAATGTCAACACTATTGCCATTCAAGAGAGTCTAGATATGCAGCCAGAAGAACTTAGTAAAAATGAACTTATTGGCATACATGAGGACAATGAGGCGGCTGTAACAAAGAATGAAGATGTCCCAGAGGACGTGACTCTGGCAGAAAAACTTCACATGAAAGGAATTCTTTGCGATGGATAGTTCATGACATTGAAAGTGATGGAAGCTGATTCAGTCTTAGAAAGGAGTATGACAATTCACCAAGGCATAGATAAGATGCTTGCTCTGTATTCAGTTATATGAGAAGAAGAGGCAAGCATTTTTCAAACTACTCTTGATAAAATTCTTCAATTCTCGATGTTTTTTATGTTTTAATTTATCATGTACTAAACATTAGTTTTACTATTTTTTTCATTTCCTAATACATTTATCACTGACAGTAAGAGAGGTTTTAATGTTTTGACAAAAAGTTTAAAGGTCACGGAACTATAGTAAATTTTGGCATTTATTATTAGACTGTTTTGCAGAGTTTCAGCTTATATGGTCATGTTTATAGCCCCGCAGTTCTGTGTAAAGCAGGGATTCACTGAATAATACAACAGTTCTAAAGAAGAAAAAATAAGGATACTCCTATCTCAAAGAATTTCAACATGTTATCCAGTTATCTTTTTAACATCTTTATTGGAGTATAATTGCTTTACAATGTTGTGTTAGTTTCTGCTGTATAACAAAGTGAATCAGCTATATGTATACATATATCCCCATATCCCCTCCCTCTTGCGTCTCCCTCCCACCCTCCCTATCCCACCCCTCTAGGTGGTCTCAAAGCACCAAGCTGATCTCCCTGTGCTATACAGCTGCTTCCCACTAGCTACCTATCTTATATTTGGTAGTGTATATATGTCCATGCCACTCTCTCACTTCGTCCCAGCTTCCCCTTCCCCTTCCCCGATGTTATCCAGTTCTTGGTTTGAAGTTGAACCTTAATCCTATAAAAACTACGGGTCTTGATGGGCAGCAATTGAAATCATTCATCAAACATCTAAGTGATAGAAAATACCTGTTATGTTGTCAAAGAGTAAGGAAGGACAACCCTGAAAATAAGCCAGGAACATAATTGTCAGTATAGTGGAAAACTGAGTTGGTACAGTTTTCAGAACAAAAACAAAATACCTGAAATGCAATACTATTAAGAAAATTGTTACTTTGGTTAAGGCTCAGTGTTTGATTCTAGGATTCTCTGAGCTGTTTGCTAAGCGTAAGATTCTGCTTAAAAGCTTGTAAGTTAAAGCTAAAGGCAAAGGTATTTAGGAACATTTTCCTGTGAGAGACCTTTGTCTTCAAAATGTGGTCTAAGGTTCACCACATTTGGGACCCCTTGGCTTGGTTTCCAGAGTTTAGAAGTCTCCTCAAGGCTTCTTTCTCAGTAGGATCGATGACATCCTGAGACACAGTTCTGGTATAAAGAAACTCTTTCTCCTCAAAGTGAAAGCATAATCTGCTGTCATAACTGGATGTTTAGCTGACAGAAGGTTTAGGTTTTATCTTGGATCACCAAAAAGAATGACACTCAGAGCTAGAAAAACCAGAGAGAAACCCCCTGTGGTCAAGTACAGAAAAAGTTAAAAGGAACTAGAAATTTAAAAAGTCATGGGTCTGAGTTACTATTAATACTTTAGAGCGTGTAAAGACATATCAAGTCTTTTTCTTGATATAAAAAATGCAAAACCAAGCAGCAAGTGGGGAAAAAGGGGGCTTTCCTGTTGGTGGAATCCCCAGGCCATAAACAGGAGGCCTCCTACAAAGAGTACCAAGGGAGAAGTAGATTTAGATTCATGTCTACCCTGAAGATGTGACAGAAGGCACAGAGCAGTGCTACAAAGCCAGGGGCACTTTACGTTTCACTTCTACATCTCTAGCATACCACCCAGTGCCTAGTAATCAGTAGGTACCCTGTCAAAAGACATTTATTGAATAAATAAAGTGTGTCCACATTCTACTCTATAAATAACAGTTTCTTTTACTCAGTGTGTATATCCAGATATAGGTTCACCCTTCTTGGGAAAAGAAAACAAAAACACATTCGAAATAATTTCAAGACAGGAAGGCACTATAATGTACTGGTAAATAGCACTGTTTCAAATCCCAGTACTACCAAGAAACAGTTGGGTGATGGTGGGCAAATTGCCTAGCCAATCTGTGCCTCTGTCTCTTGTCTATAAAGTGGGAATGATAACAACAGCATCTATCCCCACAGAGTTCCTGAAAGAAGTAAATGTGATTTCAGATGTAGAGTACTTTGCATAGTGCCTATCACACAAAGCAAGAGCTCTACAAATATTTAGGTACTATTATCAACCTTTAAATGTGAGCACAGGCTGGGTGAATCAAGTATATAGGTACCTCCTACACACAGACACACACAGACACACACACACACATACACACACACACTACATTTACTTGTTCTAAGATGAGCCTAATTAAAAAATTGCCACTATGTGGACATATATACACTACCAAATGTAAAATAGATAGCTAGTGGGAAGCAGCCGCATAACACAGGGAGATCAGCTGGGTGCTTTGTGACCACCTAGAGGGGTGGGATAGGGAGGGTGGGAGGGAGACACAAGAGGGAGGGGATAAAGGGATATATGTTTAGGTATAGCTGATTCAGTTTGTTATACAGTAGAAAGTATCACACCATTGTAAAGCAATAATACTCCAATAAAGATGTTAAAAAATTATTTACAAAAAAAATTGCCACTAAAACATTTTTTTAGGTTTATGATCACATTCCTTAAAATATGATCAATAGAAGGGAGTTCCCTGCTGGCCCAGTGTTTAGGACTCCGTGCTTTCACTGCAGGGGGCACGGGTTTGATCCCAGGTCAGGGAACTAAGATCCCACAAGGCATGGCTGCCCAAAAAATATGACCAATAGAATAAATATAAAAAAGAACATTTACCCTTACTAACACAAAAATGAAAATTAAGATGATGTTTTTTTAACCATTGAATTACCAAAGATTTTAGAATTATAATGATGTCAAGCTTGTGAGGTGAAAGACAGGTATTCTCACCTGCAGTAGTAATTGATACAATGGTGCTGGAAAACATGTTGGCAACATGTATCATGAGCCTTAAAATACCGTCTCTGCCATTTCTAGTGTTACATACCTTTAGTATGTACTAAAGGTATGTAACACTAGATACTTTCATAGTATCAAGAAAATTTGGAAATATCCTTAATATCCATCGAGATGAGAGTTAAGTAAATTATAGTACATCCATAAAAGTAGAGCACAGGCAACTACAAAAAGATTTCTGAAAACACGGGAGGCAAATCTGCATTTACAAGTATGTAAGCTATGTGAGTCCATATATGGTTTTTCCTTTTTCAAGAAAAAAGACAGAAAGGGAAGCAGAAATTCACTAGAATACCTCAATAGTTTATTTCCAGGCTGTGAGACTCTAGATGATTTTTTTTTCTCTAGACTTCCTATGTTGTATAAGGTATCCTAAAGTGATATGTATTACTTTTTTTAAGTCAGAAAAACAATGGTAAAGCTTATTTTGTAAGAATATGGCTGATAGTGAATACACTCCTGGTTCAGTCCACTAAAAATAATATGTTACTAATGGTAATGTCATGATCAGCACAGTTCAATCAATCCAAATGCAACAAATCACACTTCAGTGAAATGATTTCATGATCTTAGAAAAAGGCTATTGCCTGTTTAAATCATATGACATAGGCCTTAAGGTCTGAGTCTACCAATAGGGTTAAAGGCTTTCCCTAACATCAGTGGATGAGGTCTTGGTGCTATACCAGTCTTTTTCTTGATATAAAAGACTTACTGAAATTCTATGAAAATTTCCACAAGAATTTTAGACACTGTTTTGAAAGTAAGAGTTGTGAAATATCTTGACAGTTTTCCCCCTTAGCCCTTTCTTCCTCTTTTTTGCCCTTTTAGACAAAAGTTGAGAACAGATTTGAAATCACAAAGCATTTCCAGAGTGCCATACATTGAAAAGAATCCTTAGAATACATACTCAGTCATCTCCCTTCCATTTTTATGTATCACTTTAGATACATATGACAAACTTCTGAGTAAAATTCATGAAATATATAATAGGTCAATCCACTACAATATTTTACTAGCTTTCATTTTATAAAGGTTGCACTAGTGAATAAAATAAATAAATGAAATCAGCCATTAATTACTCCTTGCCTTATATAAATGTTTACTGGCCTTCAATGACTATTTCAGTGTGCTATAGGGAGATGAGAAATAAATCTTACATTTTAAAAGTTTAAAAGTTTTGGGACTTCCCTGGCACCATGGTTAAGAATCTGCCTGCCAATGCAGGGGACATGGGTTTAAGCCCTGGTCTGGGAAGATCCCACATGCTGTGGAGCAACTAAGCCCGTGCGCCACAACTACTGAGCCTGCGCTTTAGAGCCCGTGAGCCACAACTACTGAGCCCATGTGCCACAACTACTGAAGCCTGTGCACCTAGAGCCCATGCTCCACAACAAGAGAAGCCACCGCAATGAGAAGCCTGCACACCACAACGAAGAGTAGCGTCTGCTCACCGCAGCTAGAGAAAGCCCGCACGCAGCAGCGAAGACCCAACACAGCCAATAACCGACCAACCAACCGACCAACCAAATAAATAAATAAATGAAGTTTAAAAGTTTAGACTACTGAAAGTAGTCCAGTTTCCCTCTTTTCCACATACCTGTCCAGTTTTACCAACACCATTTATTGAAGAGAGACTGTCTTTCCCCCACTGTATAGTCTTGGCTCCTTTATTGTAAATTAGTTGACCATAAGTGTGTGGGTTTCTTTCTGGGCTCTTTATTCTGTTCCATTGATCTGTGTGTCTGTTTTTGTGCCAGTAACATACAGTTTTGATTACTAAAGCTTTGTGGTATAGTTTGAAATCAAAGAGAGTGATAACCTGCAGCTTTGTTCTTCTTTCTTTCTTTCTTTCTTTTTTGTTCTTCTTTCTTAAGATTGCTTATACAGGGTCTTCTGTGTTTCCATGAAATTTTTAAGATTATGTGTTCCAGTTCTTTAAAAAATGCCATTGGTATTTTGATAGGGATTCATTAAATCTGTAGATTGCTTTGGGTAGTATGGACATTTTAACGATATTAATTCTTTCAATCTATGAGCACAGAATATCTTTCCATTTGTCTGTGCTGTTTTCAATTTCTTTCATCAGTGTCTTATAGTTTTCAGAGTATAGGTCTCTCACCTCCTTGGTTAAATTTATTCTTTTTGATGCAATTGTAAATGGGATTGCTTTCTTATTTTCTCTTTCTGATAGTTCATTCTTAATACATAGATATACAACAGATTTCTTTATATTGATTTTGTATGTTACCACTTACTGAATTCATTTACCAATTCTAACATTTTTTCCATGGAGTCTTTAGGCTTTTCTATATGTAGCATCATGTTATACGTAAATATGACAGTTTTACTTTTGCCTTTCCAATTTGGATGCCTTTTATCTCTTTTCTTGTCTGACTGCTGTGGCTAGGACTTCCTATACAATGTTGAATAAAAGTGGTGAGAGTGGGCATCCTGTCTTGTTTCTGACCTTAGAGGAAAAGCCTTCAGTTTTTCTCCACTGAATATGATGTTAGCTGTGGGTTTGTTATACATGGCCTTTATTATCTTGGGTACACCCACTGTGTTGAGTGTTTATCATAAATGGATGTTGGATTTTGTCAACTGCTCTTTCTGCATCAATTGAGATAATCAAATGATATTTTTCTTTTGTCTTGCTGATGTGGCATATCATGTTAAATTAATTTGTGGATATTGAAACATCCTTGCGTTCCTGGGATAAATCCAACGTGATTGTGGCCTATGATCCTTTTAATGTACTGCTGAATTCGTTTCGCTAGTATTTTGTCAAGGATTTTTGCATCTATGTTCATCAGGGATATTATCCTGTATTTTTTTTTTTTTCCTAGTGTCTGACTGGTTTTAGTATCAGGGTAAATCTGGCCTCACAGAACAAATTTGAGGGTATTCCTTCTTCTATTTTTTGGGAATAGCTTGAGAAGGACAGGTAATAACTCTTCTTTAAATGTTTAATAGATTCACCTGTGAAACTATCTGCTCCCAGACTTTTGTCTGTTCAGAGTTTTTTGATTACTAATTCAATTTCACTTCTAGTAATTGGACTGCTCAGATTTTCTATCTCTTCCTGATTCAGTCTTGGAAGATTGTGTGTTTTTAAGAATTTATGTATCTCTTCTAGGTTGTCTAATTTGCTGGTGTATAACTGTCAGTAATAATCTCTTACGATCCTTTGTATTTTTGTGGTGTCAATTGTAACTTCTCTTTCATTTCTTATTCTATTTATTTGGGCCCTTTCTCTTTTTTTCTTGATGAGTCTGGCTTAAAGGTTCATAAATTTTATCTTTTCAAAAAGCCAGCTCTTAGTTTCACTGATCTTTTTTTACTGTTTTTTTAAAGTCTTTTTTTACATTTATTTTTGCTCTGCTCTTTACTATTTCCTTCTTTCTACTACTTTTGGGCTTTGTTGCTTCCTCTTTTCTAGTTCCTTTAGGTATAAGGTTATATTGTTTATTTGAGATTTTTCTTACTTCTTGATGTAGGCTTGTATCACCATAAACTTCCCTCTTAGAACTGCTTTTGCTGCAATGCAAAGATTTTGGATCATTGTGTTTCCATTTTCATTTGTCCCAGGTATTTTTTCATTTCCTCTTTGATTTCTTCAGTGACCCAATGGTTGTTTAGTAGCATGTTGTTTAGCCTCCACATGTTTGTGTTTTTTCCATTTTTCTTCTTGTAACTGATTTCTAGTTTCATACTGTTGTGATAGGAAAATATGCCTGATATGATTTCAATCTTTTTAAATTTACTGAGACTGGTTTTGTGGCTTAGCATGTGATCTATCTTGGAGAGTATTTCACATGCACTTGAAAAGAGTGTGTATTCTGTTGGTTTTGAATGGAATGTTCTATATATGTCTATTAATTCCATCAAGTCTGATGTGTCATTTAAGGCCAATATTTTCTTATTAACTTTCTGTGTAGATGATCTATCCACTGATGTAAGTGGAGTATCAAAGTCCCCAGCTATTGTATTATTGTCAATTTTCCTATACTACTTGCTTTATATATTTAGGTGCTCCTTTGTTGAGTGCATAAATACTTATGAATGTTATATCCTCTTCTTGGATTGATCCCTTTATCCTTATGTAACACCTTTTTGTGTGTGTGTGTGTGTGTGTGTCTTCTCTTAAAGTCTTTGTTTTAAAGTCTATTTTCCTTGATATGAGAACTGCTACCTCAGCTTTCTTTTTGTTTCCATTTGTAAGGAACATATTTTTCATCCTTTCACTTTCAGTGCATGTATATCTTTAGGTTTGAAGTGAATCTTTTGTAGGCAGCATATAGATGGGTCTTGTTCTTGTGTCCATTCAGCCATCCTGTGTCTTTTGATTGGAACATTTAGTCCATTTACATTGAAAGTGGTTATTGATAGGTATGCACTTTTATTGTCATTTTGTTCATTGTTTTCTGGTTGCTTTTGTAGTTCTTGTCTGTTCCTTTCATCTTTTAGTTTCTTCCCTCATGGTTTGATGACTTTCTTTAGATTTGTGTTTTGGTTCCTTCCCCTTTACTTTTTGTGTAGCTATTATAGGTTTTTGGTTTGTGGTTACCACGAGGTTTATATACATGAACCTATATACACAGCAGATTGCTTTAAGCTGATAGTCACTTAAGTTCAAACACATTCTGAAAACTATGTTTTTACTCCCCCCAACCATGTTTTATGTTTTTGATGTCATATTTACATCTTTCTATTTTGTATACACAAATAACACTTACTGTAGTTATACTTGATTTTACAACTTTTGTCATTTAACATTCACTTTTTAAGTGACAATCCACTGCCTTTATTATATATTTGCCTTAGCAGTGAGAGTTTTCCTTTCGTATACTTTCTTATCTCCAGTTATGACCTTGTCTTCTCCACTTAAAGGAGACCCTTTAACATTTATTGTAAGGCTGGTTTATGAACCAGCTTGTAAGGTGGTGATGAACTCTTAGTTTTTGCTTGTCTGGGAAATTCTTTCTCTCTCCTTCCTTTCTGAATGACAACCTTGCCAGGTAGAAAATTTTTGATGGTGATTTTTCCTTTCAGCATTTTAAATACAGCATGTCATTCCCTTCTGGCCTGTAAAATTCCTGCTGAAAAATTGGCTGATAACATTATGGGAATTCCCACGATTGTGACTAGTGTTGCTTTTCTTTTGCTGCCTTTAAAACTCTCTCTTATCTTTAACTTTTGTCATTTTAATCATAATATGTCTTGGCGTGGATCTCTTTGAGTTCATCTTTCTTGGGACTCTCTATGCTTCCTGGACCTGAATATCTCTTTCATCCCCCAGATTAGGGAAGTTTTAGCCGTTATTTCTTCAAATACATTTTCTGCCCCTTTCTCTCTCTCTCCTCCTTCTGGAACCCCTATAATGTGAACATTTGTATGCTTGATGTTGTCTCAAAAGTCCCTCAAACTATCCTCATTTTAAAAATTCTTTTTTTCTTTTTTTCTGTTCAGTTTGAGTGATTTCTAGTACTCTGTATTCTAGATCACTGATCTGTCCTTCTGTATCATCTAATCTATTGTAGATCCCCTCTAATGTATTTTTCACTTCAGTTATTGTATTCTTCAGTTCTGATGGATTCTTTTTTCTATTTTCTAACTCTTTGTTGAAGTTCTGTGTTCATCCACTCTTCTCCAGAGTTCAGTAAGCATCTTTATGATCATTACCTTAAACTCTTTATCAGGTAGATTGTTTGTCTCTGTTTCATTTAGCTCTTTTTCTCAGAGTTTTTCTTGTTCTTTCATTTGAAACATATTCCTCTGTCTCCTCATACTGCCTAATTCTCTGTTTATTTCTATGTATTAGGTAGGTCCATTACATCTCCCAATCTTAGAAAAGTGGCCTTATGTAGATGTCCTATGGGGCCCAGCAGCAAGCTTCCCTATGGCTACCAGAGCCAGATGCTCCAGGGGTATCCCCTATGTGGACTGTTTGTGCCCTTTTATTGTGTGTGAGGCCAACTCCTCTGGGCACACTGGTGGGCAGGATAGGCTCCCCAGCACTGTTGGCTGTGCAACCTGTCAGCATGCAACTGCTACAAGTCGCATGATTGCTGGTAGGCTGTGCCGGCCCCCAGAGCTAATATGCTAGAGGGAGGATTCCAATATGGTGCCCACCAGTGCAGGTGTCAGAGTGGTAGAACGAGATCAAAAAAATGGCTGCCACCAGCGTCTCACTTCTAGGGGGAATCCCAGCTGCCTCCTGTTTCTCAGTGAGGCTCTCCAAGATAAGCAAGTGGGTCTGACTCAGACACCTGTCAAACTGCTGCCTCTGTGTTGGGACTTGGAACAAGTAAGTTTCTGTGCACACCCTTTAAGAGCAAAGTCTTGGTACCCTACAGCCCTCTGGCTCTCCCAAACATAAGTCCCACAGGTATTCAAAGTCAGATGTTTTGGGCACTTGTATTCATGGCTTAGGGCCCCCAGGATGGGGAGCTGAATGTGGGGCTTGACCCCTCAGTCCTCAGGGAGGATTTCCATTGTTGTGATTTCCTCCTACTTAAGGACCCTTAAGTGTGGGTCCTGACAAGACCACACCTCTGCCCCTCCTACTCATCTTGTTGTGGTTTCTTCTTTATATCTTTAATTGTAGAGTACCTTCTCTGTTAGTCTTTAGGTCATTCTCAGAGACAGTTGCTCTGTAATTAGTTGTAACTTTGGTGTGCTGTGGGAGCAGGTAAGCTCAGGGGCTTCCTACTCCGCCATCTTGATTGCTCCTTCTACGTCATCCTATCTTGTCAACACCAATGTAGGCTGTAACCATCTCTTTACCAAAGAAAATAATGTATGTGTAAATGCTCTGTAAATATTAAAACCAGTTGAGTGAAAGGTATTGTTATTATCAGGATTCCCAATGTTCATTCTTAAGAAGTTAAGGAAAAAAAAAACCTTCTTAGGAATTAAAAGCGAACTGAAGCAAAGTATGAGGAACAATACAGACTTCAAGGAGAATATTAACATTGACTGTATATTCTTATTTACCATGTTATCATGCTTGCTAATACAATTTGGTTAAATAAAATATTTCACCAGCATTGCCTGCCAGAAATAACAATTTAACCACTAAAACATAAATGAAAAATAGAAATAAGTACTTACTCACAACACCAAACTGTCCCCAGAATAGAAGTATAGCCAAAATTGGGAAAATAACAGTGAGGATATTTTCAATTGGAGAAAACCATGAAACTGGGAAAAGAGAAAACAAAAATCACAATTAACATTTACTATAATCACTGTAACTCCTGCCCATGAATAGTGAACAATATATTTTATTGTGGAGATGGAAAATAAAAACAATTAAAACTTTGGTCTTGAAATAATTAAATAACAAATTATACATATAATTTAACTTATACGGCAAATTTTACTTATGAAACAAGAAACTAGTTCTTTAAGTGCTTTTCACCACATTTTCCCTAACCTATGACTTCTGGAAGGAGGTAATATGGTACAGGAGCTGAGAACAAGGTTCTGTAGCGACAGCGCCTGGCTTTGAAACCCAACCCTAACTTACAATCTCTGTGATCTTGGACAAAGTCTTAACACCTCTCTGTTCTTCAGTGTCCTCATTGTTACACTGGGATAACTGGACTGTGGTAATTGTTAACGAAGTTAATACATGAAAAGGGCCTAAAACAAATCTTGGCACTTACCAAGTGCTCAGCAAACATTAACTACAATTATTATTATGTGCTCCTACAGTGAACACCTATATGTGTAACATGCCAAGAATTTACCTTAAACCAACAATGAAGTCTTTCTGTAAAGACTTACTCAGAGTATCAAAGTGAGGAAGTTGTACAACTGGGTACCTTCACCTTACTCTGACTAAAACCGAGACAGATGTAAGCCCTAGCTTTTCTCAGACTTACTCTGGAATGGAAGACGTATTTATGAATAATTAGGCTTCAAATGATTGTTTACATATAAAGTAACATGAGGGGCTTTAGGTATTAAGTGGTTTACAAGTTACCTAGAGAATAATATGAAATGATATGTTCTATATAAAGGAAATTGTGATTTTAAGTCTTCAAAAAGATTTGTTGAGAACTTTTGAAAAATTAAGTTTAATTGCATCTTATCAACTCTTAAGATGATAATTTTACCTGTGAGATTTCTTCTCTAACAATAAAGCCAAGTAAATGCACTGAAAGCACTTCAAAGTTTGCCTGTGAAGAGGGAATGTGCTGTGCACATTTTCAAATCTTCCACTGCTCTGCCTCTGTATCAGCATGCAAGAAAACTTGTGGGCTTTCATACAGTAATACTAGCCATGCATTTCTTGTGTCAGCTTATAATGTTAAGCTCTGGTAAATGTTCACAACAATCCACAGAATATAACATTATGAATTCTATCTCACAGATATTAACTTTCCATAATCTAGCATCTTGTGCTACACATAGTAGAGACTCAACTGGTTTGTTGCTGAAGGTTCCAACAGTCAAAAAATAGTGAGTGAATGAAAGACAGCTTTTTGGGGTGGTGGGTGGATGCTCTCATGGTTGCAGGTCTCTACCAAGAGACAGATGTTTTCAGATACTCTGAATTCATATCTTAATTTCCAACTGAATTACTGAGCATCTTCCTATACCAAAGAAAACCCATTTCAATTCAGTCTAAAATCCTACCAGGAAAAACCTTCACGAATCATCTTTAGTTTTTTGTATCTAATGCCCAGAGGATTTGGTAAAAGCTCAATGACCTAATGACTATTCTTAACCTATTTTTCTCTACTTGCTTTATTATTTTTTTTGAGTTGTGTACATTAACTCCTCAAATCCTCACAACTATTACATGCCTCCTTATCATTGAGGAAACTGAGGCCTAGAGAATTAAGAGTCTTAAGTATCTTAAATCTTCATGTCCCAAACTGACTCCTGAAACTCCTCCCCCTACTCCTTCAGCAAACCTACCCTCTCAGTTTTCCCCATTTCAGTAGTGGTGATCCCATTTCTCCAGTTGCTCAAGCTAAAAACCTTGGGGTCATCCTTGACTCCTTGACTTCTCTCACACCTCACTTCTGGCCTGACACTAAATCCTGTGGTTGCTACCTTCAAGATACAGCCAGAATCTGATCTCATGTTCAAAGATGGGCTGACAACGAAATGTTCTTTCTTCACTGGCCTCCCTCCTTACACAACAGAACAATCTTCAACAGTCTTAGCATATATTAATAGAAATCTGCCAGTGAAAATAAGAAGTGTGTTTGACCTGGTCTGACCACTCATTTTTCACTTATTACACAAACATTTATTAAAAGCCCACCATGGGTAGGGTAGTCTTCTAGGTACCTGAGATCTAGCAGTGAATAAGCCAGGTGGGGCTACCGGCTTGAGGAGGGGGAGGGGCTGAAGAACATACTCTTGTGGGTAGTAAGGCCTCTTGGGGAGAGGAACTGGCTCTGAGCCTTGGACTGGAAAGGGCCTGCCATGTGAGGACGGGGGAGAAGATATGCCAAAGGAACAGCAAGTTGGAGCAACTGAATGATGGCCAGTGTAACTAGAATTTAATGATACAAGATAAGATGGAAAGAGATTGCTGGGATTAAGAACTCTCTAATTACCTGTTACCTCTCTCTAATTTGTTAAGGTGCGAAAAATCTTCTCAGCTTGTTAAGAACGTTTGGATTTTATTCTATAAGCAATGAAAAGTGATTGGAAACCTTCAAGTACGGAAGAAAAGTGACCTGATTTATTTAAAATCTTCTTTGGCAGCCTTGAACGGAATGGGTTATAGAGAAGCAGGACCTACCAGAAAGTTAATGCAGCCAGCAGGTAGTAGCTGGAAGGTAGGACACAGCCCACAAATGCAGTCCTGAGTTCAGTTTTACTCATCAAATTTAAAGGCATAATAGGGAATCGTCCCAAAGGAAAGTGACTAGAATAGGGATGCTGAAACCATGAGCAATGGCTGAAGGAACTGGGTATTTTTACCTTAGAGAATAAACTTGGAAGAGAAATACCATACCTCCTAGTGAGTGAGAAATTGCAGGGTTGCAAGTTTTAGCTTGACTTCAGGAAGAATTGGAACTGCCTGATAATAGACTAAAATCCTCTGGGCAGTAACAGTCTCATCCTGTCATGCGCTTACGTAAAAATTTGAACGGGAGGGGGCGGGTCCGCGCGGGCCTCCAAGCCGCCCGCCCCGCAGCAGAGAGGTCACAGCGAGAGGTCGCAGCGAGAGGCCGCCCCCAATGCCACAATCGCTGGAGGAGGTCGGTGCGCCGGGCTGCACCGTGGCCTACTGCCGGCAGGAAGGGAAGGATCGAATCATATTTGTGAACAAAGAAGACCATGAAACTCCAAGCAACGCGGAGCTGGCGGCCGACGACTCCAATGATCCGTACGAGGAGCACGGACTGATCCTGCCCCACGGAGACCTCAGCTGGAACTGCCCATGCCTTGGGGGCATGGCCAGCGGGGCGTGTGGGGAACAGTTCAAGGCGGGCTTTTCCTGCTTCCACTGCAGCACAGAGGATGTCAAGGGGTCGGACTGTGTAGACCAGTTCCGGGCCATGCAGGAGTGCATGCTGAAGTACCCAGACCTCCATCCCCAGGAGGAGGAGGAGGAGAAGCCAGCGGATCGGTTAGAGGAAACGGCTGCCTCTGAGGCCACCACAACCAAAAAAGAGGAGGGGTCCAGCTCATGAAGGCCCGGGGCGCGCTGCGCTCCAGCCTCCTTCAGAGAGGATGAACCTCTCCAAGAAAGTGTCTCTCCCTCTGTCGTTCTGTGCACTGTACTGTACAAAATAACTTACTGTGCTGATCAGGGGTCTTGGCCCCTTGACATATACACTGAAAAATGGGTTGTATGTATGTGTGTCTCACATAACCTATCAGCGAATGTAGCTGCCACTTGTGAATTCTCTTCTCAGATTGTCCTGAATTTTGCCACTTTGAAATAACGTGCTGAATAATCTCAGCAACCAAAACTCATTATCTGGGAGTGTCTCCTGTGAGCGAGCTGATTTATTGTGATTCCTTGTATCCCTTTTAGTAGATTTTTTTTTATTAGTTTCTGCTTTATAACAAAGTGAATCAGTCATACATATACATCTGTTCCCACATCCCTTCCCTCTTGCGTCTCCCTCCCTCCCACCCTCCCTATCCCACCCCTCCCCTTTTAGTAGATTTTATATCTAGTTGGAAAGCGAAATAGAAACAAAACATCTTCCTTTAAAAATGCTGGAGTGGGGCCATTCCTTGTAGAAGAGGCGGGATGATCAGCCCTTGAGTATTTGACGAAGCACTATGCTTCATTTCTGATATATTTTGGTTTCCAGTTTGCATTGAGCTCCAGGTTTTATACATTTGGAAAACAGAGCTTTGTACCCTCTGAGTGACTCCCTTTGTAAGTGAAGAGAAAGGCTGTTTTTTTCTGTTCTTGTTATTCCAAAAGCCCTGGTTTGGGGTCTGTGTTCACATTGGCTCCGTCTCAGCCTGTTCAGATGCAATGTTCTTGAGAGGTGGGGACCTAACCATTACCAAAGTAGCACCCGAGAGAGGAAACGGTGTCAATTAAAAGGAAAGCATGATTTTTACCTGAAAGAAAATTTTTTTTGAATGACCAACTAGCTGGGGTGTGATAGAAGTAATTTAGGAATTACATGGGCAGATAGACCAGATGACTAATAGCTGACTCTATACCTCTATGCAGAAATAATAATAAGAGCTATTTCAAAGACAGAGGGTGGGATTATAGAACAAAAAATATTATTGTCTAAGTGATTCTTAACTGGAGCTTATCAGAATTACCTGGAGTTTATCCAAACGCCACATACTCTCCCCTTTCAGCTTCTACCCCGATAACTGTGTGTGTGTGTGTGTGTGGCAGGGGTGGGGTGACCCACGAGTCTCTCAATTTAAAATCACTGCTGCATCTCCCTGCTGTAATTTGTCTTCTCTCACTGACATGAACATGTTACCTCTCTCTAATTTGTTAAGGTGGGAAACGTTTGAGGATCACTGAATTGGATCTTTGAGTATCAAATGAGATGCTAGGGAAAAACCCAATGTTTTATATAAAACTATGTATATGCCCATTAAGCTACTGATTTGTTAGAGTAATTAGTACTGTCAGATGACTAACTCTTTGTTTCCCAAGGGGAGAAGGAGACAAGATACTTCTCTAAGGTCCCTTTCAGTTCTGAGTTTCTATGGCACTAAGAAAATAAATTAAGCTTAAAATGGACTAAGAACAATATTAGGTATTTTTCCACCCCAGGATTAAGAAAGATGATCCAAAGTCAGCCAAACTCTTATTCCACCCAAGCTACATCTGACAACTATGCCCATTATTCTCCAATTCCTGGTCAGGTAGAGTGGCTCGCAGGAAAATAAACCTACTAGTGGAAAGGCAACGAAATGATACTAAGAGGATGTGGTCTGTGGATAGGTGCTTAAATTTTGCTTCCAAGTTTAAACATTATAAAAACCCAGGACCTCATTTCTCTTATCATTGTGTACAACATGGGATGACCTGAAAGGGCCAAGAAATCACTCTCATCAATTAAGTGCGCCTCTCCTTCAAATATATACAAGGTACACCTCCATGCGCAGAGAACACGTTTCCACAGAGAAGGATCACGATAACATTTCTGACACTAAAATTCAAGCCAAAGTTTTACTTGATGCTTCAGGACTGTGACGAGTTTTTTTTTTGATGTATTGACTTGGCTAGGATATAGTCCCCAGTTATCTAATCAAAGCCAGAATTCTAAGGTAGCCCCCAAACACCCTGCCCCCTGAAAGCAGCCTTTTTAAATTCCCTCCCCTGGAGGGAGGGACGGGACTGTGAATATGATGGATTTCATTCCCGTGATTATATTGTTTCATATGGCAAAGAGATTTTGCTAAATGTAATTAAGGCCCCCAATCAGTTGACTTTGAAAGAGTGATTATTCTTGAGGGAGAGGGGGCAGACCAAATAAGAACTGAAAAGGGTTTGGGATCGTTTTAGCAAGAGAAATTCGACATGTTTGAGAGGGATTCAACAAGAGGAGGATTCTCCTTAGCTGGCTTTAAATATGGAAGAGGCTGTGTGGCAAGGAATGGGAACAACCTCTAGGAGCTAAGAGAAGCCACCATCAGACATCCAGCAGAGAAACAGGGACCTCAGTCCTACAATCACATGGAATTGAATTCTGCCAAAACCATGTGTGCTTGGAACAAGACCGTGAGCTTCTGATGAGAACACAGCCTGCTAACACCTTGATTTTAGCCTCGTAAGACTGGAGAACCCAGTCATACCATGACCAGAATTGTGATCTACAAAGTGGTGAGCTAATAAATGGGTGTTGTTTAAAGCTGCTACATTTGTGGTTGTTTGTACATGCACTTGAAAACTAACACGAGGATCTCAAAATGCCTTCATGTCAACATTATGAACATAACGTGTCTCATGATGATGGTAATGGAAATAGCAACTTTGCTAAACTTGAACAGACCTTTTAAAACAAAACCCTAGGGCTTCCCGGGTGGCACAGTGGTTGAGAGTCCGCCTGCCAATGCAGGGGGCACGGGTTCGTGCCCCAGTCTGGGAAGATCCCACATGCCGCAGAGCAGCTGGGCCCGTGAGCCATGGCCGCTGAGCCTGCGCGTCCGGAGCCTGCGCTCCGCAATGGGAGAGGCCACAACAGTGAGAGGCCTGTGTACCGCAAAAAAACCACAAAAAAACAGAAAAACAAAAAAACCAAAACCCTAATAGCTTACTCAGAAAAAAGTAAAATTTTAAGCCTCTCCAAGTTTTTGTATCATTAATACTATAAGTATAAATATTAATAACACATTTTATAACTATTATTATTTACATTTAGTAATCTGGTTGTTTACAAGGTGTTTCCACAGAAACTATATACAGTGGTGATAAACATACTGGTTTTAAAGACAGACAGATCTAGGTTAAAATCCTGGCTATGACTCTGGTCTTGAACAACTACCCTAAATCTCTCATGCTTCCTCATCTTTTAAATGGTAAGACCTATACCTATCTCCTGGAGTTCTTGAGTTCAGAACACAATATACATAAGCTATCTGGCACATATACATAAACTATCTGTGCCCTAATAAATGTAAGATTATTTTACTGTTCTTTTGTACTATCACTTCCTTGAAAGCAGGGATTATGTTTTCATCAACAATGAATCCATAGTGCCTAGCACAGTGCCTGACACATAGTAGGTGCTCAATAAATCTTTGTTAAGTAAGCAAGATATTTTGAACAAGCCTGTGATGGAAATGGTATTCCCATCTTACAGGTAAAAAACAGAGGGCCAGACCGGTTGAGTTTTTTATCCAAATTTTCTTAAACTAGAAAATGGTAATGTATAGAAAAAGCTTTCTAAATTCAAGTCCTGTGCTCCATCCATGCTACTATACTATACGTAGGCACCAGAGGTATATAAAATCTCATAGAGAGGTATACATATCTCATAGGTAGTATTTCTAAAATACTGTGCTCCAAAAAAAGGGCACAAAGAATGGCCACCCTTAATTCACATTCTACTAACTGGAATTCTCTATTACGCAATTTCTATTCCTCACTTATGCCTATATTTGTGAAAAAGTACCACATTGTAAAAATGGTTTCTACTGCCTAAATCCCAAAGTCCCCATGATGGGTAAGTCTCATTATCACAATACATTTGTATTCCACTATAAGAGCCCTGCTCCGGGCTTCCCTGGTGGCGCAGTGGTTGAGAATCTGCCTGCTAATGCAGGGGACACGGGTTCGAGCCCTGGTCTGGGAAGATCCCCCATGCCGCGGAACAACTAGGCCTGTGAGCCACAACTACTGAGCCTGTGTGTCTGGAGGCTGTGCTCCGCAACAAGAGAGGCCACGACACTGAGAGGCCCGCGCACCGCGATGAAGAGTGGCCCCCGCTTGCCACAGCTAGAGAAAGCCCTTCCACAGAAACGAAGACCCAACACAGCCAAAAATAAAAATAAATAAATTAAAAGAAGGCTCAATGTTAAAAAAAAAAAAAAAAAGAGTCCTGCTCCAATTAACTTTTTGTGCAGAGAGGTTTGTTTTTTTTTTCCAGTAAAAAATGGGTACAAAATAATGACATGACAACAGTAGATGCTGGCAAGGATGTGAAGAAACTAGATCACTCATATGTTGCTGATGGGAATGTAAAATGGTACAACCACTCTGCAAAACAGTTTGGCAGTTTCCTTCACTTTGTTATACAGCAGACACTAACACACCATTGTAAAGCAATTATACTCCAATAGAGATGTTAAAAAAAACAAACAAACAACTAAGCATACACTTGCATACAGCTGAATAATTGTACTTCTGGGCATTTATTCAGCAGAATGAAGATTATGGGCACCTAAAAACCTCTATATGGTAGTTCACAGCAACTCCATTTGCTGGAGTTGGAAAACTGGAAACACCCAAAATGTCCTACGATAGGTGAACAGTTAAACAAGCTGTGATATACCCATACCATGGGATACTACTCAGCCAAAAAAGAGAGAGAAAGAGAACAAACTATTGATACAGGCACAACTTGGATAGATCTCAAGGGTACTGCGCTGAGTGTAAAAAGCCAATCTCAAAAGATTACATACTATATGATTCCATTTACATTACATGACCAAAGTACAGACATGGAGAACAAATTAGTGCTTGCCAGGTTAGCATGAGGGAGAGCTTTGTGCAAATGAAATAGTTTTATATGCTGATTGTGGTGGTAGTTACATAAATATACATATCATAAAATGACAAAGAATATACATCCATTGTACCATTGTCAACTTCCAATTTTTTTTTTTTTTTTTTGGCGGTACGCGGGCCTCTCACTGTTGTGGCCTCTCCCGTTGTGGAGCACAGGCTCTGGACGTGCAGGCTCGGCGGCCATGGCTCATGGGCCTAACCGCTCCGCGGCATGTGGGATCTTGCTGGACTGGGGCACGAACCTGTGTCCCCTGCATCGGCAGGCGGACTCTTAACCACTGCGCCACCAGGGAAGCCCCAAGTTTTGATATTTTAGTATCACTGTATAAGAGGTAACCAACCATTGGGGTAACTGAGTGAAGAGTACCCAGCACCCCCAGCACCCCTCTGTTCTATCTTTGCAACTTCCTGTGAATCTATAAGTACTTCAAAAAATAAAAATGAATGCAAAGCCAAATGTCTGAGACCTCTGATAGAATTTTCTACATTCTCTACAGTGAAACAGTACCTCCTCATTTGAATGGTCCCAGAGTAAACACAGTTCATATTTTTATAGGGTATTTTGAAAACAAAGAAAGATGAAACAATCACACACAAAATTATAAACTTTCTCTTCATCTCAGATGTTGGTATTACTTTCTCATCTATCTTCATTCCAACTTCTGGCCTTTCAAGTCTCATATCTTGAGTTGACTGCTCAGTGACCTACACTACACTAAAAAATTACTGGTCCCTATGCCTTGTTTTTTCATTCCAATGAAGCTGTACATTCCTTCAGAAATTTCAACTAGATATTAGGTTATCCAATTCCAGATTAGACTCCTGATGAAAGGTATACTCTAAAATAAAGAAAAAAAGCTCTTCAGCCCAAATTAATATCAAATTAATAAAAGTTACAGTGTAAGAGAGATTTCTGAGCAGAAAAGCCTTCCAGATTCTGCTAGCCTACTCTAAGCCATCTCCCGCCCTCCCTCTCACAACACCCCAGGCCAGCTTCAGCAACCTGATACCTTCCTTCATAAAAACAAACACCCCAAGAACACAATTTACATCTGCAAAGCACTTTGGTTCACAAAGCACTTGTACACAAGGGATCTCATTTGGTGCTCATTAGACTGTAGAATACATAGAAGCAAGTATCTATTTTCATCACCATTTTAGAGATGAGGTAACTTGACTTGGCAAAGTAACTTCTCCATACCATAAAGGCGAACAGTTAAGTTGCAGAATAGGGGATATAACTCAGATCTGTTGATTCCTAATCCTAAGCAATGTCAAAATATTCTATCAACCTAAGCACCCCATTCCCAATGTGGTAACAGATATTTAGTAACAGTAAATGCGAGAAGAACAGAGGCAAACAGCGGATCCAATTGAACTGATCTGATCCCATTAAAAGCAGAGGTTCTTAAAGTATGATCTAATCCTGAGATCGGTAATATGTCTAGTGATTCTAAATAGAGCTTTCAAAATAGGAGGTTGAAATGTACTTCTATGTGGTTGAAGAACTCAGCTGGCACAGCGAAGAATAGAAAGAAAGGAGACTTTAAATTTACTTCAGGTAACTACTGCTTTATGCAACTCACCAACTCAAGTTTGTGAAGAAAGGGCAGAATAATGGTGCTATAATTTAAATAATTATAAATAAATTAATTAAATTGGATCCCTAGCTCTCCCACATCTTGGCCAAGGAAAAAAATAACAAAGCAAGGCTAAGCACAGGAAACCTCAAGGAATCATCTATGATAACCTGATTTTTAATATTCTGATTCTCCTCCTAATCTGTTCTTTCCAGAGGAAGCATGGCTGGGACTTGTCAACCCTTGATCAAAGTGTAACGTTAAAAAAAAGGCAAAATAATTGGAAAAAGCCTTGAAAATTAATCACATGAAAGAAAGTACTTTTGAGGGCAGCAAACAGAAATGCAGAGTAGATGACCCCTGGACTGCTCACCGCAATATAACAGCCCTCAGACAAAAAGTTTGAGAACCACACAATGTACAAACTAACGAACAACAAAGGAGATTTACTGTGAAAAGCAGAAGAGCATATAAGATAAAACTCATGATCTTAAAGCTGCTAAACATTCCATCAACATTTATTATTAATAGTCTGCTTTTTGATTCAAACAAGTCGGTGGCCCCATTTTACCCCCCTTTCTAACAGGATCATGTTGCTTCAGGAGAAATAAAAGGGAAACTTTATATAGAAGTCTTACCAACACGGTATTTTAGTTCTACGATGGTTTCGCCTTCTCTGCTTAATTCTGTTACTTCACAAGTGTAGTTTCCTAAGACGGCATCAGATTTATCCATCGTCAAAGAGGCAATGCCATTTAGTAATTCTGATGGTGAGATTTTTGTACTAGTAAAGTTATTGCTGGGCTTGGACTTTTGCTGACCTCCATCAAAGGTGAAAATGTCTTTTCCTTTAAATTTCCACTTGACATACAATTCAGCAATGTTCTTCGCCTCCATGTTATTAACAAAACATGGGATGACAACAGTTTGATTGCAAACGGTGTATTCTACAGATTTGGTTGTATTAAATATTAGCTGAGCTGAACCTGGAAAAGAGAAATAAAATTGTTTCATTTCATTACAGAATTCTATACTATGAGATTTTACGTATGTTACAAATCCTTAAGATAAAGAGAAATACTTCTATTGTTCACTTAAGCAAGCAAGCAGCTATAGAGAAGAGAAGATGGGCAAGGTTAAAAAAAGAAACAAATTATTTTAATATTAACATACACAGCTGACAGACAACACTGTACACCTCTTGCTTATTCATTCCCAGTAAAACAAAATATACATTCTCACACATCTTGGGAATAAATTCAGCAACTGTGTTAGAACATGCAGGTGTAGTATCTGGCTTTGGAAGCTTTGAAGTAATCATTACTGTCTTCCGATATATGTAGAAGAATACTATCCTTACTATGAGAAAATTTTAAACAGAAAATAAAACCAAATATTATATTCAGCCTTAACTTCTATATACTCCTCCAAATAGAACTTGCTAAACTGATATGAAGTTTATCTCTATCCCTATGTTGCATTTCCGAAAAAGGTGTCAGGCTCTACTGTACTTAAATATAAAAAGTAAATCACATGAATCACATCACATCTTTCCACTAGGATGGAAAGTCTTAGAATGCTAAGGAGAAAAAAACATTCTCTATGGCTATTTTCCCATTGCAAAATACAGACAGCAACAGACATTTTGTATGCGAGTATTATAAAAGATTATACACAATTGAATGGTATTTTCCCACTCCCACATTTCATTGAAACTAAGGAACAACTTCCAAATGTATATTACAGGTATCCCTTCCTTCTAGAAACCATAAAGCACCCAAAATAAAGCTAAGATGTAAGTTGAAACCAAGAGCAGATACTGCTAAATAAGTAGCATATATTCCATCAACTCTTCAATAGGATAAACTACTGGTTGTTGCCTTATAAAAGAGGGATTGAGAAATGAATCATCTTTCATCTAGAATGTGCAAAAATGTGGAGAAGTTGTAGTTGTCTTCCACATTCTTCAGCCATTTATCAACTCTTTCATCTATGTAGTTCCTTGGTGTTTCTCTCAAAAAAAGCACTAACAAATATAAATAAAACCTCAAGTTTAATCACTCATCTTTAAGATATTTTCCTTCATTGGGGCATAGGATGTTATTACTCTAGGAACATAATTACTATTCAATAAGTGCCCACTGAATTGAATGCTAGGATGCAGAGTGGAATATGAACTGAACAATGTTCAAGAAGCCTGAGAACAAATCCCAGCTCTGTCATTTTTCAGTATGCGACCTTAAGCAATTCACTTAACTTCTCTATGCCTTGGTTTACTCTCTGTAAGTAAGAGGATCAAAAAGGGCTTCCCTGGTGGCACAGTGGTTGAGAGTCCGCCTGCCGATGCAGGGGACACAGGTTCGTGCCCCGGTCCGGGAGGATCCCACATGCCGCGGAGCGGCTGGGCCTGTGAGCCATGGCCGCTGAGCCTGCGCGTCCGGAGCCTGTGCTCCGCAACGGGAGAGGCCACAACAGTGAGAGGCCCGCGTACCGGAAAAAAAAAAAAAAAAAAAAAAACGAACACTGGGCTGCTTCACAGAATTGTGGTCAGTATCACAGGAGAAAATATATTGGCAAGTGCTCTCTAAACAATACTGTGCTATAAATATGTAGGATGATACTATAAAAACTAAGCACTATACAGCATTTTAATGTAATGCTCCAGACCTTCTCTGACTGGCAGGTCTAAATTGTTACATTTCTGGGAATCTGCAGTCTGAAGCAATCCTGTGGGCATCCATAGCTCACCTCTCCCTAGTTCTTTATATTTCTAGCCACCCAAATATCAGGAAGCCCCAGGCAAAACCTGGACTTCCAAATGCATTCTTCAAAACCTTGGAGTTGTAAATTATTTCCCCTGAGAAATAAGCATTAGGGGGAGACTACAGTGTACAAGGAGAGAAGAAAGTGGCTATGACGTTGGAATTAGAAAGGAAGGAAAGTGTCAGAAAATATGGTCAACGATTTTGAAATGGACAAAAAGATTACTGGGAGTCCTTTCAGCAGAGTGCTGGGCACTGTCTGACAGATCCTTTTGGAATATCTGATTCTATAGGGGCCTGTGCCTTTTGCTAAGACTGGGCTGCTTTTACAATTTTGTAAGTTGTAGAAAACTGATGGCAATGTGAATGATTCATATCCATAGAGATACAAATAAACTTTGTTCTACCATTGATTTCCACCTGGTGGAAGAGAGGAATTTAAACAATTACATTTTAGGGACTTCCCTGGAGGTCTAGTGCTTAAGACTCAGTGCTTCCACTTCAGGGGGCATGGGTTTGGTCCCTGGTTGGGGAACTAAGATCCTGCATGCCTTGCAGCATGGCCAAAAAAAATTACATTTTATTGCGCTGAGGACATTGACCAATTTTGCATTTGCTCACAAATTCATTTCACCATTCCTGATTTCCCATATGTACATGTGTCTATTCTTCCAATTCTCTTTTAAAACCAAGATGGTTGTACCGTCTTGCTGGTTTGCTTATTAATGTGAAATAAAAACTTTGACACATGTTCATTTTATATTTGTTTGAGTCAAGATTTTACCTTCTAAAAATTATCCTTTAATTAAAGAGATACAAGTGAAGAGCTAAATTATCCCAGTGATCTTTTTTAGAAGTGGTAAGACCGCTTCTATGTAAGTAAGAAGCAGTCAGCAAGCATTCCACGATTTCATAACTTATGTTTAGAAATGAATTTTCTAAAGAATACAGAAAGCACTGATTACTCTGTTATTTGTTGTAATATTAATGCAAACATTTTTATAGCTGAAGCAATTTAAGTAGAATAAATGCTGTCAATAACCTTCAAAGTGAAATTGACCTGGATAAACTATAATTTGAATAATCCTTGCACTAATAATTAATAAATATAGTCCAAAATGTTGCTCCATCAGCTGTTAACTACAACTTCATCCTCTATAAACATTTGTTAAAAAGCTATTAAGTAGTAAAATTATCTGATTTGGTTTTTCTCTATTTTGCCTACTGCCTTCTGATGAAACAGCGAAGTGAAGAAATGATCTAAAATATACAGAGCAAATAAAGGATCATATAGATAATTATCATGAATAAGTAAGTTCTGAATAATCAAGAAATGCCTACAGCAGTCTAAATCAGATAGAAATTGATCAGTATAACCATCAGCCATGCCAGAGTTACAGATAAATTAACAAATGAAATGAGAAAATTAACTTATATCAAATGCCAAAAATATTGGACCTTACAACCACTGTGAATACAGACCACCAACTCAAACCATCTCATACCACAGTCCTCAAAACAGCTGCTATACACTTTCAGAAACGGCTTAATACATGATACTCACAGTACACAGGTCTAGGTCAGAAATGCTAACATTCAGCAAATGTTTATTGAAAATTACCTGATCTGAAATACTGTGACAGGATGTGGGGATACATTAATGGAAAAAAATGTAGGAGTTATCTTTAAGAAGCTTAGAATTCTCACTTGGGGGACTGATACATACTTTTTATAACCCAAGGTCATAAGGGCTGTCCTTCCTGTATGAAGTGCTATGGATGGGCAGGAAAGTAATCAGTCTTACGGATTTCAAGGAAAATGTTTGTTGGGTCTTCCCTGGTGGCACAGTGGTTAACAATCTGCCTGCCAATGCAGGGGACACGGGTTTGAGCCCTGGTCGGGGAGGATCCCACAAGCCGCGGAGCAACTAAGCCCGTGTGCCACAACTACAGAGCCTGCGCTCTAGGGCCCTTGAGCCACAACTACTGAGCCTGCGTGCCACAACTACTGAAGCCTATGTGCCTAGAGCCCGTGCTCCGCAACAAGAGAAGCCACCACAATGAGAAGCCCGCTCATTGCAACAAAAAGTAGCCCCCGCTCACCACAACTAGAGAAAGCCCGCGCATGGCAGCGAAGACCCAACACAGCCAAAAATAAAATAAAATAAATAAATTTATTTTTTTTTAAAAAAGAAAATGTTTGTTGCTACTAAGGGAACAACAGAAGATTGCCGTAGACCCTGACCATTTAGGCCTTCAATCTTTTGTCGTTTCACATGTTCCACATAAAAGTTCTCTCCTTTGTAACAACTCTGAAATCACTCTCCTTTTGCAAGAGTTTATCTTATACTCTCCGAAGGAGTCCTCTCTTCCTATTTCAAGTTGAGTCCTCCAGATAAGAAACCAGAAGCTTCCAATACTTCCACCTATAAATTTTCCTGCTACCCCAACTATCCACACCTCTCTTCCCCTCACTTCCTCCTCTTCAGAAATGAACCCTGTCACCTGAGAGCTAGTTTACATTTCTGCCCCACACTCATCAATCTCCTTGAGGACTTTCCCTCGTTGTCTATCATCCTCCGACATCCCTCAAGTTCATTTACAGTAGGTTTAAAAAAACTTCTTTAAATGCTTGAATATTAGCCAACTGAAAAAAATAAGTCCCTTGTACTTGTCTCTGTTTCCTAGCATCCTAGAAAGATAATCTACATGCATTTCTTCACCTCTTATTCACTTCTTAAATCTCTGCCACCTGGCCTCCATCTTGGCCTTTTTCACTACAACAGCTCTTGCCAAAGTCCCCAATCATCCCCTGTGAGAACGGAATGCACGTGGTTCACTCTCTATCTTGACTTCTCTACAGTTCTTGAGCCAGTGGGCAGCTCCTTTCTTGCTCTTGTCTCTTGGCTTCTATGTCTCTGGATTTCCTCCTAGAGCCTTCTCCACCTCGTTGCAGCATTTTTCTTTATTGAAATCTACTCCTTGACTCACAATAAATATTAGGTTCCTAAGGACTTCCTGTCCAACGCTGCCCCCCACCCCCACCCCCCGCCCCAGTATTCTCCCTCACTCCAGGTTTTAACTACCCACGCATTTTATTTAACTAGGCCTCACCTTTCTCCTTAACTGCAGACCTTGGAAAGCCAACTGGCTGCTATGTGTTTCCACTTGGATGCACTACAGTTACTTCAGAGTCAACATGTCCAAAAATCTACTTACCCTCTGCCTACCTTCATTCCAAATCCTCACTTCCCTAAAGTATTTTCTATTATCTACCAGTCAACCAGACCTGAACCTACGAATCATGCTGGATTCTGCCCTCTCCTTAGCCATGGAGAGTTCTTGTTAGGCTCAGCCTATTTAACAGTTCCTAAATCCAATGTCTGTTGTATGAATTAATTAGGCATTCATCATTTCTGCCTTGAACTATTGCCATACCCTCTTAACTAGCTCCTTGCCTTCAGCCTCAATGTTTCCCCATCCCAGCCATGTATTTTCCACAGTTCCCGAAATAACTGTTCCAAATGCAAATATACACTCTTTTGCCTAATATACTTTAACAGCACCTGCCGCCCCCTGACTTTCAGGCTAAATTCTAAGGGTATTAGCATGGAATACAAACTAGGTCCTTCAAGATCCTGTCCAGCTCCACTTCCTGTACTCCTTCATTTCCAAACTAAGCTCCAATCATAATGACCTTCTTGCAATTCCATGGATATGCAAATGCACTCTCTTCTCCATGCCTTTCCCCCCACACACAAGCTGTTCCCCAGCCTAAGGAGGCCTGTACCTTTCACTGGGTGTTCAGGTAAGAGCACAAACTTTGGAGTCAGACCTTGGATGGTGACTTAGCACTTCCTAAGTGTATATATAACCTTGGGCAAGTTACTTAATTTCTGTATCTCAGTTTCCTCATCTATAAAATGTGAATATTGATAGTGTACACCTCATAGAAATTTTGTTAAGATTTAATAAGATAAAGAACATGGAGTTCTTAGTTCAGTGCCTTTCACATACACAGCAAATGTTCAATAAATGGCAGCTACAGTTCACTAACTTTGGCTCTTCCTGAAAGCACGGTTGAGATGTTCAATCCTGTCCCCTTCATTGCTACTACTCAACTGTATTCATCCCTCCTTATTGCTCCCACTGCCCCCTCTTCAAGTGCTGTCACTGCACTTACTATCAAATCTTGTAACTACTGTTTTACTTTACTGATCTCTCCTTTAGGATCAAAAGATAGTAATGCAAGGACAATGTCTTCATTTGGTATCCTATGGATCTAACCCAGGGTCCAGCAAGTAGGACTTAATATATTCCTTCTGAATGTAAAAATTTAAAGTATGAATTCCAAGAAGGGAAAATCTAAACATCGTATCAGGGAAGATTCACTCTTCTTCCATATTTCAAAAGAATCCTCCACTGTTTCTTATTTCTATAGACCTGATTACAGTATCGTGAAGCTACATATTTTAATGAAAAATCTAAATCAAGTCAGTTGCAGATTGGATGGAACAGTTCCTTTAAAATTACTTGTCATGTCTAAGAATGCTTTTCCTACCAGGTGGTGTTTAAACTGGGTCTGGAAGGATAGTAGGAATGTCATAGAAAAGTAAGAGCTTTCTAGGCAGAGTACATAATGAGTACAGGGGAGTGAAGAAAGAGAATAACCGAAGGCTGATGATTATTCAGGTGAGCTCTAGGAAAGGGCTGGAAAAGATGGTTAAGAAGTATTGTAAAGGCTTCCTTGAATGTCATTCTGAGGAGTTTGGAGTTGAAACCATAAGCAGTAGCAAACCACTCAGACTACTTACATTAAAAAAAATAATACAGCAGTATGAAGGGCGAATTGCGGCAGGAAAGGAGATGGGAAAGAAGATACATTAAGAGATCACTGCAGTAATCCAGGCAAATGACAACTGAAAAGAAGGCCAAAAATTACAGTAAAAAAACAAAAAAGGAAAATCGACATAAGTCAGGTGTGGGAGGTAAAGGAGAAGAAGAAAGAAGAATTGTAAAGTTGTTAACTAAAAAACAAACAACCCAATCCCAAAATGGGCAGAAGACCTAAATAGACATTTCTCCAAAGAAGATATACAGATTGCCAACAAACACATGAATGGATGCTCAACATCACTAATCATTACAGAAATGCAAATCAAAACTAGAATGAGATATCACCTCACACCAGTCAGAATGGCCTTTATCAAAAAATCTACAAACAATAAATGCTGGAGAGGGTGTGGAGAAAAGGGAACCCTCTTGCACTGTTGGTGGGAATGTAAATTGATACAGCCACTACGGAGAACTGTATGGAGGTTCCTTAAAAAACTAAAAAAACTACCATATGACCCAGCAATCCCACTACTGGGCATACACCCTGAGAAAACCATAATTCAAAAAGAGTCATGTACCACAATGTTCATTGCAGCTCTATTTACAATAGCCAGGACATGGAAGCAACCTAAGTGTCCACTGACAGATGAATGGATAAAGAAGATGTGGCACATATATACAATGGAATATTACTCAGCCATAAAAAGAAACGAAATTGAGTTATTTGTAGTGAGGTGGATGGACCTAGAGTCTGTCATACAGAGTGAAGTAAGTCAGAAAGGGAAAAACAAATACCGTATGCTAACACATATATATGGAATCTAAAAAAAAAAAAATGGTTCTGAAGAACCTAGGGGCAGGACAGGAATAAAGACACAGACGTAGAGAATGGACTTGAGGACACAGGGAGGGGGAAGGGTAAGCTCAGACGAAGTGAGAGAGTGTCATGGACATATATACACTACCAAATGTAAAACAGATAGCTAGTGGGTTGGAAGCAGACACATAGCACTGGGAGATCAGCTCCGTGCTTTGTGACCACCTAGAGGGGTGTGATAGGGAGGGTGAGAGGGAGACGCAAGAGGGAGGGGACATGGGGATATATGTATATGTACAGCTGATTCACTGTGTTATACAGCAGAAACTAACACACCATTGTAAAGCAATTATACTCCAATATAGTTGTTAAAAAAACTAAAAAATAAAGTAAAATAAAAATAAAGTTGTTGGCTAAAATATCAATAGTATGCATAACTAGTTAGATTATGGATTAACTATACAGAAAAGAGATTTAGGGGTGAATATTCTTTCAATATTTAATAAGCTGAGTATTAAAAGTACCTGTGATGCAATGAAATGGAGATGTCCAGTAGATCCCAGGATATATCAATCTGGATTAAAGAAGAAAAGTCTGAGCTACAAAGACTTGGGAATTACAAGAATATAGGCAGTAATTGAAACTGTGAGCATGAACAAGATCACCCAGAGAGTCCTTGCAAAGCAAAGAGAGCAGGTACCAGAGAATAAAGTGTTGGGGAATACCAATATTTATGGAGCAAATAGTTAAAGAGGAACAAACCAAGGATGTGAGAAAAAGAAGTGATAGAAGTAGGTGAGGCAGCAAAGAATGCCACTGCAGACACCAAGGAAGGGTCTTAATATGGACAAAACAGATGTCAAGCAGGATGAATAAAAACAGCCTCTAGAGATTTAAAATTTCACCATTAGCTTCTTTACCAATGTCAGCAGACTAGGGACTTGGCAGTATAAGAAAGCAGAGAAAGAAGGCAATAACAGAAAGAGCGTGGAGGCCGGGACAAGGCCAAGGTTTTTTGGGTTGTTCTTCTTGTTTGTTTTTAATATGGGGTGAAACTTGAGCATGTCTGCTAGCTAAGATGAAGGAATCAATGAAGAAGGAAAGATCTAAAGTACAAGGCTTAAGGATTAAGGTGATTAGGCAGGTCTCCAAGATGGTGGAAGTGAAAGAGCTGTAGACAGGGGATCCTTTCCTTGGAAAGTGAATAGGAACACTTGTGACACTGGGTGAAGGAGGAGAATGAGAAGAACGTTGCCTAAGATATTATAGACAAGTTTAGTAATGGTGGGCGGGAAGTTGAGAGAGTCCACACCACACATCACTATTTTTTGCAGTAGAGTAGGAAGTTAATTATTTGCTTGGAATGGATGTTCAGGATTGGCGTAAGAAGCCCCAGCAGTCACTAAGGTGAATGAAGCAAAGCTCGTTGAGTAAAGACACCTGCGAGAAATGAATCCTACTAATATTTGCCATCAGGCTTGGTCTCTGGTATGAAGAACTGGAGTCTCAAACTGAATTGGGTTAGAATGAGGGTCAAAAGGAGGATTTAGTCAGATCTCTCCTCAACAGAAACTAAATAAAGTCTGGGGTAAAATGGAGGTGTCCACACCTGTTTAGTTCTGACTCAAACTAATCTCCCACTGGGTTTTAAAGTGGCCTCATAAGAACAGAAATGGTCAACCTAGAATTATAAGGCCCGGGGCAGTTTAAAGTCAGTAACATCCAGAGTTACAGCCTTATCAAGCACTTAAAATATATTAAGTACTACTGCCTTATAAAAACAAAAAATCCCTTCTCTTCATAAACTACACTTTAAGTTATTAAGAGGCATACAGTCTGAAATTTGTCTGTATGTCCAAGAGGGCCTTGCAAAATGCTTAGAGCATAACATGGGCTCATACTTGCTTGAAACAGGAAAAGCAATTTTGATAGACCCTGCACTTGCCAAATGCCTTGCCTTGTTTTTTAACCTATAAGTGTGACATGTATTCAAATATGCACTCTTTCTCCTAATCTAGATATTAAACCCTGGGATTGACCAGATTCTGAGCTTTATACAATTGCTCCATGGAGATGGAATAAAATATTCAGAGCAGGGTGTAACTTCTAATTCCTGTTGCAACTCCATGTAACCACAAAGAGGGAAAATTCAGGTTCTATTGTCTTAGTCTAGGTATATCAGAATCAAATTTCCTGGGTACTCTATATTTTTTTTAACTTTATTACTACAATAAGTTTAGCAAAATTGATCCTACACTATCATTCTTGTTCTTTTATCATAGAAGAAATATCAGCACTAGTACACAAAGTGCAAGTTGCTTTATCACAACCCAAGAGTGCATTATATTAGGCTGAGGCACAAGATATAAAAATATAGAAATTTTTCTCTTGTATAAAAAGGTATGACAGCAAACACCTAAAAGATGGGTAAAATGGTTATATGAAAATTACATCACGAAAAGAACATAAATGTATTAGAAAACAATGCCTATAGCAGCTAGAGTTGAATTAACATCAAGGAATGCAAACTTAGTTTTAATAATGCATTTTGGATTTAGAATGTTTATCAATTTTGGGAAAACCACCTATTTTTCATCTTTAGAACCTGGCCTTTCAAATCTCCATTAACAATTCAGTGGCAAAGATAAAACATCTGCCAAAATACAGATGACAGCATGAGCAAATGTCCTAATGGTAGGCATTTAGTGTAATGCTTTAGCATACTGCCTCTAGACTGCTGGGCAGCCCCGGAAATAAGTACTTTTAAATAGGCATTTACTTCCTTAAAATGGCACATTGTGGTTAAAAGTCATATATTCTTTAGGAGAAAAGAAAACATTTTTGTTTAAGCAAGCCAAATGACTACTAGACTTACACAATAAAAATGTTGTTTTTAACCATGTGTACCTTTGATTTTAAAAACTCACTTTGAGCAAAGAAAAATCATTCAACCACTGATAAGACAGTTCATATCACTGTCCTTATGTGAGTAGTGTTTTATTTACCAGTTAGTGAATACCACTGAAACTGCTGATGTGCTTTTAAGCAATGTATAATTGGACATATGGGGAAGGGGGGAGGAAAGGAGAATAGTAACTCATTCTACATCTTGTAAACCAATAAAGGATGTTGTATTTTGCCTGTAATTAGAAGGAATGGGCATTTTAGACAATTTCCTTTACTACAAAGATCAATGGAAACTGCAGTGGTTACCTGGAAGTAGCCTTTGATTAACAATCATTTATAAATGAAACTGCAAGCAAATCAAACCTGAGTACAAATAAACGTACAAACCCATGACTTCCTTACTCATTTTAGAATCTAATTTCAGTCTCCCAAATACTTTGGTTTATAACTACTGGTGTTCTGAGACTGTTAACATCTCTTCATACATGTTCTTTTAAAACTACATATTAAACACACTTGCACAAAAATCCATTATATCCTATGACAAACACTATCCCTTCCTGTTTTATATTCAACACTTAACTCAAATGCATAATGCCTCTGTTTTGTTTTTTTTCAGGTTATTATTAACTAAGTACAATGAAATACCATAAATTCTGAATTCTAAGACTCTGTAGGGACTTGAGCACACTACTATTGTATGTAAATGAGTGCTAATTATATGTGATCATACCTATTACTAAAAGAGGCCTAACCATTTCTATCCCCAAAAGTACCATTCTAGCGCTTCTTTCTAATCTACTTGAAAATAGGACCCCGTTTTTAAAACAGTACATTATTTACACTTCTTACGCTTCAAACTAGCTTTGAGACCAACGGTCTGAATTGGTAATATTTTATTACAAATTCATAATCGGGTTCAATATAAGGCTTTCTGATCATACAACAGGTTTCTGAAAGCAGTATTATTTGAGCTATAATGATAGTAATGAGCAATAAGCCGTTAAGAATGATAACAGAAAACACTACCTTACCTAATATCAACCCTTCAGATAACAGAGATTGATTATTAGCAGCTCCAACATCCCAGGCGGCTTCAGAGTGAGGAAAGAGCTAAGCCGGGACTTAAGGGCATTTTGGAAATAGCTTGGAAGTCACAAGCCTTTATGAATGGCACAGTGAGGCTAATAACCCGTTTAAAATGTAATTAACTTAGCATTCTAGAATAAAATGTAACAACTGCTTGTTACTGTTACTCCAACTCAATTCTGAATTTTACAAAAAAGTTCACAAGAGGCTCTATAGATGTGAAGTGTGACAGGCACTGTAGAGCCACGAAAATTCCCATTCCTTCCTCAGTTATTACAGACGAAGCACACGTTTTAAAAAAGCGAAATGGATTCCAAAAGCTTGGGGGGGCCAAAACGCCTTTGGCGTCGAAAGACACCAAATCTCACTCTGCCGCAAATATGCTTTGACTAGAGGTTACTGTCTTCATACTTCAAGCGAAATCTGGATTACTTTTAAAATGGTTCCCCTAAAAAAAAGTAGGAAAACTTGAACGTGCAGTTCGGACTGTATTAAAGTGGTTGGTGGGGCGTGGGAGTAGCGAGAAAGAGTTTCCATCCAGGAAGCTTGTATCTAGGGTAATAAAAAAAAAAAAAAGCAGCCAGAAGAATCTTCTGATTAAACGCTGGGTTGGAAATGAAACTTAACTGTGTCCTTTACGTCCCCTTAACTCCTATGTTCAGGTGGGAGGGCAAACAGGAGAAACCCCTTCTTTCAGACTTCGCCAAAATGCGCACTTGCATCGCATGAGGCTCGGGCCCTCCCACTCTCCCTCCTTCAACCCCAAATGCGTTTAAAGCACTGAGGAGAGAGAGGGTGCGAAAGAGGGGGGACCCTAACAGCTGCCAACCCCTCTCCTCTGATCGCGCCCTTTCTCTCTACAGCTAATTTTTGCGCGAGGTGCACGGTTTGGAGTCTTCCTCAGTGTGTGCATCTGGAGGTGGAGAACAGGGTAAGACGAGCCCCGCTCTCACCCAGGGGAAGAGGAAGAGGAGGCAAAGGAAGCAAAGAAGGGGGCGCAGATTACCCGCGGGGCCCTCCCACGTCCGCACCCCGGGCGTGCAGGGCCCGCGTGCCCCGCGCCCTGGCCACCCTCTCCAGGGAGCCGCCGGGCCAGAGGGGGCGCAGCCCACACACCCGCGGGGGCGGCGAGACACTAGCCGCAGAGCCAAGAGCGAGTGACCACTCACCGCAGCGCGCCGAGCCCAGCAGCAGCAACACCACCAGGGGCCACATCTCCGCCCCCGCCGCGGGGTCGCCGCCGCCGCAGGTGTCTGGAGCAGGCGCCGCCGCCGTTAGAGAGGACCGACCGCCGCCTCCCGTCACAGTCAGGACCGGGTGCCCAGGCGGCTTGGCCGCGCGCAGGCGCGCTCCCGCCGCCCCACACCCGCTCCCCCTCCCGTGCGGGCCGCGCACGCGCGCTCGGCCTCGCCCCCCGCCCCGCCGCGACTGCTGTTGACGCGTCGCCCTTCCGACTCGCGGCCTCGAGTTCCCGCTCCCGCCAGCTCCCCGGCGGTGGCGCGCGCCGGGCATCCTCGTCAAGCCCTGCCGCCCCAGTCCCCCGCCCCCCTGTCAGTGTCCCCGAGGCTGAGCGCGTATTCCCACGCTCACCGGGACCTCATTACCCCTGTCCCTGTCTGCTGTTACCTTTTTGCCTCCCGCACCGCCGTGGGCCCCACTGTCCTCCCTCCACTCATCCTCTCCTTCTTTCACTCCCATCCTCACGCTTCAGGAACTACCGCCCCCAGGCGCTGCTCAGCCGGACCGCGGAGCCCCGGACCCTCTCGAGCCCAGGCTCACTCGCCTCTTCCGGGGTCGACGTTCTCCTGCGCGCTTGGACCTTGACGCCTCCACGCCTCTCACTTCTGCCCGTTTCCCCTGAAGCTCCGCCGCCTGCCGCAGGAGCTCACACCGCGTGGGGGCGTCCCTACGCTTCCCCCCCGCGGGCAGAGAGCCGGGGGCACCGCGCCGAGGGCAGACAGGTGGCGGGCGCCTGTCCGCAGGGAACTTCCGCGCTCGCGTCGTGGGCTCCGGCGCCCTCCTCGGTTCACCTGCCCCCAACTGCTTTTGTTTTCCTAGCGGCTCTCGGGTTCTCAGCTCTTTTTCTCGCCTTGTTCTATAGTGTTTTCAACCTTTGAACGGGATTACTCAAACAAGTTCCACTCGCGGTGGTAAACACTTTGAGATGTGGATAATTATGGAACCCTAGGGGCGATCAGGCATGGTCACAAACGTTAGCAGAAGTATCCAAGATGTCCCTTCCTGCAGAGTCACTGGGCCTGGTTAGTGATCTCGCCCTGTGCACTCCTCTGCTCAGTTTGGGTTTAGCTTGCTTGAAAAACGGGTTCAAAGTGTGGCTCCAAGCCACAATATGGACAAGGCCTTTGAATAGCTCACCGAATCACACAGGCCACATCATTCCTACTAAAGCAGAAGCCCTTTTAGAACTACCTTTAACATTTACCCTAAACGATGAAAACTCTTGTCAAAAAGTCATGCTCTGGTGACTACTCTGATGGCGTGCATATCCTGTCTGCTCCCTTGGTTGTTTTTCTCTTACGCCGTGGAAAACAAAGCAATTTCCCACCGCAATATTCCACTCCTCCAAATCCTCTACCCATGGCACTTCCTCCATTGCATCCCCGTAGTAATAACACCCAGGAAACAAAACTACCACTCTGACCCTCTGTAGCAGTGTACTGTATAATATACTGTGTAACTCTTCCCTATGATTATTTTTTGTGTAGACCTCTTCCCCACAGCGTTATCAGTTCTTTAAAATCAGAGAAGGTATTTTAAGTATTCCCTTCTCCATGACTTCCTGATGAACTGGGCAGACAGAAGGGGTTTTAAACAACTTGATGTGACTTGAGGCAAGTGTTGCTCCAGTGAAATTTGATAGTTTTTAATGATTAAAGAAAAAAGAGAGAGAGAGAGAGAGAAAGAAAGAAAAAGAAAGAAAAAGAAAAAGAAAGAAAAAGAATTGCCTGGCAGGTATCTTATTAAAACAATGGTTAATAATTATGGTAGTAATGATTTGAATAGCAGCCTTGACACCCTGAGGCTACCAAAGAGACTGATGGATTCTCCTCCCACTGCTGCTTATGTGGATACAAAAGAATCATCCATCAGACTTTGAGCCTTCGGGACATTGTGTATCACAGAGCAGCTGGTTGGCTAAATAAGGTTGTCTGCTGTCCCTGAGATCAACCAACCCCCTTAAAGCTGAAGAGTGACTGGGAAGGACTGTCCCCAGCTTTCAGAGGTAGAGATCAGTGATGCTCTATTTTATCCTGGGAGCTGCTGAGGCTATGTGCTTAATGTAGCTTTGTGCAGAAAATGGAATAGGCTTAAGTCAGGTAAAGGAGAGGCCACCTGGGTGACCACCTCTGCTCTTAGGAATCTAGCTGGGATAGGTTTTGATGGTGGGGCAGGAGGAGGCCTGTTCCAGGAGAGACAATCCAAAGCAACCTACGTAGGTTTGATGATCTTCTCTCTGGGATAACCTTGGGCTCCTTTCTCTAGTATCTAACCACCTCACATTTGTGTTTCCCTTGTAACATTTGCAAGCATTTTTATTTGGATTTTGATCTCATCTTTATGTGACGGGTTTTCTTGGATGGAAGACAAGGGAGTAGTGCATAGAATGTTTGGAACAGAGGTAGTACGCATTAGGTATATTACCTAAATTAATCTTCATAACAGCCTTAGAATGGGTATTATGATCTTCACTTTAGCGATGACAAAGGGAAAGAGGGATGATGAGCACATTGCCTATGGTTCTGTGTGATACTTATCTCTCATTTGCATCTAACTCCCTTGCCCTCTTTTTCCTACTTTTTCTTTTCACTCTGTAATGTCAAAGATGTTATAGTTTCCCCTTTGTAGATGAATAAACTTAACAACCCCCAAATAATTGCTACCCTTTACCATTATCAACACCCTTATAGATGAGGAAAGTGAAGCTTGCTCACAAGCTCAGGGAGGGGATGGTGGTTGGTCTGACTTCAAGGCCAATGAAAATGTTCACAAGCTTCCCTTCTGAATTCATGGTCAACTCCCCTTTCTTTCACTTTCTAGCTTAACAATACGTCTACTTTTATCTTCCTCCCCAAACCTACATGCTACCACATAGCTCATATTGATATGATATTGTCTAAAAATTTATATTGATACAGTTGTATCCTTACTGTAATTTTTCATTCAACTAGACCTTTTCTTTGGCCCCATGTTGGTGTGCCATGCAGTGCCATGCATTGTCCCTGATACTCCTGAGAGCTAGCTCAGGACTGTACCTGCCTAGCTGTGCAAAGCCTGTGCTTTGTGCAGAGCCAGATGAACCTTTCTACATAAGCGGACCCACGTCAAAGGATCCCAGAGTAGACCAAAGCCCAGGATAACCCCAGTGTAAGTTAAGTCCTCCTACTCTGTATTTTTAGTCATGTTTGGTGCATATGAGTTACTTTATTATATTGAAAGTACCTGTTTGTGTTGCTGTCTTCAAGTTCAATAGCGACTCCTTCCTAGACTGTAAGCCCAATGAGGGGAGAGACCATGTGGGTCCTATTCATTGCTAGTCCCATTGCCTGGCATATCATAAGTAATCAACAAGTGGTTGTTAAAAGGGTGAATGAAAGAATTATAAATAACCTCTCAAGGCCAGGAACTCCATCTTCTATGATTGTCTGGCAAATCACCCATCATAAGGGGATGTTCCATTCTGAAATTCTGTGAACTGAACTATTGAGCTAACCCTGGTGCTTATCTGGTATACCAGAGATTTTTATCACCACTAAGTTCCAATTTTTTGGTTTATCAATCATCAAGCTTGTTGAAGTACATGATGAGTATTATCTCTCTTCTTAGCGTCTCTGAATATGATTTTTTCCTTTTGGGTTTGTTTTTTGTCATGAAGATTCTTGCATTTTTAACACTTCTGGCCAGTGTGATACAAGCTAACTTCTGTGCCCTGGACAGGCGCTTTACACTCGTAACAATGGACTTTTCCATGCTGGGACTTTTCTACTTTCAGGCTTCTGTGCTTCAGTCATGCTGTTCCCTCTGCTTCACATGTCCTTCCCCACATTTTCTTCTTCTCTCTCCAACCCAAAGAATTCCAGCTCATCCTTCAAGGCCAAGATCAAATTTTACCTCCTCCAAGAAGCCTTTCTCAACCCTACTTTTCCTTTTTCGCATAACTCTCCACCACTTTTCAGGTCTAATGACCTCTTCCATTATATTATACTTTGTTCATGCTGCTAATAAAATGTGTCAATATATATTTCTTTCTACATACCTGTCTCCTCTTCTATCATGTTAGCTAGAAAAAAAGTGAAATGTTTCTGAGTATATTTGTGTCTCCAGGGTCTGGCACAGTACCTGGTTGAGATCTAAGGCTGTGTGTGTGTTAAATCAATCAAGAGAAATCAGTGTGCTATGTAGTATACAGAAACACTTTAGCCTAGGTTTGAGTTACAGCCACGTACTACCAGTTAACCTTGGACAAGTTATGTAACCTTTGTGAGCCCTAGTTTCCTTTCCTCATTTTATAAGCTAGATGATAAAATGATAAAAATAATAGAAATTAACTCTTCAAATTGCCTTGACAATTTAGTGTTAACACTTTTACAGTTACATAGAGCTGTGCCTGGTGCACAGTAATCACACAGTCAATATCAGCTCTTTTTATTACAATCTTCTTACAGTGAGATGGGTCTCCTAGATGGGCAGTGAAGAGTATTTCAGAAAGATCACCAATTACTGACCTGGAGCCCTGCAAAATTACTGTGGCTTGGTGAACCATCTACAATTTTGATTTAAGCTAGAGGCACATGTCTGTGCCCAGTGGGTAGGCCTTAATCCTCTTGCTCTTCTGCACACCGTGTTCGTGATTGAATGCTGAGGGACCCACATCTCTGTCGCCTGGCTCAGGGCCCAGTGTCCTAGGATGTTATTTCAACTTGACCCAGTTATTAAAGCATAGGAGTCCCAGTCATTAAATAAAGCCGTGTAGCAATGAGGGTCTGTGTTCTCCGGTCAAGGACTGGGTTTGGTTGGTTAGGCAGCTGGAAGATATCGACGTGTGACTGGGGAGATGGATTTGGCTTAGGGAAATGGAAGGAAGGCTCCAGCAGCAGGAAATGATCTTCGTCCTCACCCATGCTTCAATTAGGGGCAAATACTCGAAATAGAAACTGCCTCCCAGTAGGAGGATGGTAAGTAGGACTGAAGGTTTCTGGTAAGAGATATCCTACCAGAGAGATGACAGCCTGATCTGGTGTGAATTTCCTTGTGGATGTCAGATGTGCACAGGCTTGTTTTGCCTGGGTCAGGGAGAAGCACAGCGTGTCCTGCTCCTGCTGCGGCTGCTGCTAGTGGCTACCCTTGTGGGGGGCCCGTACTCAAGACAGCGGGAAAGCACTAGAGAAAGGCAGCTTCTACTTTAGGTTGTAAAATGGCCAAAGGCTTATTTCTTTAAGAGCACATAACATTTGGGGTCCTGGAAGGCCCCTTGTATCTTGCCTAACTCTCCTCTCTGAGGACAGGTAACATACATATAGCAGGTCACACTATGTACCAAGACCTCACCATGCTAGTGTGTCATTTTCTGTGGCCGCCAGAACTAATTACCACGAATTTAGGGACTTAAAGTAACACCCATTTATTATCTCACAATTCTGTAGGTCAGAAGTCCAGTGGGCTCAGCTGGTTTCTCTGCTTCTGGTCTCACAAGGCCAAAATCAAGGTGTCGACTGGGCTCCTTTCCCTTCTGGAGGTTCTAGGGGAGAATTCGTTTCCAGGATCATTCAGGTGATTGGCAGAATTCAGTAGCTATAGGACTGAGGTCCACATTTCTCTGCTGGCTGCCATCTAGGGGTGCCCCTTAGCACCTAGAGGCCTCTTTTGGGTCATTGTGTATAGTTGCATGTAGTCTCAAAACATGTCAGAACTAGCAATGGTACACAAAATCCTTCTTTTGTTGTCATATTTCTTCTGTCTCCCCTTATTCTGCCACATTTCTACAACTGACTCCTCTGCCTTCCTCTTCTACTTTTAAGTGCTCACGTGATTAGATTGGGCCCCTCAGGTAATCCAGGATAATCTCCCTATTTTAAGGTCTGTAACCTTAATCACATCCACAAAGTCTCTTTTGCCATGTAAAGTAACATATTCTCAGACTCCCAGCTATTAGGGGCTTGGAAGTCTTTGGGAGGCATTGTCCTGCCTTTTATATTTATGTCCCTCAATCCTCATCACAGGCCCATAAGGGAAGCCTCATTATACCCATTGTGCATGTGTAGAAACGGAGGTTCAGAGAGGCTTATATCACAGGGAAGAGACAGTGGAGCTGCAGTTTGAATCTTGCTTCAGAGCTCACACCCCTTCCTCTGCTAGAGGGAAGGAATAATGCAAGCAAAGCAATTGCATGATCTGTTGCACTCGCTGCAGTTCCCACTATTGTTTCACTAGTGCTGTTTCTCAACTTAGTGCAGTAGTCACCACTGTGTCCACCAAGTTTCCAGTTCTCTTCCTAGGTCTCAGATAAGTGTATCCACTAGGCATCCGCAGAAAACAGGTGGCTCACTCCAATGAAGTGATTTAGAAGAGAGAGATTAAGGTGGTGGTCCCCACCCCTCTGGCCATGGACTGGTATTGGTCCGGCTGGTTAGGAACGGGGCCGCACAGCAGGAGGTGAGTGGTGGGCGAGCGAACGAAGCTTCATCTGCCGCTCCCCATCACCCCCCATCTCTCGCATTACGGCCTGAACCGTCCCCCGCAACCCCATCTGTGGAAAAATTGTCTTCCATAAAACTGACCCCTGGTGCCAAAAAGGTTGGGGACCCCTGGATTAAGGGACTGTTCGCAAGGATGTGGGTGGGGTTAAAGGAAACAGACAAAGAAAGGCAAGGGCTGTTAGCTAACAATAGCTATTGCTCCCAGGTCCTTAGGTCTGGAGGTGCAAGAGGAGGAACTGGTCACCAGTAAGAGAAAGGGGAAACTGAAGGAGGGCTTCCAGGCAAGAGCTGTGGCCTTCGATAGAGGAACACAGCCACCACCAGCCTGCTGGAGAGGAAGGTGTCAAAGTAAGTAGTCCGCCTTCACTCCCTCCCACCCTCTGAATTCCTGCTGTGGGCAATTCTCAGCTAGAAGCCAGGAGGGGAAAAGCTCTGCTTAGGCAGTTCTTGAAGTTCAGCTTTCCAGGCTCAGGAGAGTATGGAAGGGTGGAGAGTTGACCTGAGGGAGAATATCCAGCACATCAGGACTATCCCTCCCTATCCCCTTGAAACTGGGTAAGACTGACTTTGCCCAGTGTATTAGTTTCCTAGGGATTCCCTGACAAATTACCATAAACGAGGGGGCTTAAAACAAGAAAAGTTTATTCTAGAAGTCTGAAGTCAAGGTGTCAGCAGAGCCCTGCTCCCTCTGATGGCTCTAGAGAAGAATCGTTTCTTGCCTCTCCCTAGCTTCTGGTAGATGCTGACAATCCTTGGAATTCCTTGGTGTGAGCTGCAACACTTCACTCTCTGCCTCCATCCCCACGTGGCCTTCTGCTCTTTCCATATGTCCTCTCTTCTTACAAGGACACCAATCATTAGGTTACATACTAAATTTAGTATGATATCATCTCCAGATCCTTAACGATCAATAAATACATCAGCAAAGGCCTTATTTCCAAATAACGTCACATTCTGAGGTACCAGGAACGGACATGAATTTGGAGGGGAGACTCTTCAGCTCACTGTAGCCAGTAAAGTGTGTTAGGTCTGGGCCTGGGATTTGCTGCTCTCTCTTCCTCTCCCCAGTGGCAATTAGCAGTGCTCCAGACAGCGGCTGCTCCCTCAGCCTGGGTCCTGGAGTGAAGATGGAGCAAAGCGGAGCCCCAGCTGATCTACAAGGGAAACGCAACAAGAATAGAAATAAGTGTGTCATCTCTCCTGAAGGGATAGCATCTGAAGTATTTAATGACCACAGTCCAGCCCTTCAGAGATATTTCCAGCTACTAATGCAGCTCCCCATTTCCTTCCCTACATACAAAAACATCCTTGAATACTGGCATTAACCAAAACCACTCTGCAGGCTCACTGTTCCTCTCGGCTCCAACTCCACTGGCAACATTTTACTGCTTACCATTCCTCTTTGGGGCCAAGGTGTAGGAAGAAAGGGATTTTAAAGACAGCCTTTTGTATCCTTAGATGGGCAAGTTTTCTAGAAAAAGAAGAATGAAGGCTAGAGCACATGGGTGTTCTTTGAAATTAGCTGCAGAGAAACTGTGTATATTTCAGGCTGAGAGTCTCATCTCCAGTTTCCGAAGAATTCCCCACCTGCAGCAGCTGGGGATGTCTGCTGAGGAACCTTTGTTCTCCACCAAAACCAGGGCTCCCTACATGTGCTCCTCCCCCCCGTCCCCTACTGTGGCCACAGCACAACATTACTCAAGACACTGTGCCTCATGAAGTTTGCTTATTGATGCTACATGAGTTCCCTGGGTACATCTGTCAACTTACTTTTCTCTAATACTGGTCTAATTGCTATGGGTGTGGGCCAGAGACTCAAACTATCATCAGATGGGCTTTAAAAGTGAAGTGGATAAACTAGGATCAAACTGCCAGACAAGACAGATGTACATATTTGGAATCATGAGAAGGGTTGCCTGATTCCATGTGCCTTTAACCTCACTTATCTGCCTGTCTTGAATGGCAGCCTGGACTTGAAGTCTCCCACATGCCAACTACCACTGCTGCTGCAGCTGCAACTTCTACTCACTTTCTCCCAACCATAGGTCCCATGAACCCCAATAGTAGGAGGAAAAGGAAAAGTTATTGCAACACTGTGCTTAGAGGGCTGGTTCTCTAAGCATGGTATCTGGATCAGCAGCTGGGAACTTGGACCTTACCCCAGAAACTCTGGAGTGGGACCTAGCAATCTGTGTTTTAGGGAGTCTTCCAGGTGATTCTGGTGTATACCAAAGTTTGAGAGCCACCAGCTTAAGGTTTGATCTCAGAAGTCAGGTGGCCTGCCTAGGAGGTCATCCATCTTGGTAAAAATATCATCAGCTCCTCTATCCCCTTTGATTTGCTGGGAAAGACCCCCATGTAGTACAGTGGAGAATCCCTTGGAACCCCGGTTATCTCCTGGCCCTCTGGGCATTTTGTGTTTGCTGTAGGTCACAAGTTCTACCCAGGCTGTGGTGGTGACCTGGAGACAGAATCATGACGGCCACAAGAGAAGCATCTCACATGGGAGCAGGGATTCTCTGACGTCTCATGGTGAAGCAGCACATATCCCACCTCGTTCTGAGAGAAACAGATGTGTGCTTTAAAGAGGCTTGAGGATCTCTTCAGTTCTATATTTAGTGAGTTTAGCAGTCGTTTAAGAAACTGGTTTTATTGTAGTTGACAAACGGCCTTTCTTGTGTGTCCATCAAAGTACTTAGGACCTGAAATCTGTGCTAATCTCTTGAGTTTCCACTACAAGATGCCATTTTGATAAAATGTAGAAATCTTCCATATGGTTATGTAATTGTGCTTCTTTGTCTAGAGAATGAAGTAAGTGAAACTGGGGGATCCCCTGGAGAAAGCACAGATCAGTACCCATTTCACCAGATGACAAATTCAGAGGCACCCACGAGGCAGCATGTAAAGTAGGGGAGAAACGAGTCGCACTCTATCATAATTTAAAAGAAAATGATGTGTTCATTTTAAACAGTCACAGGGGCTAGACCACCTGGAGCTGGCTCTGGTAAACTAAGGTAAAGGGCTCGTCTTAACCTGTTCTATCGCTGGGAGGTACGTGGCATACTTGTCATGGGGAATGCATGAGCGCTCCTTCCTCTGGAGATGAGAGAAGGGCTCCTGATGGACGAATCAGTCAGATTTGCTGATGGATATTTTTCTCTCCTTCAGTTGTTCAGATGATTCTCTTAATTTTGTCAGCAGTACTGGATTGCCTAAGAAAGTCCACTGGTTTGCTTGCACAGCACAAAATCTGGTGAACTAGGAATTTTATATTTTGCCCTTTTTTGGTGAAAAGGTTGCATTTCTCAAGCTCTTCCTCCTTTCCACTCTCAGAACCCTCACTGTGTTTTGGAGCATGGTAAATATGGTCCCAGAAGGCCAATTGAACATGCTTGTGATTTGTGCTCCAATAGGCACCTCCCCTTTCCCTGTCTCCTCTCTTTGGGGGGCTAAGTCTATGCCTATCCAGCTTCCTTTCCCTCCCCAAGAAGTGACTTTTTACCAGTGGAACTGGAAGCTAGATGAAAAGCTATCAAAGCACTAAGGGAAGGAATCAATGGTAATGTATGTAAGTGTGTGTATATATCACAAGTGACAGGCTCATTTCCATGCAAGTTAAGATATTCTCAGTGCCTCTAATTGATGCCCTGCATAACTGTGCACACACACACTCTGATGGGGATATACATGGCTGGATTCACCCCGTAGAGGCGAAGTGGACAGCTGCCCATGGGCTGGGATTTGATTTTGCTCTAGGACCCTCTCGGTGACTACCCCCGCTGGCCCAGGCCCTTTGCCTTTTGGGAATTCCCACATCACTGTCCTCTTTGGATTCAGGCACTGAAAGCTGTTTAAATGCAAATTATTGTCTAGGTGGTAGAGACATTATTATTCGTTAATATTTGGGTTTTAATGAGTTTATCAGCTTAGAAGAGAACAGGCCAGAGTCTTTTGGTAATAGAAGCCAGAGAGATATGTTTTAATAATGATAGGTGGAAAAGAAAGAGTGAGATAGGAAATACTACAGAAACTATAGCCATAGGCTCAAGGAATAGCACAAAGACACTAGTTACATGGTAAGGAGTAAGATGGAAATAGGCAAGTGGGAAATAAGGTGGCTCCTTGAGTCCACAGATCATTTCTGCCAGGAGCTCTTAGAGATTCTTTCCTAGGCAGGAGTGTTTGTAGAAACCCTTGCTGAGACAATGCTAAATTTCGCATTTGCTTTGCCAGCACTATTTCCAAGGATTTATATAGTTATTTAAAGATATTTATTGAACACCTAGTACATACCTAGGCACTGTGGGTGTATCAGAACAACAGACCAGACAGAACCCAACCCTCAAGGAGCTTGCCTTTTAGTGTGGGCTGCAGGGGGTGGGCAGAGACAGCAGACACAGTACGTAAGGGAAGTGTGGTAAGTTAAATGTGATAGAGGCTCTGGAGAAGAAGAAAGCAATGAGAGGGGCTGGGGAGGGAGTGCCATTTTAAATGAGGTGGTCAGAGAAGGCTCACTAGAAGCTGACATTTGAGTAAAAAGTGAGTAGGGAGTAAAGAAGCCACACAGATGTCCACGAGGAGATCATTTCCAGCAGAGGGGAGAGTTAAATGCAAGGTCCTGCATCAGGAGTCTGGCTGGCTTGTTTGAGGAAGAGCAAGGGTGTTGGAGGTAGGAGGATCTGTGGGTAGGGCAGTGGACAGTGTGGTCAGACGAGACTGAGCACAGGGGAGAATAGTTGGGGATAAGGTCAGAAGACCGTGGGGAGTCCAGTTCACACAGCACCTTATAAGACTTAACTTTTACTCTGAGTGAGAGAGTTTTGGGGAGCAGTGTCGTTAGCCAACCTTCAATTTAATAGGCTATTGCTGGGGTCGGCCAGAGTTGGCAAATGTTCTTAGTAGGTCACGAGGTCTCTGTTGCAACTCCTTGATGATGCTATCATAGCACAAGGTAGACTAATGAGTGTGGCTGTGTTTCAACAAAACTTTATTAACAAGAACAGGGGGCAGGCCAGATTTGGCCTGTGCTGATCCTAGAGTTGTTGCAGTAACCCACCAGAGAGATGAAGGTGGTTTGGGCCAGGGTTGTAGCAGTGAAGTCGGATCAGATACTGGCTACATTTTGAAGGTAGAGCCCGCAGGACTTGCTGTCAGACCAGATGTGGGGTGTGAGAGAAACCAAGTAAACCAAGGAGAGAAGCCAAGGGTGACTCCAAGGTTTTTGGCTTGAACAAATGGGGTCACCACTACGGAAATAAATGGAGAAAACCCAGTGGGGAGGTTCGGTGTGGGATTGAGGGGAGGGTATCAAGAGTCAGTTTGGGAAATGAAAATGTAAGATGCATTTAGGATAAAGGAATTGGATCATATGTTCCCTAACTCTCCATCCAGCCCTAATATTCTGTCATTCCACAACTGTGAGAGAATGAACATCTACCCTAGTGGCTTCTGCGGTAATTGTGTTCTTCTGGGAGACCTTCCACGCTGCATTACTCCACCTTTCCCAAATGCAGTTGGTGATTATGCAAGCTAGAGATCAGTTGCTGGAAGGGAGAAACACTGAAAGGGAGGCAAATGCCAGCTGAAACTACCAGGGGGGGACTTGGAAGAGTAGCAGGAATGATGTATGTGCCCGGGCAAATTCCTGTGTATCTTAGTTTCCTGGAGGTTATTCATACTGGAGGGCTGTCAGCCCACCAGGCTAAGAATGTTCAGTTTGTTTTCAGAGAAAAAGCAAAGCATCTTCTTCGACTTCACGTCTGCTCCACTCTCAGAACAGCCGCGTTTCAGACCCACTCACCCTCTGCATAGATACCCCAGAGTTGGGCACTGACCCTGACGGCACGGGGGGACCCGTGGGACACAGACATGGTCTTTGCCATCAGTTCAGCAGGCGATTTCCTCCCTCTTCTTCCTCATCTCTCCTCCCTGGGAGATATGTCTTCTGTCTACCCAAATTCCTTCCACCCCAGAAGTGGCTCAGTGCCAGTGGGGTTGTTTACTGTATGGGGAGCTGGCAAACCACTTTGGGAGTGAGCTGATAGTAATAGATTTAAAATACGAGCATTTATCAGAGCAGCAGATGGAGGCAGCAGAGTGGAGCTCCTAGAACGGAGGGCAGGGAGTGTTTCATTCAAGTGTAAAGCGCGCGCCATCTAGACTCAGCTGGCACCAGCTCACGAAACCAGTGAAGAGAAGGAGGAAAACAAAAAAGGCCACCTTTGTGCTAGGTTCCGGAGGTCACAGCATTCCCTGACCGCTGGTCCTTGGTGTCTCAAAGACTGCATTCACTCCAGCATGGGAAGGAAAACCCTTCTTGGTTGTTTTCCTTAACATATTTTACTTCCCTAAAACTTACTAATTTTAATAAAAATTCCGAAGCTCAGAAAAAATGGAAATATAGACCATTTCATTTATGTATGTGTGCATTAATTCGTTCGACAAACACTTACTACCTGCCTAGACATGCCAGGAGCTGTGGCATACTCTGGGACAGAGAACCAGGCAGATGTATATGTTGTTGTTGTAATTCTTAAATATTACAACTGTCAGAAGTATTTTCATTTTAATTTTTTACCACCATCTCCACAAAACATCCTAAAAGTACAAATACATTCAAGACCTATTCTATTTACTGTTTGAACTAAAGGAGTATATTTTTTAGTGGTAAATTTCCTTAGGGCCCAAGTACTATACTCAATACACTAGTGGGGAAAAAAACCCATGATATTAATTTCAAATCATCTGTTTGAGAAGTGTACTATTTTTATCATGTCAGGGTAAAGTCGATAAATTAGAAAACACTGAGCTGTTGTGTAATCTCCAATCTACATGCTCTTAGAGTTGTTCTTTTTATTTATTTATTTTTTGTTTGGTTGGCTTTTGTTTGTTTGTTTGTTTGTTTTTGCTGTACGCGGGCCTCTCACTGTTGTGGCCTCTCCCGTTGTGGAGCACAGGCTCCAGACCTGCAGGCTCAGCTGCCATGGCTCACGGGCCCAGCCGCTCCGCGGCATGTGGGATCTTCCCGGACCAGGGCACGAACCCGTGTCCCCTGCATCGGCAGGCAGACTCTCAACCACTTTGCCACCAGGGAAGCCCTGTTTGTTTGTTTTAAAATCATTTATTCATCAACCTTTGTTGAACATTTATTCAGTTTCAGATTGTGTGATTGTTTGGGCAGGTATGAAGGTGACTGATAGACATTCCTGCCCTGCACACCTGCCCTCCTGCACTACAAGGGCTTGGACCAGAACTATATTCAGGAGAGCTAAAGACCATGGAAGGAAAGAGCCAGGGAGCACCAGGGTTGGTGAGGGGGACTGTGGTGAGGATGATCGAGGCTTGAAGGAAGGTCTAAACTGGATTAAGCTGACCAACAGTTCTCAGCAGGACAGGTATTGCTCCTTCCAGGAGTTTGAGAATCTTAGGGGTTGTTACTGGTGGTCACTGATGGGAGGTATTTAGTGGATGAAGGCCAGAGATGCTAGATGTCCTGCTATACATGGTTCGGTCCTATATCGCAAAGAACAATCCTGCATCCAACATGATGTTTGAGTGCCTGCCAGACATTTATCTGGGTGAAAATTTGGTTATAATTATCTGAGCCTAAAATCCAACTCATGTCATTATATCACAAAGTACACTTTGCATGGTTTTCATAAAAATTGCATTTCCAGGAAGATGACTCTCTATGAGTCAAAGATTGCATTCTGTTCTTTTTGGAATTTTGCCAAGAGTCAATCACCATCCTGGAAAGTCACATCACTGACTGTCTCATTGATCATGGTATTTGTTTTGCCGATACAACACACCTGAATTAGTTCATTTGTATCTCTCAATCCCCAGTGGTTCTAGGCAAACATTTGTTATGTCTTTGAGTGTAGTTGTGTCCAAGCATTTACATACAGAAACACATATTTTATTCTGTACTACTTGCAATTTTTTCCTATTATAGTTAAAGTATTATTTTGGATTTTTTAAAATTATGAGTGTAGATATGTCACCCATGACATTTGTTGCAAGATAGTAAAAAGCAGGTTACTTTTTAAAAATATATTAAAAAGGGGTTCTAAGGTGAGAACCAGTGAGATGGGCAAAGTAGGTGGAAAAAGCATTCTAGGCAGTTCTCTAAAATGTGAATAAGAATCGCCTGGAGATTTTGTTAAAATGTGGATTCTGATTCAGTAATAAGCTCCTGGGTGATGCCGATGATGCTGGTCCATGGACCACACTCTGAGTAGCAAAGGAGAGGAAATTGCAGGTGTGAAGGTATGAAGTCTTGGAAGAGTTTTACCAGGAACTTGGTATAATCAGAGCACAAAATGCCAAGGGTTGTATGGTGGGAGATAACTTAAAGAGGGAGGCAGGGTGAGAGCAGGGAGGACCATGGTCACCCTATTTTGACTTCCGTTTGTAGACAATAATGTGCCCTGAAAGGATTTTAAGCAGAAATGTGTAATGTTACATCTCTGCCACCATGTGGGATGGCCCTTCGGGATGTAGGAAGTCCAGTGAGAAGGCTTTTACAATTAAGTCTCATGAGAACATAGTAATAATAAGGACCTGACCTGAGGAAGCCACAGCAGAAGTGAAAGGAAGAACACAAGCTTGATGATTTGGAGTTAGATTTACTGGGACTTGGTGATTGACTGAATGTGGGTGGTAAAGGACAGGAAGGATGAAGAATGACTTGCAAGCTTCTAGCATGAGCTCTAGGTGTGTGATGATGCTATTATTGACCAGCATTGGGAGCAGAGGAAGGCATACAAGCTTGGGGGCAATGTTTAAGGAAATCGATTTTCAGATAAATGAATTCCCAGCGCCTATCCTGTCAAAAACTAGAAAGATATCTGGTTGGGCTTTGATGTGAGGACTTTTATTGAGCATATTGTGGAGAAAAAGAACCCTGTACATGGTGGGAATGTAAATTTGTGCAACCACTATGGAAATTAAGGTTTGGAGTTTCCTCAAAAAATTAAAAATAAAATATTATATGATCCAGCAATCCCACTTCTGGGTATATTCTCAAAGGAATTAATATCTGGATCTCAAAGAGACCCTGCACTCCCATGTTCATTGTAGCATTATTCACAATAGCCAAGGGATGGGTACAACTTAAATGTCTATCAACAGACGAAAAGATAAAGAAAATGTGGTGTATACACACAATGGAATATTTTTCAGCCTTTAAAAAGAAGAGAATCCTGCCATTTGTGACAATATGGATGAACCAGGAGGACATTATGCTAAGTGAAATAAGCCAGACACAGAAGGACAAATAATACATGATACCATTTATGTGAGGAATCTAAAATAGTCAAACTGATAGAAGCAGAGAGTAAAATGGTGGTTGCTGGTGCTGAGGGAAGGCAGAAATGGGGAGGTGTCATCTAAGGGTACAAAGTTTCAGTTATACGAGATAAACAAGTCCTAGAGATCCACTGTACAACAAAATGCTTACAGTTTACAATACTGTATTATATACTTAAAAATTTGCTAACATGGTAGCTGTTACATGTTATTACAAAAAATTAAAAATAATAAGCGAGAGGGCAGGAGGAAACTTTTAGAGGTGATGAATATATCTATGGCATAGATTGTGGTGACGGTTTCATGGATATATACGTATCTCCAACTCATAAAGTGGTATACACAAACAACCTACAGCTTTTTGTATGTCAATCAAACCTCAATCAAGGACTTCCCTGGTGGTGCAGTGGTTAAGAATCCGCCTGCCAATGCAGGGGACACGGGTTGGAGCCCTGGTCCAGGAAGATCCCACATGCTGCGGAGCAACTAAGCCTGTACGCCACAACTATTGAGCCCACGTGCCACAACTACTGAAGCCCCCAGGTCTAGAGCCTGTGCTCTGCAACTAGAGAAAGCCAGTGCGCAGCAGAGAAGACCAGCACAGCCAAAAATAAATAAATTAAAAAAAATGATTATTATAATAATAATTTTTTAAAAACCCCTCAATCAAGTGGTTTTTAAAGAAGCATACTGTATTTCACTCTAATGGGCATCACACATACGGGTGTTCTTTTGCCATACTCTAGTGGATTTCTGAAGGAGTGGGGGAGGAGCATGTACAATTCCTACAAGCTCCATGGTTGTCCAGGCCAGGTGTTAAGATGAGAAGAAAAGGGGCAGTACTAACACACTTATTTTATTATGAAAGTGGATGAAGTATAATAATCTGGTAGGTGTCAGAGAGCAGAAGACACAGGTGAAAAGAATTCCTGCTTCCCAGGGTCGATCTCTGTCTCTGTCTTTGTCTCTCTCTCTCTCTCTCTCTCTCTCTCTGTCTCAACACACACGCGCGCAGACACACACACACGCACACACCAGAGTTCTGTCCTTGTGCTGCCGCCAGTTTACAGACTTTGGCATGGCAGGGAATTTGAGGTGGTCCTGTATGGTCATGGGCCTGGCATCCCCCTTCTTGTGTTTAATTGTATCAAACTCCACAAACGCCATGAGCAACTAGTCTTCTTTGAGTGCTCAGGACCAGGCCTTGCCCGTAATCTTAAATTATCTCATTTGATTTTCACAATGACTCTAAGAATAAATTTTGTAAATGAGGAAACAAGCTCATAGAGGTCAGGTAATTTGCCTAAGGTCACACAGAGAGAAGAAATTACAAATCTAGCCTTGACCCCATTTCCTTTCTTACTCAAGCTGTGATTCATTTCCTTTAACCTCTCCCAGTTACACTGAAATAATCGCTGTTCCTCTAACACCCCATGTTGCTTTACACCTCTGCACACACTGTGCACTTCTGCTTGGAATCCTCCTCTGTGATATTCAGCTGTCAATGTCCTGCCTAGTATTCTGTCAAAATCCTACCTAGGGACCCTCATATCTGCGGAGATTCTTCTGAGCCTCCTGCCTGGATGTCCTGTACACATTCCCCTCTTGCATGCATCACGCTTCACTGTAATGATGTGTTTACACATCCCTCCCTCTCTCCAGGCTGTGAGCTTCTTGAGGCAGGGCCAGTCTTAGTGTTCTTGCCTCACTGTGTCGGGCAGATATTACTGTCCAGTAAGGACTTTTGAACTAAACTGGTGTGTACAGTCCCTAGTGGGTTCTCAGTAAATGTCACTGGACATAATAGTGCCTGGGAAGAACAAACTAGTTTCTAGAGAATGTAAACACTAGCAATGGGGGAAAAAAAGTGGCTTGGAAAATCATAATCTTTGAACGCATTATTTATGTATGAAACTTTTAATGATTGTCTTTCTCTCCTGTAATCCTTCACCATTAATATTAGGCTTACTTATTAAGTTTAGTTTATTGGGAGTCAATATTTAATTTAAAAATGTAATTCTTATTAGAGTTTTAATAAATAACATGTAATAACTGCCAATGATATTTTAGCATATAAAACACTTAATTTTTAACATAATTAATTTTTAAAGAAAATGTAATAGAAAAATTACTCTGCATGCAACTCTACACCTTGACCAAGTTTTAGGTCTAATTTTATCTTTGATTCTCTTTGTGTTTCTCATTCCACAGCTTTCTCTCCTTTTTCCTTCCTATTATTTCTTCAGTAAGGTTTACGTGAAAGAAGATGGACTTTCTTCAGGGCTACTGTAACATGGGGAAAACAACACTGACTAAGAAAGACAACAAAATATAGTTACTTTTAATATATAGGAAGATATAAAAATGTCTACAAATAAACATTTTTGGGTTTAAACTTTAAAATTCCATTTTTCTATAGGCTGTGATTAATTTTATTATAAATTAACAAGTATTTAAAACATCTGCAGTGCTGCCTGTCCTGGCTTTTGTGATTCAGAAGAGGTTCTGGGGTTTTGGGTTACACACACACACACACACACACACACACATACACTCACACATTAATATCTCTCTAAAAGCATTTGATTAACAGAAACACACAACTATATATAAAATAGATAACCAACAAGGACCTACTTTATAGCACAGGGAACTATATTCAATATCTTCTAATAACCTATAATGGAAAACAATCTGAAAAAGAATATGTGTGTGTGTGTGTGTGTGTGTGTCTGTATGTGTGTGTGTATATATATGTATATATACACACACACATACAGACACACACACACACACACACACACATATATATATAACTGAATCACTTTGCTGTACACCTGAAACCTTGTAAATCAACTATACTTCAATAAAATAAATAAATAAACCAAAAACCAAACCAAACCAAACCCAGATGCAAACAAATGTCCTTAGCAAGAGAGCTCAATTAGTAAATTGTAAATTTTCACTGTCAACTCTAAAAAAATAGAAAAAAATTCCCTGAAAGCATCTGTTAGAATCTTCAGGCAACAGTCACTCAGATAACCACAAGTAATGTTAGTTTATCATGCAACCATGTTTCTCAAACTGAGGTCACCACACCTCTGAGGATTACATGAGTTACTGGCCAGAAGTTTATGGGAAGCAACTGAAAAAAAATGTGGCACATCTCCTTAAGTTGTTAATTTAAATTAATGGATTAAACATTATTTTTATATAAAAACCAGTACAGGTCTCTTGAGGAGAATGCAAATTTCTCATGAAATTTTAAAGATAAAAATAACAAGAGACTGCAAAGAAATGTTGAACTTGTGATAAGCTGCTTGGGCTGTGTCCCAGACTGCTAGAAGTACACACAGGATTTTCTTTTCTTTAGTTAAGTGGAAAGGTCAGAGAAGTATTGTATAGGATTCACATAGAAACAAGCACAATAGCAAGAGGTGCACAACAAAATGTTGGAGATTGGAATGTTGTTCAATGAACAGAGCGAGCTAAAAAGAAAAATCCAGGATGGCTCTAGCAAATGAATTATCTTGACATCACCTCAGCAGGTGAATGCTTCATCCTCTGCCCTTAAGATAACTCTGTCTAGGGTCTACATGACTGCTTCGACAGTTCTTACTGCCACCAGCCAACCACGCTCTCCATTCCTTTATATATCTTTTGCTTTCTTCTTTCTTATTGCATTTGCCTTCTAATAATTTTAGTATATCCAGTAGTCTTTCATATCCTTTCCAGCCTACTCTCTTTCTGGGTATCTTTTCTTCTGCTCCATCTTTCAAATGCTCAAACCAATTTGCATATTACATGTAAAACTCTCCAAAGAGGGAAGGTAATTCCTTCATTTAATCACCATTATCCCTATTTTGATATAGATTTTGTGCCAAGCTGCCTCATAGAGCACCAGCCAGCCTACATGTTGTTTGCCCTTGAGTTCAGTTCCCACTCCTGTGGAGGTTGGCTGCTGTTGTGTCAGAGGGGTACCACAGCTTAAGGATTAAAATCACATCAGTTGAAGGATTCACCTGGGTCAGGTTTCCTCTGCAGGAGACTGTGGAAGTGTGTCATGGGCACTCTCACTCCTGCCTTCTCCAAAACAGCCCCTCTAAAAGATGTCAGAAATGGATTCCTTTAGAAGGAGGCACAGCTGATATAACAAGATAAAGATCTAAAGCCCTTTCATTGACACCAGAAATCTGGATAAAATTATATAGAAATTTAAAGAACAAAAACTTTGTTTGAAAGGACCACATAGGTAATGCAGGTATTCTTTCTTATCTATTTTTCTTTTTGTTATTTTTTTTTTTTTTTGTATCTCAGTTATAGAACATTGAGTTGACCATACTCAGTTCCCAGCCCACCATCACTATTGGTCCGAGCAAGGCCTCCCTTTGTTGATTGAGTGATTAATTGGAATCCTCTCCACAGTGTCTCTGACAGATGTTTTAACCTACTTCTGGAACTCACTATCTCTAAAGGGAACAGCTAATACCATATATAGAGCCCTCCAACTCTTAGATAATTCTTTCTTACATTATACCAAAAATAACTTTCCTATAAGTTTGCCCCAATGTTCCCAGGTTTTTCCTGTAGAACCATACAAAAAAAATCTATTCTTTCCTCAACTGATAGCCTTTCAACCCTACAAAGTCAGCTATTATGAAGAAGTAAATTTCCCTTTTCTATGTGAAACATATTCTATTTCTTAATTGAGTCTTCATATGATGTGGGTTTAAGACACTTTACTACCTAGTCACCTTCCCTTGGACAAACTCTAGTTTGACAATGACTTTTTAAAAAATAGGTATTTAAATATTTTGAAATTGATGTGCTCGGCCAGTGCAAAATATGATGGGTGCAACCCTCCCCCCTTCCTTAATTTCAGTTTCTATTAATGCATCCTAAAATTTGTATTCATTTTTTAAAAATAATACCATATTTTTGACTCTCATTGAACTTTAAATCTTTTTCAAGTGAACTGCTGTCAATCCAGAGCTTTTCTACCTTGTATTTAAGTAGTTGATTCTTTGAACTTAGTTGCAGAACTTAACATTTAACCCTATTAAATTGTATATCGTTAATTCCATTCCACCTTTCTCCTTTGTCAAGGTCTTTTTCAAGTTTGATTCTTTAAAATGGTTTATCCATTTTTCCTCCCACTTTCAGTCATCTATTAATTTGATAGACAAAATTTATGTTGGAATTCACCTAACTTACTGATTAATATGTTTAGGGTTTTAGGAAAGAGGGCAGAGAACGTCAGAGTGGCTCTCAAATTTTAATGTACAAAAGAATTATCTGGGACATTTGTTAAACATGCAGATTACCAAGTCTCATTTATGGAAATTTTGATTCAGTAAGTGTGGGATGGGACTTCACATGTGCATTTCTAACAAGCACCACACGTGATTCTGATGCTTTGGGTCCTAGGATACACTTCAGAACATATTTAGAAATTTCTTTAAGCCTGAGTTGACAGTAATGTGTTCATTCATTCTAATAGTGTGGTTGTCTACCACAGTGCTGAACACATGGTTAATACTGAATGAATGAGTGAAGGGATGAAGGAATGAAGAATGGGAAGGAAAGCTTAGCTGATAACCCAGTTTATATTTTTCCATGTTAATCATGATACCAATATGATTGACTTTTTCAAATACTTTGCTGCAATTAAATTGTATCTTTGATATTCCCTACTGGGAAAGGTGTATTTTGCATGACTTATTCTTCATAACATATGTAGTCTCCTAATGGTCGTGTCCTTTCTAAGTGCTCACACGTCATGCATTTAATTCCTCTAAAATTTCATTGAGAATTAAAGGGTGCTTTATATTAAAGCCCAGAGATCTCCCTCTACTAATTCCTGCTTGACTTATAAGAAATTAGGGTGTGTTTTTAGTGTTTGACTTATTCGTTCCCCTTAAAGCCATGTTGTTCATCTTTTGTATTAACATCTTTGCAGATATTGGATTGGCCAAAAAGTTAGATGTTACAGAAAAACCTGAACGAACTTTTTGGCCAACTCAACAAAATAAGAACCCAAGTGCCAGACACTTCATCATGGAGAGATTTCTTATTTTTCTCCTGAGTTTATAGTTTTGAAAACTATCAAAGTCCACAGAAAGACTCAAAGACTAATACAATGTTCTTTACCTAGATCAACAGTTGCTAGCATTTTGCCACATTGGTTTTTTTGTATCTAGTTATAGCTAGATTTCTTTCCCCTGAACCAACTGGTCACCATGTTCCTTTAGTCTCTTTTAGTCTAGAACAATTCCTCTACCCTGTTTTCTGCATTTTGGGGGTGGACATCTGAATTACCTAGGTATGCTTCTTGTTTGTGTTTGTTTGTTTAGTATTTTAAGTGTTGGCTTTCAAATCACATAGTTTTATGTATTCAAAAAATAAAATTAGGGCTCCCCTGGTGGCACAGTGGTTGAGAGCCCGCCTGCCGATGCAAGGGACACGGGTTCGTGCCCCGATCTGGGAAGATCCTGCATGCCGTGGAGCGGCTGGGCCCGTGAGCCATGGCCGCTGGGCCTGTGCGTCCGGAGCCTGTGCTCCGCAATGGGAGAGGCCACAACAGTGAGAGGCCCGCGTACCGCAATAAATAAATAAATAAATAAATAAATAAAAATTAAAGAGTATTTTTTTTTAAAGCTAACTTTAAAATTTGTTCCTAAAGGGGGATTGGAGTTGCATATCACAGAATTCACCACAAATTTTAAGGAATCAGATCCTGAGTACAGGAGAGAGGGACAGAAAGCTGGGTGGAAGCATCCTAGACCCTGTGAAATTTAAGAAAGCTTCAGCAAAGCCATTGGGATTTCTCCAGACAAAATCAGCCATCAGATCAGGAAGAGACCTGCCTTAGCATCCCTGACAGCACAAAAGCAAGGATGGATTTCAGATCCCAGCCCTGAGTCTGTGGGAGGAGACCTGAGAGGTGACACAAGGCTGCCACACCAGGGTCATGCCCTCTTCTTGGGGTGGTCCTCATTTGATTGATTGCAGGGATCTCAGGTGAACTGCCCTCTCACCCCAACTCAGGACAGATCTGGAGGGTCCCCACTGAGGCTCTGTCAAGATTTCATCGCAGTTCAATGTCTCACTCTGCTCAGTCCTGCTTCCTTCCTTTAGCTACACCAGTTGAGGATTTTAAGAGCATTCTCTAATAAACCCGATGCTCGCCCATCTCCAAGCACGGCTCCAAGCTTTTATTAGCTATGAATGTATGTAATCCTCAAACACTATGAGGTAGGTGGTATTAGCATCCCTATTTTATATGTGAGAACACTGAGGCACAGAGAGTGGCTAACTGATTATCCAAAGGTACAAAGGCGTGACTCACACACAGGCACCTGACAGCCCTGCCACTCCCTGATCTGCCACAAGTGGCTCTCCTCTGTGACAAGAGATGGCTGTTGGCACACACAGTATCCTAGTTCTATCATACTTTTGAGATGTTTCCTAAGCAAAGATGTAGAAAAACTTCCTGCAGATTTAGCAAGGGAGGGGATTTGTCCTGATCATGTAAGAAAGGCAGGTAAAGGCAGTCTAACCAGTCTAACTGCCTTCCAGAGGACTTTAGCCCTAACTGGGAGTACACTTCACCCTCTGAGCTGACTCCCTGGAGCTCAGTTTTCCTCTGGTGACATGATACACCTGCCACTCCCACTCTCGCAAAAGGAAAGAATATTCACAGCACAAAAAAATGAAAAGAGAGATAAACAGGCTTCTCTTCCCAGAGACAAGAGGTAGTTAACCTGACCTATTTGGGTACGCATTCAGAGCTTGTATAATGTAGCTTAACCAGCCTATTTAGCATTTATGCAATCTGCTCTGCTTTCAACAAGCTCTTTAAGATGTGACTTACTTAAAAATCTTCATAAATAATGCAAGGTCAAAATAGCCACTTCTATCTATAGGGAGACTCAAGGAATTATCAAGACTACTTTTGCAGTTCACAGTTGGGAAATCTTTCCACTCCAGTGATTTTTTTAAAGCCAAAAATAGGATGACCAACTGTCCTGCTTTTGCCTGGGCTGAGAAGGTTCCCAGGATGTGATATATTTTCTTTGCTGAAACATGTGAGTTGACCACACTACAATAGACACTTTATGACCCAACACCGTTATGCTGCAGGAAATGCCTGCTTCTCTATTGCAGATACTTTCTATTATCTCAAAAATATTATATTTTATTATTAAACTAGAAAATTTAGAAACCATGGAAGGAAATAAAAGAGAAACTAAAAACCACACAAGTCCATAATGCAGAGATCACTATTTAAACCTTTTGGCACGTTCCATGCATTTTTCTGTGTGTGTGTGTGTGTGTGTGTGTATACATATATTTTACAAATCTAAATTGTGCAGTACAAATAATTCTGTATCCTGATTTTCACTTAGCATGAGCATTCTACCATATCAGTAAATACTTTTTGAAAAGATCATTGCTAATGGTTGTATAATTTCCACTGAGGATGTGCTACACTTTATTTAACCATTCTCCTATTGTTCAGCATTTAAGCTAATTTTTTTTCTGTTAAAGATAATGTTGCATTGAACATCTTTGGTTTTCTAATGATTTCTTTTGCAAAGGTTTCCAGGACTGAACTGGGTGAAAAGTTATGGGCTTAGTTAATGCTACTGAATCCTATCTCCAAAATGCTTCCAGAAAAGGTTGTACATCAGCAGTGTTTACACCTGCCGCACTCAACTCCTGCCAGCACCAAGGATTTTTTTCAACCTTCATCAATGTTACAGGTTAAAAAAAAGTTACCCTAAACAATCTACATTTCTTTGTTTGTTAATAAAGCTTAAACCTCTTTCATATCTTTCTCATTTGAACTTTTCTGTAAATTGTTTGTTCATATACTTTCTCAGATTTTGTATTTCATATCTTGCTTCTCAGTTTATATGAATTCCTTACAGTCTAACTATAATAACTCTTTTTATGTCATACTTGTTTCAAGTACTTTTCTTGATTAAATGTTAGATAGACATTTTTAAATACCCTTAAAACTTCTCTGGGGGCACCTGCCAATTCAGGGGACAGGGGTTTGAGCCCTGGTCTGGGAAGATCCCACATGCCACAGAGCAGCTAAGCCTGTGGGTCACAGCTGCTGAAGTCCGTGCGCCTAGAGCCTGTGCTCCGCAACAAGAGAAGCCACTGCAATGAGAAGCCTGTGCACCGCAACGAAGAGTAGCCCCCGCTCGCCGCAACTAGAGAAAGCCCGGGCGCAGCAATGAAGACCCAATGCAGACAAAAATAAATAAATAAATTTATTTAAAAAAATACCCTTAAAACCTTAGATGTTAATGACAGTGTATCAAACTCTGCACACATGCACGGGCACACATACCACACTGGGAGAGGTCTACGCTTTCCTTTAAAAGTCTATTTTTTTAAACTCTTAGCTCATCAGACTTCAATTCTTTTGTAATATTTGAAAAGAATATGTGTAATATATATGTAGTTTTGAAGAAAAATGGTAAAACAAAATCACATGAATTAACCACCCAACCTAAGAACTAAAACATACTAACTACTCAGTGTTCCTCCCTGTGATGGCTAATTTTGGGTGTCAACTTGACTGTGCCCTGGGGTGCCCCAGATTAAACATTATACCCGAGTATGTCTGTGAAGGTGTTTCTAGATGAGATAGCATTTGAATTGGTGGACTTAGTAGATTGCTCTCTTCTGTGTGAGTGGGAATTATCCAATCTGTTTAGGGCCTGAATAAAACAAAAAAGTGGAGGAAGGAAAAATTTGTCCTCTTTGCTTCCTGCCTGCCCGTGGAGCTGGGACATTGGTCTTCTCCTCCCCTTGGACTGGGATTTACCCCATCGGCTCCCCTGGTTCTAAGGCCTTTGGGCTGGAACTACACCACTGACTTTCCTGGGTCTCCAGCTGGCAGATGGCAGATGGCAGATCACAGGACTTCCCAGCTTCCATAATATCATGAGCCAATTCCTTATAATAAATCTCTTCCTATACGTATATGATTGGTTCTGTTTCTCTGGAGAACCCTGACTAATATGCTCCGCAATCTCAGATTCCTGTCTTTCCCAAGATGTAGCTACCACCTGCTTTTGCCTTTATCATTCCCTTGTTTTTTTTTTAAAAAAACCGTTTGATCCTGTATATGTTTGTACCTCTAACCATATGTTTAGTTTTCATATTTTTGAGCTTTACAAAAATAGATTCATTTTTTAACTTATCTTCTCAGTCTTGCTTTTTTTCCCCATTAAGTACTATATATAAGATTTATCCATCTTTTTTTTTTTTTTTTTTTTTTTTTTTTTTTTTTTTTTTTTTTTTTTTTTTTTTTTGCGGTATGTGGGCCTCTCACTGCTGTGGCCTCTCCCGTTGCGGAGCACAGGCTCCGGACACGCAGGCTCAATGGCCATGGCTCATGGGCCAAGCCGCTCCGCGGCATGTGGGATCCTCCCAGACCGGGGCACGAACCCGTGTCCCCTGCATCGGCAGGCGGACTCTCAACCACTGCGCCACCAGGGAAGCCCAAGATTTATCCATCTTTTATGTGAGTATATGATTCATTCATCTTAACCCCTGGATAATATTTCATTTCATGAATTATATATATTATACGTATACCTATACATACAGGTATATACACGGTAGTCGAATGGCTGGGTTGAAGTGTATGTTCATATTCAATTTTATAAGCTATTGCTAAATTGTTTTCCTGTGTGGTTGTACTAATTACATTCCCAACTGCAGAGTATAAGATTCTTGTTGCTTGACTTTCTTGCCAATACTTTGATATTTTCAAGTATTGAAATCTGGTAGCCATTTTTTACTCAGGAGATTTGCACTCACTTTTTAGGCTTATGTGTCCAAGTTCTTAAAGTCTGAAAACTAGTTCTCAAAACAAATCCAACCTCTTTGGATTTGGGCTTCTAGTTTCTCCTTGAGGTCAGTCACCTTGGCATGGTGGCTTTACAGGAAAACCCTTAAAAAGCTGTTCATAATGTGTCTTGCTGGATCTAATGTTCAATCCTTCGAAAAAGAGGCTACATCAGTTCGGACAAGTGAACAGCAGATGGAGATAGGGACTGGGAAGACTGGCTGTAACTTTGTTCGGCCCCTGCAACTTTGCAGGGCAGGCATATACGTCATGTCACCTCTCAGCATCCTATCTGCTCACTAGGCAAAATGGAGCTGACCTTCCTCCCTGCCCTGCAGTGAGGTTGAAATCCTGTCGTGGAGCACTTTGAAATCTTTGGATGAAAAGCCCGACAGAAACGCCAAGTGTGATTGTTACCCGTGCCAGCAACACTATAAGACCGCATAAAAATAGGAAGCAAAGAAAATTTCATTTTACAAAAGCGTCAGGGAGAAAATTGGCTGGTCAGAATGTCAGTCCCTGTTTTTGGTTCACATAGACATTGGCTTTTATAAAATTAGAAAAAAAAATAAATGTACACATTTTTGTCTTTGCCAGGCAGAAACCCTTTGATCATCGCCATCCCTGTGACATCAGGTGAGTCACTGATGCAGGAGGGAGATTAATACACTAGGAGACTCTGTGAAATCACTTCTTCGTAGTTACCCCCCAAATCTCGCCTTTCATTACAAGGCACTAAAGCCATAAAGTCTGAGGTGATGTTATATATATATATATATATGTTATATATATATATATATATATATATATATGATGTTATATATATATATATATATTTATATATATATATATATATATATATATATATCCTTCAGCTGAAATGGAGACCTGGCCTCTGCTCAGATGTTCTCAGACGCTCTCAGACCCCTATCCTACCCTTCACATGAGAACATGAGAGATAACAGATTTAAATTCTCATATGGGACCTTTGTAACAAACTTTGATATATTAGGAACACCCAAATAAAGTGAATCATGCCAGTTAATGTGCAGGTTCATTCTAAAAATGACTTAGGCATAATTTTAGTAGCTTAGACCCATCTTTGGTATAATGCTGGAAGAGACTTGTGATGAGCTGTAATCACTTTACTTAAGAATCGGATGGGCTGTGGAGACAGTTCCAAACCACAGAAACAACAATTTCAAACCCTGATCTTGCCACCTATTATGACACTCAGAGAATTTAGAATAGGAGCTTTTGATTCTTCTGCCACGTCTTTATTACCCAAGTTTTTTATATTGGAATTTTAAAAAGTCAAACTCCTACAGGGTGGTTTGGTTGCTGCACCCCACTGAGAAGTTCAGAAGTAAAAGGTTAGAAGGTGTAGCCATGGGCGTAAAGGGGAATGTGAGTGACATGAGTCCACCCACAGCAACTGTTCCATGAAGTTATGAATCATTGTGTTCAGCTCCTAATTTCCACCCAGGAAGGCAAAACTACTGAGCCTATGGAAATGTTTTGTTCAGAATTTCTCAGAGAGAGTGTCCTCACAGTGTTTCGTGGAATAATTTCTATTCTAAATGGCATAATTAAATTATTTCCCTAGAATTGGCATGGTGTGACTTTGGTAGAAACACTTTCCATTAGGAAATAACCCTTACAAAAAAAAATGTCCCCTGTAGCACCCAGTCACCTGGCAATCTCTGTTTATTCTATTCAATAACACATTGAGAAGGGTCATTCGCACTGGATTTTCAATTGCTTACCTGAAGAAATTAGTTGAAAAGTGGAAATCCAACCTGCTGATAGTTTCTTTATCTGCCCACACCTAATAATTGGTTTGACTGATTTTTCTCTTTAAATTGACAGATTATTTATGCCTCTGTGAATTACAATGTTGCAAGGGTCTTCCTTTAAAATATTTTTTTTGGAGGTTAGAACTGTTCATAGTCAGGGTAAAATTCCATTCCCATCTTCATCATTCTTGTTTGTATAATATGAATTTCTAACAATGGCGGACAGTGGATAATTCCACATCCTGGAAGTATCACGTTGATTAAGACAATGGAGCACCTTAGGGAAATGATGGCATGTTAAGGGAAAAAGAATATGAAATTGTATCTGTACCATGATTTCAAATACACACGTTGTGCATATATGAGCATGGACTGAAAAAGGAATATGGGCAGAGGAAAAAGAAGGTTGATTAAGATGGTGGGATTATGAAAGTTCCCCCCAGTTGTTTTTAGTTCTCCATTGGCACTCTTACAATATCGCTTGTGTAGTAAGTACAATTATAAAAGCATTCAGTTGGGTGCAGGAGAAGATACACCATGAACCTAGTAAAGTGTAAGCTGCAGTTCCCCTCACTTACCTGGGCCCAGTGAGAACCTGAGTTGCTGAGCTCTGAAGAGTGTTCCAGGTGGAGAGAAGAGCCGCGTGACAATCAGAAGAATTTCTATGTCAGCATTTCTGGTAAATTGCCTGAAGAGATCTCAGAAGAAAGGGACTTAATTCTCCAGTGCTCCTGAAATTTGTCACGATCTATTTTCTCGTTCAAAGTAAATATTCACTTCCATGCCTAATTTTGTATTTGTAAATCTGCATTTTTTTCCTTAAAGAGGGCTCTTGTAATTGTATAAGCTTCATGCTTCACAAACCCTTAAGATGCCTTTGATTAGCTGGATCCTCAGAACATTAACTGAGGACCGCCAAGTGTGAAGTCTGCCACCAGAGTCCATCCCTGACTTTTCCTAAGTACCGTTTAGAAAGTGCTGTTGTGTTTGGGTCACCACACTTCTGATTCCACTATGTCTCCTCCTAAGCTGATTTCAGTTCTTATGAATGGGAAAAGCAGCTTGGAAATACCAGCTCAGAATCTCAGGGTAGGAAGGGCCCTACCTGAGGTTCAACTTCAGCCACCGCTCTGCTGCTCCATTCTCCTCTTCAAGGCGTATTCCAGCCTGAGCTTCAACCCCGTGCCAGAGGCAACGCACTACTAAGGCTCTTTTTCTTGCCTTGTGTCAAAACCTGTGGCTGCTGGTATGGTTCTGTTCTCATGGGTTCAGTAGAACAAGTCCAGCCTTTCAGATGACAATGGCAGAGAGCAGGGCAAAGGAAGTAACTCAGTTCTTCCTCAACTTCCCTACTAGGCTCACTGGGAAGGGTTTTAATACGGTGTTGACTTAATCTTCACAGTAACTCTCTGAGTTAGGTATTATTATTATTACCTAGGGTTATTAGATTTAGTAAATATGATAGAGAATGCCCAGTTAAATTCAAATTTCAGATAAAAGCAAGTAATTTTTAATGTTAGTATGTCTCTTCCCCCAAAATGTGAAGTTAACTTGTTCTTGGAGAACTGCTACCAAAATGTCATACATTTTACTGGCAACCTAATTATTATGCCCCTTTTGTAGTTGAGGAAACTAAAGTTCAGAGTCTGGCAAGAAGCAGAGGTGGAATCCAAGCCCAGGTCTTTGGTTTTGAAGCTGTTTTTTTCCACTTCATCATATGATACAATTATGCAATATCTCCCTCTGACCCACTCCAAGCAAAATGTGGAATTAGTTCTAGAGAGGAACTACCAAAGCTATTAAAACAAATAAGCAAACATGAAACAAAAAAGTAACAAACCAAAAATCAAACATATTTTCAACTAAGAGAAGACAACCCCCAGGAATCTACTGCTCCATTTATTTAACTTTGTGGGCAGAATTCCTGGTGAGAAACCAGCAAGAGCTTTAGCTTGGAGTGAACACTGGGAGGTGTGAGGTGACCCTGAGAAACAGAAGGGAACTGTGGGCTGGAAGCCCCTTCCACACAGAGCTGTTTCCAAGGCCTCTGGAAAGCACCCTCCTTTGTCATGGCAGCGATGGGAAAGGGGAGGTTGGGCCCCTGCTGCACGCCTTTCCACCTGGGTGTCACTGGAACCTGATGTCCTAATCATATTTCCCTGTCACCTCTCAGCACTGATTTACTTTCTCTTCCCATTCTCCATGCGGCAGAACTAATTGGCTGCCTAATTGCCAAAACTAATTGCTGTGACATTCATTGTTCATCTGCTCTCTTCTCTGGCTTGAACTCCGGCAGGTGGCTTACGCAAAGGCAAGGATGGGATTATTTCTGGGTTGCTTTGGGGACAGGGTGCTTCAGAGCAATGTCCCAGCAATTGCTTCTGTCATGTAGGTGGACCAAGGAACCAGCTTCCTTGCTGCAGAGAGGACGATGTTTGTTGGCAGAGGTTCACCTTCTTCTGGCTTGAGATGGTGTTGCTCTGACAGATTTTGAGTCCGTTAAATTACATTTCTCAGGGAGTCCTTTTCTCCCATTTAGAGATTAGAATTAGATTTGTTGATTAAAAAATTCAGAGAGATGAGCCTGCCTTTCTCTGGCCACACAGTTAGTTAGAGGCAGAGCTGAATCTGGTGCTGGGACTTCCCAATTCCCACAATGATCTCTACTGCACCCCAACTGTTAAAGATGCACTCAATTTTTCTTTTACATTTGTTTATAGATTTTTATTAAAACACTGTCAAGTAGTTTCCTCATTGGTAGCTGTTAATATTTATAACTGTTTAATAATAATAATATTTATTTATAAATATTATTTATAAATAAATATAATATGTATTATTTATAAATATTATTTATAACTGTTAATATTTATTAAGTTTTTATGAATATTAAGCCCTTTCCATGCATTATCTCATTTAATCCTCAAAAACAGCAGCATGAGCAGGTGCTATCAGCATCCTTATCTAACAAATGGGGAAACTGAGGCAGAGGAAGTTTAATAACTTGCTTGGGTTTGATGCCACAGCCCATCCTCTGGCCAACACAAGGTCATGTGCAGGATCCTGATGACAGCTTCCAGATTCTGATAGATGGAAGAACTTCTGAAGATGGATTGAAGGTTGGAGTGGGAGCAGTTTGAAACTAATCAACCAAATTATGCAAATTAGTATTTAAATTTATTGTTAAGCCAGGAGTCATGACATCCTCTTTCCTCCATATTGCTGAGATAAACACAAATGGATCACAATCCTGGTTTGGGATGAACTTGAGGAGATCAGGAGGAATTCCTGAGACTTATCGGACAGTGGAAAAGACAGTGTGTTGAGAATCAGAGGCCTGAGGTTGGATTCAGTATCTGCCTCTAGCTAGCTGTGTGGTCCTGGGAAGACCTGGTTGCCTCAGTTTCTTCTTTTGTGAAATGAAGGGATTAGACTCCATGGTCTAGGAGACCAAGGCTGCTGCCATTCTATGCATCTCGGATAGCATGTCCAAGATGGAAGCACACAATAGCAGAGGCCTGTAATAACTTTCAAGACAGCTCTCCAGTGGCTGGAAATAAAAGTCTTATTGTTTGGTTCTTGATCTTTTCCCCCCTCAGTGACAGGAAGAATAATAAAAGCAATAACACTATTGTGTGAAATAAGAGTTTTCTCATCCAGAAGAGAACTACAACACATACAATAGCAAATTATTTGAAAGTTGAGAAAATAATTATATAATTGATTGAACAGGGTAGGAAAAACGAATTAGGATAAGGGAAAAGGAGTAAGAGTTAAAGAAAGTTTTAGAATTTTGTTTGCTAAAAAAGTGTGCATTGTAAGGTGACTAACATATAGAAAGAAAGAACTATTTCAGAGAATTTTTAAAAGGGAAGCCTAAGCACAATTAGAAAAACACGAGGAAAGAAAAAAGAGAAATTTAATTTTATCTGAGGGAAAAAAAAGTTGTGTTCATGAAAAACAGAGATTTTGAAACAAAGACTTCTGTCTTCAGTTGACTTTTTTAGAATTCTTCTGGATAATTTTATGAGGCCCTTGTGATCTTGCAACATCTAAATGCCTATTTGAGGGAAAGGTAGTAAGGCATGAATTTAAAAATTAATTTTCACGGTATAGATTTTACAGTAGAATGCTCCTTAGCAGGATGTACCATGGAAACCTGGTAGAAAGACCCCTGGAGAATAGGGCAGAATTCAAGTTCCCAATCTGCTCCTTCCTGCTGTGTGACCTTGGTCAAGTCCCATCCTCTCTCAGGGCTTCAGTGCCCTCCTGTCTGCACAAAGTCATTGGATTGAATGCCTCCAAGGCCCTATTCTGCATGTTTGCATTTCTCATCATAGAACATGGTTAAACAACCATTTTGTAGTCCTTGGTCTATAGGCTACAGACATTAGGGTAAAACCCAGAAAGTCTATTTTTAAAATTCGGAGTGTTGGGTCTGGTGAAACATTCATATTTTGGACCAGGAAATTCTGCTGATAGAATGATTCTAGAGCATTCTGCCTTGTTCTCAGGCCAAAGAGGAAGTGAACACAGGCTCTTCTTTTTCCTGTTTCCTTCTTTCCACAGGGGAGTGCGCACACTTTTGTGGGGGAGCCACAGCAGCAAACCATTCAAGAAAGCACTTGAGCAATTCAGTGTGGCCATAACTACAGTTCCTCCCAGACGACCTCGCTGAGCTGCTTGCGGTTAGGGACGCCATGTGCCCTGCATGGCCATGGGGAGCCAAGTTAGAGCTTCAGCTGCAGCCTGGGAGTGACAGGCAAGAGGCTGCCTTGCGGTGGAGTGGGTGATGGCAGAGCCAGCTATCAAATGGAAACACGTGTCACAGAGGGTTCTCTGAAGCCTGAGAGATAAATGTCCAGGGCTCTGGCCTCCACCATTGTTCTGGTTAGAATGCACCTATCAGATCACAGTGCCATGAAGGAAAAACCAAGAAAACCACAACTGTGAGCACTGGCCTGCAGAGATAATGAGCCATTGAAATAGTTCTGAGATGGGAGCCAGAGGCGCTGGGATGGAGGAGAAGTCAGGGAGTGGGAATGGGGAGATAAGGGGGGCCAGACACAGTAGCCTAGGGGCTGGTCTCACTTCAGATACGTGACCTAAGATCTGCGTGTGTGTGTCTTTGTGTGTGTGTGTCTTTGTGTGTGTGTGTGTGCATGCGTGGGGGGGTGGGCTGTCACTGGAGGGGGAAGCATGGGGAAAGGGATGGAAAAGAGAGCTATAAAACCATGACAGGATAATAAGCATCTGAAATATTTAATTACTACAAAGTGTTCTGAGGCTTTATCTACAGCCATAGTTTCCGTACCGCAGGTTGTGCCTTGCAGACGGTTGTGAGGTCAATTTGGTCATGCAGGGGTTCTTAACCTGGGTCCATGGACACAGTCCCCCCTCCCCCCAGAGGCACAAGCATAAGATTGTATTTCAGTATAATTGATTTCCTTTATAATCCTATGAGTTTTGTTTTATGCATTAAATAACATTAGCCCAAGAAGGGATCCATGAGCTTCACCACACTGAGTAGAAATGGCACCAAAAAAAAAAAAGGTTAAAAATCCCAAGGTCAAGACCAATATTTAAAAAAAGTTATTATGATAGACTAGATTAAAATGAAAAAGAACAATTTGAGCTCTGTATGTGATAAGGGTGAGTATTATTTTGTGAAACTTTTGTTTCAGATACATAAATAGGTGTGTGTACAAATACACATATGTATATATATGTATGCATGTGTGTGTTTATATATATACACATTTATTTCTAACTGTAGAGTATGGTCAAAAAAAATTGGTAGCCACCGATCTATTGGCTTCTAGACATTAGGGTAAAAACTTAAAAATCCCATTTAAAAATGATGGGTGCAGAATGTGGTAACATATTCATATTTTGGATGCAGACATTTGACATTGTACATCCAACCCCTTGGTGGATGGTCAGCAGCTGGCCCTGACCACGGCTTGTAATGCACAGCTACATCTCTTTCTGCCTTATTGAGGTCTGAGTTAATCTGAAATGATGAAACCTCTCAGAGACACATGTTGATTCCTGTGGCTACAAGGCACCAAGAAGTGTTAGAAGCAGAGGTATTATATTATTTCCTGAGAAGTGTGTCTTCCTGTTATTTCTGCCAGGAAGTTTGTTCTTTCCTGCCAAAACACCAAAGCCATCAGAAGACACAGAGAGAGTGGCTCCCACTGAGGGTGACAGCATAAAAGGAAATGTGAAAGTGAAGACAGAGAAATAGGGGGCAGAGAGGTGAGCTGTGGCAAATGTTCAGGAAAAGGGGAGCAGGGTCATCAAGGAGAGAAAGGCAAAGAGAAAAACAGCAAGTGTATAAGGCAAGGAGCAGGCCAGCTGACCCACAGCATAGTAAAAAGCTATCGCTCTAGTCTGTTAGCCCCCTGCAGGATTCACAGCTTCAAGGATGGTGAAACTAAAAGAAAGAAAAGGCAGTTCAGCAGGAAAGATCAACAAAGACAAATCCTGGGACTAGACCAAACTGGGACTACACTTGAACCAAGCCAGAGATATGGCCTCCCCTGTTAGCTAATGCTAACATATTAGCATTTTAAAAATGAAACTCATTTTTACTTGGTTAGCGTAGAAAATGTAAGCTTCACCAGAGCAGGTGGACTTTGTCCACCTCATTTCCTAGATCAGCACTAGTGTCCTGGTAAAGGCACAATCAATATTTGTAAAGGAATGTTAATTGATCAGCCGGTAGTTGCTATTTAAGATTACTTGGAATAATAATAATAGTGATGACTAAAATGTATGCAGTGCTTAATAGTTTAGAAATCAATTTCATGGATATTATTTCATTCAATCCTCACACAGTCCCATCAGTTTTCACCACTAGCAACCTCATTTTAAAGATAAGGACACTATGGGCTTCCCTGGTGGCACAGTGGTTGAGAGCCCGCCTGCCGATGCAGGGGACACGGGTTCGTGCCCCGGTCCGGGAAGATCCCACATGCCGCGGAGCGGCTGGGCCCGTGAGCCATGGCCGTTGAGCCTGCGCGTCCAGAGCCTGAGCTCCGCAACGGGAGAGGCCACAACAGCGCGAGGCCCACATACCGCAAAAAAAAAAAAAAAAAAAGATAAGGATACTAGTTTAATGCCATTCGATGGTAAGTGTCTGGGATTTTAATCCATACTCTCCGATGTCAAAGCCGATACAGCACTTTGCCTCTTTTGGAATGTTGTACACTTAATGTAAAAGCCTTGTAAATGTAAGTAGCCATATCCATAGTAGGTATGTGTGTAAGTTTGGGTCCTCCAAGAAGCTGACACTCTGATGGAGTGTGGCAGGAGGAGGAGGAAGTACCATGTGTGAAAGATAAAGAAGGAGGGAGCGGGATGGGGCAGGGATGCTGATCTTGCATCCCTCCTTGTGAGAAAAGGGGTGGAAGGAAGCAGACTCAAGCTGGGAGTGCTACAGATCTGATGAAGTCTTAACCAATATGAGGGGCATCCCTGAGCAAAGATTACCTGTAGTGGAGCCCCACGTTGGATAGAAATGGCCAGGCTCTGACCCCTCACCTTGCTCATCAATGTCTGGGTCTGCCCAGGAAGCATGTGTCCTTGGCTTGAAGGTCGAGGTGGATTCTGCAGGCACTGCAGCTGGATGTTATCAGCTAACTGCTCTTCTTATAGCTGAGTGACAAGTTCTTTCTCAAGAGGAGAGGCAAGTGGTGCACCCCCTTGGTCATTACAGCAAATATTGAGCGTTAGTTAAGATATGACATTTTCTCTACAATTACAGTTTAAGTACGCTAGCTGGATATTGTTTTATGTAGAATACTTTGACTTTCTAGTTAGTAAACTATGGCCTGCGTAAGGACTAAATGTCTCAGTTTGAAAAAACTAAATTCCTGCCTACAGGGTTAAGAGAAGAAAAGGGATTAAACTAGGTTGAGCAATTAAAATCTGATACACTGGGTCAGGTCAACTGTTACAAAAACAGGGTGCTGCCACTCCATTTTCTTTCTTTCTTTTTTTTTTTTTTTGTGGTACACGGGCCTCTCACTGTTGTGGCCTCTCCCGTTGCGGAGCTCAGGCTCTGGACGCGCAGGCTCAGCGGCCATGGCTCACGGGCCCAGCCGCTCCGTGGCATGTGGGATCTTCCCGGACCGGGGCATGAACCCGTGTCCCCTGCATCGGCAGGCGGACTCTCAACCACCGTGCCACCAGGGAAGCCCTGCCACTCCAGTTTTCACATTCATGGGGCCTTGGCCTATTGATCACAACACTCCTCTTCATGAGTTGTGTTGTCTGCCTCAAAATTATTCTCAGCATAGTGATCCAGACAGCCACTGCCAATTTATCAATCTTGGCATCTGAGATGAAACCAATTTATCAACCCAGCACTAGGTAATAGGGACAAATATGGGTCTTTGAGCAGGTGTGTCTGCACACATGTGTGTGTGTGAGTGCTAGGGAGAGCAAAGAGTTGAGGGAGATGTAACAAAAATGAACACTTGAACCTATTTATTAGTTAGGGACATAAGTTTCAAATACTTTTTAAAAAACATTTTTATTGAAGTATAATTAATTTACAATGTTGTGTTAGTTTAAAAACACGTTTAAAACTTTTTAAAAGTCTGAACCCAGAATACTTTGTCCCCTCCAGAAGCAATGTTATAAATAAGAATTATACACAAAAGTCGGCACCTAAATTGCTACTTTCCTATACATAAGTATTAATAGAGATGCTTTTGGATCCTAACAAAAAACTCAACACTCATTGACCTTATCGAATAGGGGTTTTCTTTTTCTCCCATAGTAAGAAATTTGTACATAGGCAACTGCCAGCATGAGTTCAGGGTTTTAACAATGCATCCCTGTGCTTCTGTTGCTACTTTCCTCATAGTTACAGAATGGTTGTTTTTGTTCCAAATGTTGCTTTCAATGCCAGAAGAATTTGGAAGTGGGTTTGCCCTGGAAAGAACGAGCTCTCTATGAAACCTCCCCTAGAAGACTTCCATTTACATCTCATGGGCCAGACAGGATCACTGACTGTCTCTAGCTTCAAGAAGAATGGGGAAAGCACATGTTTTGTTTTTCAGCCTCGCTAGTGGGAGGTGGAAAAAGACAAGGGACTGGGAGCAGCTCGTCAACAGCTAACCAGTTATGAATGACACACCTAGAGGATAGTAATAATTGAATTCTACAGGTTAAAGTGACTCTCAGACATTCTTGAGCACAGGTGGAAAATACCATTTACTATTCTACTCATTTCCACTTTCCAAATGAAGACCATGTACAAGTACATTTGTTGGATGAGGGTGGATTCTACGTGCGTTAGCAAAATAAATGCTTATCTTGCTCTTCAAAGAACCTATGTCTTAAAATCAAGTCATTAGGTAATTTTGAGCCCCAATATTATGGATACATCACTATTCACTATAGGATTAATGCAACAACTCACTGCAAACTAAAACAAGAATTCTAAAATTAAAGTAACAATGAATTGTAATTAAAGGTAACAGTAACTTCAACAGAAGCTGAAGTCTCCCTCCCACTCATGATAACAGCACTAAAAATGTAGAGCATATTTACTCAAAATTACAGAAGTTCCAAACTATCTCCATGCCTTTAAGGAGGTCACATGTCAAAGATGACAATCCTTTGGTGCTATTCAATCTTCTTAGTAGAATGTAGAATTAAGTCCTTGGTAAACTCTAATACTGTGTTATTTTAGATCACAATACCATATTTTAGTAATCCTTAGTAACATACTTTGTTGGTTATTAGAAAGAAGCTCTCATTATATTTAAAAAAATAAAATCTAAGGCATTGTATGTCATGTGTGTCATTTACTTCCAAGAACTGGAGGAAGGAAATTTTGGGGATTCATTTTTGGTCCAGTTTTGGATAATACATTGAACGCTATTTTAAAGAATCATGATGCGGTAGAAGACAGAACTGGCTTGAAGTCAGCTCCAAGATTTGAATTTTCATTCCACCTCTGACTACTTGGGGCAAGTCTCTTAACCTCTCTAAAGCCCACTTTCCTCATCAGTAGACCAACTACGAATACAGAAGCTCTACCAACAATCAAGTTGCAAGTGAATCCATTTGTTGGAAAGTCCAAAGTGACTAAACTTGCAGTCCCAAGTGCATTTCCAGAAATAGGAGCATGAATCAGTTTTGTAAACTTTTAACTAAGGCTAGCTGTCTTATTCATACATGTGCTATGTCGTGAATGCCTAGCTGAGACAATAGAGCTTGGCACACAGATAACAGAGCTTGACACACACAAAATATTGAATAAATATTTTTTGAATGATTGAATGACCTATTTTCTCCACATCATCCTTGTTTGTGTCTACTGGAAGTCTATGCAGGCAGATAACTGCTCTCCTTGGGAATCTACCAGGGTCCTGAGCTGTCCCTTAGCAGCTAGTCCCCATCTCACCACCTCCCCCCTTGGGTGGATGTAAGGCAGATTGGAAGAGACTTTCTCTTTGGTTAGAGACAAGGGTTTCAGGACTAGGGCCCCATCAGCTAATCCTTAAACTTTTCCAATGCCTAGAATTAACCCAAGGCTCCTACCCACCCCGTGTCTAGCCACGCACTCAAATAGTGTTCCACTGTGTCCCTCTTCCCTTCTCTTGATGATATTGTCCATTGGAACAAGCACAGAATCTTTATATGTTACACGATTTGCTCTTTGTCCTTCAGAATCATTTCTACTCTTGAATAATTCACTCTATATTCACATGAAACATTCCTATTTTTCTCACCACTTTAAAAATTTAAAAACCTCTTCTGTTTCCATGGTGATTGTATATCTTGCAAAGACTTTTAACACTCTCAGTGCTCTTGGACTTACTGGACCTGATGTGGTTAATAATGTTCGGGGAAAATGTCTTAAACACAAACACAGCAAGATGCACTGATGGTAAGTCATGCAGTTTTAGAGTCCAAAAGGCAGCAGCCCACATTCCAACATCATCTGCTGGTACCATGCAGTGTGTTCTCCCGGGAGAGTTTTGTTTTTATCTGTGCACATCCATAGGTTGAAAGTCGGCAAGCAGAAGAGTGACTGTAACTAACCTACTTTCTTCACAGTTTTGTTGTGGGAATAAAGTGAAATTGAAACTGTGAAATGTTATTCAGAGCTTTGTTATCATTTCCATGAAACATGACCCATTTCTGCACTTCCATATTGGGACACCAGGGGCAGATCTTTGTCCCACAGCAAAAGTGGGAACTCCAAGCTCAATCCCTCTTTATTTCAAACATACGAGCATGTGCTCAGTCATCTTCATTTCTCATTTTTATTTTCTTTTCCTTTCTCTTTCTTCTCTCTCTCTCTGTCTCTTTTACCTTCTTTTGTCTTTATGATATTTCAAGTTAAAGAACATTGTTGATGCTGTTACAGATCAATATCTATGGACCAGGTGGACCAATAAAGAAGTTAGTATATAAAGTGGCTGAAACCCAGTAAAAATATCTAGCTTCTACATGTCTATTTCAATCTGAGGGTGGTACATGTTTTATTTACACACACACGTACACACACATGCAGTCTCACTTAATTCTCCTAACAGTACAACTCTATAATAATGTTATGCCCAATTTTTGGATGAATAAACAAATTAGATAAGTTGCTTAATACACACACGCACACACACACGCACACACACACCCCACTATCAGCAAGAGAGGTAGGGTTCCTGGTTTGCAGAGTTTTCATCCTCTACAGCAGGAAGGGGAATAGAGACAAAATTCCTATTTGCGGATAACTTGCAAACTCTCTTCATTTTCACAAGGAAACAGTTCCTATTATTTACTTAATGGAAGAAGGCAAATCATTTGATAAATGTTTGAATTGGACTAAAGACGGGCACAGATTGAGATTAGGGTGAAGGATTTTAATTACATCCCAGAGCACCAATATAAATTATGTTGCAGTTATGTTTAACTGAAAGTTTTTTTAAATAATAAAGAGGAGACTCACTGGCATTTCTGAAATGCTATAGGAATGAGGAAGTGGAGATGCCAGCTCATGTTCATGTAATGTAATCACATAATGAACGACCAATTTTTATGTTAAGTTATAGAATCACACAGTTATAAACAATTTACATAGAAGGAGGGGGTCATAGAGATAACCTATAGGAAAACAAGATGGATTTTTCCAGCCAAACTTGTCTTGGATCACAACTACCTTAGACATATTGTTAGATTTTATAAAGATGTTTTTCCTCTCACACTTCACTTTCACTATCTAGAAGCCAAGTTGAGGCATTTTCCTTGATGAGGGGGACTTGTAAGGACTAGCTCAAGAGTGGAGTGGGCTTTAGGCAAAGCTAAATGCAGGGAAAATTATTGCTGTAGCTGCACCTAGTTTCAGTGTCTTGAGCCCAAGCCCTATCCTCATTCCCTCCCAAGCACCTCGAATTCCTGCAGACACAAAATCCACCACAGAAGCGGCTCCCTGCTCTTTTTAACAGTGCCCTGGGCTTAATTTCTCTTTGCCACCATCCAAAATTTAACAGTTCAAATATTTATTTCTTCAGGGCCTCAGTTTGTGAACATTAATTGGTACTAATACCCATAGTTCTTATGATGTAAAAGTATTTTTCTTCTCAGTACATAGTTTGCATTTTAACAAGGGTAAAAACAAATGCCTTAGTTCAAAAGACTGGCATCATAGGGTTGTTAAAATCTCACTTCCTCCAGGAAGTATCTCCTGTCTCCCTTCATCCCCACAGGTTAAAATGTTATAGAAAGGCTCCCGAGCAAAGTGTACTTTTCCTGCCATGGCACTGAGCACCAATTACTGTGATCACTGTTTAACTGGCCCCCTTCTGGACCCACTGTGCGTTCTGTGTGCATTGCAGCCTCATATATATTCATATACATATACTGCTCTATGAGTTCCCACCATCTAGTTCTGTGATGAAATACTTGGAGGACCTCAATAAATACTTGTGGACTGAAGAATGAATGAAGTGCTGAGGATTTCAGAAGCTATAGAAAAGTGAGGGGAGAGGAGAGCAGCATTTTCGAGGCCAGATGGTTTTTGTTTATGCTTCCTACTTAGTTATTTTATGAGGCTAGAAGGCCCTGCTGACAAACCTCAGAAAATGGCCCTTGAAGATAACAGACACAGACACAGATTTCAATATCACTTTATGTGCTTTAGAAGCCCACTCCGCATTGGATGTAAATGGTTAGTTAAGGGGTGCAGCCTTGATCTGTTACAGCCAGAGGTACTGTTCATATACAGAAATTATACAGAAAAAGTCATGGCACCCACGTTTTACTCAATGAGGGACTTCATTGGTCAGGTTGAAACCAACATGAAAATTACTCCTTCCACCAACAACAGGAGCAGAGAATGAGAAGAAAAACGAAAGTAAAATCTCCCCAGTATGACCTAGAATACAGTAGGCCCTCCTTATCTGCTGTTTTGCTTTCTGAAATTTCAATTATCCACAGTCAACTTTGGTCAGAAAAGATTAGATGGAAAATTCCAGAAATGAACATTTCATAAGTTTTAAGTTGCACGCTGCTCTGAGTAGCATGATGACATCGCGCTCTGTCCCTCCCGGGACGTGAATCATCCCTTTGTCCAGTGTATTCCACCAGGTAGTCACCTAGGTTATCAGATAACTATTGCGGTATCACGTTACTTATTGTCAAGTAACCCTTATTTTACTTAATAATGGCCCCAAAGCACCAAAGTAGTGATGCTGGCAATTCAGATATGCCAAAGAGAAGCCATAAAGTGCTATCCAAATTTAATGTAAAGGTGAAAGTTCTCAACTTAATAAGAAAAAAAAAAAATCATGGGCTGTGGTTACTAAGGTCTATGGTAAGAATGAATCTTCTCTTTGTAGAATTGGAAGAGGGAAAAAGAAATTCACATTCACCACATTAAGTGATAAGTGCTTAGTTAAGATGGAAACAGTATTAAATCTGTAAAATAAGATATTTTGAGAGAGAGAGACCATATTCACCTAACTTTTATTACAGTATATCATTATAATTATTCTATGTTATTATGAGTTGTTGCTAATCTCTTATTGTGCCTAATTTATAAATTAAACTTTATCATAGGTATGTATGTATAGGAAAAAAACTTAATATACATAGAGTTTGATACTGTCTGTGGTTTCAGGCATCCACTGGGAGGTCGTGAAACGTATCCCCTGTGGAAAAGGGCAGGGGGCTCCTCTGGCGGGATAACAAAGAGAAAAAAGCTTTGAGGGAAACAAAAATAAAAAGAGGAGTATTTCAATGATATCCCAAGTAAATAGTGGCTAGCATTTTGATTCAGTCTCTGGAGAGTATGAGACCTTCCTTAGCAATACAGTGATAAGAGCTCTTCTCAAAGTAAAGCAAACGTGGAGCAAGTGAATGAGAAAATAGTGAGAACAGGGGCCAGCTAGACCGCAGCCTCTCAGAGCAGGTGGGGAAGGCTTGGCTGAAAAAGGAGGAAAGGAAAGTTTATCCTAGACCAGAGGCTACTCTATTTGTCTTTCCCGTGGGAGTCTTCTTCAGTTCTCAGTGAGGAGGAATTGTGAGTTATATCAGAACTCCACTGTATGGAACATACAGTTTTTTTAGTACAGCTATGGCTAAGTCAACTGCATGTAGCTCTCAGTAATATGGCATTTCAGTCATTTTCAATTCTTCTTTTTCTTTTTCCTTTCTCTCTCTCTGTCTCTTTCACTTCCCTTTGCATTTATGATATTTCAAGCTAAAGAACCTCTCTGATGCTATGATAGATGAGTAGATGTGGACCAGGTGGACCAATAAAGAAGTTAATATATAAAGCAGCCAAAGCACAGTAAAGGCATCTAACTTCTACATGTTTAACATCTAACAAAACATGTGACATATTTTGTTTATATACACACACACAATCTCATTTAATTCCCCCAACAGCACTACTCTATAATAATTTTATACCTATTTAAAAACAATTTTTATTGAAGTATAGTTGATGTACAATATTATATGTTACAGGAGTACAGTATAGTGATTCACAATTTTTAAAAGTTATATTGCATTTATAGTTATAAGATACTGGCTATATTCCTCATGTTGTACAATATATTCTTATAGCTTATTTTATACCTAACTGTTTGTACCTCTTAATCTCCTACTCCTACGTTGCCCCTCTCCTGTTCCCTCTCCCCACTGGTAACCACTAGTTTGTTCTCTATATCTGTGCATCAGCCTCTTTTTATTGTTATATTCACTAGTTGTATTTTTTAGAATCTATTCCATTTGGAATCTAAAAAATGCCTATGTTAAGATGAATAAACAAATCAGGTAAGTTAAGTAGCTGGGTCAATAACTAGAATGTGGAGCATGAATTCAAAGCCAAATTGTCTGGCTCCAAAGCCTTTATTCTTTTCCCTGCCTGTCTTGGGAGATAACATGTACAAAGTAGGACCAAATCAGTGTTGCAATTATTGTTTAGCTTAGATAAAGATGTAACATCCTCCTTCATAGGGAATACATTTCCCTAGTCTTGAAGACGAAACTGCTTTAAAGCTACAAGATACAACTGAAGATTCAGAAGCTATCCATGCACAAGTTTTTTTTTTTTGTTTTTTGTTTTACGCTAAAGCATTTTATGTATTTCATTTATTTATTTTTATTTAGTTAGTTTTTTACATCTTTATTGGAGTATAATTGCTTTACAATGGTGTGTTAGTTTCTGCTTTATAACAAAGTGAATCAGTTATACATATACATATGTTCCCATATCCCTTCCCTCTTGCGACTCCCTCCCTCCCACCCTCCCTATCCCACCCCTCTAGGTGGTCACAAAGCACCAAGCTGATCTCCCTGTGCTATGCGGCTGCTTCCCACTAGTTATCTATTTTACATTTGGTAGTGTATATATGTCCATGCCACTCTCTCGCTTTGTCACAGCTTACCCTTCCCCCTCCCCGTGTCCTCAAATCCATTCTCTAGTAGGTCTGTGTCTTTATTCCTGTCTTACCCCTAGGTTCTTCATGACATTTTTTTTCTTAAATTCCATATATATGTGTTAGCATACGGTATTTGTCTTTCTCTTTCTGACTTACTTCACTCTGTATGACAGACTCTAGGTCCATCCACCTCATTACAAATAGCTCAATTTCGTTTCTTTTTATGCATGCACAAGTTTTTAAACACAGCATCTTCATGGTTTCCTTCTTCCTTTAGCCTGGGTCAGTGGACAAAATGGCCATGTTCCTAGCGTAGAGATCTCATCTATTGTACATGTTCCTGAATAGGTGCCTGAGGCTCCAAGGCTTAGGGGAGTCCCTCCAGGATCCTGCACACCTTCCACGGGGCACCCAGATGAGTGGCATGCCCTGGCACCGGTTCAGGATCTACCACTTCTACTTCTCCCTATTTGACTTACAGTATGACCTAGTACAGGATCAGAATGTTAATATATTTTAATTTGCTCATATGCCAAATTGCAGTGTTTATATTTGCAACTCTGAAAGTTGATGGGGAGAATAAATAGAATTGGAATTCATCAATATGAACACCATGAAGTACTTTGAGCTTCACTAAAAGGGGAGATACACAAGACATTACACTGAGAAATTGTTTAGGAACAGCAAATGGAGAGAAGCAACATTTTATTTTTAAAAAAGCCCACATCACAACCCTTTCATTATGTGCAGCACACAATTTAACAGGTGTGTGATTTATTCATTTATTCACAGACTCATGGACAAACCATTCCATCACAGCACTATTGTCTGTGAAGCAAAACACATTTACAACAAACTGTACCAGCTTCTTCAGAGACACTGAATTAGCTGATCTCCAGAAATCCTTTGCTGCCAGTTGAAAAGAGGGTTAATAATCACCAAAATGGTGAAAATGAATAATTAAACTTGACCTCAATAAACTCTTTTCCATCCTGGGATTTCTGGGTCATCAATAACCAGTGCTTGATATGAAAGGAAAAAATCTTTTGGTGTATTATTTCCACTGGAGAAATAATGAAAAATAACAGTTTCTCTACATGCTTCCGGAATGGTCAATGACCCTGGTGGGAAATGTTCTATAGCCTTGCCCTTCCCACCTTCCTCAGTTCTTCTCTTGGAGGAAGATGGTCTTTGATTGGCGAGACTAGGGAAAGCGCCCCACCTACTTGCCACATTTCCTTACTGGGCAAAGTTAAGTGTTGATAGGTCACTGTTCTTTTTCTCCTGGTTTCTTAGACCCAAGTGCTCCTAGGAGCTACACGTGCCTATCTCAAGTCTCCAAGAGGTTAACTTGTCACTGATGGGTCCAGCTAAGTGACTTGTTCTTGCTTCTCCACTTGCAGGTGGGTAATAGGTCATGGTCCAGTGGATCCCCAGGTATAGATACTGAGCAGAGAACTAGTAGGTCCGGGCCGAAATTCCGCGCAGGTTAACAAAGCACCCTGTGTTTTCTGGCCCTATCAGAAAACTGATCCTGTGCTTGGACGTCACAGTGTTACCCTATCCGGCTTTACCGCTGGTAAAGCTGATGCTGTGCTTTGGTTCTCCAGTTGCTCCTTTTGCCAAGTTCTTAACTGCATGGAATTGGAAGGTGAGGATTGGATGAGTGATTTTTACCCTGCCCCCAAACTCCAATAGAACTGGGAGGATCCCTGAAGAGAGGCAGGGCAGCAAGGAGATGGGAGGGGAGGATATCGTGGAGGAATATGTATGCCTGTGGGGGTGTGTGGAGAGATAGCTACTTTTCACTTTCTGCCTGCCTTTGATACATTACAGTGCCCTCATATAAAAGACTGGAAAGCTATGTTCAAAAACGATCCCGGGGACTAGAATGCTGTTGCCACAGTTTGGAACATGCAATCGATAAGTGAACAGACCATGTCAGCCTGAAGAACTTTCAGAACAACATTTCTACTCAGGAAAAAATAAATAAATAAATAAATAAATAAAGGTAGATTTAGTCTATTTAAATATTCCCCAAGATCTCTGTTAAATTTCAGGTAATAATGGTTCTTCCTTTGAACCTCATTGCATGTTTGCCTTTGACTGAAAATAGCCTGGGCTAGACACCGTTTGATATTCACCCTGTGACTATTTTAGTATTGGGGCTGGACCAGAAGAAATTCATGCTCACTGAAATGATTTTCACTTACTGAAACAAATTCACTTTTTTCTTCCTTCAGCAATTCATCAATCTAATGGGAGAAACAGAAGCTATCATAATAATGAGAATAGACTTCTAGGAGCAGCAGCCAATATCAATACTTTAATAATGCAAATTCGATTGCTATATATATTTGGTTTCAATCCAAATTTGCTTTTAATTAAGTTTTTTGCCATTGCATGATCCTCTCTCTCTACACACACACACACACGCACACACAAGCTTTATATATATATATATATATATATATATATATTTTATACTACAGGTATCACATTTGACCAGATCCTATTGTCTCTGGACAACATTAATAATGACATGGAGGATATCACTATTATCATCATCATTATCAGCATCTTGATAAACATTTTTAGAACTTTTTTTTTTTTTTTTTTTTTTTTTTTTGCGATACACGGGCCTCTCACTGCCGCGGCCTCTCCCATTGCGGAGCACAGGCTCCGGACGCGCAGGCTCAGTGGCCATGGCTTACGGGCCCAGCCGCTCCGCGGCATGTGGGATCTTCCCGGATCGGGGCACGAACCCGTGTCCCCTGCATCGGCAGGCGGACTCTCAACCACTGCGCCACCAGGGAAGCCCTAGAACATTTTGAATGTGGCTGTGAACTGCGTTTTGGATAAAGTAAATACCTCCTGTACGATATATCCCAAAACAAGAACAATAATTGAAAATTGTAGAGAATGTTTTTTAAAGTAACATATTAACATAATATATAAGTATCAAAATTTCATAATGTGTCATGGCTTAACTTATATAACACAGGACACTCTTAAACTAGAAGGGCTACCAAATTCTATTATTTCATTGTTTATGTATAGAAAAATTTTAACTATTTTTAGGGTAAGTGGTTCTGAGCAGCAGGCATCTATCTATCTAAGAATGGTATGAAATCCTGTGGCTTCTCCCATCTTGTCCCTCTATCTTCAGTAAGATGCTCTGGGCATTCCATAGTTAGCAGGCATTTCCCAGTCTCTCGCTCCTTCATTTCTGACCTGTTCCTGGGCTATTTCCAGCCTGTTCCTGACTCTGCTTTATTGTCCCCTACTCTCTATCTCCTTTTATTCCTCGAACCAGGCCTTTGATTTTGGGTTCCCTTCAAGGACTCTTGCCTCCCTTTCTATCTGCTTGAAAAGGGATAACCCACCCTAGCAGACTCCAGATACAGCTGCTGACCTAGATTCTCTGGTGGGTGGATTTGGACAGCACAGATTCAGACTGTAACGCGGTTGTGCTTCATCCTTCTTTATCCAGTCATTAAACATTGGATTTCCACAAGGCTTAGCCCTGGGCGGAAGAAGGAAAGTCTACACTGGTTTATAAAATAGTTGCTGGATTCTGAGAACCATGCTAAGAGTTTTAAATTCCTCATGCCATTTCATATACACAACAGTGTTATAAGGTAGGAAATATTATTGTCTCTGTTTTATAGATAGGAAAATTTGGTATTGTCTCTGTTTTATAGAGAGGAAAATTTGGTTTAGAGTATTTGAGTCATTTCCTCATGGGTGCACAGTTAGGAAGGAACTGAGCTGGGCTGCAAATCCAGGCAGTTTTACTCCAGGACCCCTGCCCTCAATCACCACTCTGTATTGCATGGGTTATATGGAATCTCTAAGTGATCTCATCCACACTTGTGCAATTGCCATCAAAGCGTGATGACTCCTGAACTTCAGGTCCCTCCTCCAGATCTCCATTTGGATGTCTCAGAAATACTTCAAGCTAAGCATATCCAAAAGTTAACATAATTATTTCCCCCTCCAAACCCAGTCCTCTTAAGTGTTCCCTCCATCAGTGAAAGATAGAGTCCTCCATTTAGTGGTATGAGCCAGACACCTAGGCATAATTCCTGACTCATCACTCTCCTCTCCTTTAATCCTGTATCCAATCCATTATTAAGTCCTGTCACTGATACCTCTGAAATGTGTCTCCAAGCAGTCTTCTTCTCCCCATCTCCACTGCCACCTGCTTTGCCCAACCCACGGTTATCATTCATCTGACCTGGTGCCATAGACCCCTGAGTGGTGTTCTCACTTCCAACCTTGGCCCTCTTCATCTGTTCTTGACCCTGCAGTATAAGAGGCCTTTTTAAAATGCAAACTGACCATATCATCCCCTGCCTCACATGGTTCTCATTGTTCTTAGATAAAGAACTGTTGACTTAGCAGGACCAGCAAGGCCCTGCAAAGTCTGACCTCTGCCTGTAGCTCCAGCCTCATGCGAATCTCTCTTCTCTCTTTATTCAGAGCACTGTTAACATGCTGTTTCCTCTGTCTGAAATGCTCTCCCCACCAAGTCTGATTAACTTGTTCATTCTTCAGTTCTTAGACCACATGTCACTTCTGCAGGGACACCTTCTTGCCGCACCACCCCCGACCTTCCCAGACTAGGACCGGTCCTCCTGTAATATATCTTTATAACACCCTGAACCTCACTGTCATAACCCTTAGCTCTGTTTGCAATAATGCTTTTTTTATGTGATTATTTACTCAACGACTCTCTTCCCTGTGGGAATATAAACTCTCTAAGGGCAGGGACCAAGTCAGTTTTTGCTGAACATTGTATCCCCTGCAGGCATTGATAAATATTCATGGAAGGAATCCAAGCTGACTTTTAAAACACAGCAGAATTAATTTTAAATGCAACAGATTAAATGGCAAGAACTAAATCTCTGTTGAGTGATAGAGAATACAGTAAATTTTAAGGTCGTTAAAAGTTTTTGACTCAAAACTCTCTTCTGTTGTAAGCCTCTTACCACACTCTGAATTGTATAATCCTTTTCATTTTCTCAGTGACATATGACAAAAGGGTATGATCTAACCTTTTCCATCCTTGGGTCTTGAAACTTGGCCTCACTGCAGTGTGTGGCAGCCACAGGGTGCTGCTTTGGGGTACTGGCTTGGCTGCCCCCCTTTCCACCACACTCACTACACTTCCCTGCATCTTCAACCATTTGGGCTTCCCAGCCACTCTGCCTTCAAGTCAGAGCCTGTTGCTGGCCCTTGGTTGGGGTGATTCTTAGGCTCTATTTTTTGCTCCACCCTTGGGTTTTGTGTCCCTACAGCTTCAGCAGAAGTGGGGAGTGCAGGGCTGGGGATGGAAGGAAGAGAGGAGGGCAGTGGGGATACTGATGGTTGGGCTCATTCCAGGGGCCTGGCAGGACGGAAATTTGTAAAGGTCTGACCTAGAATCCAAACAGTCTAGAAGAAAGAACAGGGAGTGTTGAGAATTGCACGAAAAGATGAGATACTAATAGGATTCAATATTTTCAGTGTGCTTTGGGGAAATGATTAAGTGCCAGGTCTTCTAACTCTGAATCTCTGAGACTGGCCCAGAAATCTGCACTTTAATATGCAGCCCAGGTAATTTGGATGCATGTGGTCCCTGTACTGCACTTTGAAACAACAGTGGCATAGAGTCACCTTTTATTCAGAGCACTGTTAACACTTATTCTCAAAAAAAAAAAAAAAAGCCCTATATTCTTAGCTCTACTGACTTGCTTGGAACAAGATACATATCTTCCACCAATGGGCTGATCCTCTGGTCCCTTCTATTAAATATATTAATGGCTATTATTGTGTTTTTATGCTAAGAAACATAGAGGAGCAGTTACCTGTTTTTCTTTGTGAATCCCAGGAACATCTGTTGCTTAACACCTGGCGTTCTCTGTGACAGGTGTATGCTCGAGATAGCAATGGTAAAAAATCAGATGATGTTGGCTCAGATCACGATTTGCAGCCTGTCACTCCCGCCAAATGGGTCAGTTGAGATGGAAAGCACAATTTGAGCAGATGTGTATTAATAAGTTAGGGAAGTGTGACAATTTAAGGAAAGAGGACAAGAAGACGGGCTGTCTTGTGAAGTGGGAGAGGCGGTTTTCAACTGTCCAGGAAGATCATTTTCTTTCTTCCTCTTTATAAGTTCTTATTCCCTCCTTACTTGTCCCCCAAAGCATTAGGTACTTCTAAAGGCTATGAAGGAGATAGAAGTTGGAACGTTGTTTGAACAAAAGAAAGCAGTTGTGTCGATGGTGGAGACCTCAGCTGGATACTGTTAGATTGTCTGGTTCAAACCTTCCGCTACGTAGACAAGGAAATGGAGGCCTAAGGACGTTATGTGATTGAGCCCAAGGATGGGCTACTTTATCTTTTATTCTATCTGGAACCCAAAGCACAGCTAAAGTCCAGGTGTCAGATGAAGTTTATTATTCTTCCCACATTATCACAACATGGTAACTCAAAGAGTTCTAGGCAAGGGAAATGGTCAATGATGTTCTCTCCACTACAGTGGAGATTGTATGACTGCAAGCACCTTGCCTGTCTTGTTCTTCACTGTAACCTCAGTGTTTAAAACAGTGCCAGGCACATTGTGAGTAATTGGTAAGTCTCAAGAAGCCCTGCTAGCTTCTACTTCTGTGTTTCTGGGAAACTTGAGCTGCCTATAAGAAGTCTGGCTATTCTGATGGAGATACCAGGTGGACAGACCATGTGCCAAACCAGAACCTGTGAGTGAGACCTTATTTGGAAATAGGGTCGCTGCAAATGGAATCAAGTTAAAATGAGGTCATATGGATTAGATGGAACCTAAAGCCAATGGCTGGTATGCTCATAAGAAGGCCATGTAAATACACAGATACACAAGGGGAAAAGGCCATGTGATGACAGAGGCAGAGATTTTAGTGATGCAGCTGCAAGTCAAGGAACCTCAAGGATTGACAGCAACTGCCAGAAGCTAGAAAGAGGTGAAGAAGGATTCTTCCTTAGAGCCTGCAGAAGGAGCATGGCCCTGCTGATGCCTTGATTTTGGACTTTTAGCCACCAGAACTGTGAGACAATACATATCTTTTTTTTTTTTTTTTTTTTTTTTTTTTTTTTTTTTTGCATTACGTGGGCTTCTCACTGCTGTGGCCTCTCCCGTTGCGGAGCACAGGCTCTGGACGCGCAGGCCCAGTAGCCATGACTCACGGGCCTAGCCGCTCCGCGGCATGTGGGATCCTCCCAGACCGGGGCACGAACCCGCGTCCCCTGCATCGGCAGGCGGACCCTCAACCACTGCGCCACCAGGGAAGCCCTATCTTTTGTTTTAAGCCACCAGTTTGTGGTACTTTTTTTTTTTTTACCGCAGCCCTAGGAAACGAATATAAGAGAAGCAGCCTTGGAACTACACGGAGAGGGAATGAAGACCAGCTCTACAGCATTCTGGTTGGTTCTTCAGGTGACTCTAGCCCCAGCTGTCATCTGACCACCACCACGTGAGAGACCCCAGGTGTGACAAGCAGAACTGTCAAGGGGCCTCAGACACATGAGGATCCACGGCATGGAGCGTCTTGGACATTCCAGCCCAGATGAATGCAGCCCCAGCTGTCATCACCTGTGATAGAAGAACCACCCACCAGAGACAGTTCACCCACTGAATTGTGAGAGAGAATAAAACAGTTGTTTTAACCACTACATTTTGGGATGGTTTTACTACACAGCGAGAGATAACCAAAATATTTGGATTCCTCAGAAGCAGACTCTGAGATAAGGAAGTGATTTATTAAGTGGTACTCCCAGGAATACTAGAAGTGAATGGGGAAGTGGGACAGCAAAGGGAAGACAACCAAGCAAGGATGTGGCATCAAACAAAGTCCCATGGGGGTAAGTTTGACCTAATCTTGTCAGGAGCACTGGAGACAGTGAAAGTCCTAACTCAGCATTGACCCCATCAGGGTCAAAAACACTGGTGTATCTAAACCCCTTTACCCTTCAGTCATTGGTTAAGAGCTGGCCCAGGGACAGATAAACTCTCAGTCACTTCTGGCTCTTTGGAAGGGGTGGCGGAGGAGGTTAGGGGAGGTTAGCAGCCTGAGGGCAGCTCTTCAGCAAGGAGACACAGGTGCCAGGAATGAAGATGCTCACAGAAGCAGGGTATGTAAATTAGAAAAGGGAGGGTAAGCCGGTTCATCCCAGTTTGCCAGGGACTGTATTTAAAATGGAAAGTCCCCCATCTTGGGAACTTGCTCAGTTCCAGGCAAGTCAAACAATTAGCTGGTCACCCTAAAAAGGGATCCCAGGGAACATAGGCAGAGCCTGACAGCATCTGCTATAGCGGAGGCATGAATATCTCTAAACTGGAGAGAGTGGGGCTCACAGGACTCACCAGAGGCACCTCTGTAAGAGACCAGGGATGTTGGACTTTAACCAGCAGTCAAGGACCCTCTTAATGATAAGAGCCTGTGACCTATGACAGGTATAAATGATTTCAAACTGTTTCAAACACTGCAGAAGGGCTGAGGATGATCAGAGTGGGGAAATGTCTTTTAGTTTGGCAATTAGAGGCATGGGTGAAAGAAGAGAGGCAGAAACACGATGGTACTACATGAAACTCAACAATGGGTAGACAGCGCAGCGTCCCCCATGGACGAGGGTGTAAAGGGAACAAGAAACCTGGGAGTTAGAGGAATGACGGGGGACAGGACGAGATGAATTTAGTGCTCGGATGTTTTTAAAAATGTCTGTGTTGCATAATGATCATGTTTGGATGTTTTCTCAGGGAAAAGAGCTCATGGATGAAAATGAAGGTAAAAGGTAGTCAGGGGAAGGGTGAGACTGGTGGCTGATGGTTCCAGTAGGGGGAGGAAATGAAGTCCCAGTCACTTCAATTACAAGCCGAGAAGCTGATTTATGTAATTAACAGAATGGAAATAAGGATTTTATTAGCAGGAATGAGAACTCTTCAGTGAGAAAAAGCAAAGAGAACGGGGCGATTTCATTAAGGCTTATAGATTAATGAATGGTCTGAGGACAATAAACATAAATATGTTCATTTAATCTCAGCATATTAGATGAAAGGTGTTCATTTTTCAACCAAGAAAGAAATGCTTATAGGATAAACAAAAGGAATGCTATTTTATTTAATTCAACAAGGAAATATATGGAAGAATCCCTGCTAACAGGCTGTAATATGTAGGCTAAATTGATAAAGAGGTTCAAGACAGGTGTGGATAAATTACTGAGTGCAAATCCATATCAGATTAATAAAGAAAGATGTTTAAGATTTTCTTGTTTATTTTTTCATATGTATTTTATTTGATTTAAATATTTAGTAAATGTAAAAGGCCATACAGGGAAAACTTGCTCTCATGACCCCTGTTCTACATCTCCCCAGTCCCTGCCTCTCCCAACAAGTAATCACTATTATGGATTTTCTTTATCTTTTAAAATACTTTTTAAAGTGCATATACAGGCAGATAAGAATAAATTCCTTGAAGGCAAAGAGTTCAGTCTGTTTTGTTTGCAGTCATATCCTCAGAGTCTAGAAGAGTTCCTGGGACATCGAAGGTGTTCAATAAATATATATTAAATGATCAAATATATTTACCCCCATAATTGTTAAACAAATAGCAGCATCCTATACATATTTGCTTCTTTGCATATTGCTTTGTTTATTTGAAAATATGTCCTTGAGATCTTTCCTTATTTGTACATAAAGACCTTCTTCATCCTTTTTTTAGAGCTGAGTTATAGTCCATTGTATGGATGTGCCATAATTTATTCAACCAATTTCATTAATGACCACCTAGTTAGTTCCCAAGTTCTTGTTTTTGTAAATGTCAGTGCAGTGAATAATCTTGTGTGATTCTTGTATTTGTAGGATAAGTTTTCAGATGCGCAACACCAGGTTTTTAAGAAGTCATGTCTTCCCTTAAATGTCTCAGGTAACGGTGACAGAATTCTTGATCAAATAGAACACTGACCTGCCCTTCATGACATTTCTTATGTGTTTTTCAGTGGTCATTGCTAATTCCAGGTGTCTTTGGCCTGCTTAAAAAAAACAGAGAGATTTGCAGAATGAGAAGTAGTGGAGTATAGGAAGCAGTGAAATTGACACATGGATGCTCAAGATCAGGCTGAAACATCACTGCAGAATCGAATCTAAAATCCCAGCTCTTGTGTGGCCACTGCTTGGATGGCTAAGCTGGCTGTTTTCACTGTGAGATAGGTTTTAATTGCCACTGTATCATAATACACATCTATGTTTTTACTTCTTTTCTAAGGACAATTGAGTACCCAGGGTTCTTTGCCAATCTCGCTTCATCATAGCCTCTTATTTTCATCATAGCCTTGGGGCTTTGATCTTATTATTTTGGTCAGACACCGGGGACATCAGGCTGAAATGACAGCATCCTCCTTGGTTTATCTCAGTGTTGTCTCTTACAGGGGAGGGCAGAGCCGGATTGGACGTGGATGATGGTGCTAAAAGAAAACAGTCTCTGAATCCTTAACCCAGACACACGTGGCTATGCTTCTGTTCCCTGCCATGTTTCCGTCAGAAACATGAAAATAATAATACATGCCCTGCACCCATTGAAGGTGTGGTGGTGAATATTAATAAGCTTCAAAATGCAGTTTGAGCTCTTCAGCCCTGAGGTTCTTGATAAAAATTGGGGTATAGAGTTAGTGAGATAAAGAAACACATTCCAACCATGACCATTTTTCATTATAGAGTACCTTGACAACTGCTTTAAGCCTCGAACTCCAATACAATACCTAGGAACTTTCATGCACACAGTGCATGTGTATTTTTAATATTCGGCTTTATCTTCTTATGTACTAACTGCCAGGGACTGTGGTCGTTTAGTCAATCAGCAGATATGTTTTAAATGTTCACTGGTTTCTGTGGAGGCATCAGTCTCAGAAAGAGCCCTGGGGGGCTTCCCTGGTGGCGCAGTGGTTGAGAGTCCACCTGCCAATGCAGAGGACGCGGGTGTGTGCCCCGGTCCGGGAGGATCCCACATGCCGCGGAGCGGCTGGGCCCGTGAGCCATGACCGCTGAGCCTGCGCGTCCAGAGCCTGTGCTCCGCAACGGGAGAGGCCACAACAGTAAGAGGCCCGCGAACTGCAAAAAAATAAAAAGAAAAAAAAAGAAAGAGCCCTGGGCTCCTGGCCAGGAGATTGGCTTTTCTACGACTCCTCCCCAGCCACCTGAAAGCCTGTGAGCAGCCACTTCACCGGAGCCTCAGTTTCCTTTTCAGCAAATCAGGGTAATGACTCCTGCCCTGTGCGTCTCTGTGAGTGAATGGGAAAGCTCAGTGAAAATGGATGGACGGTCCATTAAAGATTAATATGACTACTAATGTCTATGCAGGGTACTTCCTCACATGGGAAAGAAAACTGAGATGTCAGGAAACAGGGGCCACACACCCCAGGCCAGGGCTCCCCAACCTCAACTGAACTACAGACCGGTAATATATCTAAGTTTTCTACTGTGATATATCAAAATCACATAGGCCTATATATGTGTAAAATATGTACACAGGATATATGTAAAATATGCATATATGGATATAAAATAAAGGGATACCAATACTTCAGTGACGGCAACAACAAAAAGATCTTCGTTTCAGTCAGATCACACTGAACGCCAGTTCAGTGAGGGAAGCTGGTTTTCTGCCCCCTGAAGAGACAGGAAATGTCAAAGGGGCCAATGCCAAACTCAGAGTCCTGCCAGCCCACGTTCCAGCCCTGGGAACAGGCTCATGGCCTTTGGATGCCCTTAGGAGCCTGGTACAGACTCCATTCCAAGAGCTCTAGGGACTCAGTGAGGGTGGTGGTGGGGAAACCTGTTGATCCTTTTTTTTTTCCCTGAAAGTGGACAGCTAACTGAGGGTTGGTGATGCGGGTGCCCATGGTGGTGATGAGAGTCTAGGAGGAAGTGAGAATTCGCTCATTTCCACTCAAATGCCTATTGGGCTCAGCAGGTAATGCAGAAGAGTGAAGCAGCCAACATAACAATTCTTATAATCCAGTGTCGTTACATTTCGTAATCAGAACTGCAACCAAAAGCCTCGTTTTAGGAATACGGCCGGGAGTGGGGAGGACTGAGGTTCAACAGAGTATCGATCCTCTTGACCTGAGGTCACAGATGGGATGCAGGCTTCGTGTTGTGGCATCCTCCGATTTTTAGTTGAGGTCTAATGAATTCTATGTGACATTATTCTATTTTTGGATGTTGGCGTGTGTATACATGTACTTATACATACATGCACAGATCATTATGTGAGGCAAGCTGGGATGGTCTCCTGGGGATCCCTGGACCCTCAGGGGTGGAGAGGAGAGAGTGGTGCCAGGCAGGAGGAGCAGACATGATTATAAATCAACAATATCGTGGTCTCTCCTTCTGGAACTCAGAGTAACCTCCAAGGTGCGGGAAGAGAGGCTGCTGGGCCATGACGGAAACATTCATCAATTTCTTAGGGACTGGAAGTTTGAGAAAGACTCCTTTACAACTGTTTTAGATTCCCCATTTGATTTGTCAAGGATCATGGGTTCCCCCGGCCATAAGAGAGTTAACAGGCAGACAGTGGAACTATGCTTTGACAGCTATGTGGGTTTCTAAGCGAAAATGCTGTGCATTGCATTACAGGAAATGAGGGTCTGGGAAGTGGACTCGGTGACTCCTAGAATCATAAACGCTGGCTACTTCTAATAAGGGGAAAAGGTAAACAGGCCAATGATTAACATCGTTGCACTTGTAAAATAGAAGAGCTGAAAGGTAAGAGCTAAGCAACAGACCTCCTGTAAGGTAATTCTAGGGAACTGCTTTGCTCCAGAACTGGAAGGATAAGTACTTTCAAATGACTCATTGTCATGTTTCTTTTGACTCACTGGAATTTCCCAAATGCTTAGCGACAGGCAAGAAAGTGTCTGCCGGGGCACAGACTAGAACTATAAGTCTGGATAGGGTACTTCTATTCAGTTGATTATTTCAATTTTCTCACCCATTAAAGGGTATAACAAAGAACACCTTTTCACACACTGTGAAAGCTGATTTGGAAACCAAAGGCTTGATTCTTTTCTTTCACTATTAAGCCTGTACGTAGATATCAACCACACCTAATATAATCACACCTGTTTCTATTTTGATGATGAGATCAAGGGATTTATAAGCCGAGGCGTATAACCCCAGGGAAGCGGGAGGGTAGGAAGTGGTGCCAGAAGTGGTGAAAATCAACACACGTTGAGCACCCAAAGATGCAGTCATATCCACAGTCCCATTTAATACTCACAGCTTCCCCAGGGGGAGGTATCATTACCTTCATTTTCTAATGAAACGAATTTTGTTTTTGAAGGTAATGTTCTAATTGGAAATCAAAGTGAAAAATAAAAGTGATACACAGGAAACAAGGGAAGGAGGGAAAGAAGGGAAACATTAAAAGGTACATTCTCCTCACTTACCTTTTTTTTTTTTTTTTTTTTTTGCGATACGCGGGCCTCTCACTGCCGTGGCCTCTACCGTTGCGGAGCACAGGCTGCGGACACGCAGGCTCAGCGGCCATGGCTCACGGGCCCAGCCGCTCCGCGGCCTGTGGGACCTTCCCAGACCGGGGCACGAACCCGTGTCCCCTGCATCGGCAGGCGGACTCTCAACCACTGCGCCACCAGGGAAGCCCCCTCACTTACCTTTAACTGATCTGATTAATCCTTCTTACTTTCCTTCCTCTGGACAGCCCTTAAGGGCAAGCACTTCCAATCCTTGGTCCTTTCACAGTCTCTGTTTCTGGAAGATCTTACCGATGCCAGACTTGACGTACAGCCTCCTGCAAGACGACTCCCATCTTTAGCCCTGATTCTGTCCTAATTCCAGACCTGTGCAGCCTTGCTCGCTCCCAGCTACCTGTACACATAAACAAGCAGGGCTGAACTGCTCATGGGCAATGGGTGTGTGTGAGGCCAGAGTCACTCCAGCCCCTTCCAGAATCCCAGTGAGAGTAGGACCAAAGAGCATCTGCCTAAACCAGGAGATCAGAAATCTGACTGAAGGGGGCACCTTGGATCAGCAGGTACCCTCTGGAAATAACGGGGCTGCTGAGTGGTTTCCAAGGGCCTTGCGTTTTCTGGCGTCCTGGGCATTGTGGATCCCCTCCCAGGTGTGTTCACTGCATGGGGACACCCATCCAGTATCCCTACCAAATCCTGTTTCCCTACCAGCCCCAGGGCCTGGGAAGACCAGCTCTTACTCTCGTTCTCCACAATCTGGCTTTACCTACTTTAGCATTTGGTATCATACCCACTCTGCTCTGACCCATATCCCTGGATTGAAACCTCAGGATTGCCACTTCCTGATTCCAAACTGGACTACATCGTAACATCCCTGAGCAGACTCAGTCTTTGCCATATGGGCCCCCTCCAAGGAATGGAAGCGTGGTCCATTTTCTCATTTTCCATTTTAGTTTCAAGTCAGGTTCCTCCACCATCTCCCATACCAACTATTGACTGACAGTCTCAGCAGCTGCCTGTTTGAGTGTATCCACATGCATGTTTTGAACATGCTTCAAATCCCACGAGACTCAAATAAAGTAGGGCCTCTCTCCTGACCCTGACTCTGGTTCCTTCTCTCTGTTCAAATGGAAGAAGCGTCAGTGGCAGAAGGCATAGAATGGTGTAGTTGTCATCCATAGCTACCAAGACCTCCTCACTTTTTTTCCACTGATACCTCTCTGGAAAGTCATGACTGGTGTCTTCTCTCGCTTCCTCACTCAGATCCCTCTGCCCTTTTTGTGTGGCTTTGCCACTAACTGGGTGACTTTGGTCAAATTTTTTCTTCAAGCTGTTCTGAAAATTTAATACAGGCATACCTTGTTTTATTGCACTTCACGTTACTGTGCTTCACAGATATTGTGTTTTTTACACATTGAAGCTTTGTGGCAACCCTTTGTTGAACAAGTCTATCAGCACTAATCTTCTAACAGCATTTGCTCACTTCGTGTCTGTGTCATGTACTGGTAATTCTCACAACATTTTGAACTTCTTCATTATTATAATACTTGTTATGGTGATCTGGGGTCAGTGATCTTTAATGTGACAATTTTAATTGTTTTGGGGCACCATGAACCATGCCCATATAAGATGGCAAACTTGATAGATGGTGCGTGTGTCTGACTGCCCCACTGACTGGCTGTACTCCAGCTCTCCCTTCCCTGGGCCTCTCTAATCCTTAAGACACAATAATATTGAAATTAGGCCAATTAGTAGCCCCATAATGACCTCTAAGTGTTCAAATGAAAGGAAGAGTCGCACGTCTCTCACTTTAATTCAAAAACTAGAAATGATCACGCTTAGTGAGGAAAGCATGTCAAAAGCTGAGATAGGCTGAAAGCTCGGCCTCTTTTGCCAAACAGTTGGGCAAGTTGTGAATGCAAAGGAAAAGTTCTTGAAGGAAATTAAAGTGCTACTCTGGTGAACACACGAGTGATAAGAAAGAGAAACAGCCTTACTGCTGATATGGAGAAAGTTTTAGTGGTTTGGATAGAAGATCAAACCAGCCATAACATTCCCTTAAGCCAAAGCCTAATTCCAAGCAAGGCCCTGACTCTCTTCAATTCTGTGAAGGCTGAGAGAGGTGAGGAAGCCACAGAAGAAAAGTTTGAAGCCAGCGGAGGTTGGTTCATGAGTTTTAAGGAAAGAAGCTGCCTCCATAACATCAAAGTACAAGGTGAAGCAGCAAGTACTGATGTAGAAGCTGCAGTAGGTTATCAGAAGATCTAGCTAAGATAATTCATGAAGGTAGCTAGCTACACTAAACAACAGATTTTTCAACGTAGATGAAACAGTCTTATATTGGAAGAAGGTGCCAGCTAAAACTTTCATAGTGACACAGGAGTCAATGCCTGCCTTCAAAGTTTCAAATGACAGGCTGACTCTCTTGTTAGGGGCTAATGCAGCTGGTGGCTTTAAGTTGAAGGCAATGCTCATTTACTTTTCCAAAAATTCTAGGGCCCTAAATCTATTCTGCCTGTGCTCTCTAAATGGAACAACAAAGCCTAGATGACAACACATCTTTTTACAACATAGCTTATGGAATATACGCCCACATTGAGACTTACTGCTCAGAAAAAAAGTTTCCATTTAAAATATTACCACTTATTGACAATGCACCCAGTCACCCAAGATCTCTGATGGAGATGTACAATTAGATACATGTTGTTTTCATGCCTGCTAACACAACCACCATTCTGCAGCCCACGGTTCAAGGAGTCATTTCGACTTTTAAGTCTTAGTATTTAAGAAATACATTTCGTAAGACTATAGCTACCTTAGATAGTGATTTCTCTTATGGAATCTGGGCAAAGAAAATGAAAACCTTCTGGAAAGCATTCAATATTCTAGATGTCGTTAAGAACATTCGAGATTCATGGGAAGAGATCAAAACACCAACATTAACAGGAGTTTGGAAGAAGTTGATTTCAACCCTCATGGATGCTTTTGAGGTGTTCAGGACTCCAGTGGAGGAAGTAACTGCAGATGTGGTGGAAATAGCAAGAGAACTAGAATTAGAAGTGGAGCCTGAAGATGTGGCTGAGTTGCTGCAATCTCAGGATGAAACTTGAACGGATGAGAAGTCGCTTCTTATAGATTAACAGAGATAGTGGTTTCTTGAGATGGAATCTACTCCTAGTGAAGATTGTTGAAATGACAACAAAGGATTTAGAATACGATATACACTTAGTTGATACAGCAGTGGCAGGGTTTGAGAGAATTGAGAAATCATGATTTCTCTACAGAGAAATCATTCGTCAAAGGAAGTGTCAATCGATGCAACAAACTTTACTGTCGTCTTATTTTAAGAAATGGCCACAGCCACCCTATCGTTCAGCAACCACCATCCTGATCAGTCAGCAGCATCAATAGCGAAGCAAGACCCTCCACCAGCAAAAAGATGACGACTCTTTGAGGGCTCAGATGATGGTTAGCATATTTCAGCAAGAAAGTATTTTAAAATTAAGATATTTACATTTTTTTAGACATAATGTTATTACACACTTAATAGACTACAGTATAGTGTAAACATAACTTTTATAAGCACTGGGAAATAAAAAATTTGTGTGACTTTATTGCGGTGGTCAGGAACTGAACAACAGTATCTCTAAGGTATGCCTGTATGTATATTAAGTTCCTTTCAAAATAGTAGCTGCTCAATAAAGGATTATTATAATTTAAAAAATGTATTACACTAAAACCAGCTTGACTTACCGTTGCCCTCCCACGTCATATATCTTTACGTTTCTCAGATTGAAAGTATTATAGCATAATGAGTTCAAGTCTACTACTGTGGGGCCTTGGGCACGTTACTTAGCTTCTCTGCAGCCCAGTTTCATATCTGTAAAATGGAAATAATACCTCCCTCACTCAGTTGCAAAATGAAATCTGGTAATATAGATAAGATGCTCAGCACAGTGCCTGGCATATAGAAGACAATCACTATATTTGTGCCTTTGTTCACATTAGTCTTCTTAGAATACTGCTTCTCCTCTTTTTCATTTTGCAAAATTCTAGAAGAAAGACCTGGTTGAAACATCCTTTCTTCCTTGTGGATTCATGTTTCCTTAATTGTGTTCCACTACATTCAGGTCTATTATTACAGTTTATTGCATTATACATATTTGATTTACCACTTTCCCTGCTTGACTCCTTATCCTGGTATTGATTTTACCTTTCCTTTCTCCCAATGTTTCTCTAATACTTCCTCTCAACCACCTGATCCCTTACTGTAACACACCCCCATGACTTTGTGTCTTTCCTTCTGCCTGGAATGGCTTTTCCACATTTTTCTTTGCTACTGGAATCTTACTCATCCATCAAGGACCAACTCTACGAATTCTTCTCTGTCTCCTCCAAGTTAGAATTACTTTTTTCCACTAGCTTCAGTAACACTGTTTATTTCTCTATTAGGAAACAGCATTATAACATTTTAATTATATGCACATATCTTTCCCATTAGACTGTGAGCTCTTGGAGGGAAGGATAACGTCTTATTCATATTTGTTTCCCTCAGTACCTAATATTGTGCTCAAAATATAGGAGTAATTCATCAAATTTTTGTTGTATTGGTACTACTTAAATGTACTAAATAGCATCTGCCTAAAGCAATAGGTCAGATATATGACTGAAGGTGGCACTTCTGGATCAACAGTACCTTCTGTAAAGCTCATGGGTTGCTGAATGGTTTCCAAGAACCAGGTGAATAGGTGGTTTAAAATGTATTGCAATATCTATCTGAAATAAAATATCCAGTCATGAACATAAGTATAAGCTAACATTTAATGACTAACGAAGTCCAGGAAGCTTGAAAGAAACCAGGTCATATGCAAGGGCAATAGATCAGTGAAACTATGAGAAAAATCTAATAAACTCTGGCTGCGATTTTTAGTCCCTGTGTATTATGAAGAATTCTTACTGAAATTTATGCTTGTGGAAAACTGGCCAGTTTCAGTCTCAGCATGTTTGGGTCAGGGACATTTCCTGTTATCAATAGGAAGCTGCTATACAATTAAATGGATTAATGATGCAGTGAACTGAATTAGTTGTTTTTTTACAGCCAAGTAATTGAACTAGTTGTGCATTCTACATATTTTTAGTTGTACAGGCATGATCTTTGAATCTATTGTGTAAGAAGATGCTTGGGCTGTTTTAGCCTACTGATTTGAGCAGCAGTAAAAGGAACTGGGTTTAGTTAGGAAGGCAGTAAAATAACATCAATAAAATGGTGCAGGAGATGCACATTTGACACACTCAGTAGGTTTATGGAGACAATGATTTTTGAGAACAATTTGCAAATCTGGTCTAATTCAGTTAGTACTATAATAATCTACCTTAAAATATGGTGGAACATTCTGTTGTATATTCACTGCATTTGGCTCTAGTCTATGGAACATTATAATACTTACTATCAGTGGTGTGCTGGTAAACCGGATCTCTGTTCTGTTTTCTTTTTGTTTTTTAAAGCCCTGATTTTTAGTGTTTTCCTATTTCTATGGTGTAAATACTCCCATTATGGGCTGGTTTTAAGCTACCAAGTTTAACAACTGCTCTCAAAGTTTCTGAATCTCTGACAATCAGCTCTTAGGAGATGGTGCACCATTGCAAGCTATTACAAACAGTGGAGGAGAGCCTGTTAAAGTTTTAAAATCATGCAGTCTTAGGACTAGAAGCATCCAAAATATTCTAGTCCTACTGCTAACTTTTCAGAAGAAGAAAATTGACACTAAGGATAAGTAACATCCTAAAAGTCATGCAGGCAATTACTAGCAAACTTGGGATTGGAATCAAGGTGTCTGGACTCCCCATGTAGTATTCTATGCAAAAGCCTTTATATAGGGAGTAGAGAAAAAAGTAGTCATTGGATATAAATGGAAATATTACTGTATAATCTTGCATTGGGATGTGGATGGGACAGGATGGGTGACGGGGCTGTGAACGTGAAGTTCCCTCAGAGCTGTTTCAAGCTGTGTTGAGAATCACTTAGGAAACCGTGAAGTTTTAAATCTTGGTTTATTAAATGGGCAGGACACTTAACCTTTTGGGGCTTAGGTTTTATGATTATTTATTTATTTATTTATTTATTTATTTTTGCGCGGTACATGGGCCTCTCACTGTTGTGGCCTCTCCCATTGCGGAGCACAGGCTCCGGACGCACAGGCTCAGTGGCCATGGCTCACGGGCCCAGCTGCTCCACGGCATGTGGGATCTTCCTGGACCGGGGCACGAACCTGTGTCCCCTGCATCGGCAGGCGGACTCTCAACCACTGCACCACCAGGGAAGCCCTTTATGATTTTTTTAAGTGACAGTTTTTAATATCAATATGTCTTAAACTCTAGTGTTTGTTACATAATCTAGGGTACTTATTAAAAATCATTCCAGGCAGTGCAAATTTTAAGATTGTTTACAGGCAATACTTTAAAAACCAATAATTTAGCTCCTCTTTAAAGACCCTTTTAGATCTAAAATGGTTTATCTGTTTACTCGTAGCTAGGAAACATTTCTAGAGTGGTAGCTCCTTAAAATAGTTCTTCCATTAGCTGCATCAAAGTCACGTGAGGAGCTTTTTAAAATTTCTGACCACCCAAGGTCCCACCAGAGACCTGTGAAATAAGAACTGAGGGAGAAGAGGGCTGAAAAATTGGGTATTTTTCTAGAAGTTGCCTGTTTGATTTGGATTCCCAATTAGAGTTAGGAACTTTAGCCGTTTCTAGCCTAGAGACTGCTGTGTAAGGTAAGAGCAGTAATTAGTTGGTAACTACTGGCCCATACAATAGGGGCTATTTATGTACAAAGACTTTATCCAATAGCTTCTCAAGTAGGGGATGGGAAGAAGCAGGTGGTGGGCTCTAGGGTACTGTCTGAGGGTCAACTGGAAAATGTCCTTGTAGTACTTAGCAATGCAAGGACAAAGTATGGAGGGGACCAAGGTGGGCCTAAAATAAAGCACTGATGGTGAGTCAGCAAATCACAGGTTTGAACTTTGCATGTCTGTATCAACAGCACCCAATTATGGAAATCCAATGCTTGAGACCTGCTATTTAGAACACGTTTAAGATGAGCATGGTTCTTGCCCTTCTCTTCCCTGTATTTTTAAAAAGACTTGTCAAACAACAGCAACAACAGCAACAACAACAACTAGTGAACCCCAAATTGTTTTTACCCTTTATAAATGCCATTACACCTCTTCAAATATAAAGTTTTAGGAATTATGACTTGGCTGTTGGGCACACTCAGTTTTAAAAAGGTAATGCTTTGACAATGGTTGTTATTTGATCGCAAAGTAGAGGGTCCTTTCTAACTACTATAATTGCATTGTTATAATGAAGACCAAAGAAAACACAAAAAGCCTTTTGGGCTGGCAGAGAAGAGTTTTAAGAAGAAAAGCACTTGGCCATTTAATCTCATGTTCTCTACAAAGTTTCCCAAATCCTCAAAGTCTACTGACATTCAGAGAGCATCCATCCCATGATTGTTAACCATCCACACAGCAGAGTTTTGAATCAGAATTGCGTGTTTTCTCATATTCCTACACAGGTCCACCAGTTCTAATAAAAGGTTGGAAAATAATCTCAGATTTGTATACTGATTTTCACATACCCATTTAATTAAATCTGCATTCTTAAAGCGTGTTCTGAGTAAAAAGTGTCTGTGATTACATATTTGCAAAAAAAAAGGAACTACATTTGTTTCTTGCAGATTCACAATGTAGATGAGAAGTCCTGAAGAAAATGAACCTTGTTTAATGTTTCTCAAATTTACTGGTTACAGAGACTTTTGCTTTTGTTTAAACCCATGGGAAATGCTGACCTAGATAAATTAAGAGGGCAGTAGAGAAAAACTTCCTTAGAGGTGTCAAAAAGTTGTTCCTACTTGGTCAATGAGTAAATGATTATATAAGCTTAAGACATGTTCACCAGGCCATATAATTTTATTAGAGAGGTTAAATGATTTACACAGTTGATTGTCTATTTGTTTCAGAGGGGGACTAAATTCTGTGTAAAGCATATCATTTCCAAGAAACATCATTTTTTTTAACCTTTGTATTTTGTAATAATTTCAGATTTATAGAAAAGTTGTAAAAAATGTACAATGGATTTCTATATATTCTTCTCTCAAATTCCCAAAAATGTTAACGGTTCACATTTTAAAAATCATTATCCCTTTCTCTCTCTATGTGTGTGAATATACAAACACACACGTATGTATATGTACATTTTTTTCCCTGAACCATTTGAGAACAAGTTGCTGACATGATGCTCCTTTACCTCCAAAGACTTGTGTGTTGCTAAAAACAAGGATATCCCTTTATATAACCACAGTACAAATATCAAAAAATTAACATTGATTTAATACTATTATCCAGTCTATAGACCTTATTTGAATTTTACCTGTCTCAATAATGTCCTTTTCTGAGACTTTCCTGGTGGTGCAGTGGTTAAGAATCCGCTTGCCAATGCAGGGGACACAGGTTTGAGCCCGGGTCCGGGAAGATTCCCACATGCTGCGGAGCAACTAATCCTGTGTGCCACGACTACTGAGCCTGCGCTCTGGAGCCCGTGAGCCACAACTACTGAAGCCCGTGCGCCTAGAGCCCGTGCTCCGCAACAAGAGAAGCCACCACAATGAGTAGCCTGCCCACTGCAATGAGAAGCCCGCGCACTGCAACAAAGAGTAGTCTCTACTCGCCGCAGCTAGAGAAAGACTGCGCTTAGTAACAAAGACCCAATGCAGCCAAAAAAAAAAGCCCTTTTCTAACAAACAAAGTTTTGTTTTGTTTTTTCCTGGCCCAGGATCCAGTCTGGAATCACTTGTTGTATTTAATTATGTCCCTCTCACCTCCTTTAATTTAGAGCAGTTCCTCAGTCTTTGTGTTCATGACGCTATCATTTTTGAAGAACACAGGACATTTTGAACAATGTCCCTCCATTGGATTGTCTGTTTCCTCATGACTAGATTCAAGTCATACATTTTCAAGAATGTGTGCTCTTTTCAGGAGACACATGATGGCTATTTGTTCCACTACTAGTAAGGTTAACTTTTGATCACTTAAAGTGATATCTGCAAGGTTTCTCTACCATAAAGTTACAATTTTTCTTTTCGTGTAGTATCTTATAGGCTTCGAGATTATGTAAATATTCAGTTTTTCATTAAACTTTCACCTACTAGTTTTAGCATCTGTCACCCTAAATAGGTAAATTGAGGCAAGCTCAAATTACCAGAAATATTGGTGCCATTTTTCCATTTGCTCATTTCATTCTCTGTGTCCCATTTTGGTAATTCTTGCAATATTTCACTTTATTATTATTATTATATTATTCTATGATTGGTGATCTTTGATGCTACTACTATGACTATGACTCACTAAACCTCAGAGGATGGTTAGCATTTTTTAGCAATAAAGTATTTTGTAATTAAAATATGTACATTGTTTTTTAAAGACCATGTTATTGCACAGTTAATAGACTACAGTATATTGTAAACATAACTTTTACATGCATGGGAAACTGAAAAATTCATGTTACTTACTTTATTGTGATATTCACTTTATTGTGGTAGCCTGGAATTGAACCTGCAGTATCTCTGAGATATTCCTGCATGGTAGTTGCCAGATGGTGATTTCTAAACGCAGTATTCCTTTTACTTTAACTGTCATTCTATTGTAAGGAAGACCCTTCTCTTCTGCTGTTGATTCAGTTATCTCTATCTGTATGGACTTGTGGTTTCTTGTTTCATTCTGTGGGTTATAATTTATTACTATAATTATTTGTTTTGACACTCAATTATCTCAGATTGGCTGGTGGAATACCCCTCAATCTGTGTCCTTCAGTCATATCCCCATCATTCTCTGAGCACGTTCTTACTATCTGGCAGAGCAAGGTATTCCAGGCTTATCTTGTGCTCTCCCTGCCCAGCCCAAGAATCGGTTTCTAAGAAGTCTGGGTGTGTTTGTTGGGTTTTTGTCTTTAAGTAGAAAATTTAGAAACCAGGAACTGAGTGTTAGGTATTCTCATTGTTATTGGGCTGTCACTGCTCCTAGACCCTCTTAGAGGACAGAGCTAGTAAATACATGTATATGTGTATATGCATATCTGTATCTATAAATATTTATATTTTCTATTCATCTATATGTATGAAAAACCCATGAGTTCATACTGATGCTGCCAATTCCAATCCTGGACCCATCATTTATAATTACTATCTTGAAATTGTGTCAAATCTCATAGACTTGAAGACATTAAATTCACCTGCTGTAGAATAGCAGCTACAAGATATTCTGGAACTGCGTAATTCCAGTCATCTAGCCATTCACTTACTAAGTCACACCCTATGTGCTAGGACTTGGCTGGGAATATGGAAATGAAAAAGACTTTCTCCTTGTCCTCAAGCAGCTCAATCTACTAGAGACAGTTGAGGAAAAAATAATTACAATATAGTACAATAAGTTCTATATTAGAGTTATTCACAGTGCTCTATGGAAACAGAGAGGAGGGCCCCCCAACCCAACCTGAGTAAACTGGGTTATTTCAAAGGAAGTAAACATAGGTTGCTTACAGTAGTTATTGGAAGAGTTCTTAGATTACTGAATTTGCATGAAACAAAGAGTGCACTTTGCTTCCAAGCAAAAGTACATTTTGTGGAGAGCTCTGATTTATCTAGAAGGGTTCTCTGCATTGATTGAATTCATGACAAAACTACTCAGCCATGACAATACCTGTGCAAATAAGTTCCAGGGGAATCACTGTTAGTTTGTGGGTCCAAAGGTTAGGTTTCACACTTCCTATTCTGCCCCTTCCTCTGACCATACAGGAAGGGAAAAATTTTGGACTTTTTCAAACTGCCTGTTATCCCAAATTAAATAAACTGACTTTGCCATTGTATCGATTGCCACCCTCTTGTGTAATAGTTTACACATACTGATTTTCTTTTATCTGAACTCAGTCTTGAACTAGAGAGAGTATGAAGGAAAGAAAAAGATGTGTGTGTGTGAGGGTATATATCTAGAAAGTAATGGCTAAAAAAAGAAATTGGGGTGGGGATAACATATTAAGATAAAAATGAGAAAGGGATTTTATTATTTTTGTTGTATATATATGTATTCTTATCAGAATTTATCACTAGATAAATTTATTTCCCCCCTTCTTTTCAAAAAATAAATGTGGACTATCTTGTGGTTTGAGTGCATCTCACCAGTTTCCCCCAGTTCCAAGCTGGTCACTCTAATATTGCTTATTTCACCAATTTAGAAATCCCAGACTAGAAAGTTGCTCAGTAAGACGTGTAAGTAAAGATCACCAGTATTGGGGCTTCCCTGGTGGCGCAGTGGTTGAGAGTCCACCTGCCGTTGCAGGGGATGCGGGTTCGTGCCCCAGTCCGGGAAGATCCCACATGCCGCGGAGCGGCTAGGCCCGTGAGCCATGGCCGCTGAGCCTGCGTGTCTGGAGCCTGTGCTCTGCAACGGGAGAGGCCACAACAGTGAGAGGCCCGCATACCGCAAAAAAAAAAAAAAAAAAAAGATCACCAATGTCAGGAGGCTGATCTTGACATGACTTGCTGTCTCTCCTTCTGCTACAACATGATTCCTTAGTATAGCTGATACCACAGAAAAAAGTAGAACTGAGAAATGTATATACATTTTCATCACTATAGGAGCAAAGCCAAACACGACTGAAATGTTTATTTTTTATTAGGTGGCCTTAGATCATAGAAGATATAAAATCAGTTTAGTCATGAAATGCTCGTGATAAATAATAAACTTCAAATGTTAATAAAGATACGAAGATTTTTCTGATGCTTTCTTTTTAAAAAATGTAATTTTAGGTAACTATAAAGCTGAGGTAAGGGTAGTCTGGGTTCTTGGAAAGAATTCCCAGCCATCACTGGCTGCCTCTGGGTGCAGAAGTACTTGTGATCACTGTGTATGGATCCAGTGGAAGGGGCCAGGCTTATGTCAAAGGTCCATGTGCTGATAGCAGCGGCAGCACCTGCAGAAAGCATGGGTCCTACACATTTTGCATCATGTACCTCTTCCTCAAATGCACAGAACCATAAGGACAGTGAGCCACCAGGTGGGGGCTTTAACATATGCAATGATTAGTGAAAGCTTCTTTGAAAGTGAGAATTTTTCATTACTTTATTAAATATTATATTCAATTCAAAGGCTTTGACCATCCATAATCATCATTGTATGTATACACACATACAATATGTGTGTATATATGTAAAAAATACCCGTTCAACATGCTTTTAAAGGAATAACTGTGTTTTGAAGTCTATGCAGCATAAAATATGATTTGATATAAAAAAAAACTAATCAGAAGCCTGAAAAGCGATATGTTTTAATAAGAGCCTATTGCAGATTCTGGAATGATTGTGGCATGCATGTCCCTGGTCATGTTGGACTTCTCCTTCAGTTTTGACTGGAGTAATGTGTGTTCCACAACACCGATTCTAATGTCCATCTGAATAGTTTCTTGCTTCAGCTTCGTTAAGCTCTGTTTAATCTTCACCAAAGGAGCTGCAGAATGAAAATAACATGGAATAATAACGTTCATTTGGAGTATCAGTGTATTACAGAATGGTATGACATTTTCCTCACTTTGTCTTAAGCCAAAAATGGGGTTAAAAACACAGCCAACAATTTACTGACATTCACACAGTTTTGCTGTGGCATTTTAAACACCTGAGATTTCTAGGTTGGGAAATGATGCAGCATTTGATGTACTGAGGCTGAACTTCCTTTCTTTTCTAGAGGAAGAGTTGCTAAAGGTGTGTTTAAGAATGTCTTCAATATTTTTTTAGAGGCTAGTATATTTATCTGAAGGAAAAGGGGATACAATGGAAGAAAAAGAGAAGGAAGACCTACCTTTAAGACATAGCTAATGGCTCATTTAAACATACTGCAAACCCCCTATACATCACCTTCTGAAAGATCACTCAGTATATTCCATTAGAACTCTAGAAAATCTTTCTAGAGCAACGAAGGGCCTTAGGCAATCACCACTGGGCCATGTCAAAGTAACTAGCTTACAACAGAGGATGATTACTATAGGATTATTAATTCTTCTCTATTTGATCCTTGCCCAGTCAGGTCTACCAGGAAAGAGGGGAAAAAAAGGTCATCACATCACCACCTTTGTGCCTTTTGGGCGTACACTTAGTGCTTTTTTTGTACATAAAATGGAATAATGAAGCTCATTTGATGAAAATGGAACAAAATATTATTTTTTTAAACTGGCATAACAAAGTGCATATTTAACTATCTCCTATTCTATTTCTGAATTAATACAGTTTGAATTTTTTTAAAAATCCTAAATGATAGTAAAAAAAAATTATGACTCTTCTCAGCTCATTTATAAGGAAAACAGTATACTGATTATCAGACCTCATTTTTGCACCATGTACCTCCCCTTCAAACAAATTCATTTTAAAAAGCAGACTTCCTATTTATTAATACCTCTTTAAAAAATAGATTTCTTAAAGATATATTCTTCTTTTGCTCATTTTCTTCTTAAAATGAGTGTGTACTTACCACCATCAGTCATACTGCTGCCTTTTTCTTCCATTTCTTGTTTTACCTTTTCTAGCTCTTCTGTAACCTTTCATTGAAAACAAAAGTTTTCATGAGCACTGGATTTTAATAAATTTTCAAAATTTTTGTATGATGTATTAAAAAATTAATTCAGATATAATACATACATAAAGGGATACAAAGATCTTAGCAGTATTCTGGACACAATTTGAATAATAAAGTATGCAGATATGCAAAGCTTTTTATCTTCTGAGAGTGCTCCTATTGTTAAACGTCACCAAATTATTTTTTTATTGACTGTCTCAGGTTGTAACATGATAGAATAAAAATGATCTAAGTTGTTTTTTTAGGCATCAGGCACTCAAGCTTTGCAGTTATCTCATAGCATCTACCATGCCAGTCTCTGATGATCAGTTATTAATTAAAACAGCACAAACATCCTAAAAAGATTTTAAATTTCTAGAAGTTTACTACATATCTTTCTTAATATTACAGTTTTATAAGAGAATATGCCAACTTTTCCTCTATAGGACACTAAAAATAACGTTTATACCATATGGCTATATATAAAAATATTCTAACTGCTTTATCCAAACCATGAACTCCAAGAGGCACACTGGGCTGTTATAGTGGCTCTAACGTGTACTCTATATCATACTCAAAATTATACTACGATAGCCTCTATAAATTCCAAACTAGCATAAATGTAGGTAGAAAATATCATCTTTTAAAAATTGAAAAATTTTGATATGATCTAGAACGAAACCATAATTGTAACTTAGTAGGCTTTATTTTTATCATGCTGGTGAGCAAAAACTTCCTTGGGAATAAAGTGCTCATCCAAGTAAAAGCAAATTAACTTTTTTCAGGCACCTGAAATGTTACAACTGGGGATAACTACATACTCCGAAAGAACTAAATGGTTCCCTGGACTCCCTTCAAGTGTTAATTTACCTAACATAAGTGAGCACTTTACTTCTGTATAATGTTTTATCTGCCTAGAAGCACCACGGGGTTAGAGTCTAAATATTTCTAAAGTTATATTTTTAGTATTTTAAAATAACTATTTACTCCTCAAATAATCTCCATCAAAGAAGCTTAATTCTATTATACAGAAAAGTTTGTGACAATTATACTTGATTGTATCCAAAGATAATCTTGGACTTTAGTCCCATATTGGCTACTGACCTTGTTGTAAGGTTTTTTTTTCCTCTCAGCTCTTCAGTGAAAAATGGGAGCATATATTATTAATATACATATATAAATATACATGGGTAAGACCTAATATATAATATATATGTATTACTAATATAATTCATGTAGTATGTCATATGTTAGGTCTTACATCTTCTGCAAGATGATGAAAATAAATACACTATATGTAAATATTCCATAAGTTTTTAGAAGGGAAAGGGTTACAAGCCGGTCCCAGTTTGTGGACAGAGAAATACACAGGATCACACACAAGTTACCAACAACAATCACTAGAAACAAATCTTATATCTTAAAGACTAACATTAAAATTTATTATAAGACATTTAAGTCAATGCTTTACCTACTCTTCTATATATTAATTACAATTATTATGTTTTAAAAAAGATTAAGGAAGATTATAAATGTGCTAATATTATCAGCATGTGTTATGTTACATTTAGTAAAACAGCTTCAGGCATTTTGTGGAAACAAGTAGTATATAAATAGGTAATTGATTCACTGATAAGACAATTTAGGGATTTTCTCCTAAAGGAAAGGATTTAAGAGCCACAGGAGGCAACTACTAGAGTAAACAACCCACGGCTGTAGCAGATTAAACCATCCAGGGCTCTGAACCATGGTACCCCGCTGACAGGTGAGAATCTGGCAGGAGCACACAGTATGTACCTCAGACAGGAGTCTGGTCCTTTCAGTTACTCCGCCGTTTCCCTGCTGGTAACGCTCCCTTGCCTGAGGGAGAAAACATTTTGTTTAATGGCAAGTTCAAAACAGAAGCAGATGACTTAAATATGACCTCCTTGTGTTTGTAATTTCTGCATATCATTTTATGACAACGCCCCTCCTTGTTTGTGAATACTATTGTGAAAAGTGACATTTTAATGGTAGCTATTTTATGTCCCTCACAGGCACCATGTATTTAACAAAAGCACTATACAATGATGAACTACCTTAACCTTCATAAAATAATTGTGTAACTCACAGGGGCACGGTTCACAATAAAAACTGTCCTCAGCCACTCCTAAACAGTTTAGACAATGGCTCTTGGTCGATCTAATCTGCGTGCTATGCAGAGAAAACATGTTCTAAAAAATCAATCATAATACAGCATCAGAGTCAGTAATTAATAAGGATTAACAAACAGTATGACAATATGGAATATGTCCTTGGGAACGAACTTAATCAATTATTTAATATCAATGTTTGAGAGATACAGGGTGGCTGTAATCAGAGACTTTTTATAGCATTTTAAAAGTAAAAACATTTGCAAATAGATGTGTATATGTGTGAATAACTAATTAAACAAATAATAAAACAGTGAAGGTTACTTTCTGCTTGGTCTTTGAGAACTTCTGAAAGTATGGAAGTGTCTCAAGTTTATTTCCATTTTTTTCTCCTTCTAACCTTGTCTGCTGAAAGAAAAAAATATGCCTTCAACTGACATTTGCAGTTGTTGAGGAAGACATTAGTAGTCTTCCTCAACATCAGGAAAGAGGGGGCATAAATCCCAAAGGAAAGCCTTTAGATCCCTACTGTTGGAACAAAGCACTGCTGCTTTCAAAGGCAGAAGGTTTTATTTTATTTTGGTTGAATTTCTAAAACTTTGAAAAGATTAAAAAATTTGCTCATTTAATTAATTAAACTGCTTGTCTTCGAACGTGTCTTGCTTTCATATTCCTTATTATGTGGTTGTAAGCCACAATGGCAAGGATGTCTTTTCTCCCTGACACATGTAAATGCATACTATTCCACTTCCTCCTACTCAGACAGTAAATTAACAGCAGACTTAGAAACAAAACCAGGTGTCCTGGCACTGTGTTCCTGTTCTAAGCCATGTTTCCCAGCAATATGACTTCTTTTACTTAAATCTAATGAAGAAATACATTTAAAAACTTCTAGGAGATAATTTCTATCACATGTAAAATGGAGATGACAAGTTGTATTTGCTTCCTAAAGTGGGCAGAGGATCAATGTGCTGCTGTTTGTGAAAAGTATTTCATGATTCTCAAATGAAAGGTCCTGTGTCGAGACTTCCCTGGCAGTACAGTGATTAAGACTCTGCCTTCCAGTGCAGGAGGCGCAGGTTCAGTCCCTGGTCGGGGAAATCAGATCCCACATGCAGTGGGGTGAGGTCAAAAACTTAAAAAAAAAAAAAGTGCTGCGTCAAGTTTAGGGACTAGGTCATTAACTGGAATGAACCCTGGATATCATTCCTTAGTTACCTCACTCAGCTGGGCTTGAGCTGCACGATATTCCTGAACCAAGTGCTCAAGCTGATTATTGATGTACTTTTCTCGGCTGCCAATCTTCTCCAGAGTCCTGCTAATTTCATTATGAAGTTTGTCCAAAAATCCCTAGAAATTTTAGTAGACAGAATTCACAAATATATTTTTCAAAAGTAGTTTTAAATGGGTTAAATCTCCCTCAATTCATCTCACAAATTCTCAACCACCAATGAAAAAGAAGATAGTTTGAAATTTTCAGCAACAAAAAAGTCTGTAATGAAAATTATTTTAGTCACACTTTGCAGAATGTTAAAATAAAAAAGCACCTGGTAGTGTTAGTCAATTTATTTGTCCTTATGCAAATCTAAAATATATGTGAGCGGAATGTGCTTTATATAAAGCCCACAATCAAAGTAGGTAAGGGAATAACACGATTTTCTTATAGCACAATTCAAAGATGACTGGAATATTCCAGTTGGAAGTAGATCATTAAACTTATAGCTCTAGTCTGGGACCCATAACTTCTTACTCCAGCTTTGCTTCTTTGTGGTATTCTCCAAAAGTCCCTATTTCTGGCAGGGCAGCAAGCCTGGGAAGCTGTAGGTTCTAGGCGTTGCTGGCCTGGTGCTGTTATCCCCTGAGATTCAGAGGGGAAAGAATGATGAAATGATTCTAATATGCCTACCTATATATCTAGAGTATGTAATATACTAGGTATATATCATATTGCTTTTATATAGTTACCTTTCTTTAGTTGGTTTAAGTGTTAGGGCTGTTGAAACATAATATGGTACATTCAAACAGGAAACTCCTCAAGGGCAAGGATTGGGTCTTTTTTCCTTTCCTGTTCTCCTTTAATAGGTATTACACAGATGAGTAAATGTACTCATGTACTCATCTGAAGTAATTCACATACCCTGGTCTCCTTTAGAGCAGATTCAATTCCACTTTTGTGCTGGTGCATTTGGTCAACATGGATTCTCCAATCCTACAGGCATAAGAGCATACAGGAACAAGTAAAAAATATTACATTTCCTTCTTTCCACTACTTTTTTGAAGTTGTACCCTTTATTTTAATTACTTTGGTTGCTGCCCTATTTCAGATAGGAGAGTCCTATATATAGCTTGCAATCAGATTGTAAAGAAATGTGTGTACAGCACTTTAGGATAAAAGGTTCTGAATAAATCTAAATTATTTTATGTGTTCACAGAGTGATGTCTCACAATTTGAATGTAAATTATCCCTGCACTGCTGGTGGTTAATAGTTATGACTACCCATCAAAATGAAAAAAGTTCTAATTGCTAGAAAAGAAATACCTGTTTAAACAGTAACAATTATGTTTGCCAGAAGCAACTCTGGAATCAAGTAACATATATCAAATATTAGCTTGTCCCTTGAAATTAAAGTGGGATGCTTCTTCAGACTTTGGAATCTCTTTCTTAAGAAAGGAAGTCTGTAATGATAGTTAGAGTTCATATATTTGAGATGTATTGTACTACTGCTAGACCGATCTGAATTCGTGTGCATATTTGAACTCTCTAATCTAACATTTTAATTTCCTACAAGAGATCCTCAAAATGTTTTGGTTTATATTACTAAAGGTAACAATTTTAAGACTTGAGAAATACTCATCAGAAGGGAAAAAATATTAAGGTGAGTTGGAGTAAGTGATGGAGCCAGGATATCCCTCAATCACACATATCTGCTTGCATGCCCTGACGCTCCACTTTGCTATCTACACTATTTTGTGAAGGAAAAATGATTTTGTGAATAATCCCATTCTACTGACTTCTTAACTTTGAAACATGGGCCAGTGACCATAGGGTAAAAAAATCCTTGGGTACTTCACACATACCAATTATAAAATTACATTACAGCTGCAAAGAACCTCAAAGAATATCTAGCCTGACCTTCATCATTGCAGAGATAGGCAAACAGAGGCCCAGCGACAGAAAGGGGCACACCCAAGGCCACAGAGGTGGTGGTACACCTGGATCAGAAGCCAAATGCACTAATTCCCACGCAGTACCTTTTGGCAGTTCAGAGTTAATAAAAGGAGGAACTGGCTGCTTGACACCAGTGAAAGTGCTAGGGCAGAGAACAAACGGCACTTTCCTTTGTCCTTAAGCATTTTTCTGTCTCATGAGTGGACAGTATCTCAGAATACAGAGCGTGGAAAGGACCTTGAAGATCACCTACTCATCCGTCTAACAGTCATCTAGAGCAATGCCTTCATTCTGCAGTTGAGGGGACTGTTCACCACCTGTGACTACGGCTAGACAGATGCGGCCAGGAAACAGGCCCCTCCAGCTCAGCCAGTCAACACTGGAACAGGAAGGAGAAGCAACTGGCTGGCCTCCTGCAACGAGACCTAATATGGTTAAGCTTCAAAATGGAAACCTGCTTAAGCCCAAGCAAGCATCTTTATGAAAGATAATAAACCTAACAAGTATCATTAATTTTTTAAAGAAGTACTCATCCTGCCTGATTCCAAAAAGAATTTTAGAAGCTTAATAAACACCAAACTCAACTATTCCTATCGGCCTCTGTCTCTGTCAATATATATATATGTATATGTGTGTATATATACATATATAAATGTATAAACATACACATATATATATCTATACATACATTACATATATATAGTTTTAAAATTTATTGTAATTGATGTGTTTAAAATAGTTTGTTCTGCTTTTTCTACCCAGCATTATTTTCTATCCAGCAAATGTAAAAAATGTATTTTTTTCATGTTTTGATATTCAAAGTATTTTGAGAGAAGAAAACATGCCTGACTCATCTAAGAAGTATAACTATGATAACTTACGTTGATGTTAAGCTCCATGGAGGAGCTGGCATTTCAGTGGCACCTTGAAGCATGAGTAGCATTTCAACACACTGGAAAGGAGGGGAGAGTAAGGGTATTTTAGGCTGAGGGAGTTAACAAGAACAAAGAAAAACAGGAAAGTATATAGGGAACAGGCAGCCCAGGCTGCCTAGAATATAACACAAAAAGTTCTTGGGGTGGGATGTGGAAGGTGAATCACAAGGAAACAAAGCTGGAGAGGTAGGTTGAATTAGATCAAGGGCTTTAATTAAGGAGTGTGGATTTTATCTTGTAGATAATGGAGAGCTATCAATGACTTTTGATTTCAGTTTTAAAGACAAATCTGAGTTTTGCGAAAGTAACAGAGTGAAGGACTGATTAGAAAGGCAAGAGACTGAAGACAGGTAGCAGACCAGTTAGGAGGTTGTGTCACGGTCTACCTGACAGATTAGCAGGGGTTAATTAGAGCAGCACTTGTAAGAATGGAAGGTAAGGGATGGATTCGAGGGACACTGCAGACACAGACGAGCAGCACTTGATTACTGACGAAGGGGAAGTGAGGGGTGCCTGAAGTGGAGGTGGGCCAATAGAGAGAAGATGTGTGTAAGGTTTCTAGTCTGAGGAACTGAGAGGATAGTAATATCACAGTGTGACAAGAACAGAGTAGACTTCAGGGAGTCCGAATTATTGAGGAATTTGGTTTTGGACTTTTTAATTTGATAAGCCACTGGAACACTGTGTATTCTTATTGCCTTTTAAAGTGGAAACCTAGTAATGATTTATAATTATCCATCAGGCAAATCTGAATGCTTGTTTCATTAAAATCTTCTAAGTGGACACATTTCCTGATGTACAGTTATTTTTATATGAGCTTTAAAAGTGTTCTTACCCTTTAACCCAGCAATTTCACCTCTAGAAATTATTTCCAAGGAAATAATTGGGGATACACACAAAGATCAATGTACAAGTTCTGTGTAAAACAGCAGAAGACTCTCTAAATATCTAACAGTAGAGGACAATTTCAATTAATATTGTAATGTTCATTTCATCCCTAAAAATAACGCGGTATGACACTGTTTTTATAAAGCTCAAAGCAAAACTCAAGGATACACACTATTTGGAGATACACACATATGTGAAAACACACACACACACACACACACACACGAAAAAAAAACACGAAGAAGAAGAGGCAGCAGCAGCTAATGACAGTACACAAACCAGGGGACAGTCGTTACCTATAGGTGGGAAGGGGCAGCCACAGAGCAGCACATAGGTAACTTCCAGGATGTTGTAATGGTCTAGTTCTCGAGTTGGGTAGTGGTTTCATAAGTGATCGCTTTATTACTGGATTTTATAATTCTATATGATTGCATATTAAATACGTTAATATTGTATATTGAAATGTTAAATTCACGTTCCCCAAAATATTTCATAGTCTGAAAAAATGCATGTTAACAACATACAGTAATGTGGAAAAACACTGCCAAAGAGTATATTCATTAGCTGTCCAATTTAGTAAAAATTAATATTGGTGTATATCTGTATGTGTGTATTAACACAGGGATTTGAATACTGGTGTTTTTAATTTCTTCCTCATCCTAACAACATTTTCCAAATTTCCTATAAGAGAATTTTGTCACTTTTAATCATCAGGGGAAAAAATGTCAAAAAACTTTCTGGGTGCCCAAGACTTTTCCAAAAGGGGTTTAATATAGTTATAATAGAGAATATAAATGACTGTACTTGTAACAGTTTAAAGACATGAATACACAGCTTTTAAAAAACTGCAACTGAGATGGTTAAAAACTTTACAAACGTTTGTGGTAAGAATGGAGAATGTAGGTTTTAATGATATGTAAGGATTTGATCCTCCAAATAAGTAACAGTAAAAGGAACTGTTAAACAATAATAGCTATTCTTAAATAAGAGAGAATCCATTGGGTTACAATGCACTTTTAAACATCTTTCCTTACTTGAGACTCACAAAGGTTTGGAGCACTAAGTAGATATTCTCATCCCTTCTTTTTCACCACTATCCTTCCCTGTAAGAGGGTTATGTGACTTGCTGGCTGGTTGTGGGAGGACTGCACTTTACTGCTCCAGTGATGCTGGCCTTGGCCATGTGCTTCTCTTTGGCCAGTAGAATGATGATGGACATGGCCTATGCCAGGACTGTGCAGAAGCTGTAATTGGCATCTGCCAGCTCTCTTGCCCTTTCTTTCAGCCATGATAACAGGCATGCCCCACAGAGGGGTTTATCCTTTAGGTCTGAGAATATGAAACATGGAACATAGCTGGAATAGAGCCACAGCTGTGCCACACTTTGGCAGATAGTGTATCTTGAGTGAGAATAAATGTATGCTATTCTTATTGTAAACCACGGTGATTTGGGGGGTGGTTTGTGATACCAAGAAACTGACTATATATACATAATTTATAGGGACAAAAAAGAATCAGATAGGTTAAATGACCTTTCCAAAGTTTTATGTCTGGAAAGTGGAAAGCACTCCATACCAGTGCTTTTTCCACATATTATATGCTGCTTTTCTTTATGATAAAATGAACTACCAAAGAGTATCTAAGGTAAACCAAGAATTCTTTTTGTTACATATCAAGTGAGACCACATGGGCCACTGGAGGTTACTAGTCACCTATCCCAAAGTCCTCTATGTGTGTCTATTAAGCATCATTTCTGATCTCTGTTGAAATTGAGTTTTTCACCTAATCTAGCACATTTCCTCTCTACAGAAATGAGAAGACTAATAATGATACAGAATATCATTTCTTTAGACTTTCTATTTTTAAAAATCCTTTAATACAAAATCTCATGTGTAATTCTCTCTGTCACCTGTGAGGTAGATGGCAAAGGTATTGTTGAACTATAACTCCTCTACTGGCTCCAAAATTCTTTAGCACCAAATTATATATCTCCCTTTTTCAGAAACTGGAGAATTGTGATGGCATCTCTGCAGATGGTGATTCACAGTATACCGTAAAATCACAACGTATGAGATCTTGTTGCAGAACTTAAGGTGACTGGAAGACTATATGGATCTGGGCTTTCCTCCAACAGAACAGCACCTGGACAATTTCCTCTGCGGACACAGAGACATTTTGTTTCTTTGCCTGGATCTCCAGCTCAGTGCTTAAAGTACCTCTCTGAAACTGCAGGGGAAAGACAGACTGAAACATGAGCTAAGCATGGCAAATGGAACTTCTATCTGTGTATAAGTTACACTAATTTATAACTTGTGAAATGTCAAACTCTCAGTTTTTTTTCACCCAAGTTTGAGCTTCTTTATGTGTGGAGAGGCAGAGTGCCAAAGGACTCTTGATACAGAAAAGCTGAGGAAGGCACCTTCATGTGTACTGGGATGGTTTTCTCCTGGGCTCAGGAAAAGTCCATGCCAGAGCACAGCTGACTCTGGCAGCAGGAGCCCTGCCTCTCCCCCAAGGGCAGGCGCAGGGCCCCAAGGCTCTGACGTGCCTTGAATTGCTGTCCATCACAAAATGCAACTTCTGCCGTATACCCTACTTTTCTCCTCTATTCTTACTGTTCCTCCCTCAATTCTGTTATGAATAATTAGTGATGAAATCTTAATTCATTGTTCTGCTTTTGCAGTTTTATTTTAATGAATATAAAAATATTTACAAGGGCTTTTATGGGCTCTCTCCAATAAAGGTGCCTAACCCATTTTTTCTTACTAGGCCTTTGTTTCAGCTCTGAATTCACTTTCTCTAGGGATTTTCAAGATCACTCTGGGGAGGAAATCCTATGTACTTCACATCCATTTTGAGATCTTTCTAAGTCTATTAACAACAACTTCAATGTTAACATTCAAGGAACGCTTCATAAGTGTCAGGCACTATGCTCAGCACTGTTCGTACATCATCACATACAATTCTCTTAAAAACTTTATGAGGGTATTGAGATGCAGCTACTTTAAAGTAGGCTTCCCAAGCTCACACAGTGGTAGAGCCTAAACCTGCAAAGACCACTGTATCCTATCATGTCATTCCCCTGATGAAATGCAGTAAAGCATAACTAAAAATTTTAATGGGGCAATGGTTAAAGGAGACTTTAGTTTTATCTTTAATATTTGAATTTTTATAAGAATGTATTTATATATCAACTGTATAATGAAAAAATATATTTATAACATTTTAGGATAAACATATATAATTAAAAACTTTCTCACAAAGAAATAGCCACACCTATATGGCTTTATCAGTGAATTTTCTCAAACATTTAAGAAAGAAATAACAGCAAACTTATATGAATTCTACCAGAGAACAGGAAAAAAAGGGAGAGCAATTGCCAACTTGTTTTATAAGAACTGCATAGCATTACACTAAAACCTGACAAAGTCACCTAAAAAACAAGAAAATTAAAGATTAATATCTTTTGTAAACATAGATATAAAAATCCTCAACAAAATACCAGGAAATAGAATCCAGTAATATACAAAATATAACATGATTAAGTTGCATTTATTCCAAAATGCAAGGTTAGTTTAATACTCAAAAATCAATCATTATATACAGTATTGTAAGCCATATTCATACTGCTTTACATTAGATCTCCAGAATGTATTCATCTTGCATAATGGAAACTTTGTATCCTTTGATCATCTCTCTCCATTTCCCCTTATCCCCAGCCCCTGGCAACCACCATTCTACTACATGCTTCTAAGAATTTGACTATTTCAGATTCCTCTTATAACAGAGATCATACAATGTTTGTCTTTCTGTGTCTGGTTTATTTCACTTAGCATAATGTCTTCTAGCTTCATCCATGTTGTCACAAAAGTCAGGATTTCCTTTATTTTTAAAGCTGAATATTATTCCATGTCTGTATAATATCGCATTGTATGGATATACAATGTTTACTTTATTCATTCATCAATTGATGGACATTGGTGTTGTTTCCGCCTTTTGGCTATTATGAGTAATACTGTTATAAACCCACGTATCTGTGGTCAACTGATTTTCAACGAGGGGGCCAAGACCATTCAATGGGAAAAGAATAGTCTTTCCAATAAATAGTCATGAGGCAACTGGATATCCATATTCAGAACAATGAATTTGGACCTGTACTTCACACAAAATATAAAAATTAACGCAAAATGAATCAAAGACCTAAATATAAGAGCTGAAACTAGAAAACTCTTGGGAGGAAAAATGGATGTAAGTCTTCATGAGTTTGAATTAGACAAGGACTTCTTAATTATGACATCAAAAGCACAAGCAACAAAAGAAAACACAGATAAGTTGAACTTTGCTGGAATTAAAAACTTTGGCTCAAAGGGAACCATCAAAAAAGTGAAAAGGTAACCCACAGAAGGGGAAGCAATGTTTACAAATCATATAATTGATAATGGGATAGTACCCATTATATATAAACAATTCTTATAATGTAAGACGAAAGACAAATAACCTAATTTAAAAGAGTAAAAGACTCAAACAGACATTTTTTCCAAGGAAGATACAGAAATAGTTAACAAGTACTTGAAAAGATACTCAACATCATTAGTCATCAGGGAAGAGTTTTAAAACCACAGTGAAATACCACTTTATATCCACTAGGAAGGTGATTTTTTTAAAAAAAGGAAAAGGAAATTAACAAGTTTTAACAAAGATGTGGAGAAACTGGAATCCTAAATCCTTTGCTGGTAGGAATGTAAGATGGTACAGCCCCTGTGGAAAACACTTGGTATTTCCTCAAAAAGTTGATAAAGTTACCATACAATCCAGCATCTCCACTTGTTGGAACTGCTGCCAAGTACACGAAGACAACTGAAGACATATGTTCATACAAAAACCAGCACCATAAACTTTCACAGCCAGTGACAAACTGTCTGCTTTAAGTCTACCTCCTTCTCCTTCCTCAGCTTTTTTCATGCTTCAATTTTCTTTCTCATTTGGGAGTAAAAGTTCTTTTTGTGGAAACACTTTGCTTTTTTATTGAATATATTTAATATATTTTGTTCTAACGAAAATTCATTTATTTGTGTTTTGGTTTTGCCTTGCTATATTGTAAATGATAACATTTATGGCCTGACATACAAACAATACATGTTATTGCATAAAAGTCAACTGCTTGTTTAACAAATACATTGATTGTTTAGCAATAAAATGGAGAGAGTAAAAAAAAAATCAACCATTATAATCTACCATAACAAGACAGAAAAAAAGAGGAGATAAGTCAAATGGTCATCTCAATAGATGAAGGAAAAAAAACCAATCACTTGCAAAAATTTAACATCCATTCATAACAATAACTCAGCAAACTAGGAACCAAAGGAAAGTTCCTTAATCTACCTTCTGATATTTGTGAAAGTCATAAAGCTAACATCATCCTGAATGGTAAAACTGAAATATTGAAAGCTTTCCCCCTGCTAATGCCACTTATATCCAACATAGACTAGGTATTTCAAGCAAGATAAAGGAAATAAAAGTGATAAGCTTGTAAAGAAAGAAATGAGATTGATGTTATTTGCAGATGATATAATTGTATACACAGAAAATGCAAAAGAATCTACAGGCTTATGGTTAGAATAAGCAAATTTAGCAAGTTTGCTGAAGATGTATACAAATATACACAAACAGAGAAATGTAGTTTTATATAACAGCAACAAATAAACAGAAAATAAAATCTTAAAGATACCACTGAAACAAATAGACCAATGTAATAGAACAGAATGTCCAGATACAGACCCTCACAAACATGTTCTCTTTTCATGACAAAGCTGAGCACTGGTCAAAGGATAACCTTTTCAATAAACTGGGTCAATTGCATATACATATGAAAACCAAATAAATCTTGAGTTCTACCTCACACCCTCATACCGTACACAAGAATAAATGCTAGATGGACTGTATATCTCACTGCAAAAGGTGAAACAATACAGCATCAAAAGGAAAACAAGAGAATATGTTCATAACACTGGGGGAAGCAAAGATTCTTAAACATAGATTTAAACAAAGAGTAAACAAAGATTCTTTAAACAAAGATTAAAACATAAATATTAGCCATACTCCACTCCCCGCAAAAGAGATCATTTTGAGTATATTAAAATTAAGCCGCCTTTATCATAATACACCAATAAGAGTGAAAGGGAAGCTAAAGAGTAGATATTTGCAATACATATATCTGACAAGGGACTCATATTCAGAGTATATAAAGAACTTCTATAAATCAAAAGAAAAAGCAGATAACCCAATAGCAAAAGACAAAAGAGAATATCCAATTGCCAAATAAACATATGGAGAGGGGTGCAACTTCATCAGTCATCAGGAAAATGCATATTAAAACGACAGTGAGACATCACAACAAACCTACCAGGATGACTAAAATAAAAAAGACTGAACCAATACTAAATGTTGATGAAGACGGGGAGCAACTGGAACTTTCAGATACTGCTAGGAGTATAAATTTGTATAACCACTTTCAAATATGCAGACACTATGGCCTAGCAATTTCACTCTCAGCAGAAACTGCAGGAGAAAGGTGTACTTATGTTTCCCAAGAGACACTTCAAGTATTTTCAAATCAGCATTATTTATGTCACAAACTATGAACAACTCATATAAGCCAGATGTGGGCTCCCCTGGAAGGGCACAACCTTGAGTTAGGCAGCTCTGCACTGAAGGAGCAGACAGCTGGAGGTTGTCTGCTGACCGCACTCTCTGCGGCTGGGCGGCAAGTCCTTGTTTGGAAGGGGATCTGGACAATTCATCTCTGTTTTAACCACAGGAAGACAGACTTAGTTGTTAAAATGATAACTGTAGCTGCAGTGGTAGAGAGGTAGGGCCAAGGGTGAGCTGCAGTCCCAAAGTGATCAGTCTCAAGATTTCACTGTGGAATACTGATGTTCCTGTGACACGTTTAATACTCCATCCAAAGTCAATGATAAAATTCTCTGGAAATCTGATGGCAGGAAATCAGGTTAAATGAAAGAGGCAGAGAAGACAGCTTGATAGAAGGAGTTGCATATGTCTAAGTTCACTGTAGCAAATATTTTTGGGACAGGTCAATAATTTATCATTCTCTTTGCGTGGATATGAGCAGCATATTTCCCTCCTCTACCCAGAACACTCCCTTCTCTAATGACAGAACATTATTTGTATTCTCTCCTTTTGCCACTTTGCACACGCAGTTTTGCCATCTCTTCTTCCTGTTCTAATTGTTAGATTAATTTTCAGCTTCATCACTGCTCACATTTATGTGTGTATTTGTGTGTGTGTACGTGTGAGAGAGAGAGAGAGACTGTCCATTAAATTAACTTTTTTGTGTGTGTGTGATACACGGGCCTCTCACTGTTGTGGCTTCTCCCGTTGCGGAGCACAGCCTCCGGACGCGCAGGCTCAGCGGCCATGGCTCACGGGCCCAGCCGCTCCGTGGCATGTGGGATCCTCCCGGACCGGGGCACGAACCCGTGTCCCCTGCATCGGCAGGCGGACTCTCAACCACTGCACCACCAGGGAAGCCCCAAAATTAAGTAACTTTTTCATGAGATTACTTTCTTAATGAAAAATGCCCATCAGGTTGCAGGATAGTTGCAGAGTGTGGTTTTCCTAAATTTTTAAACGTGGCATTTTTCTTTAATTGTCAGCAGCTTAAAGTCTTCTGTGGTATACACCATTGTGGTGTGAGAGCATGATTTTTCTTCATAAGTGTTCAAAGAACTAGACATACAACTTAGGAAGAGTTCAGTATGTACGTGTGCTGTATTCTGTATGTGTGTGTTTGTTGCAGGGGGTGTGGCAATCAAGCTGGAAATATATGTTTCCTCGGGAAAATTCTTGCTTTCTAGATATTGCCCTTGTAGAGAAAAATAATGCGTGTGCATAGAGGGTAAGCAAAGGCTATCATAACAATCACTGGGATTCTCACACCTGCCTGTAATTGAACTGAAACTGGAGATCCATAATCTCTCCATAAAATACCTTGTTAGTAAAATGATTACATTTCTAATGTGTGCTCAGAGATTATCTTTACTGACTACCATCTGCTACTAAGCATTTTCACATGTTGACTCAGACTTATTATTCATGCTTATTCTATCCACACCCCTTTTCTATGGCCACACAAATCTTCCGAGTGAGGTTTTCCAGACTTTAGAAGTCATTGCAAGCCTTGAGAAGAGATTTGGCAAGGCAGAGATTGGGGGCCTTTTGAGAATGCAGGAACACTCTTAGGCTGACTCAGAATGTCATTGTTTCACAGGATGCTGAGGAATCATGGTGGAGAGCTGGAAGAGATGACCTCGCCAGTCCCTCTCAACTTTGAGAATCTGCTAATCAAAACTTTGATCTCATACTGATACTCAAAAAACAAAAACTGAAAAAATGGAGTCATCTCCATATCTGAAGAACTAAGAAACATTAAATCACTACCTTGGCCTAAAGAAACAATCACATAGGGCTTCCCTGGTGGCGCAGTGGTTGAGAGTCCGCCTGCCGATGCAGGGGACGCGGGTTCGTGCCCCGGTCCGGGAGGATCCCACATGCCGCGGAGCGGCTGGGCCCGTGAGCCATGGCCGCTGAGCCTGCGCGTCTGGAGCCTGTGCTCCGCAATGGGAGAGGCCACAACAGTGAGAGGCCCACCGCAAAAAAATCACATATAATGGGATAAAGACTATGGGGGTAACAGTTTGTCCAAATATTAAGAAATTTGTAATAAAACACTCTGATAGTGAGAACCGCTCTAATACTGTTGATTGAAAAAATGAGTCAAGGCAATTAAAAAGTGCACTTTATAGGGAGGTCCATACGATAAATGGTTTCTGCTTCACTTCATATTTTATATTAAGTAAAAGGAAACATGAAATTATACTTTGTAATAATGATATATTTAGGCTAGAAATTTCAATTATAATCAATGTATATTAACTCAATGCTCTCAATCACAAATGTCTATTTGAGGTATATCTACCGTGAGGCATTAGTAACTTTCCTCCTTAGCATTTACATAACATGCAGAACTTATTGGTTATTTCCTTAAAAATCTACCACTGTTGATGCTCTTTAGTTAGAGATGATGGTAATCTCTAAAGCAAAAACACTTGTTCTCCTATTTCAACTTGTGATAAATGAAACCTTTCCTGATCCAGCTGAAACATTTATCATGCTCAGGGTAAATAGGAAGGAAGGCATCATCAACTTTAAACACAGAATACCCTGAATGTTCAACAAGACTGGGACAGAAGCAGCTAAAAATCGTTTCCAGTTGCTTAAGGATGGCTGGGTTTTTCTCCACCCCTATGCAGTATTTTCAAATGTATAATTTAAGCATAGTATTCTTTCCCACAACCCTGTCCATGACCCACATGCTACAAAGGAAAAAAAAATGTTGACCCTGAGAATACAACTTAAAGTCCACCAAATAACACCATATTTTAAAAATAACATAAAAATCCAAAACGGTATTCTGTTTTGTGTAGTCTCCCTTAAAGAAAGCTTGCCTGTAAAAGTCCATCAGTGAATACTTCCCCTCATTCTCTGAGACGACGTGGCAGTTGAGTAATCACACCGGCTGCTCTAAAAATGTATGTGTGTCTAGTTAATTTAGGCAGTTTATTTTGATAGCATTCACCTCTTTCTGATTACAGCAGGTGTTTCAAGGATAAATTTGCTGAAAATTGTATTTTGTTTAAACAACAGCAGCATGTACATTTATGGCCTTACTATATTAAAAAGCATTTACTGTCTGGCAGCAATGGATACAATTACAAACATTTGTGACAGTAATTGGAGCTATTACTCCTGCATGGAGTCTCATGAAGACCAACTTATTGCCACCTGTATTTACATGTGTTACTGGTAATTGCAAAAGCCGATTTTTAAAAATTTGGTTCCTTATTTTTTAGAAATTGTGTGACTATGTTTCAACAAAAGGTCTGTCTACTAGAACATCTGTAAGAATTATAAACGTGGTTTCTCCATTATTTAAATAACAGGCAGAATCCCATTTTATGAGGAACATATATGTAAAATGTATTCCTGTATCCTAGCCCACAGAATATATTATACTTTTTTGCTCATGACTGCAAGAAACCTATCAATATAGCCTATCCGGCAACCAGAGTACAAGTCTTGAGAAATGCTCTTTACTCCAAAACTATAATAATTTATAAATCCCTACAGGTCAGAAATATTTAGAAAGCTAAATTTTATTACACTGCATCCAAACACAGTGATGGCAGAAGGTCAAAGCAAGTTGACCTTCCACTGCTTGGGAATGAAAAAAAAATACCCTCCATTGCTTCCAGATATGGATTTGTCTACAAGAGTGAAAAGAGGAAGCCTACCATCGTCCATTTCTGCACGACTTGGCTTCCAATTTCAAGAGGCTTAGATCTAACATGGCAAGTCTGTGGTCCTCCCAGGTTTATTTAAATGGAATTCCACCTGCTGATTAATGAAGCCCTCTCTATTCCCTCTTAGGTTTTAGCTCTCACAGTGACTAGAGAGCCCAGGGGCTCAAGACTATTGTCATGATTCCATCCTTAGCAGAAAGACTCTTCCCAAAAGGTTTCCTGCTGTGAATTACCCAAGGCAACACCTGTACAGTTTATTTACATTAAAACGAAATCCAACTGCTTAGAGTTGAAATTTTTTTTTTTTTTGGCGGTATGTGGGCCTCTCACTGTTGTGGCCTCTCCCGTTGCGGAGCACAGGCTCCGGACGCGCAGGCTCAGCGGCCATGGCTCACGGGCCCAGCCGCTCCGCGGCATGTGGGATCTTCCCAGACTGGGGCACAAACCCGTGTCCCCTGCATCAGCAGGTGGACTCTCAACCACTGCGCCACCAGGGAGGCCCTAGAGTTGAAATTTTAAGTTTAAGGTTCTTTTTACAACTGCAACCTTCAGAAAGTTGGACACTGAAGAACAGGTAAGGATGTAAAAAAGCAGTTCAGTGAAGCAAAGGCTTGAAATAATTAGAAACACATGCTGTAGTACTTCCTAAGCCTTAAATAAAAATTAATCTCTTTATCTAAATTCCTTGTAATGAACCTGAAGATTTACATAATTACTAAAGACATTTTGGTGGAATGAAGGGGGTACCTAGCCAACTACCTTTTAAAACAACAAAGCAGGAAACATTTAATTATAATTTGGAAAAAAGTCTATTTAAGTCATTAATCAAAATTCTAATTATAATATCCACAGGGCGTTAAAGCATGATAGAACATTTGTTCATTGCATTAAATACCTAATATTAAATCATTATAATATACAATCTTTTAGGAATAAATACTGCATAATTGAAAAAAAAGGGCCTATGTAAGGTTTAGTTGAAAGCTGATTTCACGCTTGCTGCTCTTCTTTAATTCTGGGGAATAGAAATAAATATTATTAATGATTACTTAGTTTCTTTGTAAAAACCCCTGACTTGAAAAAAATCATTCTCCTGATAAAGATTAATAAAAGTAATCATTTTAAGAAGACACTTTCTCTCAGTTCAATTAATGAAGTTGAGAAACTGAACATACAAATGGACAACAGATAACAGCTAGATCATTACCCAAAATATTTAGAATCCTGACCCACAATCTGTGGCAACTAGTCCAGGAAGCCAAACATAACCTCTGTAGCAACTGACCGAAATGGTCAGGACTTAGTAACTGTCAGCTTCCCCAATTTTTGCTCAAACTGCACTCTCCTGCCCCGCCCCACATTTCCAATGTAGGGCCAATTAGACAAAGCCAAATATCCTCCCCTAACCAATCACATGAGAGGCCCTGCTTCTAGTGAGCCCACCTCCAAATTTCCAGTCACGTATGAACATACTTGAAGCCTTCCCTTTTTTCCACTACAAGTCTTTCAAATTCTCCTGCGTGCCTTAAGTTCTCTGCCGACGCAAGTGGTGATGGCTGACTCCCTTGCTATGGCAAGCTCTGAATAGCCTCTGCCTGTTCTCATTTAGGCGGCTTCTGTTTATTTCCACAAAGCCATATAAAAGCTTGCTGTTTTTAATAGTAAAACAGAAAATTAAAAAGATAGAATAAATTTTCCTCAAGAAACGGCATTAAGTATTTATTTAGCAATCAAAATTAATCAAAAATACAGACAGTGAAATCTATATGAATATGCATTCACATTTTCTATTCCCCTAGAAATAGAGGGCATACAGAATTCTTTCGCAGCTCAGCTTCAACCATTTTATTATTCAACTCAGCAACTGTCAACTGATTCACTTAAAAGTTTAAAAAATTACTATTATGGATTTTAAAATATTTCAATCAAGTAGGAAATATTATCCTTCAATAATTATCATAAAGTACCCTGAGGAAGAGCCCCTCACATGGTTAAAAACAGGTAAAAGCAGCTACAACCTACAGGCTGGTCTGGCTGTACATTCTTGCAGCAATGAGTAAGTATACAAGATTTCTAAATTTCATTTTCTATTTAATCTTCATTTCTGCTTCTTGCTCTCCATGTTTGCTCTTTCAGCTGGATTTCCACATTCAACAACCACTTGTTCTCTAAAACGACTCACTGGCCGATCCATTTCTCGCTACTGGTCTGTGTTCTCAGATCTTCTGGTCCTTAGGCTTGTCCATATCCTAAGCATCAGTTCCTGCAGGACAATGCCCTGTCATTTCTCCACCCAGATCCTAGAGCTCCTGGTTTGACCCCAACCTGCTGAGCTTGGCCAAGCCATCTCCCTACCAGGCACTCAGCTGGAGATTGACGGTAACCTTCTAGCACTACGGACAGCCATCTAAAGTTATGGTTTGTAATTTTTAAGGATATGTGGAAATGCTCATGATGAAATGATATGTTAAAAAAGAGGTAAAATCTCAACACCATACACAAAAGCACACAGAAATAGTGGTCAACATATATTAAGTGATTCTTCTGGCACCATTCTAAGTGCTTTAATACTTTTAATTTAATACTTTATTTTTTTTTTTGGCAGTACGCGGGGCTCTCACTGTTGTGGCCTCTCCCATTGCGGAGCACAGGCTCCGGACGCACAGGCTCAGCGGCCATGACTCACGGGCCCAGCCGCTCCGCAGCATGTGGGATCTTCCCGGACCGGGGCACGAACCCGTGTCCCCTGCATCGGCAGGCGGACTCTCAACCACTGCACCACCAGGGAAGCCCTTTTTTTCTTTTTTTTTTTCATTTAATACTTTTAATAACTTTATTGAGGTAGGCTTTATAATGAATTCCATTTTACAGATGAGGAAACTGAGGCACAGAGTGGTTGAGTAACCTACCCACAGGCTCCAACTGCTAATAAGTGTTAGACTCAAGATGAGTACTCAAGTGTCCTGAGTTTAGAATTTGTGCTTTTCACCAGTATGCTATATTGTCACTAATTGAATAGGTAAGAGCCTGGGTTGGAGGTTCAAAGATCTGTCACTTACTAGGCAGAGGCAAATAACTTCTCTGTGTTTCAGTTTCCTCATCTGTAGTAAAAGGTACCTGCATATCATAGGGTAGTGGAAAGGATTAAATGAGTCAATGTATGTAGTGCTAAGAACAGCACTTGGCACAATGCAAACAGTAAATATTATTTATTATTATTATTTTCATCATATCATATATACCTTTACTAAGGAAAAAATTAGAAAGATTTACCAAAGTGATACTTATATGAATCCAATTACACCCTAGGTAAAAATATAAGGCTGATTGTTATCAATATTCCCTTAAATGATGGAAGCATGAGGGCAGAAATTTTGTAAATTCTTCCTGAATACTGATACAGACACAAACCTAAGAGGGCTATCATAGAATACAATAATATTACAAAACAATATTGTAACATAACAATAATTAACATTTATTAGGCAGTAACTATGTGTCAGACACTGTTCTTGTTGCTTTACATCAACTCCATGAGGTAAGGAATATAATTAGTCCCATTTTACAGATGAGGAAAGGAGGAAGAGAGAGCTATAGTAGCTCGCCCTAGATCACACAGCTAGCAAGTGATAGAAATATGAATTTTGGGTGTCAAGGGAAGGTGTGTGAGATAGGCTCCATCCTCTCTGGGTCTTTATAGCTACCAAAGTTCTACTAAGTTTCTGAAACGTTGGGTCAATAAATCAGGATTTGATGGTGGGACTAAATGAGTGATCCCTAGCTTCTAATTCACAGTACACTGCCTGCCTCCTCTCCCCTTGAAATATTACTTCTGTATTATTTTTATAATTAACAACAAAATTGTGTTTTAAAAAGACTCAGAGATGAGGATAATTCTTGACCAGTTACAGATTTAAGTCTAGTGAGTATAATCACAGATGTTTGCTCTTAGTTTTAAATTCCACCAGAGTCGTTATATAACACTTGTGGGCACTACTATGGGGTCTAATAAAGAACAATTTAAAAAAAAGATAAAAACACAGCAGAAAAGGAAAGAGTTAGAGAAATAAAGAGTAAAAAAGAAAAGAAAGGAAAGAACAGAAAGTCCAGGATGTATTATACTCGTAGACGATTTTATTAGGTGGCACCGACATCCACTCTAGTTTAGGTGTCCTCAGACTGCCCTTCTAAGGAATTGATGCCTGAGCCTTACTCACTTGGTAAGAACTGAGGCCTTAACTAGGGTTGGCTAATGACCTGGTTAATGACCCAGGATTTGGCTGAATTTATCAACTCTCTTGGCAAAACTTCTGACTGTGTCCTCAGATACATTATTCCAAATTGAGGCAGATCTGAGATGGGTATATAGCTACTCTAGAAGTAATCACCAGGAGCATTCTCTATACCCAGCTCTAAAAAGGGAACTGCTAATACAGTCCATTCAAGCCAGCATATGACAAAAATCCTTTATCTTCAGTTGTGGAATGTATTATTTGTAGTTTTGGCAACATACTTATTTTCCCAGTTGTAATTTGTTTAAACTAATATTAAAATTTATTTGCATTCTTTGAGAACTGGTAATAGTAACAAGTAGTGCCAGAAACAAGGATAAGCTAGCCTAGCAATAAAAACCTGATTACATTATGAAGAATATACAAAATAAAATACTGGTGTATGACAGGATGTCATCAAGAATACAGACTATAATATGCAAAAAGAACAGAAAAGAAGATTTACTTTTTTTTTTTTGTAATACACTGCTGGGAAGCATACAAGGACTAAAATGAACCTGTGAGAAAAAAAAGCAAAACATTTGATCTGGTGCCAAATAAATATGGGACTTTTTTTTACTTCTAACACAAGGTAATTTTAAAGAAATTTATAATTGTTTTAAATAATGCTGACCCTATATTACTTATCTCCTACATCTCTATGCTACTTAAAAATTAATGTAACAGTGATCAGTAAAACACATTGATCTGAAAATAATTAATTCCTTTTCTTCCCCCTCAAACATGAAGTTGAAATCTTGAAAGGTCCTAAATGGCCTGCAGTGAGTAAGAGGTTATTGTTTTGTCCAAAAGTAAAGGAGAGGGTTTGGTTTTGGTAGAGTTAGGAGTTGAGGAAGAATGGGATCTACCATGATTCTGGTGTCAACGCTTCCTGATTAAGGAGGATAATGAGTCCGTGAGAAACCACATGTATAACCAGATTACTTTATTTCTGAGACATGAAAAACATTTCTCTATTCATTAGCCCCTTATTTTCTCAAATCAATGTATAATTTTATTTTTCTTAAGTAAGCTGAATAAAGAATTGACCCTAAAGCTGTAATTTCCATTTGCTACAGCTGAAATACTTAGGAGAAAGAAGGGTTTACGAAACACTGGACACAAGGACCAAATTATCTAGAGAAGAATTCTGAAAAAGCAATCAAATAGGACTTTATGTCAGTATTTTTACCACAAAAATCTAAACTCAAAATGACATTCACATATTCGAAAAAATACCAACCCCCCCCAAAACTTTATCTGACATTTTCGAATGTTGCCTGTAACACGGACTGTATAATTAATGACACAGTATATCCTCATAAGATCAAGGCTGGTAATGAATGGCATGAGACTAAGAGTCCAACTCCAAATTAGTTAATTCTTCCCCAGATCAGGAGAACATTGATTCTTTAAGAATCCAGGATTTTGACTACTGCAGTATTGGTTTACAAAACTGTATAGGTTAGCAGTTACATTTATATTCTCTCTTTCTTTATTCAGTTACTTCTATTATGTGGAGATCAATGACAGTTCTTAAAAAAAACACACTCGTGTGATCCTATTAGATTTTAAGTGAGATGTTTGATTTCAAGAGTTTACTTATCTTGAAAGTAAACAAATTAAACTTGCTTCCTCACGGGACTAAGATGTACTTGAGAGTTCCCAACTACACAATTATTTTAACATGTTGTTCTAACTACAGTCACAATAATAGTGATGTTTAATTGTATGAAGAAAATTTGTTCTGACAAAACTAAAGAATCAGAAATTACATTTTCACAAAAAAATTACATTTTTGAAAATTATGACTTCCAGCAGAGATCAAATCAGGAAAGAAATTCTTATTAATATGTATTTACATATAAGAGATACATAGACAGAGATTTTACCCCCAATGTACTCAAATAATAGCTGTCCTCCATAATGATTCAGTAAATATATTGTAAACAGGCTGTAGGATTTGCCCACTTACTCTAGATAAAGCTTGTTCCACAGCTGTTCACAGTCCAGGAAGACCTCTGTTGTCCTTATCTTATTTTAGGACTGCCCTAGGAGTCTAGGCTACTTCTTACCTTCTCTAGGATACAGTTCTACATGCCCAAATCCAGGCAATCGAAGTATGAATTAGCTTCCACGGCACTGAAAACAGTAATCTTTGTATGGCTGCTACTTTGGGGAGCAGACATACAACCACATTTGTAGAGTGACAAGTTTCCCTAGAACCTTGTTCCAAAATTCTGGGGCTTGTCTCTAGCCTCCAAGGATAAAAATCCTTTAATTTTTTTACCTAGATGTCTCTCTAGCCCCTTTTATAGAGATTATTATAATACTAATGAGAGTAGTATTGTCTAGTCACCTATTAGCTTGTTCTGAAGTTCTTACTCATAAATTGTAGGTAAAAAGTAAGCAGAAACTTGATTAAATGGGCCAGTTCATCTGGCCTAATCCCCAAATCTTTATTGCATATGATTTCTTGATTATTTTCTTAATATTAAACTTTTAATCATGTGTACTGAGTAGATTATGTAAGGTAGCTTCCAGGACGTCTTCTGTTTTGCCAACCAGCAGAGTTCTAAACCATTTTTTAACTCTACTCAGTTAGTATACAGTCATAGAATTCCAATTTCATTCACTATTCACCTAAACAAAATATGATTGCCAAGAAAATATATCAAAATGTATTGAGAAAATACGCCTTAATCCCAGGGAAATATGATGTGTTCCAAATTATTTTAAAGATACACTCCTTGCTTTGTGGGCCATATTACATTATTTATTCATTCAACAACAATTTATTAAATCTCTATTAAAATAAAACATTGGAAACTGAATCCCTTCTTAAATCATTTTTGTAACTGGGAGTACCCTTGACCCTGAAATGGCCTTATAAAAATCTATCTGAACAAAATGTGTTCTCTCTTCTATACCTTATTGTCAGTCCTGATCGTGACTTTCAGTTGTGGTAGTACACGTTCCACTTCTAGACTCCATTCCGCAGCATCTGTTGTGGATTCCAAAATATCTTCTTGTTTGGCAGACTCGTTCATATCCTAAGAAAGGAAAGATATCACAGGATTGAGAGTTTATAAAAAGAAATGGTAAAATTTTGAGGCATTTTAGCAGCACTGCACAATTTATATCAAGCATGGTAGTATTAAAATTACAGCGGTAGAAGAAATTTTTTTCTGTCCTCTTATCCATGTTGAAAGAAAATAATGCACCAACCTGGTAGAATAGAAAAGTTAGTATTTATAAAAGAAGCAAATATGTGATTTAATTATTTTTACAAAGAATAATATTTTTGAGATATCAGAGTGAACTCAATGGGAATACTGTTAAATGAATAAGCCATTTAGGTATGTTAATTGGTAATGGTAGAAAAGATGTAAACACTCACATGTTTGGTAAGAAAACATTGTCTTAGTTTGAATTCACTGTACTGAAATACAAACCCAAAATCTGAAAGACAAAAAAGATAAGATCCCAGAAGTAAAGGGCACATTGTTTACAAATTTTGTATTTATAAGGTGATATTTTGGTTAGGTCAAACCATAATATAGCTTAAAAATGTGATTTAATGCAGACCTATTTGAACTCAAATAGGGTAGGGGTCGACTTTCTGCATTTGTTTTCTGCTGTTGAGTAATAAGCTCAATTCAGTCCTGTTTTTGAATCAGAAAAGGAAAATTTTTTTTTTCCATTTTCTCAGCCCTCCACATTTCAGCATTAAGTATGTATGGACCTGAAAACATAAAGAATGTAAAAATTAATGATTTAAAGATAAAGTTTAATGCATTAATTTTGGTAGAATTTTTCCTTTTATGCTCCCTCGAAAAATTATTTTAAAAGTATGAAAAATATAAAAATTTATTAATATAGAAAAAAAGAAACCTGAGAGATACAAACAGCCAAATACAATGAATAAACCTTACATGGATTCTAACTTAAACAATCTGTAAAACGATGTTTTTGAGACAATCAGGGAAATTTGAATGTCGAAGATTATTAGATGATATTAAGGAATTATTATTAATTTTATAGGTATGACAATGGCATGGTGGATATGTTAAAAAAAAGGGCTTATAAATCAGAGATAAATGTTGAAATATTTACAGGTGAATTTACATAATGTCTGAAATTTACTTTAAAATACTATGGGGCAAAGAGAAAATGAGGGAGGGGCTTTAGAGGAAACACGATCAACCAAACGTTAACTGTTAAACCAGGTACTGTTGCATAAGGGTTCATTATCTCATTCTAATTCTGTATATGTTTGCAATTTCCCATAATACAACATTTAAAAATAAAAGACTATATAAACAACCTCATGGTGAAATTACATTCTCAGTGTGAATTTATGTCACTAAAAGATATTTCTTGTCCAGTATAACACTAAGTACAAGAATAACCTTATATTGGGATTTAATTTTGGGGGGGGCTTGAGGTCTTTAGGGGCTTTGAACTGACTCCCGACTGAGTCTCTAGGGCACTGCTGATGTGAGAAAACCTCTCTCTCTCTCCTACCTCCCAGCTCATATTAGCAAGTCCTAAACAGACTCAGAGCCTTAAAAGGAGCTTTTTGTTCAGAAATTCAGGGAGCTATACAGTTCTAACCACGCAATTAGAGAATGGTAACTAATATATGCTTTTACATTTCATAATATGTGGTCTGAATTTATTCAGTTAGTATAAAAAATACAAGCATTAATTTAAGAAAAGTAAACTGTGGAAACTCCAAGTGAAAAATGTCCAAGATTCTATTTTAAACATTAAAGTGCTCATTTAAATATAGAAACATTGTATTACTTTGAGTACCTAATATAATGCTATAGACCTATATAAACTGAATCCAAGGTAGCATAATAGCATCATAGCTGGGGACGGGTGACAGTATTCACAAAGCAGACATGTGTGAAGTTATATAAGAATGTATGTGATGGCATGAGAAGAGATACTGGGTCTCCCAGTGGAAACCTAAAGCCACAGGGAAAATTCTCAGTCATGAAACTCCACACTGACATTCATTAATGTTCATATACTTGCACACTCACTGGCACATCCCAGTACCCATCCCTGGCTCTAGGAGGCCCAATTGTGACTGGCTCATTTTCTATAAAAAACCGGGTAGACTTATGAGGATGACAGTGTGGGTGGGAGGATGTACACACTACCAGTGGGATGTGAGCCCTGACATTTGGAGCGTGTGTGTGATATATACACAGGCTTGCTCCTTCCAGGGTTATGAGCCCCACATCCCAATCCCACAGAGCCAGACTGAGTCGAAAAGGGGCACGTCCTCTTAAGCAGCAGTTCTGTATGATTCTTAATAGAACGTAGGTGTTCTGGCCATTGATTTAAAAATAAGTTTGACTTACAGAACCACTGTTGGGGTGAATTGAAACTGGTGCTACTGATTAAATCCTTGAGCCACTCTTCCCCAACCCCATCATCCCCTCCATCCCATCCCTCCTTCTTCCCCTCCTTACAGGAGGGTGGAGTCCAGAATCACCAAACAAAGCCAGAGAGGGTATCCATCCACATTCCCACCTTCTTCAGGCCTGAACATCAGATTGTTCAAGCTGTGCATAACATACTTAAAATTTTTACTCAAGGAAGGGCACATTTTTCTAATTTTCATAAAGGCAAATGGGTTAGCATTGGCTCTGTTTGAATCGGACTCAGAATCTAGGAGTTAGCAGAGTACATGGAGATCAAACACCACATCAAGACAGCCCCGTGCATAAGTTATAATACTATTTGGTTTTATATTGGGCCCTTCAGTAAGTTGCATTTACCCTTCTTAGCTTATTACTTGGTTCCCTCAGGCAATAATTTGCTAATTCCTACTCCCAATGTCCTGAAATGATTTAATGTAGCAGCTCAAAAATTTTCACTCATGCCTAGGCTATAGTTAATATACTGGGGGAAATGGCCTAGTTACTAAATGAAGAAAGGGCAAAAAAAGAGAACATTAGGCTTGGAAGAGCAGCATTAACTTATTCAAACTATACAGTCTCTTTCTACTTCCATCTTTGCACATCTATTTCATAACCTTGTTCCTCACTCAGAATTTCCTAATGCCTAATAAGTGGATACATTAACTGAGCAAGCCCTACATATGAAGTATAAATCATTTTAACCACGCCTTGGTTATAATACTTTGAGAAAACCTTTCCTTTCCAATTGTTTCTCTAATAACAAATGGTATTTTATGTGGAGCTATTAGTTAAAGAGAAATAAACTGCTGTTTCCATTTAATCAAAATTTTACATCATCATGACAAAGTTCCCCTCTGAAACAACATTAACTAAGATAAAGCATGGCTCCTGTGAAATTGCATTTTCCAGTTAATGCTGCTGAAGAAACAATTAGAAGCTCAATAAGACACAGGTTATCCCGAAGTCTCATTTATAATTAATTAATTTACCAATAAGCCATTTGTTAAGCTCCTACAACATTCAAGGTAGGAATCCAGGCACTGTGCTTGGTATGGAGAGATAGAAGGATTTAATCCCTGCCTGCAAAGAGTTTACAGCCTATTAGGAAGAGTCTGAGGCTACTTAGTGGGGTAATAATTGGTCCTAAGAAAAAGAAACTGATGAGAACTGACCCTAAGACTGCCAAAGGAGGAGTTGAAGATAACAGTCCAAGGCATCCCCTAACTTAACCTTGAGGCATACTACCCAGGGTCAGTTCAAGGATCGAATACGCAAGGTTGGCGCTCCGGGCTGCTCCCTCCCTGGGAGCCCCTGCCTCCCTCCCTCCCTCCCGGAATGACTAAGGGCAGAGGGGCCCCACCCCCCAACCCCGCCGCCCAGAATGGAGCCCGCGTTTATGTGGAGCTGGAACTCCTGGCTCAGGGTCTCTTCCCTCCACTGCCGCTGAGCCGCCCCAGAGCCCAATGGGAGGGTGGAGCGACCCCCAGCCCCGCCCCCGCCCACGGCTGCATTGCCGCCAGCTCTGGAGGGGCCCCTCCGGCCGAAGCCGTGACCTTCCTGGGGACTGCGGGCCAGGAAATCAAATTATCAGTGCCCGAAGGAGACTGACCAGAGGCCCAAGAACACAGGAAATATCAAAAGTCATCACACAAACATCAGCCCCACAGAAACCCTAAAGCCCAGATCCTGAAGAAGCAAAAGGGGAGACAAACTGCCTCAAAAGGGATGTTAGTCATGTATACTCCCTGTAAGAGTACATCAAAGGGCTTGTTTCCACTGATGATGACAAGAGATGCTACAAAGGCACTTTCAGTTTTCAATATAATGGAAATAAAAACTATTATACTGGCATGGTAATTTATTTTCCCCGGACCATCATTGAGGTTGGGTGCCTCTTCATATGTAAAATGATCATTTTTATTTCTTTTTCAGTGAAATTTAATTTCATAGGCTCCAAATATTTTTATTTGGTCATTTCTATTTCTTCTTTTGATTGAGAGGCAATTCAAATATACTTTATATTTGTGGTGTCTTCTCCCACAGCATCCTTCCAAGCTAATTACTGTCCACAAGGTCACTAAAAAATTTGTCAAGGAACTTGCTTTCACAGGTCATCCACCACTCAAGACACTTGATGTGAGGGCCATCTGCCTTGCACAGCCTTATATCAAGAGCTCTGTATGGAGCTCTTTGCTCTCTACTTGTGGACCAGATAAAGGACAGGATGATGATATCATTATTTCCTCACAACCTGCACCCAAGCACATTGGTCAATGCTCAAACATCATTGCCAAGCTGACAGACAACAGGCCTGGGATCTTCTCCTATGATTTTCCCCAGCTTGCCACCAAGACATTTGATCTGAACCATGTCACCATCACCTTAATCCTGAGAAGTCTGTTTCTAAAATGAACCTGAGGGACTTCCCTGGTGGTGCAGTGGTTAAGAATCCGCCTGCCAATGCAGGGGACACGGGTTGGAGCTCTGGTCCGGGAAGATCCCACATGCTGCAGAGCAACTAAGCCCGTGTGGCACAACTACTGAGCCTGCGCTCTACAGCCTGCGAGCCACAACTACTAAGCCCGCGTGCCACAACTACTGAAGCCCACATGCCTAGAGCCCATGCTCCGCAACAAGAGAAGACACTGCAATCAGAAGCCCGCGTACCACAACGGAGAGCAGCCCCTCCTCGCTGCAAATAGAGAAAGCCCTCGCGCAGCAAAGAAGACCCAACGCAGCCAAAAATAAATAAAATAAAATTTTTTAAAAAATAAAATGAACCTGAAATACAAAAAAACCCAAAAACAAACAAACAAAAAATGCAATGTTACTAGCCTGCTCAGAATCCTGTTCCAGAAAGTAGTATCCCCTTTTCCCAGGTAATATTAATGGGATAGTTAAGCATCAGAAAAAATACTGCTTTCTGTGTGTGTGCGTGTGTATTTATACACACACACACACACATAAATATACATAGTTGGTTGTGGTTGGTCTTATGATGATAGGGGTGTAATAAGAGAAGGCCCTGCATATCAGTAAGGGAGATCATGTGAGGATATATAAAGCCCTTTGCATTGGATAGCGTGCATAGTGCTGAAAAGCTGTTCTGGTCAACTAGGCTAAGTATGACTACAAAACCTGATACATTTTCAAAGTACAAAACCTCTTACTTAACCCTGGGAACTACAGATAGGCCACGGCTACCAGTAGGGGGAGTAATGTATTAACAGAGAGAGACGGACCTATTAATACAGAAAACTGTTACAGGTGACATACAGTGGAAGCACTGGTCATGTTTTTGGCATACCTGTTGAGTTGCCATCTTAAAACAAAGAACTTAAAACTATCTCTTTGGGGAGAAACTATTCCTAATGGGTACTGCACACTCATTACTGGAAAACCTGGTAAGAGAACAGGGACTAATCAGGTTACTGGCCAGAGAAATGTTGACTATGACTTCCTGATAGCAGCAAGAGTTAACTCCACTCATTTCAACTCTGCTAGGTCCATAACAACAAAAGCCTGGTACTTTAGGATCTTTTTTTTTTTTTTTTAATTTTTTAACATCTTTATTGGAGTATAATTGCTTTACAATGGTGTGTTAGTTTCTGCTTTATAACAAAGTGAATCAGTTATACATATACATATATCCCCATATCTCTTCCCTCTTGCATCTCCCTCCCTCCCACCCTCCCTATCCCACCCCTCTAGGTGGTCACAGAGCACTGAGCTGATCTTCCTGTGCTATGCAGCTGCTTCCCACTAGCTATCTATTTCACGTTTGGTAGTATATATTTTGATCCCAAGGGTCCAAGCCACATTGGGCAGTTGGCTCTGGTTAAGACATCCCCCCACTGGGAATAAAGAAGAAAGCTGGGAATAGCGTTAAGGCAGTATTTCTAAAACTTGACTAATTATGGCCACCCTACAAAACATCCCTTGATCACTGACTGAGACCTTGTCTGGTAAAGGGAACATATATGGCTGCATGGGCAGACCCAAGAGTGAAGCTCAAGGCTCAGGCGCCTTGCTCAGGCAAGGAAATGAGAAGACATTTCCTTGGGAATGGAGTCCCCATGTCAGACATTACAGAGAGATCACAAGTTCAGATAGGAGCCTGCTGGGAGGACCTAGATCGTAAGGGCCTGGACAGAAGCTGGATTCACAGACTTCCAGGTGAAAACGGGAGATGAAGGGAGAGTTAGAAGATCCCAACACTGAACTAGTAGTGAAACGAGAATAAGTGGAGGTGCTTACGCCTACAATTACCAAGCCAAAATCCCTACCTCTTAGGAAGACCACTGTCAGACTGGATTCTGGATACTGGTAAATGCTGACATTTACTGGCTGTAATTTTTAAAAAATATTTGTTTATTTGGCTTCAGCGGGTCTTAGTTGCGGCATGCAGGATCTTCGTTGCTGTGTGTGGGCTCTTAGTTGCGGCATGCGGGATCTAGTTCCCTGGCCGGGGATCAAACCCGGGCCCCCTGCATTGGGAGCATGGAGCCTTAACCACTGGACCACCAGGGAAGTCCCTTACTGGCTATAATTTAATCTTTTTGATGTCTCGTATTGTATGTACTATTCTGTAGTACAATGATGCCCTCAGGGTGGAGAAATCTGGATATGACTGATCCCACACTAAATGATCCCAGATAACTAAAGTTGCTCACATTCTGCCTGTAAACTGTTCCTGTAGCTTCCTGTAATCAAGATGCCAGTGATCACCTGCGGCTGTCTCCCTGCTTGCCTGTAGCACCCCTTCCTCCTCCTAGGCTGCTGTAGGTTTAGAAACCTAATAACCAAGCTTGTTAGAACTTAGGCAAAGTCAGAAGACAGGGGAAAAAAGCACTCAGGGACAGGGGGCAGTGAGGTTAGGTCTCTTCATAGAATCTTTTTAAATGAAAGTGTTTATACTTATTTTGGTTGCTGAGAGGCCTTTTTTGAATTTTTCCTCATCTGCTGTTTTTTCAAGATAGGATAGGTGGCCAAAAGGCTAATATAGTATATACGGTCTTACTATGAATTAAACAGGGTTTCTCCTAAGGATATCTAGTGTCCCTGTTTCCTTACAATCTATCAATAAAGCTAGATAGAGGGATAAGTTATTTCAATCAAGAGTGTTCATCAAAATCCAATGATTTTAACAAATTATACTTAAGGCAGAGTTAAAACCTTTCATGTCCCTACAAGCCAATTCTTCTTCATGATTAAAGAAGCACAAATTGTGATTTTGATTCATTATTTTCTTTCCAAATTAGGTTTTACATAATTTAACACTATATTACTATGAAGAAAAAATGTTTAATACCATAAAAAAAGTATCTTCAGATTTGTTCTGAATAACCAAATTAAACTCTGGCTAATCTATCAAAAGAAATAGATGGTAGCCTCTGCCTTTAAATATATGAAGTTCATAAAAGGTTTTCTTAAGTTCAATTTTAAGACTATCAAAAGAAATTTTATTCTAAGTTATAATGTGAACCAAGATTTGAATAAATTATGCTCTAACAAATCAAAAAAGGTAAAAAGAGAGCTCCCCAAATTAACACAAAATAAATTTAATTTTCCAATAAGAAATATGAAATTATTTTTGAATGAGAATTTAACCTCCAATATTATTTCTATTTAATACATCAAACTACCTTTGCTACTAATTTAACTACTTTAGCTACATTGGTACACTAAGTGCTAAGATAAAACCATCTCTGACTTTTTATTTTCTCTAAATAAAACCAAAAGAAAGTACCCCTGGAAGTATTTCTGGAGGAACTAATGTAGACATTATACTTGGTGTTGCAGAGTATGCAAAATAAGTCTAACCTTTTATGGCATGAATTTCTAAAAGGCTTATTTCCTTTGAGATGGCAACCACATAGATAAACCAGTGCTTAAATACTATACTTGGTCAATACCAAGAGAAGGGGTCCCCAACCCCCGGGCCGCGCACCTGTATTTGTGGCCTGTTAGGAACCAGGCAGCACAGAGGGAGGTGAGCGCTGGTGAGTGAGTGAAGCTTCATCTGTATTTACAGCCGCTCCCCATCGCTCGCATTACCACCTGAGCTCCGCCTCCTGTCAGATCATCGGCAGCATTAGATTCTCACAGGAGCGTGAACCCTACTGTGAACTGCGCACGCGAGGGATCTAGGTTGCACGCTCCTTATGAGAATCTAAGGCCTGATGATCTGAGGTGGAGCTGAGGCAGTGATGCTAGTGCTGGGGAGCGGCTGCAAATACAGATTATCATTAGCAGAGAGGTTTGACTGCACAGAGACCATGATAAATCAATTGCTTGCAGACTCATATCAAAACCCTATTAGTGAGTGGCAATTGACTTTGTCTGTGCTAGAAGAGGATCAACTGCTTGAGATCGCAAATGATGGTGGCCTTAAAAGTATGTTTGAGACAACTTTAAATCTCCATATGTTCTAGATTAAAGTCAAGGCAGAGTATCCTGAGATTGCCACAAAAGCACTGAAAAGCCTGCTTCCGTTTCCAACATCCTATCTTTGTGATGCAGGGCTTTCTGCAGTGACAGCAACCAAAATGAGATTACGGAATAAAATGGCCATAAGCAACACATTTCGGGTATCACTGTCTCCCATCACCCCCGGATGGGACCATCCAGTTGCAGGAAAACAAGCTCAGGGCTCCCACTGATTCTGCATTATGGTGAGTTGTATAATTATTTCATTACATATTACAATGTGATAATAATAGAAACAAAGTGCACAATAAATGTAACGCACTTGAATCATCCCAAAGCCTGAAGCCATCCTACCCCCACCCCCGGTCCATGGAAAAATTGTCTTCCATGAAACCGGTCCCTGGTGCCAAAAAGGCTGGGGACTGCTGTTGTAGAGTGTGAAAATAAGTCTAACTTTTTAATGGAACAAATTTCTATAAGGTTTCTTTTGAGATTGTAACCACATGGGTATATCAGTGCTCAAATACATTTGAAGAACTCAATTCATATACCTACTGAGAGGAACATGAAAGTCCAATTAACTGTCAAGAGTAAATATTCCCAGGACTCAGGGAAAAGGGAACTAAGTTGTCTTGAGAATCACCACAGCATGATGTAAATGTTAAGTGGATGAATCAGGAATGCCGTTTCCGGTCAACACCCCCCCTTCATCACTTATTAGCTGTCATTAAACCTCAGGGTTCACACCTGTAAAATGGGAATATAATAGTAACCTCTCCTCATTGGAAGGGTTGATATGGAGATTAAATTAAATGATGTATTTGAAAGGCTTTCACAATACCTGGTACATAGTAAGCCCTCAATATATGTTAGCAGCTATAATTATCATTATTATATGCCAAGCTTGGTACTAGACACTTTTACATATGGGTTAAGTGCCCAGTAATAACACCATGAATCAAAGGAGCCTTATTCCTATTTTTTTCGAATGAGAAAAATGAGGTAGAGAGCAGTTAGGTATTTTTCCCAATGTCACATCATTAGTAAGTGGCAGGGCCCAGGCAATGTTACCCTAGAGCACAAGCTCTGAAACACCTTACTGTATGCCTATCTATCCTTTGTCATATAGGTAACAACTACATCCGCCCAGTTTATTACTTGTTTTTTAACTTTATGGCGTTCCCCACCCCTCCATATATAAGGTTTTAATTTTTATGCGTTAGATTTATTAGTATCTTTCCTTTATGGTTTTTAGTTTCCTTGCCATGCTTTATCATGCCTATTTCAACCCATGAATATTACACTTGCCACTCATATTCTTGTGCCTCATCGTTTTTTAATTTGTTGATCCATGTGAGGTTTATTTGGGTGTAAGATATGAGGGAGGAGTCCATCTTTTTTCTCCAAATGAATAGCCTGTTATCCTATCACCATTTAATTGAATAGTTTTCCTGATTGATTTGCATTGCTTCATATACTAATATAACTGTATATGTGGATTATTTTAATGAACTCTGCACTACTTCATTAATCTATTTTTGTGTCAGTATACTTTTTTTCAGACTTACACAAAAAATTACACAAGTAGCACAAAGAATTCCCATATACCCTTCATCCAGATTCGTTAAATGTTAGCATCTTACATGACCTCAGGTCAATTATGCATAAAGGGATATAATGTTTATATCTGGGAGCTGAGATTTGAAGAAATTTTTAATTTTTTCTTTGTACTCTTTTGTGCTTTCATTATTAAAAAAAACCCAAGGAATATACTTCCCTTTTAAAAACAATAAAGTTTTTTCAATAAAAACAAGTAAAAATATAAGTTTGATTAACTTCCAAAAACTAGCTGGTACAGGTGGTAAATGCTTCAGGAGTTTGAATAAGAGAGAGAAGTGTGTTTTAATGGCGATGGTGAGATTTAAGTTTAACTTTATAAGGAAGTCTGGGATGTAAGCAGGCAGAAAAGGCAAGCCAAGGGTTTATATAGGCAGGAAAGCATCATAAGCCAAAATATGAAATACTGAATGAACATGGCTTGTGAAGATCATACGAGAAGAGAGACTAGGGGCTTAAAAAGGTGAATACTGGGGAGCAAAAAATATTGAATATATTGTGAAAGACCTTAGAGGACAGGCTGAGGAATGTGAATTTTGTCCTTTAAGCCAGAGGGGAGGCAAAGTAAAGTTACAAACAAGGTAAAATAACTTAGCCCACCAAACTTTATTTAGTACCTACTGTATACCAGGTACTGTGCTACTCCAGGGACAGTGAATAAAATTATAAAAAATCCTCATAAAAGAACATGCTAGTTGTGTTTTATGAAGATTTATGGGTTGTACATTTGTGGATCATAGGATTAAATGGGGCTGGGTGAGAAGGGAAGGTATCACTAAGAAGGCAGAATTTGAGCTGAACCTTGAACATTGAAGAGTCAGGTAGAGAGATGATGGGAAGGCATTCTGGGTAAGAGACAAAGGAAAAGAGGATAGGATGAGAGCAGATACACTCCTGAGGTGTTTCAAAACCTACGAGAGGGCTTCCCTGGTGGCGCAGTGGTTGGGAGTCCGCCTGCCGATGCAGGGGACACGGGTTCGTGCCCCGGTCCGGGAAGATCCCACATGCCGCATAGCGGCCAGGCCCGTGAGCCATGGCCACTGAGCCTGCGTGTCCGGAGCCTGTGCTCTGCAACGGGAGAGGCCACAACAGTGAGAGGCCTGCGTACCGCAAAAAAAAAAAAAAAAAAAAAAAAATCCCTACGAGAGGTCCTCTTTAACTTAACCTGGAAAAGTTATTCCAGTGAAAGAAAATAAAGTTGGCTATGTGGACAGTTGTCAAATTGCTAAGGGTTTTGAAAGACAGACCAAAAATGTATTGCTTTATAATCTGTATAAACTGACCTGAAGGCAACGAAAAGCCATCAAAAGTTACTGAATTCAGAATGATCTGACTAAAGTCACGTTTTGGTAAGTAAGACTGAGGAGCAAGATGAAAAACATTTTGGAAAAGGGAGGTGGGGGGATGAATATGAGAGAGATTTCAAAGGCAGCATCCACAGGTCTCAGTAACTAGATGTCCTGGATGAAAATGAATCATTAGTCAGATATTCAAAGCACTAACACTGTTGGGGGGGATGGGTGGGGGTGGGTGTATTTAAAGATAGTACGTTTGCAGAGGAGGACTGAAAAAAAGCACACATTCTGGGTATGCATCTAATACGCTGAATTACATAATAAATATAGGCTGTTAGTGTTGATTTAGGAAATACAACCTACCCGTTTATAAAAGGACGGCTTTCAAATGATTCCTGGAAAAAAAAATATTGTATTACTTTTCATTAAATTCCCCTTAGTCATTTCTGTAGGGGAGACCCTACGTGACAGCAGATTGAGTCCAGTGGGCCTTCAATAGTAATTCATGTGATAGATTATGAAAATAAAGCCATGCTATCACCAGAGCTTCCTAATTTACATCAAAATGCAACCTTCTTGACAACTTATATGCTATGTAAGCTTCTTATTCAAAAATACTCATGGTGATCTAGAAATTTATTTGTATTGAGAGACTGGGGCTTTTTCTATTCTCCTATAACAGCTAAGAATATTTGTAACTAATTCCAGTCTCTAGGAGAGGTAAAAAATTATACCAAATAAGAAATGCATCAAATGTATACTCTAAGGCCAGCATCATGCTAGGTCTGGTGCCCAAGTTCTATTAAGCTTAAAATAACCCTTGGTTGAATTGTGTCCCCATCTTACAGACAAGAAAGCTGAGTTACAGGGAGGATAAATCGGTATGGCCACATGGCTAGTGACATGTGGTCAGGATTTTATCTAAGGCTGCTTTTCCACTGTAGCTTTGACCTTGAAGGTATGGACTCAGAGCTAGAAGGGACCTTGAAAAGTCCTTGCTTCCTACTTCTTTCTAGGCTCACAATAAAACCACGAACAGAAATAAGGATCTTTCCTATTTCAAGTGTGTGTTCAAAAGCTACACTAAAGATCAAGTAAAACTCTCTTTTACACCCAGCAAGAACTGCCGTTTGAGCCTCCTCTGAGCAGTGAGGAGTACAGCTTTTTTCTCTAACCTACATTTCCTATTCACCTCCAGATGTAAAACTGATGGGGTGGTACGGGCTAGCTACCAGAGAAATAAAAGCATTTACTCAGCAATATGTTCCATCACACTCGAACATGTGGCGTTTTAATTGTTTCCTCTGTGAAACACCAACGATAGACTTCCCACAGTCAGAGCCCAGATAGGAGAACTCACACCCAAATGTTTCAGGAAAAGAGAAGAAAAAACATTTTCCTCGAGCAGGAATCAGAACCCGGGGCCTCCTATAGGGTATGTTATGTTGTAGAATGGTATTTTTTTTCCTGTATTAAGAAAGGACATTTTGTTGAAGAGTAAAGTGTAAATCATATGTAAAATGAGGAAAATGTAAAGTATTTAAGATATTAATCGAAGTAGATCCATCTTCTCCCCGTTTTGATCACAGTATTGCAGCCTTGCCACAATGACATCCTAAACTAAAACTGAAATGATGATTTTTATTCTAAGCCCAGATTTTTACTTCCTTACAGCTTTTGCTTTTTAAGCTAAAAATTCTCTCATTCTTGGTACAATGAATTTTTTGCTAAGTAATTAGAAACCAATTGTGTTTAAACCTTTTGAGATAGTTGGTTTTATGCTGTATAACTCAGGATTTGGTTTCTAAAACCTCAAATTTAGCATCTCAAGGAAGAATGGTGTCTATGGCATGTTTGAAAAAAATGTTTTGAAATGAAGTGATGGGCATTTAAAAATAGAATTCAGAGAGCACACAGTTTCCCTCCCATCTTTTTTTTTCCACTGGGGGAGAAGAATGACACATCTGCATCATGCTGCCAGAACCTACTGCTGTTATTCTACTGAGCTTCCGAATGGAGGGGAGCTACAAAGACCACTCATAATTACAGCATAGTTACCATGAACATACAGGCACTTTCCAATCAGCATACTCAAGTTTGAAACAGAAATGACCCAGAACACCTGCCGAACACCTTGCCACCAGAGCCTTCCTTCCCTGCTCCCACCCCTCACATCTCTGAACATTCTACAGCACCCCTAACCCTCACAGGCTCTGCCCAACTGTCAGAGCTTTAATTCCGCACCAGTGTCCCTCCCACCACGGCCACTCTCAGGGACGCTTTCGCTCAATTTCAGATTTCAAGAACATTCAGAAATCAGAGGGACAGAGAGAGTGTAGAATTTTGTGGGCTAGCCTCAAAGACTAATATCCATCCACATTTTTTTCTTTCTAAGAAAAAATTCAAAATTTAAATAACTAACCTGCAAATCAAACTCTGGAAAAATAAAGCAATCCCTCACTAATTGCAGGAGTTATTATCTTGCAAAGTACAGGCATACCCCAGAGATATTGCAGGTTTGGTTCCAGACCACCTCAGTAAAGTAAATACCACAATAAAGAAGCAAGTCACGCAATTTTTTTGGTTCCCAGTGCACATAAAAGATATATTTACAATACACTGTAGTCTATTAAGTGTGCAATAGCATTATGTCTAAAAACATAATGTATGTGCTTTAATTAAAAATATTTTATCACTAAAAATGCTAACCATCATCTGAGCCCTTAGCAAGCTGCAGTAGTAACATTAAAGATCACTGATCACAAATTGCTGTAACAAATATAATGATAATGAAAAACATTTTGAAACATTTTGAAACATTTGAAAACAATTTGAAACATTTTGAGAATTATCAAAATGTGACACAGAGACACAGTGAGCAAATACTGTTGGGAAAATGGCACCAGTAGACTTGCTTGATGCAGGGTTGCCACAAAGCTTCAATTTGTAAAAAAATGCAGTATCTGCAAAGCACAATAAAGTGAAGTGCCACAAGATGAGGTATGCCTGTATTATTGGTAAAATCACAATGGGGTAACAGAATTGGAGGAAGAAATCACAGCAAAAATGGCTTTAAAATATTTTTAAACCTCAAAGTAAACAACTATTCTGAAAAACCCCTGCTTCCAAACAACCAGTGCCATCACTATAAGCGTTCATGATTGATAGGAAGCGCCATTTTCTTAGAACACTGGTTTCAGTGTTCATGAAATACTGCTGCTGCGTTATGGTCTGATTAGGCAGACATCTTAAAGTTTAGTCAATGGGCACACAGCATCTCTTTACAAATTCTTCAAATTAGCGATTACAGGCTTCAATTATGCAGTGGGAGTCAGGAAGCTAGACCTCTAGGGTGTCCCTTCAAGGAAGGACTTGCGCTCAGTTGCGGGCAAGGTGGCCAGCAGCCGGCTTCCGGCTGTCAGCTCCCTCGGGCTCTGTCCCAACTGCAGAGCCACCTTACCTGGGGCCGCGTCCTTCCCAGGGCAGACCGCCTCCAGCGACCGGCCCAGCAGGCAACACTTCTCACCCCGGCCTTTCACCATGAACATCTTGCATCCCAAACTCTGTCTCAGTGTCCACTTCCAGAGAACACAATCAGCAACATATGTCTCTTTCATTTACCTTTTCTCATGCTCCATTTACCACAAATCTCAGGAAAATGCTCATGTACACCCAGCTTCTTGAGTCACCATGATACTTAAGGGCACACTTTTCAGGGCCTAGACTTTGCTTTATTTAATGAAAGAAAGGAATATAAGTAGATTTCTCCCTGCATTATCCTACACAGTACATAGAAGAGGACCCAATTATTGCTGAGAAGTTCTTTTCTCTATGAAGATTAAACTATACTTTCTCATAAAACTATAAATATAAAATAGCATTCATTCACGTGTGTATTCATTCAACATTATTCAGTATTGAGCACTTTCTACACACCAGGCACAGGTGCAAAAGCAGTTAAAAAAGTTTCTGCTCTAGATGAGTTTGCATCCTACTGGTTGAGATAGACAATAAACAAATCAGATGAATACAATGCCAAAGTCTGTGAAGAACAATAAAACAGGGGGAGGATTAGAGAATGACTGGAGAAACATCTATTGTTTCAAAACCACAGGTAGAGGGGGACTGTTGTAATCCGCACATTGCTGGGCTGGCACAGTCACGTATACATTTAGTATATCAATTTCCTAGATAGTATCCATCATTCTTGCTCCAGTGTAGAATTCATCACATCAACTTTAGTAAAATAATATTTCTTCTGCATTGTGAGACCACATGGTGCATGAAACACAAAATCTTAAATCTGTGTTACTAACCTATAGCACAATTCTGTCTTGGAGAAAGAGCAGCCTGAGACATCGCAAGCTGTAGTCAGATACAGCTGTCTCAGGCAGATGGCTTCAGTGGGCAACATCATAAACTTGCCAGATTTTTTAAAATATGAAAGGGTTTTCTGCCTCATTAGTACTTCATGGCTGACCATCCACAAACACCTGGTGTTCAGACTTCTTCCTCGTGTGAAAATGCAACCATACATAGTCTTAGTTCAAAAAGGTATATGTTACATAATCATTGTCCAAAGGATCTAATACCTAGATAATTATAAAGTCACAGGTAGGGGGAAAATCCATCCTTACGCAGCTTAATTGAAGTGAAAAATTGAAATCAGGACCAATAGGGACTTAGAGTAGTGGTAAAGGCAAGTTAAATCACTTTGCTCCTTCCCAATACTCAAACTACTTAGTCCAGAGGGAATTACAGGTGGCCTTTACCAGCCTCTATTTATACCATCAATATAAGAATGAAGAGTACAAACATCAGCTTCTTTCTAAGAATAACTGTGTATGCATCTCTACTTCTGTTTTTTTCTTCATACTTTAGAACTCTGTCATCACATCTTCAACACACACAGGAACACCAAGCACCATAGTGTCCTTGCTTAAGATAGGAATCTACCCCGTTGAACTCTTGTTTTAAGGTAAAGGAGGAAAAGCAATAGAATTGGGAGTTTGGAGAAACTGAGTTCAAATTAAGCCACTGTAATTTATTAGCTTTTTAAAAGATCAAACTGTCCCAAGGTGATAAATTTCAGTTTTTGTATCTGTAAAATGGAAATAACATCTTCTCAAATGCCTTACAAGGTCACTAAAAAACGTGTTTTAAAGTACTTTGAAAACTACAAAGTGATGTGCAAATGTATTGTTACAACTGGAGTTTATCTGTTTGGATTTAAATGTTAACATATTATTCTGAAATAATTTTCAATTGAGCAACAAAAAATATTCTTTCATTTAAGAAGCATTTATTCAGAATCTTCTGTGTTATACTATGGAGAATATAAAAAATGATAGTTATCCATGTGAGCAAGGAGCTTGTACAAGTCAGATTTGAGAGAAGGAATGTGGGGGAAGGTGTGGTTTTGGTTTTTGCCAACACCTTTTAAGTACATTCTATGTGCCAGACATCGTTATAAATGCTTTAGACGTAGTAACTCTTTTAATCTTTAAAAACTCTACATAAAAGGTAATATTTTTATCCTCATTTTACAGATGAGGAAGATAAGGCACAAGAAGGTTGGAAACCTGCCAAAGGTCAGACAGCTAGTTAAATACTGAAAGTCTTAAAGTCAACTCACACACTCAGTCAAGTTAGCCACAACGTTATGTTATATTACACCTCAAGTTGGGCAGAAAATGCACACATATCATTAATAATAGTTACTAATGCTGACTAACAATACTAAGGCAGTGAATGATAAGTGAAGAGATCAGCGTGGGGTGAGGTGGCCAAGGAAGTCTTCATGACAGGAACCCAAAACTAGATCCAAACTTGTTGGTAGAATTGAGATAAGAATAATTAAACAAAGAACAAATAAATTGTGTTTCATACATACTTTTTTGAGCATGCAATAGGTATCACTTTATTGAAATATAACATACATATAGGAAAATAGAAAAATCCCAAACGTACTTTTGAAATATCTCATTGAGTGGGTTCTCTTTTATAGACTGGGTTTATTTCCTAATTAAAACAGAGCAAAAACTGACTTGAAGCAACATATGACTACCTATCCATATACCAGTCTTAATATAAACCATTTTATTTCAAAGAATTACCATTTGAGTATTTCCTATAATCAAGACCATTCAATACTGCCCATTATAATGGAAAATAACTTGAATTATGTATGTTTTTCCATAATAAAAAATAACATAAGGCAAATCAATTATTTCCAGTTTACGTGAGAAGCCCTGAGTTGATATTCCATGGTATGGACAGAAGGCTTTCCCACTTGCCCCTCTGATTTTTATATTTGCTATAATTAGAATATTGTATATATAGAAAAACAGCTTCGAGAGCTACTTTTCAAATGACACACAAAGCAGTGGCCAAGAATGATTTCTACTTGTTTCAATTTCCAGCAGAATATGTGTACTGACTGCTTGTTGGTCCTGTGTGTATCCCATGTAACTTACCAAGCGATAGGTCTGGGCCTTCAAAACGCTGAGATCAATAAAGTTTTCTTCATTGTCTGTCTCCTCTTCCTTAGAAAAATAAAAGAGTTTAAAAGTTAATAATTATAAAAGTTGTAATTAAAAAAGGTATTTTCAGATTTCACATACTTAATATGCTAAGCTCTATAGAAAGACTAATGCAGGAAAGGGTATTTAAAAGCCTAGTAGTGTGCATAAAGTAGGGCATAATGTTATCTGTTTTTTGAGGTTCTGATGATGCCATTTAAAAATAGGACCTCTTTTAGAGTCACTGAAGAAAAGAAAAAAAGGGAAAAAGATGCCACTGCTGTGAAACTGGGGATAAATAAACATAAAAACATAACAAGAAACAGTCGCAAGTGGCATATCTGAAATAAAGAGACACTGGAAGGAGTTAATGGAAATTTTGAGTAACATGACTAAAATGGACAAAAATAAGAGGCTGACAGATATAGAATACTCTCACCTACTCCAGGGACCAATCACATTAATGTATATTTTTGACATCTCATCTTTTATATGCTCAAGTTTAAAGATATTAAATGTTAAATCTATATAAGGATATAAAATATACACATGTAAGATACTAAACTTGTATCTTAGATATTAACTATCTAAAAGAAAAGTTCAGGTAGATTCCAAGCTGGTCCTGATTCCTAGCCCAACTGATATGGGGAATGGTGTCAGAAGTGACCCTTTGAGAATCAATCCCCTCTCCAATATACAGTAAATAGAATCTGAGCAGGTTCTCTAAGCATATACAACAAAACTTTAGTTTCCCTTTCTCTTCAAATGTCTTTGTGGTGACAAGTGACATTGTGGTTGAAACAAATTTATCAAGAATATTCAAAGCTTAAAGACATGGTAATAAAGCAAATGGAACTTGGCCCTGAAGTCTTGTACAGAAAAACAAAAAAAAAAAATAAGTGGGTGTTGTTTGGTGGACACTTTCACATGTAGAGTTGTACAAAAGCTGCAGTGGCAAATTTCAAAGATAACCCTTATCTTCAAGCACTTAGAAGTATCAAGCTTCTTTTCTGACCACAACACTGAGATTAGAAATCAATGACGGGAAAAAAACTGCATAAAACACAAACACATGGAGGCTAAAAAATATGTTACTAAATAATCAGTGGATCACTGAAGAAATCAATGAGGAAATCAAAAAATACCTAGAGACAAATGACAATGAAAACACAACAATCCAAAACTTATGGGATGCAGCCAAAGCAATTCTAAGAGGGAAGTTTACAGCAATACAATTCTACCTCAAGAAACAAGAAAAATCTCAAATAACTTATCATTACATCTAAAGCAACTAGAGAAAGAAGACAAAACAAAACCCAAAGTTAGTAGAAGGAAAGAAATCATAAAGATCAGAGCAGAAATAAATGAAATAGAGACAAAGAAAACAATAGCAAAGATCAATGAAACTAAAAGCTGGTTCTTTGAGAAGATAAACAAAACTGATAAACCTTTAGCCAGACTCATCAAGGAAAAGAGGGAGAGGATTCAAATCAACAAAATCTGAAATGAAAAAGGAGAAGTAACAACAGAAATACAAAGGATCATAAGAGACGACTACAAGCAACTATACGCCAATAAAATGGACAATCCAGAAGAAACGGACAAGTTCTTAGAAAGCTACAACCTTCCAAGACTGAACCAGGAAAAAATATGAACAGACCAATCACAAGTACTGAAATTGAAACTGTGATTAAAAATCTCCCAACAAACAAAAGTCCAAGACCAAATGGCTTCACAGGCGAATTCTATCAAACATTTAGAGAAGAGTTAACACCTACCTTTCTGAAACTCTTCCAAAAAATTACAGAGGGAAGAACACTCCCAAGTTCATTTAACAAGGCCACCATCACCCTAATACCAAAACCAGACAAAGATACCACAAAAAGAGAAAACTACAGGCCAATATCAGTGATGAACACAGACACAAAAATCCCCAACAAAACACCAGCAAACCAAATCCAATAACACATTAAAAGGATCATACACCCTGATCAAGTGGGATTTATCCCAGGGTTGCAAGGATTCTTCAACATATGCAAATCAACCAATGTGATACATCGCATTAAGAAATTGAAGAATAAAAACCATATGATCATCTCAATAGATGCAGAAAAAGCTTTTGACAAAGTTCAATCCCATTTATGATAAAAACTCTCCACAAAGTAGGCTTAAAGAGAACCTACCTCAACATAATAAAAGCCATATACAACAAACCCACAGCAAACATCATACTCAATGGTGAAAAGCTGAAAGCATTTCCTCTAAGATCAGAAACAAGACAAGGATGTCCACTCTTGCCACTATTATTCAACATAGTTTTGGAAGTCCTAGCCATGGCAATCAGCGAAGAAAAAGAAATAAAAAGAATCCAAATTGAAAAAGAAGAAGTAAAATTGTCACTGTTTGCAGATGATGTGATACTATACATAGAAAATTCTAAAGATGCTACCAGAAAACTACTAGAGCTCATCAATGAATTGAGTAAAGCTGCAGGATATAAAATTAATACACAGAAATCTCTTGCATTCCTATACACTAACGATGAAAGATCAGAAAGAGGGATTAAGGAAACAATCCCATTTACCATTGCATCAAAAAGAATAAAATACCTAGGAATAAACCTACCTAAGGAGGCAAAAGACCTGTACTCATAAAACTATAAAACACTGATGAAAGAAATCAAAGATGATACAAACATGTGGAGAGATACACCATGTTCTTGGATTGGAAGAATCAGTATTGTGAAAATGACTGTACTACCCAAAGCAATCTACAGATTCAACATAGTCCCTTTCAAATTATCAAGGACATTTTTCACAGAACTAGAACAAAAAAATTTTACACTTTGTATGGATACACAAAAGACCCCAAAGAGCAAAAGCAATCTTAGAAAGATAAAACAGGGCTGGAGGAAGCAGGCTCCATGACTTCAGACAATACTACAAAGCTACAGTAATCAAGACAGTATGGTACTGGCAAAATACAGGAATATAGATCAATGGAACAGGATAGAAAGTCTAGAGATAAACCCACACACCTATGGCCACCTAATCTATGACAAAGGAGGCAAGAATATACAATGGAGAAAAGACAGTCTCTTCAATAAATGGTGCTGGGAAAACTGGACAGCTACATGTAAAAGAATGAAATTAGAATACTCCTTAACACCATACACAAAAATAAACTCAAAATGGATTAGAGACCTAAATGTAAGGTTGGATACTGTAAAACTCTAAGAGGAAAATATAGGCAGAACACTCTTTGACATAAATCACAGGAAGATCTTTTTTGACCTACCTCCTAGAGTAAGAAAATAAAAACAAAAATAAACAAATGGGACCTAATGAAACTTACAAGCTTTTGCACAGCAAAGGAAACCATAAACAAAACAAAAAAACAACCCTCAGAATAGGAGAAAATATTTGCAAATGAAGCAACTGACAAGGGATTAATCTCCAAAATATACAAACAGCTCATGCAGCTCAATATCAAAAAAACAAACAACCCAATCAAAAAATGGGCAGAAGACCTAAATAGACATTTCTCCAAAGAAGACATACAGATGGCCAACAAACAGATGAAAAGCTGCTCAACATCACTAATTATTAGAGAAGTGCAAATCAAAACTACAGGGAGGTATAACCTCACACTGGTCAGAATGGACATCATCAAAAAATCTACAAACAATAAATGCGGGAGAGAGTGTGGAGAAAAGGGAACCCTCCTACACTGTTGGTTGGAATGTAAATTGGTGCAGCTACTATGGAGAACAGTATGGTGGTTCCTTAAAAAGCTAAAACTAGAGCCTCCATATGACCCAGAATCCCACTCCTAGGCATATATCTGGAGAAAACCTTAATTCGAAAGGGTGCACACACCCCAATGTTCATTGCAGCATTATTTACAATAGCCAAGACATGGAAGCAACCTAAATGTCAGTCATCAGAGGAATGGATAAAGAAGATGTGGTACATATATACAATGGAACATTACTCAGCCATAAAAAGGAACGAAATTGGGTCATTTGTAGAGGCATGGATGGACCTAGAGAGTGTCAGACAGAGTGAAGTGAGTCAGAAAGAGAAAAACAAATATCGTATGATATCGCTTATATGTGGAATCTAGAAAAATGGTAGAGATGAACTTATTTGCAAAGCAGAAATAGAGTCACAGACGTAGAGAACAAACGTATGGTTACCAAGGGGGTTAGGAGGGGTGGGATGAATTGGGAGATTGGGACTGACATATATACACTGCTATGTATAAAATGGATAACTAATGAGAACCTACTGTATAGCACAGGGAACTCTACTCAGTGCTCTGTGGTGACCTAAATGGGAAGGAAATCTAAAGAAGAGTGGATATATGTATATGTATGACGGATTCACTTTGCTGTACAGCAAGAAACACAACATTGTAAAGCAACTATACTCCAGTAAAAATTAATAAAAGAAATTAAAAAAAGAAGTATGTAAGACAGTGGTTCTCAAAATCTGGTTCTTAGACAGGCAGCATCAGCATCAGCATCACCTGGGAGCTTGTGAAAATGTAAGGCTCCATCCCAGAGCTACTCAGAAAGTAGAATCTCTGGGAGTAGGGCCACTAAAATAAGATAGGGGAACTCCGCTAATCTTTGGGAAACTGGAAAGATTTTAGTAAAACATGAAACAATATAAATGCAGATTCCATACACTCAACTAACGTTCATATTTTTGGGGATGGGGGCAGTGGGGCATAGAGGTGTAGACAAAACTGATCTGTTTACATGTTAAATCTTAAGCACATATGCAGAGCCACACCTTTGAGAAACAGCTCAGTCTATCCTGTGTTTGCACTAATGATGGTCTACTTAACCAGAGCAAATGATTGAAATGCCAGTGACTTAGTGCCCATGGGAGAAGAGACAAGTTTATAATGTTTTTATAATAACCTAATCGGTACTATTTACATAGGTGATCAATAAATACTTGTTGAATTGTGGTGGCCTGAACACTCATAGGCAAAAAGCTTTAACAGTAGGTACTAGAAAAAGGATTTAAGTTACCAAATATTATTAAGAAAGCATTTGAAAGGAATTTGAATATAAACAGACTCAAAAATAGTTTTAAAATAAATTAAGAGGATTTTTAATCTCAGTAATTTAGAAGGCACTCAACAATTTCCTGTCATTTCTTTGCCTAATATGTATCCTCTTAATTATTTTATTGCCAATTACTAAGGATATGATTATATACTGTGAGAACATCCTGTGAGAATATTCTTTGAAAATATTCTGTGTCGTGATCCCAATCCTCCCTCCCTTCCTCTCTGCCTCTCTCTCTCCCTCCTTCCCTCTCTCTCTCTCACTTTCTTTCTTTCCAATGTGTCCTATCTTTATTTGGCCAGTCTAAAACTGAAGGTTTCGAGTTCCTTGTTGATTATAGACTAACTTTACTCTGTCAGAAATGATCTTTACCATCCTTGAGCTACCCCACAAACTGGCAACAAAATGAAGTACTATCCCACCAGCCAAAAGCTTTTTGGCACTGATCCAGCTCTCCTTAGCAAGAGGAATGGGAGAGGTAAGAGAGGGCTCCTTAGGATAATATAATGACAATAAGGAAGAAAGGAAAGAAAAAAATTCAAGAGACATGACAGCCTCAGAGGCAACCCCCTGAGGAAGGCCTTCAGCTTGATCTTATGACAGTAGAAGGTCTCTACTTCACAATTGGCAAGAAATGTGTGAAGAGGCTGCTTTCTAGTTTGTTTCTCTGATTTACACAAACAATAATGCTGCTTTGAACTTTAAATGGTTCTCAGAAAAAAAAAAAGCTATAATTTCTAAATGTTACAAGCAATATGCTGACAGGTGATTTTTGGTCAAATATTTAATGAACACCTACTATGCACCAGGCACTGCATAATAAACTGGAGATACAAAAAATGTGCAAAATTATTTTCTGCCCTTATAGAGTTTTCCTTCTGATTAGTAGGTTTTCTTCCTTTTTTCCGCCTGAGTAGCAGTTTTGAGTTATAGGTCTTTGAAGCTAAATATTGATGCACTAGGACCAGGTATCTGTAGATAAGCTATTTACTAATAACTAATAAACAGTAACTAAGAAGACAAGATGAGGAAGATACCTGAGTAAAATAAGTGAGATGAACAACTGGGACTATGTGTAGACTTAAAATTTTCTGAGCCTGAATGGAAAGATCTATTACACAAAGTATAAAGCCTAAACTTAAAACGCCCAAAATGATCTGGACCTGTTCTATCTTCCCAGTTAATCTTAAGCCACCCTCCCGCTCACTTAGGAGATCCGGCCACTGTGGTTTTCTCTCAGTTCCTTGGTCATGCTAAGCTCCTTCCTGTCTCAGAGTTTTTGTACATCCAGCACCATCAGGTTCTTGCCCAGTGCCTGCTACATAACAGATGCTCAGTACACATGAATGACTACATTTTTACCTTAACTTTAAAAATTTATCACATTAAGAAAGATACCTTTTAAATTGATTAGTTTTATAGTGGTCTTTTTCCTTCTATAAATAGCAGTCATCTTTTTAATACATATGGTTTAAAATATTTCTACTGCTAATAATATACGTTAAAAACTTTGAAGATATAAAGATGTATAGAAGAGAAAATAATCATCCATAATCCCTCTACCCATATATAACTAATGTTAATATATTAATATTTTTCTTTTTCTGCATATTTTATATAGCTGAGTTTATGCATATAGTATAAGTTGTCATCCTCATGTCAGTAACATTTCTTTGTAAACAATTTTTTTTTTTTTTTTTTTGCGGTACGCGGGCCTCTCACTGTTGTGGCTTCTCCCGTTGCGGAGCACAGGCTCCAGACGCGCAGGCTCAGCGGCCATGGCTCACGGGCCCAGCCGCTCTGCGGCATGTGGGATCTTCCCGGACCGCGGCACGAACCCGTGTCCCCTGCATCAGCAGGTGGGCTCTCAACCACTGCACCACCAGGGAAGCCCTTCTTTGTAAACAATTTTTAATGGCTATATGATATTCTACTATCTGATATAGTCTAATTTATTTAATGGTTATTTTCATCATTCACTATAAAATAATGCAGTGATTAATATCTTTGCAGCATATAGTACCTTAATAAATTACTTTAAGCTGAAATACAGAATATACTTTCTGTGGATTCAAAAAATCACCTGAAAATTTTAATTGGTTTATGACAGTAAAATACACTACAAAGTTTTTTTCCCTGCCATTTTAATTTCAAATCATATGTACAATTCCTAAAACATCAGGGTCAATCCGTATCTGGTTCTGAGGAAAAGCTCTTTTTCTCCACCATTTTCCTAGTCTAGTCTGCTGCTGTAGAGACGTGAACATTTAATTTCACACTATGGATAGAAACGTTAAGTATGTGGATAGGCCCAGAGGCTGCCAAACAATTTAAATAATGTTGGTATGTATAAGTATTTTTTAAGTTCCTGCAAGGTGGTCTTCATCCTAATTTTAGAAGCATAAAGGAGTTCCTGAGAAATGAATGGTATTCTTATGAAGCAGAATGTATTAATCCTAAATTCTATTGCTCTCTTCTAAATTCTTTATTATTTATGGCCTATTTAAGATCATGAATGGTTGTTAATAAAATGTTAACCCATATAACTAGTGGTCTACTACTCCGTGTCTACATTTGAAGAACCTCTGCTAAAATTCAGACTTCAATCATTACAGAACATGAGCCTTAACTTAACTAAAGGTCTAAACAACTGATACTTGGCACTCTATTCAAAAGCTTTTCTTCTCTAGAAACAATGAAATAAAATATATTCCAGAAATGGAAGTCTAGGAGAATTAAGGGAAATGAATCCAATGGTGAAAATGAACAAAAAGTTCAGCAACACACATACCACAAATTCTTCATCCACTTTATTTAATGTTAATTCTGCATCATCTTCTGCAACAGTTTCTTCTTCTAATTCTTCCACTGGGTATGTTGGTCTAAAATAATAAAGCTTAACATGAGATGAGAGTAAAAAACAAAACATGTCAGCAGAGCAAAAGGCATAATGTGAATATTAAGGATCCCCCCGCTACACCAGTTCTGGTCCTTTTTCACCTGCCCCCTTTTCCAGAATCACTGTTAAATGTTTCACGTATCCTTCCTGAAACCTTCTATGTAAAGAAGCAAAAATGTTTACCTCCAAATTTGAAGAATCAAGTACATAAATGGGATGATACCATGCATACTGTTAGCCAACCTACTTTCTTAATTTACTTACTAATATACCACACTTAAGTACATATACAGTTGACTCTTGAACAACATGGGTTTGAATTGCATGGATCTATTTACACAGAGATTTTTTTCAATAGTAAATACTACACTGCTACACGTTTTGTGGTAGATTGAATCTGCAGATGCAGAACTATGGATTTGGAGGGACGGCTTATAAGGAAGGCCTACTACAAGTTATATATGGATTTTCCACAGCCTTAAGCTCTGCATCGTTCAAAGGTCAAGTGTACAACTTCCCCCCACCACCCCCAACATACCTGCACTGTATTCCACTGAACCATAAGTCATATGACTAGCAATCTCTGGCTGAAAATTGACGTTGTTTCTAGTTTCTTTACTAGACAATACTGAAAAGATAATCCTTATACATTTATCGTTTATGTATATCATTTAAAATAAATTTGTACAAGTATAAGGGCTGGGTCGACAACTTTGTACATTTTATTGTTTTGCTCGATATCATTAAAACTAGCTTCCAAAACGTTACCCTAATTTACACTCGCAAGAACAGGGACTCTGTTTCCATACATTCGCCAATATGATAAACATCTGCCAATATGGTAAACAAACTTTAATCTTTGCCAATCATCTAAGTGAAAAAACCTCACTCTTGTTTTAACTGCATTTCTTTCACATGAGAGCGGTTGAATACCTCTTCATGTTTCAATTGGTTATGTGTGTTTTTCAGTGAAATGCATATTTATGCCCTCTGCCCTTGTGTATGTATATTAAGAAATTTAATGCTTTGCCTAACTGTGTTAAGAATATTTTTCTTATTTATTTCTTATACCCTTAGCTATTCAGGACTGTTACAATTCTTATTACATAGATTTAGCAACATTTTCTTGCATGGGTCCTAGCTTTAACATCATATACATAAGGCTTTTCCATCACATGACACATCCCATATCCGTTTGGTCTTTCAGCACTCCTATAGTTTCATTTTTCACATTTACGTCTTTGATCAATCTGAAATTTATTTAAAAAAATTTTAATGTATTTATTTATTCATTTATTTTTGGCTGCATTGGGTCTTCATTGCTGCGCATGGGCTTTCTCTAGTTGTGGCAAGCGGGGGCTACTCTTTGTTGCAGTGTGCAGACTTCTCATTGCAGTGGCTTCTCTTATTGCAGAGCACAGGCTCTAGGCGTGTGGGCTTCAGTAGTTGTGGCTTGCGGGCTGTAGAGCGCAGGCTCAGTAGTTGTGGCACATGGGCTTAGTTGTTCCGTGGCATGTGGGATCTTCCTGGACCAGGGCTCAAACCTGTGTCCCCTGCACTGGCAGGCAGATTCTTAACCACTGCACCACCAGGGAAGTCCTGAAATTTATTTTGGTACAGGTAATAAGAAGGACTCCAGCTTTGTTCTTATTTCCAAAATCTAAAGAGTGGTCCTAACACTAAGTATTGAACACTCTTTTCTCCATCAAGACTAATGACACATATTTCCCATACTGAAAATACTCAAAAGTATTTGGGGACTTCCCTGGTGGTCCAGTGGTAAAGAATCCGCCTTCCAATGCAGGGGATGGGGATTCTATCCCTGGTCAGGGAACTAAGATCCCAAATGCCACAGGGCAACTAAGCCCGCGTGCCACAGCTGCTGAGCTCGCGTGCCTTAACTAGAGCCCGTGGGCCGGAAACTAGAGCTCACGTGCTCTGGACCCTGTGTGCCACAACTACAGAGCCCACGTGCCCTGGAACCTATGCGCCACAACTAGTGAAGAGAAAAAATCCACACACCACAACTAGAGAGAAGCCTGCATGCCACAAAGAAAGATCCTGCATGCCTCAATGAAGATCCCGTGTGCCGCAACTAAGACCCAATGAAGCAAAAATAAATAAAATTAAAAAAATAAATCTTAAAAAAAAAGTATTTGCATTTATTTCTGGAAAGTTATTTTAAAAATCCATACCTCAGGTTAACAAAATACAAAAACCGACATTTAATATTAAGGAAGTAAAGTACTACAAACCAAATCAATCTTCTTAAAGAATAATTTCCTTTTTTTTTTAACTAGTTAGAACTAGATAATATCTTAAAGGCAATGCTTTCCTAGGATTTCTACATTTTCTAGGGTTTGTTTTAGCATATTTAGGTACATAAAATAAGCATCTATAAACACGTAACTTCTACGTCACTTACATATCACATAGTTGATATATTCTCTAATCCCTATTTTCAATGTTTCCCCCTGCTTTCCCCCCATGTATATACGGTCCCTATAAATTATATAAATCACAATCCATGGCCAAGAATAAGATATGCTAAGAAACAAAGGAAGTACCAAATTATCTATTTAATTTGGTACTTTGTTTCTTAGCATATCTTATTCTTGGCCACACATTGTGGTTTGTATAATTTATAGGGACCGTATATACATGGGGGGAAAGATACCAATTGGTTATCTTAGTGGTTAAGATACCAATAATAACTGGTGAATTTAGAATTCATTAGGCAATAGATTTAATAATTTAAAAAAATGCCAAATGCAGGATATCTCATAACTTTTCATGGAATCTAATAAAGAAGTAATGTAGATTATGTACTCATTCTTCACACTGCACTAAGTGGTACTGTTCAGGTTGGAGCGTATGAAATTACCACTTTTTTTTAGTTCAAAAATAGATGAATATTGGTAATTTCATATGGTTCAACCTGATGATAACCTAAGTCAAGTAAGTTTTTAAAAGTATTCATTAATAGAGAGTAGATAACTTTCCTGAGAGAATGTAACTGAATATACATTAAAATATACAAACACTATATACAACTTTCCAAGAAGTTAGTTCTAATCCAAATTCACTGCTTGCTCACGTTTTTACCTGAATAATGTCTTCCACAGTCTCTAACCTATCAATAATTCCAATCTCCAAAGGACCAAATTTATATATTTTCTAATTATAACCTATACAAATTGACAGTTTCTTAATATTTTATTCCTTTATCCATGTGGTCAACATTTATTGAGCATCTATGATATATCAAATGCTATGTTAACTGCCATAGAGTACATACAAAGATTTCATAATTTCTAGCAAGAAAGTCAGACCTGTAAACAAATGACTTTAATACCATAGTATAGATACAACAATAGAAATATAAACACATCACAGGTCAGAGAAAGAAGCAATGAACAATGTCTAACAGAGTGTCAGGTGGCTTCTTCAGTATTATTCTTGCCCAGTCACTATAAACAAAGGAGAAAATCCCACTTAAAATACTATATTAATTTCCATTTTTTCCTTAAATCTGTAGCTATCATTTACCCCCATGTATATACTATCTTTGGTTGTATAAATAAATATATGCAAAGAAACTTTTTAAAAATTTCCTAAATTGACCAGGATATGCAGTTACAGTTAAATCCTTAATGATTATATATCTGAACTGGGAAGGGACACAATATCAGAACTGGTTTTGAAGATACCAGATATTCCAATTTTGTCTATACTAACTTTTCTAATTAAGTGTGGCATTTTCAGTTTAGAACAGTCAAGAAGAAATACTTCCTATCAGTTCAATTAAATAGCTCTGAACCCTTAGAACAAAAAGCTACGCACATAAAATTACTGTTGCCAGGTTGGGTAATTTTTACCTTTTCCAAGTGAAACCAATATATTTTAATGCTTCTTCGGCTAAACAGTCAAGAACATAGCATACATGCGCTCCACAACCCGATTTTAATTTTAAAGGAGGAAAATCTGCAGTTCTCCCCTGAAATACAAAAGATAAACTGGGTATAACTTGTTATTTATATTGCAAATGTCAAAATATTTTAAGCAAAGTACTGTTGAATAAATGTATCACTTCTCTATTCTTCAAATATGATTTAAAATAACTAATTACATTGCTTCTTAGAAATCCACCTCTTTAGTCTTTTTTTTAATCCATTGGTACAGAAATATTAAAGGAAAATGAAGATGTTTTACTGTCAAAAGTATCAAATTAAAAGGCAATAACCTCATGACAGCAGAACAAATCACCGATCTTGTTAGGGTGAAAATTCAGTATAACCACTAGGTTGGTATCATATCATTAAACAACCATGCGAAGGATGAAGTGATTCACTTGTCAAAAATCAATAACATGTGTGCCAAAAATTCTTACTGCTTGTCCCCAGGAAAAGTCAGAAAAGTACAACTGCTATCATGGTCTATTAAATCAAAGTTCCCTTTCAAAATACAGTGTTCCAACTTCCTAGTTTTTAGTCATTTTTTAGAAGGAGAACTAAGTATCCATAAATTTATCTCAGAGACATATCAAGATTAAGAAAAATATTATTACTTTGGGCTATAATGTGTGCACATTAAACATGTTTAGAAGTGGCATTAATGTTATAATATCAACCATTCTGAGACTATTTTACCTGAAAAATAAATCTAGATATATATATACATATATACACATATATATGCATGTGTGTATATATAGATATTCAAAGAGAATTCTTCTAAAAGGCTAGCATTTATGTGGCTGTATTACCAATATTAAAAATGTCCTAACTTGAGAACATGCAGAAAGAAGAGAGTTGTTTACACTTACGAATGATCGAAGTTCAGATAATATGTTAGAGATTGTTGCATTAGGGTCATCATATTCTTGAGGCTGCTCAAAGGGGTGTCCTGCTTTATTAATCAACCAAGCAGCAAGAGTGCAAAACATGTAGAACTGTTCCCCAGGATTGGTAGGCAGTGCAAAATAGTGTCTGTTTCAAAAGAAGGGGGGAGGGTAGAATATGAAATATTTCAAACAAGTCCATAGTAGCTAAAGGAGCTAAATCCAAAATTGCCAAAGGATTTTTTTTCCAAATGGCTTTAACAACAAAACACATTGATAATTCACTCTTTGAAGTTTCTAGTAAACCACAACACCCACATTAAAGTTTTTAATCAACAGGATAAGGGCAATTACTACTGGACACAAAATATTCGATCAAAGACTTTACATCCAGAAAGTGCAGGTCATGTTAAAAAACCTAGCATGTAGAACTTTGGCCAAAATCATTTATGTGTCAGGAATAATGAATAAGAGAGTACTTACAGAAAATGGTCATTTGGAATTAAGAGATGCTCAGAGTTTAAAAAAAGACCTTAATGATTATTCACTATGCATTTTTACATTTTTTTCAATGTCACTGTTATCTTTGCTTACTGATTCTAACCTATCCTCTAGGTTAAACAGTTGTTCTCATCTTGGCTGCATACTGAATCACTTGAGGAGCTTGTCAAACTATTGACACCTTACTAAAAATTGCTTCTTCCCTCACAGATTAAATCAGAACTTGTGGGAGTGAAGCCCCAGTATGGGCATGTTTCAAAAGCTTCCTAGGTGGTTCTAAGGTGCAGCCAGGAGTAAGAACCACTGCGTTTGTATCACATCCCCAGTCTAACAAACATTTGTGGACTTTAGGTTAAATCCCCAGCCTACTAAAAATAGCCCTATGAGGGTCAACATGATTTGTGCCTAAACATATCAGGAATAAAACCTGCTAGCACAGCATTTGTCAGTTTGATCAAAGATCTCACTTTGCTTTTATGTGTAGCTATCACTATTGTGTTTACATTTGGATTTATAGATATTATAACTATTTTTCATAAGAATCAGCAGTCTACTCCTTCCTGTTTCCAAAACTTTTTCCTGCAGGGTAAGTGCAAATGTTCTGAAAGATAACAGAAATCTGGGAAGAAAAAAAGGCCATGAAGTCCTTCCAGGTAGGTATGTTCACCCACTACTAACAACTCATCTTTTCCGTATCAGCTGATAACAACTCCAAGACAGAGGAATGGATACTGATAAATACTGTAGACCTAGGACAGTGGTTCTCAAACTTTAGCAGGCATCAGAATCACCTGGAAGGCTTGTTAAAACACAGACTTCTGGGCCCCACCCCTAGGATTTCTGATACACTAGACCAGGGAAAGGGCCTGTGGGACTGCACTTCTAATAAGTTCCCAGGTGATACTGATTCTGCTGGTCTGTTGACTGCACTTTGAGAACCATTAAACTAGGATATTTCCATGCAAATCCATGACTCAAAGTACCCTGCTGAACTCCTGAGGAAATAGTATAGGATTATATCAATAGAACCTTAAGGCCTTTCTTTTAGTTTGAAAAATATACTTGGAGAAAAAAAACACATTTTTATTAACATAGAAGATGTTGGTTGTTTATATTATCCTATTCATTTAAGTAATAACTTCCAATCCTACAATTTCTATCATGAATCAAGCAACAATGATTCTTCCTCTAACTTTTCTCCGATTATGGACTGGCTTAGCAATATGGGCAGTTTACATGAAGCCTACATATCTTCTAATGTGGGTTATTGGAAGAGAGCAAGAAATGAGATCCAAACTGTCAAGGGAAATTATTTGAGACTAGCTGTAGCCTTTAAGAGAAAGTACTACAAATTCTTGATCTAAAATAAACACAAAAAATTAAGTAAGTACTAATGTGAAGGAAAGCTATAAAACTTATTTATGAGGCTATCACTAAGCTACACTGACTGGGAGAGAAAGTGCTGGCTATCCACTATCCTCAGTAACTAATGCCAGTGGCTTCAGGATGATGGACTTATTCCCCACCAGAACAGGGCAGGCCTTTGGGTTCTATGAGAGAGAGACAATTCCAATAATTGTCACTTCATTTGTCTTTTTCACTTCTCAGTTTCCGAGAATACTGTTACTGCAAAGGCAGAAGTCTTTTTAACCATAGCAATTAGTGAACAAGTTTATTAACTGCATACAAAGTGCTCAGCAAGGTCTAGGTACCCACAGTTACAAGTTGCAGGGACAGGCTCTCAAGGAGGAAAACAAAAACTAGAGATAGATCTAAATTGATAATGGCATTCATCTTTCGGGATGAGATTATGAGTGACTGCAGTACTATTTTTACACATTTTCTTGTGTTTTCTGAGTTTTCTATGAGGTTGTTTTATTACGTTTATAATCCGAAAAAAAATGTGTTTTATGGAGCTGCGTGTGTGCTCTAGGCAAGCTGTCTTCCAATCCTATCTGTAGTTCCAAAACTTTACTCTCCCTACAAAAATACTTAGTCTAAGCTCCGTGAGTAGTCCGGCCCTCCGTCGCCAAGTTTGGGGTGAAGTGCCCTTTCCTGCGTAGGAAGACGGAGGCAAGTGCTCGCTAACTCGCGCTTGGCTTTCCCCCGAAGGCCGGAGGAAGGCATCTCCCCAGAGCCCAGCCGGTATCCAGGCGCTCGGGGGACGAGGGCACCCACCTGGACGGGGGCTTCAGGTTGTTTTTCCGGAGGAGATCCTCCTCATAGCGGAGCAACTTCAGCTTCTCCACCAGGTCCTCCATCACCACGAACATGTGGTAGGCCGCGCCGGGGCCCCGTTCCACGACCACATCCCCTGCCCCTTCGCCGCGGGACCGAGACACCCCATCCTCTAAACCCGACGGCGTGACCGCTGCCGCTGCCATCGCGGAACAGACAGAAAGAGTCCAGCGTCAGCTCCGGCCCACAGACCTCCGCGGCCTGCGCTGGCACAGCCAGGACCTCCGCGGCCGGTTACCAGGCGACCGCCGGGCAACCCATCACCAGGGAAACTAGACTCCGCCTCCTTCCCACCTAGTCTCTTCTAAATTCCCTCCAACCAGGGCGGGCTCCCTGGATGACGTCACGTGTGGCCCCGCCCCTTCCCCGCCTCTAGGGAGATGGTGGCTGTGAGACAGCTCCGCGCCGTGGGGGCGTGGCGTTCTCCTACTCACGTTAGGCCACGCTTCCTCCCGCTGCAATTTAAACACCGAGGAGGGTCCGTGGGCGTTTCTGCTGTGCGCTCCTGGTGGTCCTTAGCAGGCTTTAGGGGGCTTGGGCCGTTGGTTGCCAAGGGCCCCTGAGTCGGAGTGTGAGTCAGCTGGTAGCAGTTAAAAAGAGTAAAGGGAGACGTGCAGTATTGAAGGCTACGCTAGCCTGCTGGTATGTTTTTTACTTTTCTTTTCAAAACTGAAAGTTTTTCACAGTTGTAAAGACAGTCGATATCAAAGGTTTCCCCTTACCTCAGGAGCTTTCCAACGAGAATTTTCATTAATCTTTCTCTCATTCGGGAATGCTGTGTTTAACAATATATTGTAAGATTTGAAGTATTGTAATTCTCCGCTGTTACTCCAGGGCTGGGAAAAGTTGTTGGTTGGGAGGGGGTGGGGAAGAAGAAAGGCTGAGGATAAGCAGAAAGGAGGCATGAGGAAGGATTTGTTCTACCTCAGAAATAAGAACTCTAAACTCACATCCTGCTGCTTAATCTGTTTCAAGCCCATTACACGTAGTATAAAGTTTGGGGGTTCCTTGTTAAAAATCAACAAAATAAAGGAGATAATCTTGAAAGGAATTTCCCTGCGCTATAACTCTTAAACTGTGGCTAAAGACAGAGTGTTAACTACTGTACTGCGCAGCTGTTGACCTGGAAAATACAAGAAACGGCATAATTGACCACAGCTTTACAGTTGTCAAAAAGAGTTTGTGTATCAGGCAGATTTCCTCCTGCCAGCTACATAAAAAATGAGGTAAGTGGTGGATGCTAGAGGTTTCCTGGGAGAAGAAAACGTATGGCAAGAGGTTGAATGTATGTTTGTATTTATGTGATTTTTGATCTCTGTTCTCCTGTATCTGCTACTAGAGAACATAGAAGAGGCCCATTTTTTGACAGAACTGAAATTTAAAATTTATTTGTAGTATCTTTTTGTTAGAAAAATGGGCAGAAGAGCACTTCTTATTTTAATATCAGTCTAGACCTAACTTGCTTTTGATACCAATAAAGGATCAAAGTGAAAAACCAGAAAGGCAAATACCTTTTTCTATTTACCAAGGAAAAGGAATATATAAAATGACTGATTTATGTAGAAAATAACCCAAAGGGGAAGACCACTGAACATTTTTTTAGATAAATGCCATCGTTTGCCTACTGCAGGTCATTAACAGCTGCTTTTAATAAAAACGAGTGGGAAATTTGGATTTGATTCCGCACCACTGCTGAATTGTTGTTTTTCTTTGCCTCCTTAGAACAGTGTTTCTCCCCCATACATACCAACAGCAACCACCATACTTGTGGGTAAAGGGTACTGTGGTATGTCTGTATAACTTTCAGAGAACAAGATAGATGCATAGCTTTTTAGGATTAGAAGAAAAAAAGTGTAAGCTCAGTTATATGCTTTGAGGTCCTTGATTAATCAACAAGTCACCTGTGGCTTTTTAGATGACTCTCAGAACAGTGTCAGACTTTACAGGTAAATTGATTATACCAAGGAGATGTTCACTTGAAATCAGGCTGCCTACATAAGATATTCTGACATTTTCAGAAAGTTATATATAACACTCAGAATGAAATAGTCAAACATTGTTTTTTGGCTGATGAGAAATCCTCCCACAACATATGTATTTTGATTGGGGGAAGAAAAAACCTTTCCCAGAACCTACCTACTTCCTTCCCAGGTACAATACTGATGCAGCCTGGCTTGAAACCAGTACGAATAATTATTTTCCCCTTTAATTGTGTGAAGAAGAAAAGATGAAATTAAAATATAAACTGTCCCCCAGTAACTGGCACAGAAAAAAATGAAAGGAAAAACCAACTGTTCAACACTGCATATTTTCTCACAGAAAGAAAAGATGGGAAAGAACACTGAAATGTCATTTTATTTTCATAAGACCTAGGGATTATTTTTGCTGAATTTTTGTTTACCCATAACAGTTTAACACTTCAAGAGGTCTTTTGCCTGATGGAGGTAGTTTCCTTCACGTGTGTGAGAGTACACACTCAAATCCTCTTCCAGCTTCCTCAGCCACCCAGGAGTTTTGGGGTACAGTTGTGTTAGTATTTTGGCAGGACTTGCTCACTGGTTGACTAAGGAGTTAAATAAGAGCTTGAAGAGAATGGAATGTTGAGGCATGTGTATACTTTCAAGAATCTTAAAGATTTATCCCTGGCTCTATGTGTTGACCACAATTGATAGCCGGGCTTCTAACTCTTTTATCTCTTGCAAACTATTGTGAAATGATAGGAGGTAGCTTTTAAGGCCCTTAAGATATTTCTGTGAATGGGTTAATCTCTGAAAACTAAAGAGCATCCCAATCAAAAGTGATTTAAGCTAAATAGATTTCCCTGAAAGATGCTGAGCAAGGCTGGGGTGAAAAGGAGGCACGTTCAAAGATGGAGGAAGGCTTTCCAGCTGCATCTCCTAATATAAGAAGTCCTCCAGGAAGACTGGGCAGACTTAAAGAACAAAGCTGCTTTGTGTTATAAATGGTCTAGTACCACCTATTTGGCATGTTAAAAACTTAGAAAACCACTAACTGAATAAAATTTCCTTAACCTGATAGAAAGTATTGGCCACAAATCTAGAAAGAAAAAAATGTTTAAATGTGAAGCATTAGAGGCAAAGCCTTTTAAAGTCAAGAACAAAGTGAAGACATCCACTCTTCAAAAGTGTGCTAGAGATTAGAGCCAGTACAACGAGACAAAAAAATTAGTAAGTATTGCAGAAGAAAAAACTGTTGCAGGTAATATGATTAAGTGAAAAATCCAAGAGAATCTACAGACAAGCTATTAAGACAGTTCAGCAAGTTTGCCATATATAAGATCCAAACTAAAGAAAAATTATGTAAAAACCAAAAACCTCATAAACAAATCATATATAGCACCCAGGAATAAGTCTATCATTATGATTACTGAGAAATTGTTAAAGTCATGGAAAATCCAAATAGGGATACAATATTCATCAACGAGAAAAGTCAGTTATCTTTACCTAATCCGTAAACTCAGTACAATTTCAAGTAAAATTCCAAGGGGGCCTACACTGAATTCATGTAAGAGTAAATTTAAAGAAGCAAGAGAAAGGAATCATATCAAGTAATAAGTTCCCTAATAAAAGTATAACTTAAAATAATGGCATCACAGGAATAAATAGAAAATAGCCTGGAAACAGGTAAGAGTTTACATGGAAACTCAGTATATGACAAAGTTGGTGTTACCAACTAGTGGAGAAAGATGAACTCTTCAAAAATGCTGTTGATGCTATGGGTTATCCATATGGAAACAAAATTACATCTCTGAATTCCAGCACATAAATTCCATATGGATTGAAGACAAATGTGAAATACTTGTAGGATGGTTAGAAAGAAGCAAAATAGAGTATCTTTAATCTCAGTGTAAGGAAGGATTTCTTGAAGGAAATAACAAATTTTAAAGAAAAGAGAAACTCATCAAAATTTAAGAAATTAAATACAAATGAGGACTCTATAAACCATGAAGAAAGGAGATACTTGTGACCTATTTAATGTCAATGGACTAGTTTCCAGGATACACAAAGATGATAGATCACTGTAAGGCCTCTGTGCCGAGGGTTTTAGATGCATTCTTCTAGGTCAGGATTTCTTGGCCTTAGCACTATTGACATTTTAGGCTAGATAATTCTTTGTTGTTGGGGGCTATGCTGTGCACTGTAGGATTTTAACAGCATCCCTGGCCTCTACCCACTAGATGCCAGGAGCACCCACCCATACTTGTAACAGCCAAAGATGTCTCTAGACATTGCCAGCTGGCCCCTGGGTGACAATATCCCCTCTGGTTGAGAACCACTGCTCTAGAGACATAGGTTGAAATAGCTAATGCCTATGTAAAAACCAGGAATGTAAAGGTAAATGAGTGCCTGAGCGATGCGTGTATGTGGTATGGGGAGGGACTGTGGTGACCTAGAAAACTCATGAACCATCTCAAGGAGGGGACATTTTTGTCATGCAGGAATTCAGCTCAATTTTGTGATGTTTTATGATTTTGCAAGGATCTGAATTTGGATTTGTATGTCACTGTGAGATCCTAATGACTTTGAGGGTGACCTTTCTAACCCAGAAAATACTATTTGAGGGGCTACTTCAGTTGTTAAATGTATTTGATTTATTAATGCATTGAAGTTCAAAATGAGAAACCTTATTCTTTTATTTTGATATTCAAATCTTATTCAATTTGTAAATATAGTAAATTTGTTACAGTGGAGTTTAATGAGGGGATTTACAACTTAAATTCCTATAGAGGTTTTAAACTGTTCATAAGCTTATTATATTGTTTTAATATTATCTGACAAACTATTCCAGATACTATAAAATCTCCTGACTCTAAAAGTAAAAAGTGAGAGATGAGGGAAATAAGTTCAATGAAATATTCCATTACTGGTTGTAAAGGTAGATTTTAATGTAAAACCAAAAGTCTAAATCAGTTACTCGACTGTGTATTATAAATGGGAATCACAAGTCAGTCTGTTTCTCTAACAGGCAAAATTTTCAAACATTAGATACTTAAGTATCAAATAGGCACACATTATTCTTTAACATAATTATACTACTGTAGGTTTGACTTTCATCATTAGTTACCCACTTAAGAGCTAATCATCATCCCAACCTTAACCTGTGAAATTTCCCGTCCAATATACCAAGAGATTCCTGGGCCAGAGGTCCAGGAGGTTACTGCCCAAAACACCAGTAGGACACACTCAGTCCTAACTTGCTGTAATAAACTCCCTAACTTAGAAAGGGAAGTGAGTGGTTTTGTAACCCATTCCCCTGGATTTACTTCGTCTTTTAGTTCTTCTCTACTAAATGGAAGTCTTCTAACACCTCCAAGATTATAGTTAACTGTTTCAGCTAACTTTGGCTCTCAAGGTAGATAAATGCCATCAAGTTGCATTGTATTATATGTATATCAAGGCTTTTCTTTGCTCCATGGTCTCATTTTCTTGGAGGAGAAACAAAGTGCATGGGTGAACTGAGTTCCATTTACTGCCTCTGTGTAGGTGATGGGGATGGTTATTGAAGGATTTCAAGTAGAGGCACGTGTGTTGTGGGAGGGGAAGTGGAAGATGATTAAATCTGCATCTTAGAGTGTTCTGACAATATTGTAGAGAAGGGACTATGGGAAGATGAACATTGATTCAGAAGGCAATTCAAATAGTCAGGTGAGAGATGCTCCTGAACTGGGATGAGAAACAATTAGAATGGTGAGAAAATGATAGCTATTCGGAAGGAGATTCAACAGAACATAGTAATAGGCACCATGATATGTTCTCTGGGGCATGAATGGCACCATAAGATGCCCCACTGTGGGGCAAAATGGCTGGTCTTTATACCCTTGTTTCCCTGGGTCATTGGCTGTGGGCTGTCCCAGACACCTCTGGGTGAGGTGGCCTCTATTGTCAAGGGTAATTTTCTGGAAAAGGATGCAGCTGTGAACAGTGAGCCCCCAATATTCATAGCAACTGGGGAATGCATATATCAGCCTGGTGAAAAGGGATCTGGGCAGGCACTGGCAACTTTTACTACAACAGCTGACATTAAAATGCAACACTTCTGAATTTCTTATGTGGTTCTGAAGTAGTGAAGATGGTCTTAAGCCTTTTTTTTAAGGAGTCTGCTAAAGATGGATCAGCTGTAGTATATACTGTCAGATGGCAAAATAGGTAATTCTGCAAATATTGAAACACTCATTCTAGTTTCTTGATAAAGAGTTCTATTCCATCATATACGTTAGTAACACTTAATTTGACACATACTGGATACTAACAAGAAAGATTGATCTGATTTTTCAGAGTTTTAAAGGTTAAATAGAAATAGGTTTATTCTTTAAGGTCTAGATTGAGAAGATTCAGTTTATTTATGGGACAGCATTTTTTCCCTCAAGGAAAAATTAAATTCAAGATGGAGAGTAAATAGTAAATGTCATAAAATCTTTCTTAATGGAGGTCCCTAGAACCTAATAAAAGCAAAATCTGCTAGATGCCACACTTTGCATTGCAATACACAGTACACCAGGCTTTCTGATGGCCTGTTTTTCAAATGGTTATTGGCACCTTGTCCTGAGGTTTTGGAACCCATTGCTCAAACCAGTACATGGTAATCAAACATTAAATCCAAACACCTTATTTTTATTATTATTATTATTTTTTGCGGTACGTGGGCCTCTCACTGCTGTGGCCTCTCCCGTTTCCAGACACACGGGCACAGCGGCCATGGCTCACGGGCCCAGCCTCTCCACGGCACGTGGGATCTTCCCAGACTGAGGCACGAACCCGCGTCCCCTGCATCGGCAGGCGGACTCTCAACCACTGCACCACCAGGGAAGCCCCAAACACCTTATTTTTATTCCTAGCTATTTAGTGGAGATGATTTCCTACTCCATACCTACATATTTTGCTTCATGAATAGAACAAGTAATCCATTCTGCCTTTGCATCTAGTGAGATTTTGACAAGAGAATTTTTTTCTTTCTTTCTGAAGGTGTGAAGGTGAAAGCCCAAACGAATAGATCCAGAGATCAGTATTTTGCTTTTGACAGCCTAGAGTATTTTCTAAATTTTTTTTCGCAGCAAATATTTGAGTACATATAATGCATTAGGCACTATGCTTGGGCATGATGATACAAAGACTGATGAGCCTGCTCTCTGTGCTCAGATAGCTCATACTCTAGCATGGCATACATGTGTAAACTGGCAAGTGCAACCTAGGATATAGAAGAGTATAGTGTATTTTGGAAGAAGGCTTTTCTTTTCTCGTACCCCTTCCACAAGACAGTTGGTTGTGCCTCCTCTGTACCCCCCATGGCCTGTGATACTTTCTCTCTCTGGAGTCCCATTTTTCTCCTATGCTCTGAAGGGTTGCAAAGTTTTAGGGGAAATTGGTAGGAGAATTCATATGATTGAGGTAGATCTCTTGCTTGGAGAGCCAAACTTCAGAACAAAGGTGATGGGTCCTCTCCTTTGTGTCTAGTATGGGGGGCAGTGCCCTTTAGCCTTTTGCTTAAGGGTGCAGGGGTGTATGAGCTGACTCTCTTTACCTAGGAACTTTAGCAAGGGGTCTGCCATTTAGAGTCAGGTATTTCCAGAATCTGGAGAAGAACATGCACCTATGTCCCATACACTAAGAATTCGAATTGGAAAGTGTTTAAGTGCATTCCAAAGAACTCACCCCAATGTAGTCCTGAATCAAGAGCATAAACTAAAAATGTTTTTGACTTTCTAACAACTTATTTTCAGTATGTCTTTGTGCTTGATCTGCATGCCCAATATACATTTTGAAAAATTGTAGCTACCGAGTTCAGAAGAATACTCATAAACTCTGTATAAAACTTTTCTTCCTTCTCTGCAGTACCCCAAGGCAGAGTATGGATTTGTCACAGTAACCTTCTGGGAAAGAGTAGACAATTGTTATGGTACATAGACTGTGTGATTGTCTAAGCCCTCAGGAGGAAGGGGAGGCCTTCCGCACAGCTCCCACATAGAGCAGAAGTTGCTAGTTTCCCAGAGAGCTCTGAAAAAAATGGCTAGCCATCTACCAGCCCATTCTTACCCTATTAATGTGAAAGGTTTATACTTGGTCCATTTTCAGACTTCAAACTTTGAACAGACTTTTCCTTGCTTATTCTCATGCCTGTGAAGAAAAACTGTTTTTGTTTTTGTGGCCTTAAAATAAGATTTTCTCTCAGGTAGAACAACCCACCTCTAATTCTCTCAGTCTTCTTGACTATGATATATTCTTCTTCTTCCAGATGAACTCTAAAATATATTCAATGTTAAAATATGTACTCTTAGGATATTTTTTGTAATATTAAGTTTATCATCCAGGGATATAGCATATACTCTATTTGAATCTCTTATTGAGTTAAAAAGGTCTCTGAAAATCTGTTATATTTTCCATTTTTAAACTGACAGGTAATTTTAAAACAAACTGTTGCTGTTATGTTACTTACTTATGCTAGTAGGCTAACACTGTTGAGTATGGAAACTCCATATTTTACTTTCTGAAGGCAAGGAAAGATTGTTATACTGCAAAAGGTTTGAATCTCCTCAGCTTCTTGGAGAAAGAATAATACTTCTGAAATGGGAAGCCAGAGCTTTTATATGTAAAATTAGAAATGCCCCAGAGGATCTTGCTCTTTCAAAAGGAACATGAAGTCCTTTCACAAAATAAAAAAGAAAAAGGTCTTTATTCTTGCTTGAAATACAATGACAGCTTCCTTCTGTTTTCCCAGCAGACCTGGTCCTCTTTCACACTTTGTCTACATTGTTCCCAGAGTAATCTTTCTAAAATGCAAATATGGACACATCACTGTCCTGCCTGACATCCGTACACGATCCTGCATTTGGGACAATGTCTGCATTTTTTAGCCTGCTATAGAAGCCTCTAGGGGCATATCCCGGCTTTGTGGGGCTTGAAGCTTATGCAGTTCGGGGGTGGGGATCCTTCCTAATGTAAAGAAATATAAAATTTTGAATTCAAAATGAGCCCCAGGGTCTTAGAAGGGGTAATACAAGGGACAATGCTCCTTGAAACATAAATTTTACTAATTTCCTAGGGTATCTGCCTCTACTAAGGGAATTGTTTTATTATCTCAAATGAGTTGCAGTTACCAGGTTAATAAATCATGACTAAGATAAAGTGTCCAATAAGCTAAAGTTGAAAACTTTTTCCTCTGCCCTTCTAGGTTCTTTGGCTGAGGCCCTGTGAATTAGACTGAAAAGGCAGATTAACGAGAGAAAAATAAACAGTTTATTAACGTGCAATGAGCTCACATGCAGGAGAGAAACTCAGTGATGAATAACTCATACGGGTGGTTAGAACTTGGGCTTATGTAGCATTTTAACAAAGAACAGTAAATGTGTAGAGAAGAGACAAGACAAAGGAAAAGGGTTTTAAGCTTCCAAGGTAAATATATGGGGGAACCCATGGAAGATAAGGGTTGTTTTGGTAAAGCATGTTATGTAGATTCCTCTTAGCGCTGTCTCTGGGCTGGTAAGAGTCTCCAGTGATTTACGAGTCTAAGTTTGTTTTAGGCAAATGTGGGGGAGGGCAGAGTGCTTTTTTTTTTTTTTTTTTTTGGCATCTTCTATTTCTCAACTGTCTTCAGCTCAAAATAATCCTTATGCTGAAGTGGCATATTTTTGTGTGTTATATTCTGATCCCCTACAGACTTGAGATCTGACTAGAACTCAAGACCCAGTGGCTGCATATGGCCAGGATGGTTCTTCCTAAAATGAGACATATTTTGAGCCTTTTTTAGAGTCACCACAATAAGGAAAATATTAAGCCCATAGTTTTCATACTAGGTTTATTTCAAATAGGTTCCAGTTCAACCCTTAAATTACTAAATTAAAGTTAGTTAAATTACTTCCCTCTGATTTGAGATTGCAACTCTCTACACGGTAGTAACTAACTTCTTTCACTAATCCTTAGCTACATGGTTGAAATATCTATTTAACAGTCTTCTTGTCTGACTGAGCCACCAATCTTAATGATGTTTTAACAATGGCTGATTGGATCCTATATCTCTTCTGCCTTTGTCTGGCTTTGTAGTCAACACCACCAAAGTCATGCCCTGATTAACTCTTCCTCACACCAGATGATGGTTCTGGTTTCTTTTTAGTTGAGACTGAGATGGTGGAATGATGAGAACGGCTACACATACTCTCATTGTTTCCTACCCCATGTGACCATCCTCTCTTCACTCAGTAAATTTGATTCCTTCCTTTTCTTTCCTCTAGAGCCTCTCTTTAAAGATGGAAGTGATTTCTTATTCTTTAGGTGACTTTTCTCTAAAGCACTTGTGTTAGTTTGAGTCTTCCAAGAATCAGAGGCCAAAATGTGATTAGACATGCAATCTCATTTATTAAGCTATATACCTGGAATGGAAAATGGGAAGGGAGCTGGCAAAGGCTGGGTCAACAGTCAGATCTTGGCACAAGAGAGACCCAAGTGAAGAATAAAGGGAAGAAACTGTGTATGGAAGTGTTCACTCCTCACTGCCATGCAGTCCAAGGACCTCAGTCAAAGCTGGCAGCCTTTTGTATCACCCTGTATATGGGCAGGGTGAATATTCCTAGGTTTCCTCCAGAAGCTGAAGAGGCCTTCCACGTGTATTGCTTCCTTCTTTGTGTAGGGAATGCAAGATACAGTGATTTGTCTTCTACTTTGGAGCATGTCCCAGCATACCTATGATCACTGGATTCTTAAAACTTCACTGAAGGGACTGGCACCTGAATCTTTGAACTCTCACCCTCTAGAGTGCATGCATTTTACCATGGCCTCCAGCCTACCAACCACCTGTTGTTCCTGCTCAATCAGTATTATATCATGGATATAATGGATAGGTGTGATGTTCTGTGGCATGTCCTGAAGGTCTAGATCTCTTTGGACTATGACAAAGGACAGGAGAGTTAACATAGCCCTGAGGGAAAATTTTAAATGAATATTGTTGTCCATCCACGCGAATGCAAACTTTCTGGTTCTCTTTCCTGACTGGGATTGATTAGAATACATTCTCTAGATTAATGGCTGTGTATGTGTACCTGATGCCATATTAATTTGCTCTATCAAGCATACCATGCCTGGTACGATAGCTACAATCTAGGATACATCTTGGTTGATGTTGTGACAGTCTACAGTCATTCTCCAAGAGCTATCTGGCTTTTTGGAGGGGCCAGATTATCAAATTAAATTGAGATATGATAGAATCCACCATTCCTGCATCCTTCTGATATTTATTTAATGCTGGTACTCATCTTTGCCACACCCCTCCATGGGATATGATAATTTTTTTTTTTTTTTTTGGGAGGCAGTTTCAGAGGTTTCCATATGACTGTCCCCACTATGACAGCTCTCACTCCAGAGGCCAGAGACAATGTGGAGATTACTCCACCCGCCAGTTGTATCAACTTGAATCACACGTACAGGCACTCTCTGTTGTCATGGTACATGCTTGCCATGGTGTAACAGAGTCCTTCCTCCTGGACCCCCAGCCCCTTCTTTAGTCAGAGGGTTACAAATGTGAGCATCTGGTCTGGGAACTGAGTAAGCGATTGTGACTTGGTTGGTCGGTCACTTTCAGCATCCTGATCCTCTGTTCTTTATTTGGTTGTAATATTAAGCAACACCCTTGTTAGCTGCCTATATGTTTTGCCTCTAGAGACACAATGCTCTGTTAACCATTTTTACAACTCCCTGCAGGTCAAGCAGCCTTGGCTGCCCTCTGGCCTTGCCAGTCATTATGATAATTACAGCCTCCTGGCTCCTGACAGACAAGTGCTGCCATCTGTCCTCTATTACTTAAAGCCCCTTCATCACCATGGATGGCAACCAGCCTAGCTATGCAACTGCCTCTAGTATCAACATCCCTGGCTTGTAGAGGAAAGCCATCACAGAATTTCATAGTGGTGCTGGTGCCGCTCTCACCAGTGCATCCCTGATGGTGTTGGTAAATGGTGTGCTCTTTGTGCCCTCCTACAGAACTCAACCTTCTGGTGGGTCTTTTGGCCTTACATATCCATACCACATGCCCTCTTTCCTCAGCTACTTAATTCCTTCACTTGCCTTCTGTTAGGGTAACCTCTTTGAGAATTAGCCGGGCTTTTAGGAGCTACCCCAGCTGCTAGTTTACCTACCCTCTGGGGTCCTTGCTCGGGCGTTAAATCCTGGGTCTTGATAAAGTGTCTCTAAGTCCATGAATTCTGGCTTATTCAGATGTACATTTTGTCCCCATTGATCAAGCATTGCAAAATCCACTTCCAGCAATAATTTCCTGCTCCTGCTAGTATATCCCAGGTGATTCATATAATTCTTTAGCTGTATAGTCTCTTTCCTTCCTTATAAGGCCCAGCCCATCTTCAGCTGGGTTAAGCTGAGATTTAACCCTGTTTATTGGCCTGGCAGCCAGGAGAGATAGTAGGGGTAGCCCATGTGTATATCACCTAATGCCTTGTCAGGGTGAAAGTTTTGCCATGCTGGGCTTGTTCTTACTGGGGAGGGTTATGCTACCTCTGCAGTCCCAGAGGGTCTGGAAGGTTTCAGAATCAACATCCTCAGGACATCCACTCAGATGTCCCTACCCAGTTTCAGGGTTCCAGGTTTTCCCCACCAGTGCCCTGACCTTCACAACTGACCTGCCTTGGCTGAGAATTAAAATGTTTCTGGAGCTCTGGAACTTTAATAATCAAGTCTTCAGCCTGCTGCTCAACTGTGTCTACCCTCCTAGCAAGAGACAGGCCTCTTAGTAAGCTACCACCAAGGCTTTCTGGCTCTTCTATTTAGTTTCTGAGTGATGTTTACAGCCCTCATCTCTCATTATCCTTCTGTAAAGTGTCTATGCAACTTAGCAGTAACCAGCCAACCCCTCTATCTCTGTAAGCATTGTTCCCCCCAATTTTTTTCAAATGCCAGTATCATCCCTACCTGTTGCAGCATTCACCTCCACTGGAACATTTTCCAGAGAGCATTCACCAAGGCCATCAAGAATGCACTGGTGAGAGGTCACTAAAATAGAGCAATTTAGCCACTATCTTTTGCCAGAAAGTGTGTGATCCACCTACCAAGGAGGATGGTGTCCTCTGTCTGCCTGGTGGTGGGTAAGCCAGTACCAAACCCCCATCTTACTGTGTGTTTTTTCGGACCACTTCTGGTACTACTGGTGTTTGTCTGGGTCCTCTGAAATCAGACACCAAGACTGGGTTAAATGTAAAAGGATTATATTAGAGAAAATGCCTGTATGAGAAAAAATGATGAGGGAGATGGAAAAGGCTGGAAGAGCAGTCAGACCATGGGCAAGTCTGAATGTGAATGAGGAATAGATGGAAGGAAGGTTGAGTGGAAGCATGCCTTTACAGTCTAAGGAAGGCTCAACAAGGCCGTCAAGGAAGTCCAGTCAAAATCACCCATCCAAGGAGGCCCATGTCTCCTACAGAACTCAGTCATTGCCTGGAAGCAGCCCTTGGGTGTGTTGCCTCTGTCCAAACATGTAGTGGTTTTTCAGAGCACAGCTGTTGGAGCCTCTGGTCAGTTCTGCTCATTTTCATGACCCCCACAGCTTAATCAGTGTTCTAGTTACTATTTTTGCATAACAACGTACAGCAAAATTTTGCAGCACAAGACACCATTCTATTATATCTGTAGTGTTAAAGAAAAACCAAAATGGAGGCCATAGTTTGACTATACCCCTAAATCAAACACTCATATCACATAACCAAAATAAGCTGTGCTGATTTCCCTGAAATGCTGACTCTGACCTTAAACAAAACTTAAGCTTTCTTCATGTCTGTGTGACCTTACAGCTTCCTAGCCAATAGGCTACAAATTAGTAAACTTATACAGTGCTATTACCCTAAAAGGAATGTAAGTTTCTAGTAACCAGTCACAATAGAAAACAATCTACAGTTGACCCTTGAATAACATGGGTTTGAACTGTTTGGGTCCACTTATATGTGTATTTTTTCAATAGTAAATCCTATAGTACTACATGATCTGCAGTTGGTTGAATCCAAGGATGCTGAACTGTGCTGGAGGTTGGTGTTCCTAACCCTAGGGTGGTTCAAGGGTCACCTGAACTCTTTCATTCATTCTTTGTAAATTGAGGTGTAACTGCTGAGACCTGAGCTTCGTGTTACTTTTGGTTTTGAAGTCTCCCTGTTGCAAAAGGTTTGTCTCTTGCTCAGTAAAATATTTATATCAAGTAATGCTCTCTGAATATTCTTGTGATAGTAGATTGGTCCAGGAACTCAAACAGAGCATAACAAGCATGTCTTGTCTTTGCTCTGTAATGTTTGAGGCCTCAGCTAGGAAGACTGGAAGACTAGGGTGACTCCATGGTTGAGGACTGGATTCCTCCGAAGGCTAATTCACTCATGACAGGCACCTCGGCTGGGATGGTGTGAGGATTAGGACGTCCAACAAGAGTTCCTACACATGGCCTCTCCATGTGGCTTGGCTTTCTTACAACATGATGATCTCAGGGTAGTCAGAGTTAAGAGTTTTCTTTTCTCCCTCTTCTGAATTAAATCCAGGTTGATGAAAACCAGGAATTATCCAAATAAACAAACTACAGGGAGCTATTTCAAGATTCGTCCTTTTTCTGGGGTGGTTGATAAACATTTCAACTATAGTCTGATATTTAATTCCAAAATAATAAAATCCTAACTTGCTTCCTGAAATGGCCTTTCTAAACTGGGAATTAGGGAACAGAGTTCTCATCCAAAGGTAATTAAATGGCCCTAATAGGTAACTAATGACTTCTTAAGGACCTTCTCAGTGTATTCAAGTGCAGTGTTTACCACAGTAAGAAAACTATAAGAGAACGGGGAAGAATGACAGGACTTTGTCCTGAAGAACATATATCTTATATCTCCCTTTAAAAATATTACCAAAAAGTAAATGACAAATGTTAGATAATAAAATGGATTAAAATATTTAGTCTCTCTCTGCACAGTGGTTAAAATGCAAAGTAACAGAAGAAGCAAGAGGGAAATAGATGAGACCAACCAAAATATGTGTTATGGCTGAGTGTCAAATTACCCCTGAGTTTGTTTAATCTCTATGTGATTTATACATGAAGAGCTAGCTAATTTGTGATATTGTTTGGAGAACTCAGAGGTATCAGAGTGAAGGCAGTTTTTCCAAACTAAAATGAGTTGGGAAGATAAGAAAATCCGCCATTTAAAATAAATTGGCTTAGGGACTAGCAAAACTCAGTACAAAGCTCTATCACTAATGAAATCCTTATTGAAAACTTAGCTTTGACCTATCGCTAAATATAAAATTCTTATTTTAGTCTTGTGTAGCAATAGATATCATTTATTTATAAATTTGATTTTGCCTGTGACAATTTGCATAGCCTGGTAACTTAAGAAATCTACACAATTTTAAAGAGAAAACAAACATCCATTGAAATTAGAAAAACAGTTTTCCTACCAGTCCATGCTTTTCAGTATGGATTTGTTAAAGCAATAGGTTTACCTTGAGTTGTACTGAATCTAATATTTGGACTTGGGCCTGTCTTTCTTGAAGATTGGTAGGATTACACCTTTATCTTTCTTATATTCCCTTTGTTTTTGTAGTCAGACTAGCATAGAATAAAGTGGACTGCTTTCTCCATGGTCTCTGTCTCACTTCTGATCAAAGAGAGAATATGTATGTAGAAATGGGGGGTAGTTCTTTTAATTTGTTTTAGCATAAACTACTGGGATGAAAGCTTAAAATAATAATGAAAAATACCATGAATCCAGAAAGATCTGTTTGGGTAGTTATATCCTGATTAGAGATCAATTCTAAGTGTCTTGGAGAGAGGGGAAGTAGGACACCTATGTTTGACATTAATTAAGGCTACAAAACTAGAGAGGAGATTCTTTTAGTCTGAGAAATTAATTGAACTTATCTGAGTCTTAAGATAATCTTTCAATATACATTAATAAGACATTTTATAATACCAATTTGTTATTGGCAGTTTCCGGCTATAAAGTCAAGGTAATTAAGGATTAACATTTTAGATTATAAAAGTAACATTTGTTGAGAATCTTCTTAAATATATAGGGTTGGTGACCCTAATCTGCTAAAAACTAGTTCGCTCACTGAGCAGCAGTTATGCTGCTGCTATGCAGATGCCCATTTCCAACCAATAAGGATGTTTTGATTTACTGCATTTGAAAGGCAGCTGTACATGTACATGTTTAAAATCTCTACAGTTGAATCTGAAATGCAGCTAGTAGCTATATCATCCTCTGGGGAAAGTAACGTTACTGCTTCTATCTTGCATCATGTTGCTATGGGTAAAAATGCAGAACACCCTTCGTTTTCATGAAATACTGCTTGTTGGATTAACTACACTACCCTGTGACATTTTGCGATGTGAAGTTTCCTCCCTCAGTTATCACTTTGCTGTAGCCATCTTGGGCTTCAACTTTCTATCAATATTGTTCTACCATACAATAAAGACTTTTTCTCCTTTATAAAGAAGAAACACAACCAGAATTAAGCAGTTCTGCCTCTTTTCACTGGATGATTTTTTAATCCTATTCTTCAAGTAGTGGGGTCTATCCTGTCTATTGCTTTTTCTTTTGAAAACTTAATTTCAACTTCCCGATGCAGTCCTTTCTTGTTTTTTGATTATATGCCTGTTCCCTGAAACTATAATTTGAGCTGTTGAATTTATGTATATATTTCCCTTTTTTCTTTCCTCTGTCACTTCCTAAATGATTCCAGAGTTTAGTTTGAGCCTCCGTTGCAGGCCTGAACTGTCTTTCACAATAATAGACTGTCTGGCATTTGAATGCTCTAACTGCTTTGAAATAAACCTTCCCAATATCTGGCATACTTTTCACAATGTACTTGACATTCTTTTCTTTGGTTGTAATAGATTCTGAGGTGTTTTCACTTTCTTCCAAAGTTTCTATTACTTCTACTTTAAAAAGCATAATATACGTTGATCAGAGTGAAACTAATTCAAGTGGAACAAATACTTACTTCCAAAAAAGCATCTTCTTAAAAATCCTGCTTCATTCCTTTCAGAAGGATTTGTCACGCAAATCAAGAATTTTAGAGTACAAATTTCTCCCACTACCTGAAAGCAGAGCATTCCTATTAAACTTTTCGTAAGCCGAAATGGTGGAAAGCAAAGAAGCAATTATCTTAGGACACATTTTGTTAACGGATGCACAAAGTAAATCAAGATAAAGCACAGATGCTCACAGAAACAGTTCAAAGCTATGGCAGCATGATGCTGAGATGCTGAGTGTAGTTCCTGGGGAAGGAGTTTGGCGGGGCCACTCTCACTGCTTGAGGCACACATTGCCTTTATAATAGCCCACTGCAAAACAAATGCTGAATGTAATTTTTTCTTTTTGCCTTTTTTTTGTAAAACCCCAAATCCTCTTTGGATTTCCTTCCATTAGTGAAAACAGGTACTAATGTGGGTAATTTGTAAAAATGAAGTGGCGTAAAGCAAACTTTCAAAAAGGGGGGTGGTACCTGTATATTCTTTTTCTTAATATCCCCTCTATAGGAAGCATTCCTTTATCAATAGTCAACTTAGACAAAGTTTTATGTAACTAGAATTTTTCTGTTAGTTTTTACACTAGAAAAAAATTGGAATCAACTAACATGTCCGTTGGTACATAGTTAATATTCCATTGTATATATAGGCTCTAATTTAGGCAACATTGAAAAAGATGTTTTAAGATATTTGATGACATGGAAAAATACGCATGCAATCAAAAAGTAGATTTGAAAATTGTATATAAGCAGCATAATATCAGTGTTCTAAAAATATATGCATATAAAAATAAGGTTAGTCATGTTATTCTGTAATGATGATTGCATTATCTGTGTTTCTTTTTTAATTTTTCCAGTCTCTGTAATCATACACTCTTTAAAAATGAGGAAAATTTATTAGACAATTTTTTAAAAATCACATATACACTTCTGTTAACATATGTTTGCTTAGTTGGGGTTCTATGTTTCTTTTATATGTTGTTTTATAATCTAATAATCCCTTGTCAAGTTTAACACAGGGACAGGGAAACAGTTGCTTGCTAAACAAATGTTCTGATTCTTTCTCCTTCATGATAGCTAGCGTTTGAGTACTTACTGTGTGGTTAGACACAGTGCCAAGGGTTTTAAGTATACAGTGTTTTATGTATCTAATTTAGACACTACCTTGCTTAAGGCTTAAAAGGAATCTAGTGTTTTATAGATGAGGACACTGAAGGTCAGACTGTCCAAGGTCACACAGCTGATATGTGGTAAGCTATATCTCATCCATGGTCTCTAATGACAAAGCCCATAGTCTTTCCACTACAAAGTGAACATTACCATGCTTCGTCCAGAGTACTTGGATAATATAGCAGCCTCTAACAGAATTATTTGGATATACAATAAAGCTTCTCCATTGCCCTGATTCTCAATTAGATTTTTAAATTGAATTCAACTTTTAAGATAGTCGAAGATTCACATGCAGTCATAAGAAATAATCCAGAGAGATCCTTTGTCCCCTTTACCTAGTATACTCCAATGGTATCGTCTTGCAAAACTATGTGCAATAGCAACAGGATATTGACATTGACATAGTCAAGATACATCACCACAGGGATCTCTCATGTTGAACTTTTGTAGCCATATCCACCTCCCTCGCACCTCACTTAACCACTAGCATCTGCAAAACTGTTCTCTGTTTACATGATTTGTCATTTAAAGGATGTTACATAAATAGAATGAAACAATATGTAGCCTTTTGGAACTGGTTATTTAAACTCAGCATAATTCTCTGGAGATTCATCCTCAGTTGTGTATGGTTCAACAACTATGTATAGTTGGTACTTTTTTTTTTTTTTTGCTGAGTAGTTTTCTATGGTATAGATGTACCACAGTTTGTTTAACCATTCGCCCATTGAAGGATAGCTGTGTTGTTTCCAATTTTTTACTATTACAAATGAAACTGCTATGAATATTACAGGTTTTTGTGTGAACATAAGTTTTCATTTCTCTGGGATAAATGCTCAGGGGTGCAGTTGTTGAATTATACAGTAGTTGCATGTTTAGTTTTTAAAGAAATTGCCATGATGTTTTCTGGACTGGCTGTGCCGTTTTGCATTCCCCTCAGCAATGTATGAGTGATTCAGTTTCTCCACATCCTCACTAGTGTTTGGGGTTGTCATTACTTTTAAAATATTTTAATTTTCATTTAAAATTTTTTATCATTTTTATTTAATTTTTTTTTTTTTTCGGTACGCGGGCCTCTCACTGTTGTGGCCTCTCCCGTTGCGGAGCACAGGCTCCAGACGCACAGGCTCAACGACCATGGCTCATGGGCCTAGCCGCTCTGCGGCATGTGGGATCTTCCCGGACCGGGGCATGAACCCGTGTCCCCTGCATCGGCAGGCGGACTCTCAACCACTGTGCCACCAGGGAAGCCCTTTATTTAATTTTTTAATTAAAATTTTTATGATAGTTGTGTAGTGATTATCTCACTGTAGTTTTAATTTGCATTTCCATAATGTCTAGTGTTGTTGAACATCTTTTCATGTGCTTATTTGATATCTAAATATCTTCTTAGGTACAGTGATGTTGAACATCTTTTCATGTGCTTATTTGCTATCTAAATATCTTCTTAGGTACAATGTCTCCTCATGCCTTTTGTCTATTTTCTTTTGGATTCTTTGCTTTTTTACTTTTGAGCTTTGGAAGAGCTTCATATACTTTAGATACTAGTTCTTTACCAGATATGTGGCTTACAAATATTTTCTCTCAATCTATAGTTTTCCTTTTCATTCTCCTAACAAGGTCTTTCACAAAGTAAAAGTTTAAATTTTGATGATGTCAAGTTTATAAGTATGATTATGGATCATACTTTTAGTGTCAAATCTCAGAACTTTTGCCCAGCTCTGGTTATTAAAGATTTTCTCTAATATTTTTTTTTCTAAAAGTTTCACAGTTTTACCTTTTATTCTTAAGTTCAGGCTGATTTTCTGCCTCAGTCCTAGAATCAACTATTTTAGCCAACAGATCAAAGAAATATGTGTTATGCTAACTCATACACTAAAACTTGCATGTACATATCTAGAAATAGTTTTATATGTAACCATCTATATCTATAATTAAGCTAAACTTGAGTTTATATTGTTGTCTCAAACTCTTATCTATTACCATACGGATCATTCTAGCTTCCTTCCCTTGCTTATCTGTAAATTCCCTGTGCTGTATATTAGGTCCTTGTTGGTTATCTGTTTTAAATATAGCAGTGTGTACATGTCAATCCCAAACTCCCAATCTATCCCTCCCCCACACCCTTCCCCCCCGGTAACCATAAATTCATTTCTGAATCTGTGAGTCTGTTTCTGCTTTGTAAATAAGTCCATTTGTATCATTTTTTTTAAGATTCTGCATATACGTGATATCATATGATATTTGTCTTTCTCTGTCTGATTTACCTTACTTAGTATGATAATCGCCAGGTCCATTCATGTTGCTGCAAATGGTATTATTTCATTCTTTTTAATGAATGCAGGATTAATGAAAGGAAATGATACTCTTCAAAGACACTGATAACCATAGACTTTGCCTCCTCCTCACAGAATAAGGATTGGCCTCACTGCTAAGGAATTTTCTTCAAGACCCCGGAGAGCCCATGTTTGTAAACATTCCCTGGAATCCATGATTCTCAGCTCTATTAGACCCAGTGCACCCTTACAACAAATGTTTGTAATGCCTTCTTTTCTATGCCAAAATAAAATGAATCAGTAATATAACCTAACTGCATAGTTTTTTTTTTTATTAGTTTCTGCTTTATAACAAAGTGAATCAGTCATACATATACATCTGTTCCCACATCCCTTCCCTCATGCATCTCCCTCCCTCCCACCCTCCCCATCCCACCCCTCCAGGCGGTCACAAAGCACCGAGCTGATCTCCCTGTGCTCTGCGGCTGCTTCCCACTATCTATCTACCTTACGTTTGGTAGTGTATATATGTCCATGCCTCTCTTTCGCTTTGTCACAGCTTACCCTTCCCTCTCTCCATATCCTCAAGTCCATTCTCAAGTAGGTCTGTGTCTTTATTCCTGTTTTACCCCTAGGTTCTTCATGACATTTTTTTTTTAATTCCATATATATGTGTTAGCATACGGTATTTGTCTTTCTCTTTCTGACTTACTTCACTCTGTATGACAGACTCTAGGTCTATCCACCTCATTACAAATAGCTCAGTTTCGTTTCTTTTTATGGCTGAGTAATATTCCATTATATATATGTGCCACATCTTCTTTATCCATTCATCCGATGATGGACACTTAGGTTGTTTCCAGCTCTGGGCTATTGTGAATAGAGCTGCAATGAACATTTTGGTACATGTCTCTTTTTGAATTATGGTTTTCTCAGGGTATATGCCTAGTAGTGGGATTGCTGGGTCATATGGTAGTTCTATTCTTAGTTTTTTAAGGAACCTCCATACTGTTCTCCATAGTGGCTGTACCAATTCACATTCCCACCAGCAGTGCAAGAGAGTTCCCTTTTCTCCACACCCTCTCCAGCATTTATTGTTTCTAGATTTCTTGATGATGGCCATTCTGACTGGTGTGAGATGATATCTCATTGTAGTTTTGATTTGCATTTCTCTAATGATTAATGATGTTGAGCATTCTTTCATGTGTTTATTGGCAGTCTGTATATCTTCTGTGGAGAAATGCCTATTTAAGTCTTCTGCCCATTTTTGGATTGGGTTGTTTGTTTTTTTGCTATTGAGCTGCATGAGCTGTTTATAAATTTTAGAGATTAATCCTTTGTCAGTTGCTTCATTTGCCAATATTTTCTCCCATTCTGAGGGTTGTCTTTTGGTCTTGTTTATGGTTTCCTTTGCTGTGCAAAAGCTTTGAAGTTTCATTAGGTCCCATTTGTTTATCTTTGTTTTTATTTCCATTTCTCTAGGAGGTGGGTCCAAAAGGATCTTGCTGTGATTTATGTCATAGAGTGTTCTACCTATGTTTTCCTCTAAGAGTTTGATAGTTTCTGGCCTTACATTTAGGTCTTTAATCCATTTTGAGCTTATTTTTGTGTATGGTGTTAGGGAATGATCTAATCTCAAACTTTTACATGTCCCTGTCCAGTTTTCCCAGCACCACTTATTGAAGAGACTGTCCTTTCTCCACTGTACATTCCTGCCTCCTTTATCAAAGATAAGTTGGCCATATGTGCGTGGGTTTCTCTCTGGGCTTTCTATCCTGATCCACTGATCTATCTTTCTGTTTTTATGCCAGTACCACACTGTCTTAATTACTGTAGCTTTGTAGTATAGTCTGAAGTCAGGGAACCTGATTCCTCCAACTCCGTTTTTCGTTCTCAAGATTGCTTTGGCTATTTGGGGTCTTTTGTTTTTCCAAACAAATTTTGAAATTTTTTGTTCTAGTTCTGTGAAAAATGCCAGTGGTAGTTTGATAGGGATTGCATTGAATCTGTAGATTGCTTTGGGTAGTAGAGTCATTTTCACAATATTGATTCTTCCAATCCAGGAGCATGGTATATCTCTCCATCTATTTGTATCCTCTTTAATTTCTTTCATCAGTGTCTTATAATTTTCTGCATACAGGTCTTTTGTCTCCTTAGGTAGGTTTATTCCTAGATATTTTATTCTTTTTGTTGCAATGGTAAATGGGAGTGTTTTCTTGATTTCATTTGCAGATTTTTCATCATTAGTGTACAGGAATGCCAGAGATTTCTGTACATTAATTTTGTATCCTGCTACTTTACCAAATTCATTGATTAGCTCTAGTAGTTTTTCGGTAGCATCTTTATGATTCTCTATGTATAGTATCATGTCATCTGCAAACAGTGACAGCTTTACTTCTTCTTTTCCAATTTGGATTCCTTTTATTTCCTTTTCTTCTCTGATTGCTGTGGCTAAAACTTCCAAAACTATGTTGAATAAGAGTGGTGAGAGTGGGCAGCCTTGTCTTATTCCTGTTCTTAGTGGAAATGGTTTCAGTTTTTCACCATTGAGGACAATGTTGGCTGTGGGTTTGTCATATATGGCCTTTATTATGTTGAGGAAAGTTCCCTCTATGCCTACTTTCTGCAGGGTTTTTATCATAAATGGGTGTTGAATTTTGTCGAAAGCTTTCTCTGCATCTATTGAGATGATCATATGGTTTTTCGCCTTCAACTTGTTAATATGGTGTATCACATTGATTGATTTGCGTATATTGAAGAATCCTTGCATTCCTGGAATAAACCCCACTTGATCATGGTGTATGATCCTTTTAATGTGCTGTTGGATTCTGTTTGCTAGTATTTTGTTGAGGATTTTTGCATCTATGTTCATCAGTGATATTGGCCTGTAGTTTTCTTTCTTTGTGACATCCTTGTCTGGTTTTGGTATCAAGGTGATGGTGGCCTCGTAGAATGAGTTTGGGAGTGTTCCTTCCTCTGATATTGTTTGGAAGAGTTTGAGAAGGATAGGTGTTAGCTCTTCTCTAAATGTTTGATAGAATTCGCCTGTGAAGCCATCTGGTCCTGGGCTTTTGTTTGATGGAAGATTTTTAATCACAGTTTCACTGCATAGTTTTAAAAAATCAATATAATTGATTGTTAAATACAGGAGAAATTTTAAAAATTAGATATTCAAGCATGTAAATGTTCAGTCATAAATATATTAAAAGACAATGAAGTATCAGGTATTAGTACTTTCTTCCTGAATAAGTGAGAAGATCAGAAGTCACTCCATACAAGACACACAGGGAAATTGAAGCATTGGTATGAGTGGACACTAGAATAAAATCTAGTATTACTCTTGTGCATAATTGAAAGAGAACTTATTTATATGTAATGAGGAGGAACAACCCCAGTTGAAGTAGGACTAATATGCCAAGATAAATTACAAACTGTTTTTTTTTAATTTTAAAAAAATACAGACTGTTGAAATGAAAGCAATGGTGAGATACGAATCTTGCAAATGAACTCAGTATTACAAGTATGGTGTTAAAATTTCATATATTGTAGGGAACATATGTATATGTATAACTGATTCACTTTGTTATAAAGCAGAAACTAACACACCATTGTAAAGCAGTTATACTCCAATAAAGATGTAAAAAAATTTTTCATATATTGTGACATAGAGTGTTAGTGACAAAGTACATGTCTCCTGCCATTTTGAAATCCCATTACATGTTGGAACATATGTTCAGTCTCAGCTAAAACAGCCTGGGAGGCTATATTCTTCCATAAGCAATAAGGACTATAGAATAGATTGGAAAGAAACTATAAATAAGAGGCTACATGTACCCTAATGTTCATTGCAGTGCTATTTACAATAGCCAGGACATGGAAACAACATAAATGTCCAACGACAGATGAATGGATAAAGAAGATGTGGTACATATATACTATGGAATATTACTCAGCCATAAAAAGGAACGAAGTATACCAGAAAGAGAAAAACAAATATCGTATATTAATGCATATATGTGGAATCTAGAAAAATGGTACAGATGAACCTATTTGCAGGGCAAGAATAGAGATGTAGACATAGAGAACGGACATGTGGACACAGGGAGGGAAGGAGAGGGTGGGATGAATTGGGAGATTAGGTTTGATATAAATACACTACCATGTGTAAAATAGATAGCTAGTGGGAACCTGCTGTATAGCACAGGGAGCTCAGCTCGGTGCTCTGTGACAACCTAGATGGGTGGGATGGGGGGGGAGGTGGGAGGAAGGTCCAAGAGGGAGGGGATATAGGTATACATATAGCTGATTCACTTCATTGTACAGCAGAAACTAACACAACATTGCAAAGCAATTCTACTCCAATAAAAAATAAAGGCTGTAGAGAAATTATGTGATGAGCCATAAGGGACAATATTGTAGTAAGAGCTGAAAACAGGCAACCCCCAAATAATTCCAATGCTAGTTTCCCAATATAAGTGTTTGTCCCTGTACTACAAAGAAATAATGTAAGATGATAAGAATGTGAAATTTAAAAAATATTTTTATAATGAAATGTAGTGTTCTGCTAGTTTTATAATATTTGGCATGAAGTCGCAAAAGGAGTCCCAAAGCTATCATATATTTGCAATCTGCCTTGTTGTTTTTGCAATAATTGCATTTCTACACTGAAATCCTTTTTAACTAATATGCATTTTAAAATGCTATATAACATTGAGTAGATAGAAAGTAAACTATTCAATAGTTTTAAAATAGTCTCTATCCCATTTAAGCTTTTCTCTCTATAACATCCTTCTCTTAAATTATGTTGACTTTTTGCATAAATATATGAAAAAATCTTTTTAGTATCTCATCTACTGAAGTATCGTTAGTTTGTACTTATAGTGGGTTTGGCACTCTGGGATATTAAAACCGTGTTCAGGAAGATACTCCATGTGTGGGATTGTCCTTTCTGTTTAGAATATCTAACATTCTTTGCCCCTAACCACTAAATGCCTGAGCCTCTGTGTCTGTCCCCAGTTGTCAGAAAAGCAAAAATGCTCGCACATTTCCAAGATGTACCCTAGCCTACAGTACCTCCCTTGTTGAGAACCTCAGCTAAATCTACAGTTCCTAACCTTTCATGAGGAATATTGTAAGTTTCAGCTGCTTGAGTCTAGAGAGTAAAATCTGGATAAGTAGATTCTGTAACAATTTCGTGGTGACTGGAGAGGCCATCATGTATTTGATGAAATGGGAGTTTCAGAGCAGAGTTCAAATGATAAATGTCAGATTTTGCAAAGGTATGTGCAAAAAATGTCCTTGAGGAGGAAACAGGGTATTAGCGAAGAAGAAAGCTAGGTCAGAAACTAATGTTGCTCATTTTTTGTTGTTTTTTTAGTCCACAAAACTGGGTGAGGACATGGGAAGAAAGACGAAAAGGAAACTGACATGCCAGTGTGTACCATGTGCCAAGAGCTGTACTGACACTTCCAAATCTAATCTCCATAAAACTCTGAGGAGGCTGCATGGTTCTCAATTAATTCTCACCTTATGGTAGAGGAGACTGGGATTCTAAGAAACTGTGTAACTTTTCCTACCTTGGTTGAAGAACAGAGTCTGCCAAACAAGAGGAACAAGAAGAAAACTGGACGTTGGAAATGGAACAGATTGGCATACTCATGCTGTTGAATGGGTAAGCAGGCTTGTTAGGTGACAGATCAATGTTTTGGGAGAAATAGAAAGCCTTTGTGAGATGGTAGGTCCAGACGCTCTGTATTCCTAACCTGAGCTAAGGTCTTTTGTCCAAGTGGTAAGAACATACCACTGCTGTACTTTGTTCCCTGTAGGAAGGAACAAAATACACCACCCAAGCTTTAGGCTTTTTGATTCAGGTCTAGCTGTGGCTAGACCCCATTAAATATTGTGGCCTGTGATTTTACAATAATTAAACATTTCAAAATGAAAAATGGAAGAAGTTCCCATTAGCTCATATTAAAGATTGAATGTGGGTGAAATGTGTTGCTTTCTACAAGTTTATGGACAGAAAACCTCTAAGTGTTTATTTTATGTGCCATTCTTGGCAAGATCTACATTTAAATCAGTGGGTCTTGTACTTTAATTCTGGAGTCTCAAAGGTACTGCTTAGAACATGCTCCTACCAGCTTGTGAGGACCAATTGTTAAATTTTCAGGAGTTTTGCCATCTGTTTATTAAATCCTTGATAGTTTGAAATCAACTGTGATAGCAATATTTACATCTCAAAATCAGAAAACCCTACAAATCCAGCCCCTACTCCCTGCTTCTGAACTAATTGTTAAACATTGTATCAGTATACTAGTCTAAAGGTTATAAAATGATTCAACTATGGTCATTGGCATTTACTTGTACTCAAGGGTATCTTTCTATGGCTTACAATCACTGGCCATATGACAACTACTGAAAAAATTATTTGCTCCTTTTACATAACACACTTTTGGTTGGGATGAGGTAAGTAACAAAGTTACTTATTTAGGGGGAGATCTCTACTGTGGATGGTGGTGGTAATCAGGTTGTGCCTCATTATCATTAAAGCTTTTATTATTTCCCTTCATCCTCATTCTTTATTCCCAAAGCCCTCTGCTGTCATTGGTAAACATTCTAATCGATTTACTGTCTATATTTTTGAATGTGTTCTTATAAAATGTGTACTGTTCTGCATACATATATTAATTTATAGAAATGGTTCATCTCAATCTATCTTACACTGTTTCATACCTTTTACACCCAGAACTAGTTTTAATGATTTTTAATTTGACTATGTTGTAACCAGTTGTCCTCTCGAAAGACTTCACTAGTCACTTTCCCATCATCCATTCTTGAGAGTCCCCATATTCTCACTTTCTTGCCAATACTTGACAATTTTCCAACTTTCTATTTCCAGGCTAATAGGTGTAAATAATATCTTTCCTTAATTTACATTCCTTTGATTACTAATGAGTCGGAGTACCTTGTTATACAGTTGCTAGCATTTGAATTTTCTGTAAATAGCTTGTATATACTTTTTTTTTTTTTTTTTTTGCGGTACGCGGGCCTCTCACTGTTGTGGCCTCTCCCGTTGCGGAGCACAGGCTCTGGACGCGCAGGCCCAGTGGCCATGGCTCACGGGCCCAGCCGCTCCGCGACATGTGGGATCCTCCCGGACTGGGGCACGAATGCATCGTGTCCCCTGCATCGGCAGGCAGACTGTCAACCACTGTGCCACCAGGGAAGCCCGCTTGTATATACTTTGTACAACTTTTTTCCTTTGGTGTTCCTGTCTCTTTATTGTACATTCTAGATATTAATTTCTTATCAATTTCACATCCTGCAAACTTCTTTGGAAAAACAAATTTAAGTTCCTTTACTTAAATTAGGAACCTATAATTTCATAGTTTTTGGTGAAAGTGTACTGAGAAGAAAATGGTGGTGATTGGTTCTTTTACCAGTCAAGATAGATTAGATCATGTTTCAGTATCAAACATTTTCCATATCTTTATGGTTTAAACAGGCAGCATACCTGAGAGAGAAATAAATATGTCAACTGTGGATCAGCAGAGGGGCTCCGCTTTTTATAGTAACTCAGGGACTGTCAGATCAGCCACCACCTCAGCATTGCTGGTTGCTAAGACAAAGGGAAAGAGGAAATTCTGAAGCATTTAGCACCAGCAAATAAACACTTGGCCAGGAGTTGGTCATGCGGCCTTACCCATTTCCAAGAGGTCCAGGAAGTACAATCCTGCCATTTTATGAGAAATAAGCAAGATGCAAATAGTCAGCAAAAATCACTGTTATCTGCCTTTCTGGCCATCAGATATGCAGGTTACCACTTTCTTTCCTGCCGCCAAAACCCATTCCACCTTTCTTGAGAGATACAATCCAAAAGTCACTTAAAGTCAGTGCATCAGACTCAAAGCCCAGCATCTCTAAGTAATAAATAGAATTCTTTACATCAGGTCCAGGTGTGGTCCTTCATTATCTGGAAACCTGTGAATTAAGATGACAAATTATTAGTTTCTCACACACCCAGTATACATTGGTGGAATAAAGGAATGATAACTGAAACAAATAATCCTGTTCAGATTGGGAAAGAATGGGAAGTCAATTTTAAGATCACCCCGGGAATGTGTTGTCAGGATCCTTTATGCTGTGGGTGGAAGATTTTTTTTTTTTTTAAGATTTATTGTTTATTTATTTTGGCTGCATCGAGTCTTAGTTGTGGCACGCGGGATCTTCGCTGAGTCATGTGGGATCTTCCGTTGCGGCGCATGGGCTTCTCCCTAGTTGTGGTGGGTTTTCTCTTCTCTAGTTGTGGTGCGTGGGCTCCAGGGCGCATGAGCTCCGTAGTTGTGGCAAGTGGGCTCCAGAGCTCGTGGGCTCTGTAGTTTGCAGTATGCAGGTTCTCTAGTTGAGACTCGTGAGCTCAGTAGTTGTGGCTCCCGGGCTTAGCTGCCCCGCATGTGGGATCTTAGTTCCCTGACCAGGGATCGAACCCACGTCCCCTGCTTTGGAAGGCGGATTCTTTACCACTGGACCACCAGGGAAGTCCCAGATATATCTAATTAGGACTCAATTTTGCTTTGTGGGAAGGACTTCCAAGTTCACTGTTTTCCAAGGTCCTTGGCTTAGGCCTTGGGAAGTTTCTCCTTTCTCCCTTATCTTCTGTGGTATAGTTCAGGAGAGGGTTAGAGAATATATCTGCCTTAGAGATTAAGAAACTTTCTCAGCTTATGCTTTCGGGCCAAGAATCATTTTAAGTTTCAAATAATCATCAAATTTTGGTCTAGTCTTGTGGTTTCTTTGGACTAAAACTACGTATTTAATTGGGTTCTCATCCATTTGATTTCATTCATCAGCATGTGCCAGTAGACGTCCACAATAATTTTCAAGACTGGGCTAAGTTCAATTAAGTGCACAGCTTGAACCTATGAGGATTTGGTGGGAGAATCATAGCCTTTGTCTGTTTTCACTGAGTCATTTTGTCCTCTTTAAATGATGTAGTGGATGCCATAACCTTAACTAGATCTATGCTTTCTGATAACAGAAACCATTCAGAAGTTTTCAGTTTTAGCCATGCCTTTGATTTGGTTCTTGCTGTAAGGCTAAATTTTAATAAGCCTTTTTTTTTTTGTATCAAAAGGCTTCTCATTTTTATCTTTTACCAGTTGGAGTTGAGAAGTATTTCCCTTCTCAACCCTGCAAGTCCTAGACTTCCTGGATCCTCTCTGTTCCCTTTCATTCTTTCTTTTAAACCAGCCAACTCTTTCCCCAAGTTAAATGAGTTAATCTATTTCTTGTTTGTTGACAAATATAACCAATGGTAATTAAAATTCTCTCTTCCAAGCTTTTCCCTCAGAAATGCAAGTTTATCAAGAAAATACATTACATACTTTCCAAGTGTCACAGGTGACAACTTAACCAAATGTTTCACCACTGTATAACATGGATTGTTATTCTTTCAGCCTCCAAAGTTTATTTTCTTGCTACCTAGCCCCTAGGCCAATGCCAAAAAATTTGATATTTTTGTTAGATGATACCTCCTTTTCTAAATACTTACTTGTATAATGATCCAGGCATTCTTCTAAGATGGGTGACTAATGTAGCAGGTAACTGTGAGGTTCTGCTGCTTACTGGACTATCTTCCTCTTGTTACTGAATTAGAAGAAGGGGACAATTAATTGGTTCATTGTCTCTTAAGTTCTAATATTTCTAAGTCAGTTACCAAATATAATGTTCAAGTAACACTAAATAAATATAAATATATAAATCATCAGTATCTAAAACTAATATATTGAATATCTCTTTTCCCCCTTGTTATAATTGTAGCAAGCCTGAGGATATTTCTCATATGATTTGCCTTCTTGCCTGATTCTTTCACACAGGTACAAAGAATAAATGGGTAACTTGGTATTACCTGTCTTTTGTCAAAATATGCTTGCATAATCAGAAATTTTTGAGGAATTGTGTTGAGGATACTCAGTCTCCAGCTTTGTGGGTTTGTCCTTTCAAGGGATTCTTGAGTAATTTTAGACACTACTGTATTGAAGTACTGATGAGGGGAGATAGAGAAATGAACGATGCTCCTCTCCTCTGGGGGGGGGGGGTGGGCAACAGACTCTTCCATAAGACTTGAGAGAGCTGACACCAGCTTCATGTTTAGAGTTTGTTGAGCAACCGATCTTAGACCCATCCAGAACTGCCAGGGCCTAAGAGGTGGATGAAGAGGGTAAAGAAGTCTTGATAGGCTAGAGAGGGTCAATATGACCCTGAATTAATCACACCACTGAGCTTGACATCAAGAAGACTCAAACTCCCAATGAACCCAGGTGGTTAACACCTGATTATTGGGTACCAGAGTATCAACTCTGGAAGATGGGCAGATGGAAGAAAGTGACTGCGTCAAAGAGAAATGTAGGCCAACTCATGAAATCTGTATGTAAAGAAAGGGTTGAAAACTTCCTCTAAAGAGCCAGAGAGTAAGTATTTTAGGCTTTGCAGGCCATATGTGATCTCTGTCACATATTCTTTTTCCCCTCCTTCTCTCCTAACCCCTCCTCCTTTTCCACCACCACCTCCTTTTCCTTCTTCTACTTCTCCTCTTCTTCTTTCTTCTGCTATAACTCTTTAAAAATATAAAAGCCATTTTTAGTTCTTGGATCATACAAAATCATGCCTGCAGACTGTATTTGCCCTAAGGGCTGTCGTTTGTCAGTCCCTGATATAGAGAAATTTGTCCAAATATCTGTAGGACCATGGATACTGGGACGCTACAAGGGAGGTTAGGGGACATCTGCAGGAAAAACTCATGTCATATAATGGAGTCATTATTGGTCAATGACTGTGCTAAAACCAACAAATCCCTAGGCACCAGCAGTTATGTATAGCAAGATGTGGATATGCCCTTTCTCCCCACAGCTGCATTGACATAATTTCTGAACAAGAATGAGGAATAAGCCTGAAGAAGGATCTTTAAATAGGAATGCAATTAAATGACTTTGAACTTAGCTGGAAATAATTGTTGAATTGGACCACCTTTTCTACTGCTAAGCATACGTAGGGCTACAGAGCTAAGATGAAATTGGTTATAGAGATGGATTTTCAATTATGTCCTTAACAATTGGACTTTCTAATCTATACCTGGTTTATGAAGATGTTTGAACAACCACCAGTGAATTTGTACAATGTGGTTAAAAATAATTGGGGGATTCCAAGATAAATAACTTTATCTCTTATCAGAGGTTTGGATAGGCATAGAGGTAAAGCAGTACAAAAGCTGTATTCACAGACTAAAGGAGGTCTTGAATTTGCAAAAGATGTAAGATGTAATTTTTAAACAGTTTATTTGAGAAATTTTGTAGACTTTGAAAACTGGGTACTTTTCAAACCAGTTCTGACAACACCAAATTTACAGATACTATCAAAGTTTACTTGATTAGAAAAAAGTTTAGCATTATCTAGGCTATAAGAAAAAAATGGGAAAATTCTGAATATTGGAGACATTTAGGTTTTAAAAGCATACCAAAAGTTCAATGATAAAAAGAAATTTTAAAATGGCCCCTACACTCGTTCTTTGTGATTCCTGATGGGAAGATCTGTAGGACAAACAAAAAAGTCCTCAAATCCTGAGCTGATATCTAGAAAGGGTTATTTAGTTCTTTTAATGCTCTGTATGTTTTGGCCTAAGGAATTGCAGGTATCATGCCCACCTTTGGAGCAGCTAAACTCTTTTAACCACAGCTCTTGCGCAATAATCCTGGGAAAAGACCTCTTATGATCTTGAGAAAATCTAGTGCATGTGCCTTTGGTCTTTACATCTCTCCTTTTGAAGGTCTTACTGAGGTTTTGCATGGTACCTGGCAGGCGTGTGCCAGGGCAGAGTTGTATAGGGTCTGAGTCAGGCTGCTACATGGTAGTATAAACCAGGTCAGGCATAATAGAATCCCCAGGGCCAAAACAGAAAGGAACACCAAGGCTGGTGTATGGCTGTCAAGAACGTGTGTTTGCATCAACTTCTTGATGGCTTTTGCTGTCTTTAACTCCAAGGCAGCCCAAGTCCCCTTGCCCAGTTCTGTACTGCTTTTGTAGTACCTTAAATATTGGACATAAGGAGACTTAAAATTGTATTGCGTTTTATCTCTTGGTCTAATGTCCAGCAAGACTGTATTCCTGGAATGACCTGGGAGTCTTCAGAAACACTTGAGCCAGCCATTTCTCAGAGGTGGGTTATTGTCTTGGCCTAGTCTCCATCCATGGGATAGGCAGGAACTCTGTTAAGAGGTCTATAGTAGGTGCTAATGGGGACAGTTCTGTCCTGGTAAGTCCCCAGTCTATCCAGTTATCCTTTGTTTGCCCAGTCCTTGGGCAGTGGAGAGTATGGCAATTAATGGTTCTGGATATCTTGTTCAGATGATTTGGGGGCAGAAATAGCTACTTCATTCAGTTGTCTGCTTCCTCTGAGGATCTTGAATCAGCAGTTGACTTACAGTTGAATGTCATTTTAAGGTCTCTAATAGTTGTAACTTTCTAATTATGTTAAGAATATTTCTACTTTTACAGCGAATTGGGGATTAATAAGGACAGTAAAGTTTCTGAATTAAGGACAAAGCCTTTCATAAACCATGAAAAATTGCTCACCACGAAAATGTCTTTCCCTGTCAATGGATAGGGATAAACGTTAGGTTGACCTAGGTAGAAATCATGAAGTCTTACAGTCTCTCTTTTTCAATTCTGCTCACTGCAATTGCTGTGTCTTCAACCATCCAGAAAATAAATGTTCTATTACTACTACATATTCACCTATGGAGTAAACAATTTTAGAAAATTTATTTGGAGATGCTCAACCAATCCTGTCATTCATAGTTTCCGTCTGTATTAACTTTACAGTTTTTTTCAGCATTATGTAAATTACAGATTGAGGCATAAACTGAGCATATCCTCTATTATCCTAGAAAAGTTTCCCATTAATATTTAATGTCAGAAGCAATTTGTCTCAATTATAATTAATTGTATCATGGAGGATTTTAGCAAGGTTCTTTGGAAGTTATCTGGTGACACCAGGCATCCTTCCTTGATTCCATAGATCTTAACTTTCATGAATTTTAAAACTTGATGATTTCCATTTTTGCCCTGATTTGGGGGTCTAATATTATGCTTCTATTGTGGACTCCTTGAACTTCTGCATAATTTTTTTCCTTTCTATTCTGTAAGAGAGTGTATTTGTATTAGAACTTGAGTCAACACAATCTATTAAGAATGGTGGTCTGGGGCTTCCCTGGTGGCGCAGTGGTTGAGGGTCCGCCTGCCGATGCAGGGGACACGGGTTCATGCCCCGGTCCGGGGGGATCCCACATGCTGCGGAGTAGCTGGGCCCATGAGCCATGGCCGCTGAGCCTGTAAATCTGGAGCCTGTGCTCCGCAACGGGAGAGGCCGCAACAGTGGGAGGCCCGTGTACCGCAAAAAAAAAAAAAAAAAAAGAATGGTGGTCTGCTGTGTCTATCTCTTTTACTGTAGGCCTCTATCTTGATGATAACAACTTTCTTGGGTAGAGAATTTTTGTGTTTCTGTAACATTTCAAATTCATGAACTACTGAACTACTAATGAGCTATTCCAAAATCAAATCAGTGATGTGTGTGTGTGTATCATTTACTAGCAATTTAACATGTCCTTTGTATGACCACAAGTTCAAGCATTTGAGCTGATTTGTCTTCTGTTAAGGGATTGGGTTCTACAAGAGAGTCTAGAGTAGTAATTGCATATCCACTCTGGTATTATTATCTTTCACTTTTAATATAAAACCTATCAATAACAAAAAAGTCTGAATCTGATATGGGCATGTCCAGAAGATCTGTTCTAGGATAGACACTTTTCAAAGTATAGAAAAAGAACCACGAGATTGTCTTTCATTAGGTAAGGTTAATCATGTTGCTGGATTAAGAATGTTAATCAGTAGATAAGAATATGAAGGGAAGAAAATAACAATATTTCATAATTAGTTCAGCATCAGCAGAAAATGCTAGATGTTTTCAGTTAGCAATAGGGACTGTGTTGATTGTGATATCATCAGATTTATAGATGACTGTGTTAGTTCAGAACTTCTGGGAAAACAGATGTCAAGAAGAAGTTAGGGGCTTCCCTAGTGGTGCAGTAGTTAAGAATCCGCCTGCCCATGCAGGGGACATGGATTCGAGCCCTGGTCTGGGAAGATCCCACATGCCGTGGAACAACTAAGCCCGTGCGCCACAACTACTGAGCCTGCGCTCTAGAGCCTTCAAACCACAACTGCTGAGACCACGTGCCACAACTACTGAAGCCTGAGCACCTAAAGCCCATGCTCCGCAACAACAGAAGCCACCGCAATGAGAAGCCCATGCACTGCAGTGAAGAGTAGCCCCCACTTGCCACAACTAGAGAAAGCCCACGTGCAGCAACAAAGACGAAACACAGACAAAAATAAAAATAAAATAAAATAAATAAATAAATAAAAAAGAAGAAGTTAGAAGTGCAAGAACTTCATTGGAAGAAATGAGCTTGTGAAGTATAAAAGTAAGAGGGACAGAGGAGTAATCAAGTACAGTCTTTAGACTGTGATGCAGGTCTGATACTTGTGAAGGAAGAGAAAGAAGGAGAATTAAGAACAAAGCACCTCACACTAGATAAATCTCAGAGAACGTCATTTTGTTAACCCAATAGCGACCTCTAGAGCAAAGATTGCCCTTTAAGGAAGTCCCGTGTTAGGAAAAATGACCAGGACCTTATACCAGAGTGAGCACAACCTGCCTGGGGAGATTGTGTTCTCAATTTGAATGCTGTGGCAGATCTCAAAAGCACAACCATTGGAAGTTGTCAGCTAACTGTACTCCTTGTGGCAGGTTTTCTCTTTATAGGAGGTCCTAATGGAACATTACATTGCCGTCCTAGTCCATACTTGCACTACGCAGATCCAGTGAACACAAGTTCAGGAAGCAGCTTCTCCAGAGTTCCCATGGGCCTCTACTCCTGAGTGGGGACTTGGAGGGAGTAACCATAACTTTACCATTGCAGTTGAGCTTGTGGCTGTAACTGATGAGATGATTCCTAGTTGACAGTCCAGATCTCTTGGACTGTATTAAGACAGAGGGCCTTATTAAGTGAGGACATTGTTAACTGTCTTTTAGGCAAAATTGTAAAGGAATTTTGTCTGTTTCACATGAATGCGGGTGTTCTGATTCTCATTCCTGATTGGATCAGAAAAAAAATTTGTTAAATCTCTGGTTGCATACCATGTACCTGAGGCCTTACTAATCTGCTCTAGCAATGATACCACGTTCAGCACAGTGGCTGTGACAGGGGCTACTAGTTGGTGAGCTTGAAGTGGACTATAGACACTCTCCAAGGTGCACTCAACTTCTCTAGGATCGGAGTGACAAATTAAATGGAAATATAATAGGGACCACCACTCTTGTATCCTTTTTGGAATGTGATGTTGTTTTTTCCTTACTCTTGTATCTGGTGTGAGAGTATTTCAGAGACTTCCACTTGACCCTCCTGATTCTGATAGCTCCTACCAATAGGACAGGGACCCATTATGAGGGTTATGTCAACTGACAAATATGTCAATCCTAACTATATGTTTGAAGACTAAGAGACTGATGATGTGTAGCTCTACAAACCAAATAGATACACTCTAAGGCAGTGGAATCCATTTATTACCTGGTCTCTGCATGCCCCCCTTTAACAGGGGAGCCTTAATTCTGTTCTGTGGGTATCAGTGTCAGTGAAGACCCTATGTCCCAAAGTCCTTGAATTGTCTGGGTATTCCCCTTTTCCCTATTTTCAAGTAAATGGCCATAATTCTCATCGGAAAAGAACTAGAGGAATCATTACAGTACATATCTACCATGTTTTTTCTTTTCTTTTTTTAATATCTTTATTGGAGTATAATTGCTTTACAATGTTGTGTTAGTTTCTGCTGTACAACAAAGTGAATCAGCTATATGTATATATATATATCCCCATATCCCCTCCCTCTTGCATCTCCCTCCCACCCTCCCTATCCCACCCCTCTAGGTCATCACAAAGCATCAAGCTGATCTCCCTGTGCTATGGTTTTGAAAAGTCCTTCATCATGAGGACTCAGCCACCTCTTTAGTCAATGAGTTCCAGGTCTTAGATCAAGTCCTGGAACTACACAAAATAATGTGACTTTTAAATGAGATGACCACATTCAGCTTCCTGATCTTCCAATCCTACCTTCTTTTGTTCGTATGAACTAGCAGCATCCTCACTAACTGCTGGTTTGTTTTGTCTCTGGAAATACTACAACTCCATGTGGGCTAAGCCCCTTAGCTGCCCTTCTAAACTTGCTGGTTGTTAAGGTAATTTGGGGCCCCTGGCTTATGGTATTTAAGCACCACCACCTCTCCCCTATTATTTCCCACTAACCCCATTGCTATGAATAAGCCAACCCTAAGACCACCTTTCCTACTCTAAGCCCTGGCCTGAAGAAGAAAGCAAACACTGACCCTTTTAGAGATGCTGGCATCATACTCTCCAGCACATTCCTAACAGCCTTGTTGAATGGCACATTTTCTAGGCCCTTGTGTGGAACATAATCCTGTGGTGGGTATTCTTTCTGGCCTCATATAATATATCCATTCCAGCAGGCCCACTCTCTTGAGCCCTTTCTCTACTGTCTGTCTCAGCAACTCAGGCATTTTTACTCTGCACGGTGTGGACCAGCACTGGGTTTCTAAGAGCAGCATGTTCACTCCAACCCCAGGGTCCTTGCCATATAATAACCATACGTGCCCCCAAGTCAATAAACTGTCATTTATTCAGTCTGGTGCCCTTGCGCAAACACCCTCAAAATCCTTTACAGTGGATTTTGTTCCTGTAAGTACAGGCCGACTAATTTTTGCAATTCCTTTAGGATCTAAACCCCAGCTGGCTTATGCTGAGATTTAACCCTAGTTATCAGCCTTAAAGCTAGGAAACAAAATGGGGGCATTTCTTAGGGTGGACACGTGATGCCTTATGAGGAAGAGCCCTTCAAAGTGTCTTCCTGTATGAGGTCAATATTAGTCTTTAATAGGGAGGGTTGGGCCACCTTTCTAGGCTCTGGTTCATGGTGTCCACAGAGCCACAGTCCTCAGGGACACTCATCCAGACACCCTCATGCCATGTTTCCCCAAACGTGGCCTTGTCTTTGGCATAGTAGCCTCTGTTTTGGATGAGCTTTCATTAGTCTTTGAATTTTCCCAACCTTACCTATCAGATTTGGAGTTTGTTCTTCATTTGTACCTGCTCTCCTTCTGAAGAATATAAGAGCCTCTTTGTAAGTTACTAAACAGGCCCCTCTGGTTCCCATACTTAGTTCTGATCTTTGTAGCTGCCCTACAGTGTCTTGTTTCCCCTCTGTCATTCATCAACAAAACTTAGCCCTCTCCCCTTTTTTTTTTTGATAAATCTGGCTAAAGGTTTATCAATTTTGGTTATCTTTTCAAAGAACCAGGTTTTAGTTTCATTGATATTTCCTGTTGTATTTTTGTTGGTTTAGTCTCTATTTCATTTATTTCTGCTCTGATCTTTATGATTTCTTCTACTATGGGTTTTGCTTGTTCTTCTTTCTCTAGTTGCTTTAGGCATAAGATTAGGTTGTTTATTTGAGATTTTTCTTGCTTCCTTTTTTTTTTTTTTTTTTTAACTTTTTCGGTACGCGGGCCTCTCACTGTTGTGGCCTCTCCCGTTGTGGAGCACAGGCTCTGGATGCGCAGGCTCAGCAGCCATGGCTCACGGACCCAGCCGCTCCACGGCATGTGGGACCTTCCCGGACCGGGGCACGAACCCGTGTCCCCTGCATCAGCAGGCGGACCCTCAACCACTGCGCCACCAGGGAAGCCCTTTCTTGCTTCCTGAGGTAAACTTGTGTTGCTATAAACTTCCCTCTTAGAACTGATTTTGCTGCATCCCATAGGTTTTGGATCATCGTGTTTTCATTTTCATTTGTCTTTAGATATTTTTGATTTCCTCTTTGATTTCTTCAGTAATCCATTAGTTGTTTAGTAGCATATAGTTTAGCCTCCACATGTTTGTGTTTTTTGCAGTTCTTTTCTTGTAGTTGATTTCTAGCCTCATAGTGTTGTGATTGGAAAAGATGCTTGATATGATTTCAGTTTTCTTAAATTTACCAAGGCTTTCTTTGTGGCCTAGCTTTTGCACAGCAAAGGAATCCATAAACAAAACGTATTTGTTTTGTCTTGTTTTCTCCCAGTCTGTAAACAAAAAGTTTACGGACTGGGAGAAAATATTTACAAACGATGCTACCAACAGGGATTAATTTCCAAAATATACAAATAGCTCATACAGCTTAATATCAAAAAAACAAGCAACCCAATAAAAACATGGGCAGAAGACTTAAATAGACATTTCTCCAAAGAAGATATATAGATGGCCTAAGGACACATGTAAAGATGCTCAACATCACTAATTATTAGAAATACAAATCAAAGCTACAATGAGGTATCACTTCACACCAGTCAGAATGGCCATCATTAAAAAGCCTACAAATAACAAATGCTACAGAGGGTGTGGAGAAAAAAGAACCCTCCTACACTGTTGGTGAGAATGTAAATTTGTGTAGCCACTATGAAGAACAGTGTGGAGGCTCCTTAAAAAACTAAAAATAGAGCTACCATATGATCCAGCAATCCCACTCCTGAGCATATATCTGGAGAAAACTCTAAATCAAAAAGATACATGCATCCCAATGTTCATAGCAGCACTATTTATTTATTTATTAGTTTTAATATTTTTATTGAAGTATAGTTGATTTACGTTATGTTAATTTCTACTGTACAGCAAATTGATTCAGTTATACATATATACATTCTTTTTAAAATATTCTTTTCCATTATGGTTTATCATAGGATATTGAATATAGTTCTCTGTGCTATACAGTATGACCTTGTTGTTTATCCATTCTATACATAAAAGCTTACATCTGCTAACTCTAACCTCCCACTACATCCCTCCCCAAGCTCCCTCCCCCTTGGCAACCACCAGTCTGTTCTCTATGTCCATGATTCTGTTTCTGTTTCATAGATAGGTTCATTTCATAGACAGTTTGCACCTTTGTTGCTGCAAATGGCAGTATTTTGTTCTACCTGAATGTCCATCGACAGATGAATGGATAAAGAAGATGTGGTATATATATATATATATATATATATATATATATATATATACATACATACAATGGAATATTACTCAGCCATAAAAAGAATGAGATAATGTCATTTGCAGCAACATGGATAGACCTAGAGATTATGATATTAAGTGAAGTAAGTCAGAGAGAGAAAGACAAATATCATATGATATCACATGTAGAATCTAAAAATATGATACAAATGAACTTATTTACAAAACAGAAATAGACTCACAGATATCGAAAAGAAACTTATGGTTGCAGGGGTTGGGGGGAGAGATAAATTAAGAGTTTGGGATTAACATATACACACTACTATATATAAAATAGGTTAACAACAAGGACCTATTGTATAGCACAGGGAACTATACTCAACATCTTGTAATAACATTTCATGGAAAAGAATCTGAAAAAGAATATATATATATATATGTGTGTGTATATATCTATGTATGTATATATGTATATCTGAAAAAAAACAAAATTTAGCAATAATCAGCCAATTCTACTTTCCTTATATGTATTGTTACTCTTATTATCTTTTAAATGCCTGAATAGTCCCACTGGCAAGATTATCCCTCCATTGGGATGTTTTTCTTGTCCTAACCAGTGACATTTTTTGGCAATTGGGCCTCCACATTGTGCCAGGGAGTAGCCTTGCCTCACATGCCACTCAAGATGGAGTCCTTCTTGCCACCCAGCTAGTGACTGAATCAGCCCCCAGACCCCATTTACCACCTACTCTCTTGGACCACTCAAGGTACCAATTGTGTTAGGTTGTATCTTTTAGGAAGCAGTCACCAAGACAGAGAAATGCATGAGTTTTTGTTTGTTTATTTGTTTGTTTGTTGTTTTGCTGGTAATGCCTGGACACATAAAGAGGAAAGTAAGCAGGAATAGGGAAAGCCTTCTGACTATGATGAAAGTCTGACATTTATGAAATAAGGCAGTGAAGGAAGGACAGATTGGATAGGAAGAGCATGAGACTGAGATGTAGCTTTGAGAGTCTTTTAAAAAAATTTTTTTATTGGTGTATAGTTGCTTTACAATGTTGTGTTAGTTTCTATTGTACAGCAAAGTGAATCAGCTATACGTATACGTATATCCCCTCTTCTTTGGGTTTCCTTCCCATTTAGGTCACCGCAGAGCACTGAGTAGAGTTCCCTGTGCTTTACAGTAAGTTCTCATTAGTTACCTATTTTATGCATAGTATCAATAGTGTATATATGTCAATCCCCATCTCCCAATTCATCCCGCCCCCTGCTTTCCCCTTGGTATCCATACATTTGTTCTCTATGTCTGTGTCTCTATTTCTGTTTTGCAAATAAGATCATCTATACTATTTTTTTAGATTCCATATACATGCATCAAAATATGATATTTGTTTTTCTCTTTCTGACTTGATGAGCCTGACAAAGAGCTCCAGAGTAAAGACAGCATATCACAAGATTCTTGCATTGGCCAGAAATGATCACATTCCAGTATCACTGTTTTTCTAAGTCACTGGCTGGGAGCTGTTTGGGGAGGATTGTCTTTAGCTCAAATACAACAGTAGATTCTGAAGATGCTACAGCTGGAGGTTGTCAATGGCTTGCACTCCTTGTTATAGTTTCTCCCTTAAAGGGAGATCTGAGCAATGTGCTTTTTTACTTTTATGCTGCCAGATTATATATGGGTTAGAGGTTAGACATTACTTTCTACATTTCAGACCCTTTATCTGAGATCATTTCCCTTCTCTTTGAATTGCATTCATTAGAATTTACTTAGTGAATTTATTGTGGTTGTAAAAACCAGAATAATTTAATGTCTTTTTCTTCAGAATGTCTTAGGTATAGAATGATGTTATCTTATCTTACATATATCATTTCTCTGTCTTCTACCTTCCATGATACTCTTTCAAGTGTTCAACCATCATTCTAATTGCCTTTATTTTATAGACTATCTTTCAGTTCTCTCTGACTGCTTTTACAGTCTATCTTTCTTTAATATTTATGATGCATCAATGTATGGTTTTATTTTTTACTACTTCAGACTTCTAGGAAATCTTGGCTTTTTAATAATTATAAAAAATTATCAGCCACTGTCTCTTCCTCAGGCTCTCAAGTCCTTCTGGAACTCCAATTAGACATGTGTTAGACTTTTCATTTGATTCTCCATGTTTCTTGCCATCTCTCTTATATTTATATATCAGTCCTTCTAAGATGCATTTTGGATTTTTTTTTCAAATTATACCTCCAGTGTACACAGAGCAAATATAAAATTAGTCAGCTTTTTAATTCATACTCTGAATTTTATATTTTATGCACTGTATTCTTCTGTTCTACATATTCTATTTGGTTGTGTTTTAAATCTCTTCATTTTTGTTCTTTAAAATCTCTTGTTCCTAGCTCAGTCTCAAAGATCTCATTTCTTTAAACATATATGCTTTTTATTCTTATTGGTAATTCTGATATTTGAAATGTTTATGGGTCTATTTCTGCCAGTTCTTACTAATAATATGTTGTCATTATTATTTTGTGATTTGTCTTTTGGTATGTGTATGGAGGTGCTCAGTTTCCTTGGAGTTTTATCTGTGGTAATTCTTAGAGTTCTGGGTTATTGTTAGTTCCTAAAGAGGATTGATATTTTCTTTTCTTAGTATCCTGGAGGTTCAACTAATCCAGGACAACTGCAAATTAAATTCTGTGCTTGGGGTTTCCTTGGATCACACAGGTAACTTGAATGTAGGCAGTAAACTTGAGGACTAGTTTATGTTTATGTGTTCTCTGGGAAACATTTATTTTCTTTTCCCTTCCCCTAGCACCAAGTTTGAAAAGGCATGTTTTCTTGATGTGATCTTTTGGGGGCAATGTTCTTTTTTTCCCTTATATTCTGAAGGAGTCAAAATTTTATGTGGGGATTTTCTATTAGATTCCCTAATTAGATGGGCTATAGGATTTAGTTTTTCCTCATATTAGCTCACAAAGAAGATGCTTGAGAATTTCTAGGGTTCCGCAGAAACTGACAGGTCAAGAAACTGATTTGGTGCCTATTTGTCCAGCATTCCTGGCTTTAAATAATTTGAGGGATTTTTTTCATATTCCTTAATCTTGTCTATTGACATTTTATAGAAGATTTAAAAAATATTTATATTTATTCTCTTAGATTCAGTTGGGAAGTGTTGTTTAAAATATTTAATCCACCATACTTCTCAAACTATAAATAATGATAGCTCTTTATCTATCATGTGTTTTATTTAATCCCAATTTTTCCCCAAATGTTCCTTATTCAAAAGAAAGGTTGCATATTTTAGTAACTGGATAATTTAAATAAAACCAACTTTCAATAAAAATCTAACTTACCCAAAAATACTCCTGGGAGAAAAGCTCCCTGTTGATGAGAAGGGAAAAAGTTTAACTGTAGTCCAGGAAGAAAAACCTATTTGTCTCCAAAACGTTTTCTTTTTTAAAGCCAACTTGCTGCTTTCCTTTGCTATCTAATACAATCTTTATGTTAACAAAACTTTTATCCCTTTCTGTTTTATCCATAATCTCTGCTACTTCTAGGGCCTTCATGTTTCTTTCTACTGATCTTCTCTCTTCATCTCCTTTCCATCCCCACAGGATATTTTGAATGCTCTTATGGTAGGGCAGCATTCAATCCATTGGAACGTAGAAATATGCATTCCCAAGGGTCTCATTTACATTATTTTTCCTGTGAAAGACACTGAAGGACTAAAAATTTTTCACTGACTCCTGAAAGACCTTAGCCTCAACAGTTCCTCTTCACCTCTTACTAAACCAAATTGTCCCATCATTGGCTGCTAAACCATGGCCCCAATTTTGACGTCCCTGCATTTTGTCCTGTGATTAACACAACCTCAGTTTTCTCATACCTTTCAATAACTTATACAATGAAATTTGACCTTCCTTAATATAGCCTATAAAATCTTTAAGTGTCTTTTCCCCCTAGAACACTCAACTTGAGCACTCATCACACTGTAACTTTTAAAATAAATGCTTCAGTTAACTCCTTTTGTTTTTCTTCTCCTTTCACACCCCTTTGTTTAATAAATGCTTATTAGTTTCCAGGAAATGAGGACCTTAGTTGCTATGGTGACAAAGTGAATAAATATGATACCTGTTCTCAAGCCTTTTTAAAAATCATATAGATAAGTAAATAGGTTCCATGTGATTTGAAACTTCTTCACATCCACTGGTAACTGAAGAAATACAATCTAAGTCTGGGTAAACTTGGCCTCTACAGATGAATAAGAGAAAAAACATGAGGGCATATCTGATTCATACAGAGATGGTATATCTATGTTTCTGGGGATGTGAGTTCCTTGTATAACATGCAGGGAGAAAATACATTTCTACAGAGGAAGACATCTGATCTTCATATAAAATAATCTCCTCTTAAGGAGTTTATCCTTCAACTCTCTTCCAGAGTGGGGTAGGAGATCCTGGCAAATTTACATCTTCCAAAAAAATTTTGAAAAATAGGTATGTAAAAGTTAGATGGATTCATTTACTGTTTTTTAAGGAAATGTAAATATTTTAAACAGACCACTGGGGTGGCAACCAAATCGACGTATCTGAGGTTTCTCAAAACACATTATAGAATCTTCACCTTCAGATTACTTTGACTTGTTAGAACCTGGAAGCTGAACCAATTAACCTCAGGGTTATTGTCTCCAGCTCTAAATAACTATTTAATAACTTAAAGAAACTCTTATTGTGTACTCCATTGTTTTAGAATTCTAAAATTATTTAAAAATTAGTGTTCTTCACCCAATAAATTATATGCTTTTGGAATGTTATAGTTTAAATTTGATTATGCATAGCTCTCATCCAAGAATTTAATATGGGAGAAATAAGACTCTATATATTACACTAGCTATGTCCTTATATTGCTGTTCTATAATGAAGGAAAGCCTGGTTTGTGACTGCTAGAAGAGAGGCCTGAGTTTTCCCTTGTGGTGGCTGTATGTAACTTCCTTACATGATAGTCCTTGACTCTGCTGGCAACTGTCTCCACTTCTGTTTTGCTGACCTCACTATAATTTTACTTCACCCTGCTGTGGAACAATGGGGCAACTAGGAATAAAGACAGGGCAAGACTGGTGATAATGGCAGGATTTTATTGCATTATTGCAGTAGTGTGCCTTTTTTTGGTAAAAGGTGAGGATATCATACAGAAGAGAGGGTTGCCTTGTCTAACCACCCTGTTCCTATGAGGTAGATATCTGGTGTCATCCCCATTCTGTTACTGGGGAAATGGCCCTGTTATGAGAGAACTGGCCCAAAGGCACTCTTAAAAATCACAATAATACAGGAGGAGCTTACATCTGAGTAGACGTTTGAGTGTCTACTATGAACAAGGGGCTTTGTTAAGGAAATCACATTCCTGTACAGAGTAAAATCGCCAACTCCTAGGGGGAAACTCAGGAATAGTCTTATCAGTATTGAGAGGATACAAGGGTCTGGCAGACAGTGAGTCTCTCTGGAACTAGAAGATTCAGAGGAAGTCTTGTAAAATGCACTTGAAAAATCAGCAGACTGGTAGCATAGTTTCATTTCAAAGAGGAGCAATTCAATATTTCAGTGTCTACAGTGAGTCAAGCACCTTACAAATTCTCTTGTTTAATCTTCTGCACCACCCTGTGAGGTGGATGTTTCCCAGGTCTCACAGATGAGGTAACTGCAGTGTAAAGGTCAAATAGCTAAAGAGACAGTGAAGGACTTCTGCTTCCAGGAAGACCAAGTGGAAGTACTTGTCTCTTTTTCTTCCACTAAGTATCAATACAGTGAAAACACTGAACACTGTATGCAGAACAAATATAAGGCTCTGTAAGGTAGAAAGAGGAAGGACAACAGTCTAGGAAACCCAGGACCCAAGGAGCTACAGTTTGGAGAATTCCCTGAGTTTTCTCTCAGCCTCTTGTATCCTAGACTTAGCACTGAAGAGACTGGCAACCAGAAATGCCAACAGTCACAGAGCAAAGGGCCCAAATAAAAGCTTGATCTCTCTACAAAACAGACCAGAAAGGGAAAACCTAGCAAGACAGAAAACTTTTAGACAGTAACCTCTCCAGTCATACCAAACATCACAGAAAAATGGTGGTGGAAAGCCAAGACTTGCACCTTCTGGAGGCTGTAAGGAAGTGCCACGCCCTCTCTCAGGGGTGGTGGCAGAGAAGGCTGAATAGGAAGCTGGAACTTTCATCCTTTCTAGGCAGTAAGGAGAACTTTGCCCACCCCCGCCCACAGTGCCAATGGAGACTATGTGGGAGCCTGGACTTCCACCTCCACTATGTAGTAATGAAGTGGCATCCCTGCCTTTCCCCATTGAAGCTGTAGCAGAAAAAGCCAATTAAAATACAATGTAAAAGTAAGATCTAGAGTCTCATAAATTAAAAACATTTGCTCTGCAAAAGTCTCTGTTAAGAGGATGAAAAGACAAGTTACAGATAGAGAGAAACTATTTGTAAACCATGTATCTGACAATGGACTAGTATCTAGAATATATAAAGTATGCTTAAAACTTAACAGTAAAAAGACAAATCATTACAAAATGAGAAAAAACATGAACAAACGTTTCACTTGAGTATATAAATAAATAAGCACATGAAAAGATATTCAACATTGTTAGATGTCAGGGAAATGCAAATTAAAACCACAATGAGATGTCACTACCTACCTATCAGAATAGCTAAATAGTGATAGCACCAAATGCTGGTTAAAAAAAACAGTGACACCAAATGCTGGTGAAGATTTAGAGAAATTGGATCACTCATATTGCTAATGAATCACTCATACTGCTGGAGGGAATATAAATGATACAGCTATTCTGGGAAACAGGCAGTTTCTTAAAAAACAAAATATCCCAGCAGTTGCACTCCTGGGTATCTATCCCCCCAAAATGAACAACTATGTTCACTCAGAAACCTGTTCATAGATACTTATGGCAGATTTATTCATAACAGCCAAAAACTGAAGTCAGCCCTGATGTCCTTCAACTAGTGAATGGTTAAACCGGAGTACCCACACTATAGAATATTACTTAGTAATGAAAAGGGATGAATTACTGTTACATGCAACAACCTGGATGAATCTCCAGAGAATTATGTTGAATTTATAAGGCCAATCCCAAAAGGTAATATACTCTCTGATACCATTTATAAGACATTCTCAAAATGACAAAATTAAAGAGATGGAGAACAGATTAATAAATGCCAGGGGTTAAGTAGGGTGAGAGGAGGGAGGTAAATGTGGCTTAAAAGGTCAATATGAGGTGGTGATGGACATGTTCTGTATCTTGACTGTATGTATATTAATACCCTAGTTGTTACAGGCTGAATTTTGTCTCCCTCAGCAAAGTTCATATATTGAAATCCTAATCACCAGTACCTCAGAATGTAATCATATTTGGAGATTGGGTCTTTAAAGAGGTACTTAAGTTAAAATGAGGTCATTAGGGTGGGCCCTAATCCAATATGACTGTTTTCCTTATAAGAAGCGGAAATCTGGACACAGACATATACAGAGGGAAGACATAAGGACACAGGGAGGAGACGGCCATCTACATGCTGAGAAACCAACCCTGACATCACCTTGAGGTGTTCAGCTCACCTGAACTTTAGCTTCTGAGGCCAAGAGGCCTCAGAAGGAACCAATCCTGCTGATAACTTGTTCTCAGACTTCTAGACTCCAGAACTATGAAGAAATAAATTAATGTGGTTTAAGCCATCCAACCTGTGGTACTTTGTTATGGCAGCCCTAGCAAACTAATACATTAGTTATGATACTACACTACAGTTTTGCAAGATGCCACCTTTCAGGGAAACTGGGTAAAGGGTACATAGGATCTCTTTGTATTATTTCTTACAACTTTACATTAATCTATAATTATCTCAAAAAGGGAAAAATGAAAAACAAAAGTGGTTCTGAGGTTCAAATGCATGTCTTTCTGTTGCTAAAGTTATACTAAAAAACTGACGCAGACTTTTGATACAGTCATGTGTCAAAGGGCCATCAATTCTGAGGCTGAGTCAAAAATCCAAACTATGAATTCAGACTTAGGTGATTGAAGTGGGTGCTGACCTAGAGTCTTAGTGGTGACAGGTCAAAGGTAGCATTTTGCACTGGGGTTTTCCGATTTTCTTTATTGTGGATCAATACTTACTGACTACTTTCTTCCCTATAGAAAGGACTCTATTTCATAGTCCCATACCTGAGAGTGGGGAGTGACCTCAAGCTCTGTTGCTTTCATATATAAGTGAATCTACATCACCAAATCTTAAAGGTATTTGACACCACACAGTGTTCTGTGACTTTCCAAAAGTCATACTGCATAGTTTTAAGTGCAACTATTTCATAGTGATTAGGAATATATTGCTTGTTACAGATATTTTTGGTACCACATAGACCTGAAATGCATGTCAGCTACATTGAGTCCTCAACTGAAAATAGTAATCTGAACTAAAGAAATAATAGTCTGTTTCCATGCTTAAAAAATAAAAATCTAAAAGACAAAATCTCTCTGTTGAACTCGGGATGCTTCTGTCTGTTTCTTATGCAGTTAAGGGATTTTTGTAAGGATTTTCAGAGGTAATTTTGACTTTGCGAGTGTTTTGCTTTATCTGCTGACTTTAGAAATTAACCTCTTCATAAAATCCAATCCTACTTTGCTATTTTGACACTTCTTTTGTCTGAAAGTATTCATTAATATTTCGCATAATTGCCCCATTTCAAGAGCAAGTATATAATTTCCTACAGAGTGAAGACTTCATAATGCATACCCAATAAAGTCCATTCCGTCTGCCAGTAGTTGATGCCTTAGTCTTACTATGGGCTTCAAAGAGATTTTTCTGCCATGCATCCTGTTGAATCTTGTTGGCCATCTGCACTGTTAAAAGGTGACCACCATTAGTGGCTGTTTATAATATCTATTATTCCTCAGTCATTGTTCTCCTATGAACTTCTGGCTCTTTTCTATATACTGCTAGTGATTGTTGCCAAGTCAACATATAAGATCTTAAGCAAAATTGATCAGAGTACTTTGAAAGTTTTGTTTTTACCAAGATAGTCATGTAAATATGAATCTAATTTTGATAATAAAATTGAAGAATAGGGAAAGCCATGATAATGTACCGATGAGAACCTATTTTCTAGTGGAATATGAAGTCAAGGATGGGCTCATTGAAACAAAGAGATTTTACTTTCTGACTAAGGAGTAAATTATATAGAACTTCAAGAAGAATTTTTTTTAATCAGGTATACATTTTTTTTCTCAGAAATTAAAAGCAATCATGGAAACAGATTTCACTTTATTATTTTTTCCACTGACATGACCTATTATTATTTTTATGTTCAAACAAACTACACTTTAAATGCTTTTTAAAAGTTGTAGTATTATTAATCATATGGATAATTCTGGTGTTCATAGACTAGTAACTGATACCTTTTTATAGGTTTCTCTGTTTCAGGCTTTGAGAGAAATAGATTCCTTGGCCACTCTATATAGACTCTATGTGTTCTTTAGGAAAACCCTGGAAAAAATTCAATCAGTTTTTCCACATTGATGAATGTTTCAGCCAGTATATCTAAGATCCAGAAGCTGGGTCTTCATTTCTTTTTTTCATATTTATAATGTAACACACTGCATCTCAATCTTTAGTGACAAACAATCACAGTAATGTGACTACGTACAGGCTGCTTGATTTCTGGTATCTGTCAAATATAAAATGAGCTTTGTTGGCTCTTAAATCAGAAGCATTGTGGCTAACTGATCTGATAGTCTGCATAAGCTGCATCGAACTGTTCCTTTTGTATTACTATTTATACTTAGATTTGTCCTTTCCAAATCAAAAATAGTTTCACATTTGGCACTTGGTTTTTCTTAATCCTATGCTGGTATGTGAAACTAATAGCAATACAGTACTTTGTCCAAGAGGTTTCATTAATTTTTTGTACCAGAAACAAACAAATATGAATGACCATGTTCCATCTTTATAAAATTAATGAAAGCAAATCCCCATTAATACATATATGTATATATAATTACAATGGGTAAGTGTTGATATTATTGCTATTATAAACCTCAAAGCTATAAGGACATCATTGTATTTTCTCCATTCTGTGAGACTGTTTAAATAAGCCATCAATATATATAAAATAAGAAGCCATAAGAATAAAAAATTTACTTTTTAAATTTTATTTATTTATTTATTTATTTTTGGATGCATTGGGTCTTCACTGCTGTGTGTGGACTTTCTCTATCTACAGCAAGTGAGGGCTACTGTTTGTTGCAGTGCATGGGCTTCTCATTGCAGTGGCTTCTCTTGTTGTGGCTCACAAGCTCTAGGCGCACGGGCTTCAGTGGTTGCAGCACACAGGCTCTAGATGGCATGTGGCATCTTCCCGGACCAGGCTCGAACCCATGTCCCCTGCATTGGCAGGTAGATTCTTAACCACTGCACCACCAGGAGTCCTAAAATTTTTACTTTTTATTAGAAAACATAGGATGAAAAGAAAACAGCCAGGAAGGTTTATAGACATGGAACTCTATAACTGTTCTAGGAACTGATCCTAGAAATGTCATTGGGTGCAGATAGCTACTTCCAGCTCTTTTAAATCATCTGCAGAAGGGCAATTTATGTATTTCTCTTCATATTTACATATACATCATTCTTCTTAAATAATCACTACCTTAAAAGTAACCACAATTTTCCATTATTAAGCACCTAATGTGTTCAAGGCTCTATAGAGCTTATAGAAGTTATACTTGATATTCATATATTAAATCTTATAGCTGTTTGTGATTGTAAGTGGAAAAAAAATGAGTATTGAGTTTTAGGTCTGGTGATTAATAGGGTGATAAGAAGAATGAACCAGAAATTGAAAGAATGTGTTTATAGCCTCTTGTAACTTGGGTTCCTCCAAGAAGCAGAGCCTGAGATAAGTCTTTCATGCAAGTAGTTGATTTGGGAAAGGGACCCAAATAACAGAGGGGCACTGAGAAGAGTGAAAGAAGGAAGGAGGGAGAGCTAACCCAAGGGTGTGTTCTTGAGTTAGCTATTCCTGTGGGCAACTGGGGCTTAATCTTGGTGGGGATGTTTTAAGGAACCATGTAGACGACCCTTCAGAATTGTCAACCAGAGACACTGAAGAAAGGAGCAACTTGGCCCCTACAGGCTAAAATTAACACTGGAGGGTGTTAATTTTTTCTCCTTTGGGATTCTCTCTAGGAAGCAGAGAATCCCTGGGACAAGCAAGACAGACACACAGAAGAGCTGAGATGAGGCACCGTCAAGAACACCTATGCACAGCTCGTGGTTGATTCAACAGTGGCCAGAGCCAAAAGGTGGGCTGATGAGATGTGAGAGGGGAATGTGATGCCCATCTCTGACATTTATTCACTAAGTGCATTACTTGTTCACTCTTAGCACCTGTTTCCTCATCCTTAAAGAGTCAGGGGGTAACCTACCCTGCCCCTTTCCCAGGGTTAAGGATTTGTAAAAGCACATAGAAGCAATTTAAATGATAATGCACTATAAAACTGAAAATAGTTGAGGCTGTTCTAGACATGAGACATGTAAAAATACAGGGAAAACAGAGAACAAAGAGGAGGTCACAGAAAGAATCTAGAAGGACACGAGAAGCCCCTGCATATGATGTGACAGTTGTGTAGCAACCATGGACCAGGACAGGGAGACATGCACAAATGATGACAAACATCACATTTAGTATCTAGGAAAATAAGTGTGTGAATTTAACAGATCAAATTTTCTACTAGCTAGTATTAGGAGATTGTTTCTTGCTAGAAATAAATATTGATTGAATTGATTTAGCAAATGCCTAATACATAATGCTTAGTCTGCCTCTCAGACCAATTTAAGATCATCTACATTTTATTCATGTCTGTCTACCCCTCAGCTTTAGAGCTCAAATTCACTTTATTCTGCAGTGCTTTGACAATTAAAAGACTCTAGCTGGATTATTAATTTCAGTCCTATTTGATCTCTGAGGATTCAGCCAGTAGCTACTCTCCCATCCTCAAGTTACATGACAGTTACACTTTTATTTCTTCAGAACTTTTGCAAATGTAATAAGTGTTAAATGCCAGTGTTACTTTAAATTCTCTTCTGAGCCTTAGTGTAGGTGCACGATAGATATAATCAGTGTTAACCATGTCCCATGTGCCGTTTCTCCTCCCAGCAACTGGAAGGCACTATGGAGGAACTAGGCAGAGGAGAACCTAAACTGGTGCATACTTGAATGGCTAACAGATCTCAGAGCCTAACAGCTGAATCTCTTCAAGCAGAGTCCCTATGGGCTTCCCTAATCTAGGTTCCTAATGGCTCGTCCTACTTCCTTTCACGTACCCTGTCCTGGAGAGGTGGTGACAAACACATCCCAAGGGAAAGGTACATAACCTAAAGCGGTTAATCTAGTCTTCAGTCGTGGTATAAATGTTGAGGTAACTTTATCTGTGACATCGACCTCAGAGCAAACCTCATCTCTCACCTACTGATATTCTTAAAAACCTTAATTCTATTTGTACTTCAGCTTGAACAGTCTCTGCATAATAAATATCTATATGGTATTTCATCTTAAAACTTCAAAAATGTTCAAAGAATATCTAGTTCTTCTATTTTGAGATTCTGTGAAGGTCTGTTCTCCCCATGTGTGGGCTTTAGGACTTTAGCTATTTCCTTAAACTAATATTAGAGTGGCTGTGATGTACTGGGAACTATGTGGCCCTGGGGATTCAGAGGTGAAAGCTGGGATTGGCTGCATCTTTAAAGGCAGACCCAGTTTGATCTTATTTCATAATGGATCTTATTAAATAGTGATAAAAGGTGGCATGGGTGACTTTGGGGATCCTGGGAGGGGAGCAGTGACCAATTCAGCTTCCAGGGGGTAGTAAAAGGCTCACCACTGTTGAGTACTGAGTAGAAGAAGGAGGGCAAGAAAAGAGAGGGAAGGAGTTCTCCTCAATGTACCTGCCTCCTCCTCCACGTGTCTCCATTGGCAGGAGGCTAAAGTGGATATGGGCAGTAATGCACGAAGGCTAGAAAGCTAGGCAGGGCCATAGGATCAAGGGCCTTCTTTTTTTTTTTTTTTCCTGGAGCATAATTGCTTTACAATGTTGTGTTAGTTTCTGCTGTACAACAGAGTGAATCAGTTATATGTTTGTATTCCTTTTGATCCAGACAAAAGAGTCCTGTTGAAGTCCTGTTGAAGAGTCCAATGTCCTCGTGAAGTAACAAGCAAATACTGACCACCTACTATGCACTAGTATGTAGTAGGCACAGTGCTAGTTGTTGGGATACAGGGGTGAGTAAAGCATGGTCCCTAGTATCTACCACACATGTGAGTGTGTGTGTGTGTGTGTGTGTGTGTGTGTGTGTGTGTGTGTGAAAGAGAGGGAGAAGGAAACACCCAATAATTATAATAACGATATGTGATGTGATGTGATAGAATAAAGCAGAGGTACTGCTAAGCTCTCCCCGATGGAGTCCAGGGGAGTCTTTACAAAGAAAGCTATCCTCTGAAGCTGAGTTTGTTAATCTTGGGTATTCTAGCAACCAGAATTGCAATAAGAATTGTAGGTGCGGATAAGCTATGACTCTGTGTACGGTTATGGCTCTTTTTCATGGAACCGTCAGCATCCACTGCAATCAGCAGCAGAATTATCTTTATGACTCTGTAGCAAATTAGATAGGCTTGCTCTAGACCTGGAGGTCAGAGAGCAGTCCGACCCAAGGGAGCTGCCTGAATCATGCTGATGGTGAAGGCTGGCACGCAGAGCATGGAAACCGGAGTGCACTAGCTACTCCATTATATTATCTGTAACTAGGCATTCTGATTTATGGACCTTAAACATCTGTACTGACCCTGACCTGGGTAGGGTCGGGAGTCCTGTGTAACGTCATTAGTTTCCTTGATCTGTTAGAGGTAAGTAATCAAATATGCCTTAGACTTTACTTTCTGACTCAGATTGCATTCATCATCACAACCTCTCACACCCGAATTCAACCTGTATTCTTATGGACTGCTTAGCGTTTGGCTGGAAGGCATAAATTTCTAAGTAAGGTAAGAAATGTTTTCTAAGCTGCTTATATCTAAAACTTAAAATAGGGCATGAATGAATAAAAAAGTGTATGGTTTTACTTACTGCCTTATTTTTCTGTTAGGAAAAAAATTTTGACTGGTTATGTAAATTGATTTAGTGCAAATATCTACAGTCCATACATGCAAAATACATGCTTACTAAAAGGTTGTCTTGAGGGATCATGCTGAAATATTTCAAATAAGTTACCAAAAATGATAAAATGCAAAGGATGGAAGTCATAGTGTTCTGATAAGATTGCGAAGGAGGGATGAGAAATGTTTGTTTTGAAAAGTATTCTGGGAAATTTATGTCTGAGGGTGTATCCGTACTTCTAATTGTTCATCTAGTTACACTACAGAGGCTTGTTAGCTGCCCCAGGAATACATTTTTCCCCATGTGGGGGGGAAAAAAAGGACTGTGGTTTTCCAGCAGAATCAAGTGACCTTTGAATTCTACAATAAGAAGCTGAAGTTGGGTAGAAATTTACACTGTCTCAAGGGAGAGTCATTAAGTAAATCTCATTTTTAATGCCTAAGAAAGGATTCAACAAATTAAGATTTAATTCTCATTAGGTTTATGTTATTTGGGACTTGGGACAATAGAAAAAAATACTAAAGGATAATGTAAGTTCTCTGTGTTATTTGTAACCTGACAAAGAAATCTAGAGTTTCCACATTTCCCCAAAACTTAGAGGAAATCAGTTCTGTTAAAACAGTAAGCTGGGGCCTCCCTGGTGGCGCAGTGGTTGAGAGTCCGCCTGCCGATGCAGGGGATACGGGTTCGTGCCCCGGTCTGGAAGGATCCCATATGCCGCGGAGCGGCTGGGCCCGTGAGCCATGGCTGCTGAGCCTGCGCGTCCGGAGCCTGTGCTCCGCAACGGGAGAGGCCACAGCAGTGAGAGGCCCGCATACCACAAAAAAAAAAAAAAAAAAAAAAAAAAAAAAAAAAAAAAAAACAAAACAGTAAGCTGGTGTCATCTCCCACATTTATAAGCATATAAGCATGTTTTAATTAAAAGATGTAATAAGTTGTAGTGCTCAGGATCGTAGTCTCTGGGGTCAAATAATCCTTGGTGTGAATACCAGCTCCACCATAAGCAATTGTGTATTTTTCTCTGAGCCTTAGTTTCCTAATTGGTAAAATGAGGTAGACAGGACCTGCGAGGTTTGCTGTGAAGAAATGAAATGTATTAAAGTGCTTAGCAACATGCCTGGTATGTAGAACATGTTCAATAAATATTGATTATTATTATTTCAGAATATAGATATAAATGACAAGTAATTTCCTAATCATAGCGTTAGTGGGATATTATGATATACTATCATAATACTGAGTCTCCTAAAAGTTTGGTGGTTCTTAAATAAGAGTCCTCGGGGGAAGGCTCTGCTGAGTTTCAGTGTGCGGCCCCCCAGCATGCTCTGTCAGTGGTCTGTGCTGGGGAAGGTACCGATTCCTGGATTTAGTTTTCCTCCAGACACTTAGACAAGACCAAAGCTGTATGAATATTTTGATCAATAACTGGGGATCCTGGGCGGCCCCTCCCGGCTGTGGTCAGTAATCAGGTGTACATTGTATAGTAAGGAAATTATAGGTATCTTACCTCCTGAAACTGGCTGATCAACTAGAAATTCCCAGACACTTGCCTAGGAGGGGAAACTGTTCTAAACTGTTACATTACAGCATCCTCTTTGAGGCTTTGAATGAATCTCTGTGACTGACTTACAACTCCAGACATGCAAAGATTTCCCCAGCAGCAGCTCAGGGGCTACCAAAGTGCCCAGTTACTTCTTGACTTATTTTAAGCCCTGGGAAGACCAAATTGCCTACTCAGGGAAGCTCCAGTCTTTCTCAGACTTCTCCCAGGTGAGACTGGCCCTTGGGTATACACTCCCTAGGGCTCTAACCTGATTTGCCTAGAAAAGAAAACTAGGGTACAAGTTCATTCCACTTACTTGGAGCTATAAACGTATGTCATCCTAAAAATCCTGCTATTCTTGTTTTCTTTAACTTTAGGTTCTCCTAACACCATCCTCCCTTTCTCACATATGTACACCTTTCATTGGTATTCAGTTGTTGTGTTAATGCATTCAAAATCCCTCAAATTTAGCCCAAAGCGAAGTTCCCAGTAAACATTTTATGGTCTCTTTTATGCCATGATTTTTAAAAATATATGTATTTCTTTCTTTTGTGATAGACTTTACCCTTGGAGGCTTGCTTTTCTCTGGATTTCATTTCTAGCAGGTCTCTGTGATAATGCCCTTTATTGCATCCCTTTCTGTTGAGGAATAAGATGTGGCTAGCAAGGGCAGCTTTTTATCATCTCTTCAATTTCAGAATTTTTCTCTGTAAAGGCTGCTAAATGTCCCTTCAGAGGTTTACTTTTAAATTCTGAGTAATGGGGTGGTTTGGGGGTTGCTCTTCCTTTGCTCTCGATCTTGGAACCTTGTAGTTTATAAATTGTACATCACTCCTTATCAGCCGTTTAGAGTTCAGACCACTAATCCCCAACCTACCAGATATTAAGATACAAACCAGAGGTATGTAAAAGTACATTTCCAGCTTTATTAATGTAATACTTTCTGTTTCAGATGTGTCTTTGCCATGGCCACCCAGATTCTGTCCTACATACCATCTTTGAATAATGGGGTCCTTTTTATCTAATTTAATGTAGATTAGAGGCAATGTGGAGACCACTTTCTAAAGAGAAAAGCCTTCTCTTTCTGACGCATCTTCTGTCTGCCTTAGCTGAAATCATTAGAATGTCCTGTCAATTATACAAGTTCATTGTTACTAAGACTGACTTCGGTAATATTTGTATCTATTGGATGATAAAGTTTGACATCATTTCAAATTAGGGAAATAAGTATTTCTTCTCTTGGAAAATATCCCTGTTTTATACAAGTACTTCATTAAACATTCTATTCCCAGTAATATGTTTAAAATTTTATTCATTGTTTTGGGACTACCTTAGCCATATTTTTTCTTTTAAACCTATTATGGTTTAACTGGGCCTTCCTCATCATGATGTCCAAATTCACCCAATCCCTACCTCGGTCTGCATTAAGTATTTTATTCTAATTAATTAATTAATTAATTATTTTCATTGCGTTGGGTCTTTGTTGCTGAGCATGGCTTTCTCTAGTTGCGGCGAGCGGGGGCTACTCTTTGTTGCGGAGTACAGGCTTCTCATTGCGGTGGCTTGGCTTGTGGCACATGGGCTCTAGGCCTGCTGGCTTCGGCAGTTGTGGCACGTGGGCTCAGTAGTTGTGGCTCACGGGCTCTAGAGCATAGGCTCAGTAGTTGTGGCCCACGGGCTTAGTTGCTCCGTGACATGTAGGATCCTCCCGGACCAGGGTTCGAGCCTGTGTCCCCTGCATTGGTAGGCGGATTCTTAACCACTCCACCACCAGGGAAGTCCCTGCACTGAGTATTTTTTATTTTTATTATTTATTTATTTATTTATTTATTTTTGGCTGTGTTGGGTCTTCTTTTCTGTGCGAGGGCTTTCTCTAGTTGTGGCAAGCGGGGGCCACTCTTCATCCCGGTGCGCAGGCCTCTCACTGTCGCGGCCTCTCTTGTTGCGGAGCACAGGCTCCAGACGCGCAGGCTGAGTAGTTGTGGCTCACGGGCCTAGTTGCTCCGCGGCATGTGGGATCTTCCCAGACCAGGGCTCGATCCCGTGTCCCCTGCATTAGCAGGCAGATTCTCAACCACTGTGCCACCAGGGAAGCCCTGCATTGAGTATTTTTAAGAAGACTTTTCCATAGTTAAAATAGACTTTCTTAATTTATATATTCTTTGAATCATTTCATCTAATCATCTGATCTCTAAAGAATTTATTATACCTTTTTTAAAGCTGTGCTATATTTTTAAAAACCCTAAACATTTAATGATCATTTACCTATAATTATGTAAGCAATTTTTTTTTTTCGATACGGGGGCCTCTCACTGCTGTGGCCTCTCCCGTTGCAGAGCACAGGCTCCGGACGCGCAGGCTCAGCGGTCATGGCTCACGGGCCCAGGCACTCTGCGGCATGTGGGATCTTCCCGGACTGGAGCATGAACCCATGTCCCCTGCATCGGCAGGCGGACTCTCAACCGCTGCGCCACCAGGGAAGCCCCCCTGTAAGCAATTTTTACTATAACTTTTGATATAGTTGCCCAAATCCCCTCAAGCTATGTTTCTAAGAAACACAGGCATCAAGCTAAAATATTTAGCAAAGATGTCTCATTTGTTTAAAGCATTATAAATGCAAATCAACACAAAACCAAGATGCCCCTTTTTATTAGCAAAATATTTAAAATACCTAATGCTGGTGGTCTTGGGGTATGACAAACACTTACAGACATAGCTAGGGTATATTACAAAAGCCTGTTTGAAAGCAGTATCTTAATAAATATAGAGCATGCAGAATCCTAGAGTCAATTTCAAATTCGTAAAATGCTAACACATTGTAAAAACCACCCTATACCTAGTCAGTTACTGGGAAGATCATCTCCTGGTGGGTATATTGGAATAGAGTCCTCAGAGCTAAGATGCTACTGGTTATTAACTTTTTTCCTCTGAGATACATTTATTTGCCTGTGGAACCTGTAGAGAATAAAAATATGAGTATTTTTTATTCCCAGTATTTTTATCCTTTTTGATTATAAGGCAAAAAGCCTTTGGCATCTTCTAAACTCCATTTGGTAATTGTGAGTAAGGAGGTCTCATTTCTGAGTTCCAAGACGTTTATAATAGTTAAAACTTTTTGTTTATGTACTATATGCAAAGCATTGTTCTAAGTACTTTTATACACATTCATGTTTAATCTTCCAAACCACCTAAAAGGTTTTCCCCATTTCTATCTAATGCCACAGAGCCAAGTATAAGATCCAGGATCTGTGTCCCAAGTCTTATTCCTTATTGGTCTTTCTCAGTAAGATCAATTATGTTATGCTTATATCCCTTCTGCTCAGCTATTATCAGACACAGATACCTAGTCATAATGTGACAAACTGTGGTCTATCCTATAATCAGTTGCCATAATTATTTCTAGAGGGTTAAGTGCTAGGTTTAGTTTTCATCTATACAGTATGTATTTAATATTTACCCATGAGCAAGGGTATATTCAAAAAATTTATTAACCCTTAAGGCAGGGGCACTAGGCAGTCAGTGGGGACACGACCCAGTCAGAATACACATAGCATTAAACAAGCAGTAGGGTCATATAGATATAAAGTGAATAGGTATCAATCTACTCCATAAACAATTCATCCAGGGATGTCTGTGTACCTCAAGAAAATGAGCAGCTAAGTTTACACTGACAATGTACATTATGTTTAAAGATACCATGTGGGATCAACCTTGGGAATTTGATAAGGACTCCATAATTACAACTGTAAGGCAAGCTCTTTCTACATCTTGTGTTGTTTCATCTGGGCCTAGGAATTGGAGATCCTCATTCTACTTGGGCCTTCTGTTCACCTTTAGACATTCTTTGTTTTATTACTTTTAGTTTAAAGAACCATCTTTAAGAGGAATATACCAGCAAAATAAGAATTCTACTATCTCTTAATTGTTAAACACATGCTAAACAGTAGAGCCCATCCTTCCTCCAGTACAAGCTCCAAATGTGGCTGTACAAAGTTTTGTCCTTTCTCATTCTTAACTCTTCTCATTAGCTTCACCTCAAACTGGAATTTGTCTTTTCTGATATTTTATTTTGAATTTTATTTTATTTATTTTTTTATACAGCAGGTTCTTATTAGTTATCCATTTTATACACATCAGTGTATACATGTCAATCCCAATCCCCCAATTCAGCACACCACCATACCCACCCACCCCCGCGGTTTTCCCCCCTTGGCATCCATACGTTTGTTTTCTACATCTGTGCCTTATTTTCTGCCCTGCAAACCAGTTCATCTGTACCACTTTTCTAGGTTCCACATATATGCGTTAATATACGATATTTTTTTTCTCTTTCTGACTTGCTTCACTCTATATGACAGTCTCCAGATCGATCCACGTCTCTACAAATGATCCAATTTCATTCCTTTTTATGGCTGAATAATATTCCATTGTATGTATGTACCACATCTTCTTTATCCATTCATCTGTCGATGGGCATCTAGGTTGCTTCCATGTCCTGGATATTGTAAATAGTGCTGCAATGAACATTGGGGTGCATGTGTCTTTTTGAATTATGGTTTTCTCTGCATATATGCCCAGTAGTGGGAATTTTGGGTCGTATGGTAATTCTATTTTTAGTTTTTTAAGGAACCTCCATACTGTTCTCCATAGTGGCTGTATCAATTTGCATTCCCACCAAAAGTGCAAGAGGGTTCCCTTTTCTCCACAACCTCTCCAGCAAATGTTGTTTGTAGATTTTCTGATGATGCCCATTCTAATGGGTGTGAGGTGATACCTCATTGTAGTTTTGATTTGAATTTCTCTAATAATTAGGGATGTTGAGCAGCTTTTCATGTGCTTCTTGGCCATCTGTATGTCTTCTTTGGAGAAATATCTACTTAGGTCTTCTGCTTATTTTTGGATTGGGTTGTTTTTTTAATATTGAGCTGCATGACCTGCTTATATATTTTGGAGATTAATCCTTTGTCCGTTGATTTGTTTGCAAATATTTTCTCCCATTCTGAGGGTTGTCTTTTCGTCTTGTTTGTAGTTTCCTTTGCTGTGCAAAAACTTTTAAGTTTCATTAGGTCCCATTTGTTTATTTTTGTTTTTATTTCCATTACTCTAGGAGGTGGATCAAAAAAGATCTTGCTGTGATTTATGTCAAAGAGTATTCTTCCTATGTTTTCCTCTAAGAGTTTTATAGTGTCCAGTCTTACATTCAGGTCTCAAATCCATTTTGAGTTTATTTTTGTGTATGGTTTTAGGAAGTGTTCTAATTTCATTCTTTTACATGTAGCTGTCCAGCTCTCCCAGCACCACTTATTGAAGAGTCTGTCTTTTCTCCATTGTATATCCTTGCCTACTTTGTCATAGATTAGCTGAGCATAGGTGCGTGGGTTTACCTCTGGGCTCTCTATCCTGTTCCATTGATCAATATTTCTGTTTTTGTGCCAGTACCATATTGTCTTGATTACAGTAGCTTTGTAGTATAGTCTAAAGTCAGGGAGTCTGGTTCTTCCAGCTCTGTTTTTTTCCCTCAAAATTGCATTGGCTATTTGGAATCATTTGTGTCTCCATACAGATTCTAAGATTTTTTTGTTCTAGTTCTGTAAAAAATGCCATTGGTAATTTGATAGGGATTGCACTGAATCTGTAGATTGCTTTGGGTAGTATAGTCATTTTCACAACACTGATTCTTCCAATCTAAGAACGTGGTATATCTCTCCATCTGTTTTTATCATCTTTAATTTCTTTCATCAGTGTCTTATAGTTTTCTGCATACAGGTCTTTTGTCTCCTTAGGTAGGTTTATTCCTAGGTATTTGATTCTTTTTGTTGCAATGGTAAGTGGGAGTATTTCCTTAATTTCTCTTTCATATTTTTCATCATTAGTGTATGGGAATGCAAGAGATTTCTGTGCATTAATTTTGTATCCTACAACTTTACCAAATTCATTGATTAGCTCTAGTAGTTTTCTGGTGGCATCTTTAGGATTCTCTATGTATAGTATCATGTCATCTGCAAACAGTGACAGTTTTACTTCTTTTCCAATTTGTATTCCTTTTATTTCTTTTTCTTCTCTGATTGCCGTGGCTAGGACTTCCAAAACTATGTTGAGTAATAGTGGTGAGAGTGGACATCCTTGTCTTGTTCCTGATCTTAGAGGAAATGCTTTCAGTTTTTCACCATTGAGAATGATTTTTGCTGTGGGTTTGTAATATATGGCCTTTATTATGTTGAGGCAGGTTCCCTCTATGCCCACTTTCTGGAGAGTTTTTATCATAAATGGGTGTTGAATTTTGTCAAGAGCTTTTTCTGCATCTATTGAGATGATCATATGGTTTTTATTCCTCAGTTGGTTAATATGGTGTATCACATTGATTGATTTGCATATATTGAAGAATCCTTGCATACCTGGGATAAATCCCACTTGATCACGTGTATGATCCTTTTAATGTGTTGTTGGATTCTGTTTGCTAGTATTTTGTTAAGGGTTTTTGCATCTATATTCATCAGTGATATTGGTCTGTAATTTTCTTTTTTTGTGGTATCTTTGGTTTTGGTATCAGGGTGATGGTGGCCTCCTAGAATGAGTTTGGGAGTGTTCCTTCCTTTGAAAATTTTTGGAAGAGTTTGAGAGGGATAGGTCTTAGCTCTTCTCTAAATGTTTGATAGAATTCACCTGTGAAGCCGTCTGGTCCTGGACTTTTTTTTGTTGGAAGATTTTTAATCACAGTTTCAATTTCATTACTTGTGATTGGTCTGTTCATATTTTCTATTTCTTCCTGACTCAGTCTTGGAAGCTTATACCTTTCTAAGAGTTTGTCCATTTCTTCCAGGTTGTCCATTTTATTGGCATTGAGTTGCTTGTAGAAGTCTCTTAGGATGCTTTGTATTTCTGCGGTATCTGTTGTAAATTCTCCTTTTTCATTCCTAATATTAATGATTTGAGTACTCTCCCTCTTTTTCTTGATCAGTCTGGCGAATGGTTTATCAATTTTGTTTATCTTCTCAAAGAACCAGCTTTTAGTTTTATTGATCTTTGCTATTGCTTTCTTTGTTTCTATTTCATTTATTTCTGCTCTGATCTTTATGATTTCTTTCCTTCTACTAACTTTGGGTTTTGTTTATTCTTCTTTCTCTAGTTCTTTTAGGTGTAAGGTTAGATTGTTTACTTGATGTTTGTTCTTTCTTGAGGTAGGATTGAATTGCTATAAACTTCCCTCTTAGAACTGCTTTTGTTGCATCCCAAATGTTTTGGATCGTCATGTTTCCACTGTCATTTGTTTCTAGGTATTTTTTGATTTTCTCTTTGATTTCTTCAGTGATCTCTTGGTTATTTGGTAACGTATTGTTTAGCCTCCATGTGTTTATGTTTTTTACGGTTTTTTCCCTGTAATTTATTTCTAATCTCATAGCATTATGGTCAAAAAGATGCTTGATATGATTTCAATTTTCTTAAATTTACTGAGGCTTGATTTGTGACCCAAGATGTGATCAGTCCTGGAGAATGTTCCATGTGCACTTGAGAACAAAGTGTAATCTGCTGTTTTTGGATGGAATGTCCTATAAATATCAATTAAATCTATCTGGTCTATTGTGTCATTTAAAGCTCGTGTTTCCTTATTAATTTTCTGTTTGGATGATCTGTCCATTGGTGTAAGTGAGGTGTTAAAGTCCCCCACTATTATTGTTTTACTTTTGATTTCCTCTTTTATAGCTATTAGCAGTTGCCTTATGTATTGAGCTGCTCCTATGTTGGGTGCATATGTATTTATAATTGTTTTATCTTCTTCTTGGATTGATCCCTTGATCATTATGTAGTGTCCTTCCTTGTCTCTTGTAACATTCTTTATTTTAAAGTCTATTTTTATCTCATATGAGTATTGCTACTCCAGCTTTCTTTTGATTTCCATTTGTATGGAATATCTTTTTCCATCCCCTCCCTTTCAGTCTGTATGTGTCCCTAGGTCTGAAGTGGGTCTCTTGTAGACAGCATATATATGGGTCTTGTTTTTGTATCCATTCAGTGAGCTTGTGTCTTTTGGTTTGAATATTTAATCCATTCACGTTTAAGGTAATTATCGATATGTATGTTCCTGTTACCATTTTCTTAATTGTTTTGGGTTTGTTTTTGTAGATCCTTTTCTTCTCTTGTGTTTCCCACTTAGAGAAGCTCCTTTAGCATTTGTTGTAGAGCTGGTTTGGTGGTTCTGAATTCTCTTAGCTTTTGCTTGTCTGTAAAGCTTTTGATTTCTCCATCAAATTTGAATGAGATCCTTGCTGGGTAGAGTAATCTTGGTTGTAGGTTCTTCCCTTTCATCACTTTAAATATGCCATGCCACTCCCTTCTGGCTTGTATGGTTTCTGCTGAAAAATCAGTTGTTAACCTTATAGGAGTTCCCTTTTATGTTATTTGTCATTTTTCCCTTGCTGCTTTCAATAATTTTTCTTTCTCTTTAATTTTTACCAATTTGATTACTGTGTGTCTTGGCATGTTTCTCCTTGGGTTTATCCTGTATGGGACTCTCTGCACTTCCTGGACTTGGGTGGCTATTTCATTTCCCATATTAGGGAAGTTTTTGACTCTAATCTCTTCAGATATTTTCTTGGGTCCTGTCTCTCTCTCTTCTCCTTCTGGGACCCCTATAATGTGAATGTTGTTGCATTTAGTGTTTTCCCAGAGGTCTCTTAGACTCTGTTCATTTCTTTTCATTCTTTTATCTTTATTCTGTTCCTCAGCAGTGAATTCCACCAATCTGTCTTCTAGGTCACTTATCCGTTCTTCTACCTCAGCTATTCTGCTATTGATTCCTTCTAGTGTATATTTCACTTTGGTTATTGTATTGTTCATCTCTGTTTGTTTGTTCTTTAATTCTTCTAGATCTTTGTTAAACATTTCTTGCATCTTCTCGATCTTTGCCTCCATTCTTTTTCTGAGGTCCTGGATCATCTTCACTATCATTATTCTGAATTCTTTGTCTGGAAGGTTGCCTATCTCCACTTCATTTAGTTGTTTTTCTGGGGTTTTATCTGGTTCCTTCATCTGGTACATAGCCCTCTGCCTTTTCTTCTTGTCTATCTTTCTGTGAATGTGGTTTTTGTTCCACAGCCTGCAGGATTGTAGTTCTTCTTGCTTCTGCTGTTTGCCCTCTGGTGGATTAGGCTATCTAAGAGGGTTGTGCCAGTTGCCTGATGGGAGGGACTGGTGGTGGGTAGAGCTGGCTGTTGCTTCTGGTTGGCAGAGCTCAGTAAAACTTTAATCCACTTGTCTGCTGATGGGTGGTGCTGTGTTCCCTCCTTGTTGGTTGTTTGGCCTAAGGCAACCCAACACTGGAGCCTACCTGGGCTCTTTGGTGGGGCTAATGGCAGACTCTGGGAGGGCTCACGCCAAGGAGTACCTCCCAGAACTTCTGCTGCCAGCGTCCTTGTCCTCACGGTGGGACACATCCACCCCCTGCCTCTGCAGGAGACCCTCCAACACTAGCAGGTAGGTCTGGTTCAGTATCCTATGGGGTCACTGCTCATTCCCCCTGTGTCACAATGCACACACTACTTTGTGTGTACCCTCCAAGAGTGGAGTCTCTGTTTCCCCCAGTCCTGTGGAGGTCCTGTAATCAAATCCGCTAGCCTTCAAAGTCTGATTCTCTAGGAATTCCTCCTCTCATTGCCAGACCCCCAGGTCTGGAAGCCTGATGTGGGGCTCAGAACCTTCACTCCAGTGGGTGTACTTCTGTGGTATAAGTGTTCTCCAATATGTGAGTCACTCACCCAGCAGTTACGGGATTTTATTTTATTCTGATTGCACCCCTCGTACCATATCATTGTGGCTTCTCCTTTGTCTTTGGATGTGGGGTATCTGTTTTGGTGAGTTCCAGTGTCTTCCTGTTGATGATTATTCAGCAGTTAGTTGTGATTCTGGTGCTCTTGCAAGAGGGAGTGAGAGCACATCCTTCTACTCCGCCATCTTGAACAGATCTCCTTTTTCTGAAATTTTAATTCTAGCCTGTGACTATCCTAATTTTGAATTCATCCTTGATAATACCTTTTTAACTTTGGTTATTCTCTCTTTAAAATCTGAGTTTAGAGAAACCTTTTCAGTCCCAAAGTTTTCTTTGGCTTTTCTGTGCCTTTTTGTGGGTGGGAGGAAGAAAGATTATTTGTGATACTATTATTTGTACTGAATTTGAGAGACTCATCCATTGTGTCATTTTTCATTTTAGGGACTTTTACCACGGAATCATAGCTAAATCCTTAGAAATGTTTAGAAGTTAGTCTTTTCTAAAGTCTATAGCAAATGTCTATCTATACTGGATGAATTTTTTTTGTGTGTGTAAATAACACGATTACCTTATTATAAGTCTCTCCAATAAACAACCCATTTTGTTCTTCCTCTTTTCAGGAGAGTGGAGTTATGTTGTGTTTGATTTAAAGATAGGTGACGTGTGCTGTGTGAGGTAGTAGTTTGAACGTTAGCCTCAGATCTTGTCAAGCAAGGATTCTAGTACCTGAGCTTGTAGAGCTTTTGCAGAGCAGAGGCTTTCACTGTTTGTAACCACATCTTCTGCCCCATTTTTCATGCATAGTGTTTGATAGTGGACGTTCAGAAATGAGTCTTCTAGAACTCCCCTCTGGTTATACCTTCCCAGCAAAAAAGATAGCTCCATCATTTTGAACTATAAACTAATATTTTCATAACTTTTTCATTAAAGCTTTGACATGAGTAAAGTTCTGTACTTCTTTGAGTATAAATATCTTTTTCATTACAGCTGTGTATCCTATAACATAATTCAGAGACACTGCATACTTACCATATTAGTTATCTATTGCTGTGCAGCAAATTAACCCAAAATCCAGTACCTTTAAACAACAAGCATTTAGCTCACAGTTTCTATATATCAGGAATCTGAGTGCCTTAGGCCCAAGGCCTCTCAAGAGGTTGCAGTCAGTGTATCAACAAGGGCTGCAGTTTTCATCTGAAGGCTTGGTAAGAGTAGGATCTACTTTGAAGCTCATTCCCATGGTTGTGAGAAAGATTCAGTTCCTTGTGGGTTGTTGGACTTGAGGGTCTTAATTCCATGCTGGCTATGGGTATGAGGCCTCTCACAATTCCATGCCATGTGGACTTCTCCACAGGACAGCTTACAGCATGGAGTGGCTCACTCAGAACAAGAGAGCAAGAGAGGGCCCAAGATGGAAATCAGTCTTTTTTGTAACCTAATCATGGAAGTTATATCTCGTCACTTCTGCTGTATTCTATTTGTCAGAAGTGAGTCCCAAATCCAACTAAGGTTCAAGGGGGAGGGACTTACATAAGGGTGTGAATTCTAGGAGGCAGATCACTGAGGCTCTCTTAGAGGTTCCCTATCATACTTACCAGGGGTGTCATGTGTGTGCACATATGAGTATGTGTTTTTGTGTGCGTGTGTGTGTGTGTAAAGAAAAAAAGAGTCTCAGTAAGCCATGGGCTTAATCTAATAACTTATAAGAGGCCAAGCATGATGAATGCTACAATGGAAGTGATGACATTGCTATGAAGTGTAAAGGAGAGTAATTTGGAGGAGGATCCCAGGAAGCTTCATGGAAGACATGAGGTTTATACATGACTTTGAAAGATGGAAGGGGCTTTGACAGGCGGTGTTGTCATAAAGGGAATCCCAGTTTGGGACAACTTGGACTGAGCACAGGGCACAGTCAAGAGACTGGTAAGTGACTATGACCAGAATCCTGGGGTGTATGAAGACTAGGGATAAAGGGGGAAATTTCAGAAAGATAGCCAGGGACTAGATTATGGTATCTTAAATTTTAGTTTGAGGAGTTTGTGTTGTAGGCAACATGATTCTTTTGGTTATTTGAGGAGAATAGACTGGTCAAATCATATATCTGGGCCATCTTTTCTGTCCTCCATGACATGTGGTATGAGGTTAATAGCAAGTGTTTTATATTTAGGCCTTGAGATTTGTTATGAATTTGTAATAAATTATTCAATTCCTTGCCACACAATGTACTCATCTATAAAATGGTCATATTAGTATATATTTTATAGAGTTATTACTAGGATCAAGTTAAGGAATGTTTATAACATATTTAGCAAATTTCCTGTCACATCACCAACAATTATTGAGTGACTTCTATTAATTACAAAGCGAACCACAGAAGAGCTTCACATGTAACTGGGGGAAAGAGGTCTTTCTTATTGCTTAAGCCATCTTCCTGGCCAGCAAAAAAATAAGAGAGCTCTGTAAGATCAATTTTTTTCTAGTTGACTTTATTTACTTTATATATCTGAGTCTGAGTGCCCACCTGGAAGGCAAGAACATCCAGAAACCACATCTCCCCAAAGATGTGTAGCTGAAATGGTCACCTCTGGACACGCCCCAAAGATAATCAGCTTCTCAGCCTCTTGGTGATGCACACAGCATGGAGCTGAAGGAAGATGGGCTTTGGAATAGGACTCGGGTCTACTGCTTGAATATCTTTGTGACTTTGAGCAGTTTACTTACTCTCTGAACCTCCACATTCTCATTTTAAATGGAGAGCAAATAGGGACTTAAATGGGGACTACTATAGCTCATAACTAATTATCCAGCCTTTTAACATCTTTTCAAAGATTTATCTCCATCGAGAAGGCTCCCTTAACTCCTCATCTTTTTAAGGCTCTATATAGATGTTCTAATTGAAAATTTTTTCTTTTCTATAGTTTATACTCCATTACCCTGCCATCTAGAGATGAGAAAGGGGTTTCTAAGAAGGGGAAGTCTCCCTTACTCGACCGTAGATTTTCTTGAAAAGAGAAAATGATTTGTAATTGATGAGTTTATTATAATCATATTTTCCAATTCTGCCTGCTTAGAATCTTATTTCTCCTTTTACTGTTTTACTCTTTGGTCAATATCATAAAATATCTCAACCTCCATCTTCCTCCCCAATCCGAGTTGACAATATTGTTTTAGATTCAGAATTACTTGTTCCTTTGAACTCGCTTTAATCTAACTTTTTTTATTTTTTAATTTTTTTAAATTTTTTTTTATTTTTATTTTTTGCGGTAGGCGGGCCTCTCACTGTTGTGGCCTCTCCCCTTGCGGAGCACAGGCTCCAGACGCGCAGGCTCAGCGCCATGGCTCACGGGCCTAGCCGCTCTGCGGCATGTGGGATCTTCCCAGACCGGGGCACAAACCCGTGTCCCCTGCATCGGCAGGCGGACTCTTAACCACTGCGCCACCAGGGAAGCCCCCTAACTTTTTTTAAACCTAATCTCTTCAGATTAGAGGACAGCTATCAAAAACATACTTCTACTCCCTAACCAACTTAAAATCAGTCTCTGTGGAGGACAGCTATGACCTGGCATGTGGTATATGTAGAGCATGTAAAATATTACCTACTTTACTAGATTGGGGGGCCTGGTGAAAAAGAAAAATGGAAGTTCAGCTGGAGGCGTAGATAAGAATTATGACTCTGAAACCTGTGCCTCTGAAGATGCCCAGTGTATAGTACACAGGGACATCATCTCTTCACCATGTGCCTTCTGACCAGGGCTTGTGGTGCTGTTGAAGGGAGGAGACACATCAACGGCTCCTACAGAATCACTTAAAAGGAGTTGTCAAGAGCTTCCTCTCTTTCAGGGAGTTCTGACAATTCTTATTTCTTTTCTTATGAACACAGGAATCTTTCTGAGGAATTGCTTCAGGATTAACCAGAAGGAACCCTGGTCTCACTCAATAGTTTCCTTCAGCCTTCCTCAGTTTCCCTAGAAATGGTGGGTCCACCCTCAGTATGCAGATCTTTGGGGCCCTAGAAAATCAGCGTGACTTTTTACTAGTTTTCCAGCCTCAGAAGAGTACTTCCACTTTAACAACTAATTGATAGTGGCTCCTCAAACTGTTTTTTAAGCCATGTACATGTTGTGTGTTTGGAGAATGCTAATTCTGGAAATGAGACCAACCTTCTCTCTTTGACCTCAGGATTGTGTAGCCCATTAGAACAAAAACATCCAGGCATTTCTTGGAGGAAGAACTGTTCAGATGATATCCACAGGAACCAAATTGCTTCAGTGGCTCAAGTGTTGTTCAAATGCCAGTGGTAACTGGATTAGTCTCCAATTCTAAACGTACATGGTAGAGAGTAGGTAAAGATATGGAAGGGCTGTGGAGACCTTCCCTTCTTCCACTTTAAGAGGCTATGCACTTAATGTTCTCAACTGAAAAGATTTCTTTTTAATCTTCTCATAGAATTTAAAATGATAAACACTAAAGTTAATTGTAGGATAAATTCTTTAGGGATGTTGGTTTACCACTCCTTTCATCTTTGGTTATATTAAGTGATAATTACCAATAGGGGGCCTTTCAACCACATTTTTATCTTTAGGGGGGAAGAGAAAACCCAAAGCCTTTTTGAAATCTAGGAGTGCTGTACTTAGTCTTTTTCCTGTTCACCTGAATAATCTCATTGTGAGAATCTAAGTATCTTCTAAAGTAACCACATCAATTGTTAAATATCACTCCGCTACAGATGAACCAGTTTGCAGGGCAGAAATAGACATGCAGATGTAGAGAACAAACGTATGGACACCAAGGGGGGAAAGTGGCAGGGGGCGGGTGGTGTTGTGATGAATTGGGAGATTGGGATTGACAAATATACACTAATATGTATAAAGTGGATAACTAATAAGAACCTGCTGCATAAAAAAATAAACAAAATTCTAAAATTAAAAAAAATAAAAATAAAGTGAAGTGGTTTTGTTTTTCAACAATGTGGATGGAAGGACCTCCCTCCCCAGATTGAGAATCATTGCCATAGTGAGCCATTGTTATTGATTGGTGTGTGTTGTAATTTTAGATTGCCTGAAACAGAAGAGTGGTAAAAAAGAAAAAAAAATTTTGACAAATTGACAAATTATATTTGTAATCTAATTACATGTAAACTAAACTATCAGCTTTATAGTTATCAAGATCAACTTGGCAACAAGGAAAAGAAACCTGTTTACTCTTTTCAAAAAAACCTCAAAATGTTAAATCGCTTTTGTAAAAAGATCCAGGAAGTATAGAATAGCCTAAGTGAAAATGGGAGCAACTGATGGAGTCAGGGCTTGGAAATCTTAAGATTGTTGGTAGTGGGAGGGGAGAAAGGAAGTGAGTATCAGCATGATAGGGCTTTGTGTCAGGGTTGGATGCTCTGAGTTTGAGATTTCATGGGTGGAACAGTTGTGGGTGATAAGGGCAGGAATCCATCTATGGAAATGGCAGGGTGAGTGGAGAAGTGATTAGTTTTGGAGTTCCTGACATTTTCCTCATGGAGTTTTGGATTTGTTATTACATGGGCATCAAAATTACCCACAATGGAATCTAAAAAAAAGGCTACAAATGAACTTATCTACAAAACCGAAATCAAGTTACAGATGTAGAAAATAAACTTATGGTTACCAGGGGGTAAAAGGGAGGAGGGATAAATTGGAAGATTGGGATTGACACATACACACTACTATATATAAAACAGGTAACTAATAAGGACCTACTGTATAGCACAGGGAACTCTACTCAATGGCCTATATGGGAAAAGAATCTAAAAAAGAGTAGATATATGTATTTTTGTATAACAGATTCACTTTACTGTACACTTGAAACTAACACAACATTGTAAATCAATTATACTCTAATAAAAATTTTTTAAAAATTACCCACAATGGATAATTTTGGAGAGGGGGACTGAGTTTTGGTGCTAGTTTTCAAAATCTATGGGAACTAATCAGGATTTAGTAGATAACACAGGAGGGACGGACATAGGAAAGCCAAGACGGATAACCCAAGTCACAAGGTATTTGTTAAAAAACACTTTATACCTATGAAAGATACAAAGAATACTATACCCAACCATATATGCCCCATCCAGCTTAATACAGTTAACACTCCCTAGGGGCCCTCCTGTGTAGGAACAAGGGTCACTTCAGAGGAAATTTTGATTCTCCCAGTGAAATCCAGAGGCACTAAAGGTACAGAAATGATGGTTTGGAAAGACCTCCTTGTACAAGGAGGATGCCAGCTTCATCTGCAGATTCCAGTGTGAGAGAAGGTAGAGAAATGAGACATCCTTTCTTAAGGAAAAAGAAAAGAAAGGGAAATGGCCCCTTTGGGAATGAATCAGGTTTCAGCTGAGGCTGGAAACCAGCAGAAATCTAAGCAGGTTATAGGTTAAGGGCAGTTTACTGTGAAATGGTGTTTTCAGAGGGCAAAAGGGAGAGATTTGAGAGGGGCGGGAGAAGTAGGAGGCTGGGTCAGAGGAGGAGCAGCACAGAACCTGGGAAAGGGAGAATGTGAGAAGATGAGTGTCTTGTTCACAGAGTGAAATGCCAGCTTTTGCAGAGACGTGTAGATGAAAAAGAACAACTCAGGGTTTTCAAGGATAACCTGCCAGGGGTTTCACTGCATTCATTTGTGTCTTAGGGAAGATTCTACTACAAGCAGCGCCTTAGCTAAAGATTCCGGTGCAAATGATTTATTAAAATAGTGCCCCCAGGAGAAACCAGTTAGGGTGGCCAGCCTGATAGGTGGGATGAGAATGTAACCCAGGTGAGCCAATGACACACAAAAAGTTGTTGGCTCAGGCTTCTCGGAAACTTCTCAACAAGAAGTGCTGGCTGAAAATCCTTTTATTTTCCTTGGGAATTGGAGATGTGTGGATGTCAGGCCCGGGACATGATACTTCTGCAGCTGTATTATTACCAAGAGGAAAGCCGGATTTGCATGTGGAGAAACCCAGAGAAAGCAAAGGAGAGACACGGGACCTGGTAACATGATTCCTGGATCAAACTGGTCTGAGGCTCCCAAAATTTTCAGTTATGTTTTTCAGAAAATTTCTTTTGTTTTCTAAGCCAGTTTGTTCCAGCACTTTGTTGTTGTTTTTGTTATTGCTTGCAACGGAATTATAAGTTCTCAAACACTTTAAGAAACCTATCATGTTTATCTAAATGTACTTTAATCATGGGACTGAGAGTAATCAAAAATGACTAATGATATCAAATATTTAGGCTTCTAACAGCAGTGAAATATTTCATAGCATTAAATTAAAAAATTTTCTTTCCCATTGAAAAGGAAAGAGGAGGTTATACATCCACAGGTATCTCTTCTAATTTATGCCCTCTGGTCTTGGAATTTGCCTTTTTACCATTTGAGAGGGAAGAGACCGAGGTCCTCCAAACCAATTTTCCCCATTGAATTTAGCTCTTTATTTTACGTTCAAAACAACTTTATATCCTAAGTCTGCTCCATAAATTACATTTCTAATTTTTGTACATTCCTGTGTTTTTAGTGTTGCATCCACTTACATAGTTCTGCAAGTTATCTTTGAAGGGCTTTTTACCATTCATTTGTCTGGCCTGTGGATCCCAAAAATGTGACAGCAGAAATAAATGACTGAATTCCAAGGATACCTTTGCTCTATTTTCCCACTTTTATTTTCTTTTCTGAAGATTCCAAACACATCTGTTGTTTTCGGGGGCATTTTGCTTTCTTCTACAGCTATCTTCTTCCAGTCCTTTCTCTTGATGTACCTCCTATTCAACTCAAAATTCTCTCCCTGTATTTTTCTTCCACCATCTGAAGTTGCTGTATTTCTCTCCCCTGCCCCCAATTATTTCAGTGTCCTTGTCTCTTACATTCTTATTTTCTTCCTTAGGCTAATTTGGGAGACTGTGTTGCTCCTCTTTCCCTTTGGACATTTTAAGAGTGGTCCGCAGTAGTTTTCATCTGTTTGACAAATTCTTGTAATCTCTCCTTGTAAGAATTCTACCTCTGTCTTCAGCCTTAAGGTCGTCTTGCCTCCTGTCTTCTTGGAACCAAGCAGCATATTTTACTTCCACTTCTGTCCGCCTGCTACCTTAACCTTTCTCTCATTTCTCTTGTGCTTCCAAGTTGGTTTAATCTGAGTGACATATTTGCTGAGCACTGCGCAGGAGCTCAGCAGTCTGGGTGTTGCTTGCACATTATAAAAGGGAAAGCAAAATTAATCCACTTAACTGAGCCAAGGTATTTGGATGGTATTCTCATTTTAGAAGAAAATTGAGATGTGTTACGGGTTTAGGAAATAAGGTTAGTAAGGATCTGAGATTTGATTTCTGTGTTAACTCTTTATATTCACCATCTAATTCATACAAGAATGTATACTTACTAGTTACATAGATCTGCTTTTTCCAGTTGGGAAATGGATTTTAATATGAAGATTTAACAATCCGACCTGCTTATGGTATAGAAATTGGGTTCAAAGAGAGAATACCTCATTTTATTTTCTATTTCACTATATAATAGGTCTGAAATAGTAAGCACTGGATTAAACAAAACCTGTAAGTATTTTACTGGGCAGATGTCCACCTATCTCCCTTTATTTTGCTCACAGTTTGTTGACACAGACATTATTTTATTGACCACTTTACATCTCCCCCAACTTTTCTGCCCTGCTAATTTACCTTGATTTGTTCAGGTTACAGCTGAGGACTTTTTGGTTCAGACATTTTAAGACATTCATTTCTGTTCAAGGCAAGTAATAGAGTTTTTTGAATTCGCTTTTCAGTTTTTTTCTTTTCCCCAATTCAGCTGTGGCCACTTCCTTGGTGTTTCCTTTCTGCAAGGGCTTTTCTCAGGCAGAAAGTGGCTGCTCCTTGAGGAAAGTGCCTTTACCTAGTTCTGCTCCTGGGGGCCTAACTCAGAAGAGATTATGCATTAGTGTCTTCCTGCAGCTGAAGGGAGAGGAGGTAGGAAGAGGAGAGAAGGTGTTCCTTTTCTCTGCTTTACCTTCTGATGCTCCATTTCCTTCCTGACTGGCAGGAAAACAGCACCAACTAATAGGAAATAAAACATCATGGGGCTTCCCTGGTGGCGCAGTGGTTGAGAGTCCGCCTGCCGATGCAGGGGACGTGGGTTCGTGCCCCGGTCCGGGAGGATCCCACTTGCCGCAGAGTGTCTGGGCCCGTGGGCTGTGGCCGCTGAGCCTGCGTGTCCAGAGCCTGTGCTCCACAACGGGAGAGGCCGTGGCGGTGAGAGGCCCGCGTACCTCAAAAAAACAAACAAAAAAACCCATCATGGAATCCATATTTTCTGTCGTCTTCTGTAGAGAACTCAGAGTCCTCCTTTTTTCCTTTTCTCTACCTCTACCTCTTTGTTGCTTGATTGGTTTAGGCAAAAAAGTAAGCATTTCTCTCCCCTCCACTTTTATTTGATATGCAGCAGCTTAATTAGGATGTCTTGGTCCTGAGTGTTCTGTATCAACTTTTTCTGGAACACTGGATTATCTTTTTTTTTTTTTACATCTTTATTGGAGTATAATTGCTTTACAATGGTGTGTTAGTTTCTGCTTTATAACAAAGTGAATCAGCTATACAGATACATATATCCCCACATCTCCTCCCTCTGGCATCTCCCTCCCTCCCAAACTCCCTATCCCACCCCTCTAGGTGGTCACAAAGCACCGAGCTGATCTCCCTGTGCTATGCAGCTGCTTCCCACTAGCTATCTATTATCTTTTAATCAACAATTCAATTTTGTCTTCATTTCAGAGAAAATTTTCTTGTCTTTTCATCTGATTTATCAGGATATATCATATCTTTCTGTACTATGGTGTGAAATAATAGGAAAAAAAATATATATATATATATATTGGTCTCTGACCCCAGTTCCTGGCACAGAGCTCCTAAAATCCTTATAATTTCCTTGTAAGTAATAGGAATACCTGGAGTATCTCTTGTTCTTTCTTTTCTTTTTTTTTTTGGAGTATAATTGCTTTACAGTGTTGTGTTACTTTCTTCTCCATAGCGTCTGTATCAATTTACATTCCCACCAACAATGCAAGAGGGTTTCGTTTTCTCCACATCCTCTCCAGCATTTATTGTTTGTAGATTTTTTGGTGATGGCCATTCTGACTGGTGTGAGGTGATATCTCATTGTAGTTTTGATTTGCATTTCTCTAATGATTAGTGATGTTGAATATCTTTTCATGTGTTTGTTGGCCATCTGTATGTCTTCTTTGGAGAAATGTCTATTTAGGTCTTCTGCCCATTTTTTGACTGGGTTGTTTGTTTTTTTGATATTGAGCTGCATGAGCTGTTTGTATGTTTTGGAGATTAATCCCTTGTCAGCTGCTTTGTTTGCAAATATTTTCTCCCATTCTGAGGGTTGTCTTTTTGTCTTGTTTATGGTTTCCTTTGCTGTGCAGAAGCTTTTAAGTTTCATTAGGTCCCATTTGTTTATTTGATTTATTTATTTATTTATTTAAAAAAATTTAGCTTCCACCTATTTTTTAAATTTTATTTATTTATTTTTATTTTTGGCTGTGTTGGGTCTTCATTGCTATGCGTGGGCTTTCCCTAGTTGTGGCGAGCGGGGGCTATTCTTCGATGCAGTGCATGGGCTTCTCATTGCGGTGGCTTCTCTTGTTGCAGAGCATGGGCTCTAGGTGTGTGGTCTTCAGTAGTTGTGGCACGTGGGCTCAGTAGTTGTGGCTCACGGGCTCTAGAACGCAGGCTCAGTAGTTGTGGCACACGGCCTTAGTTGCTCCGCGGCATGTGGGATCTTCCCAGACCAGGGCTCGAACCCATGTCCCCTGAATTGGCAGGTGGATTCTTAACCACTGCGTGACCAGTGAAGTCCCCCATTTGTTTATTTTTGTTTTCATTACTCTAGGAGGTGGGTCAAAAAAGATCTTGCTGTGATTTATGTCAAAGAGTGTTCTTCCTATGTTTTCCTCTAAGAGCTTTATAGTGTCCGGCCTTATATTTAGGTCTTTAATCCATTTTGAGGTTTTTTTTGTGTATGGTGTTAGGGAGTGTTCTAATTTCATTCTCTTACATGTAGCCATCCAGTTTTCCTAGCACCACTTATTGAAGAGATTGTCTTTTCTCCACTGTATATTCTTGCTTCCTTTGTCAAAGATTAGGTGACCATAGGTGTGTGGCTTTACCTCTGGGCTTTCTATCCTGTTGCATTGATCTATATTTCTGTTTTTGTGCCAGTACCATACTGTCTTGATTACTGTAGCTTTGTAGTATAGTCTGAAGTCAAGGAGCCTGATTCCTCCAACTCCGTTTTTCTTTCTCAAGATTGCTTTGGCTATTCGGGGTCTTTTGTGTTTCCATACAAATTGTACAATTTTTTGTTCTAATTCTGTGAAAAATGCCCTTGGTAGTTTGATAGGGATTGCACTGAATCTGTAGATTGCTTTGGGTAGTATAGTCATTTTCACAATATTGATTCTTCCACTCCAAAAACATGCTATATTTCTCCATCTGTTTGTGTCATCTTTGATTTCTTTCATCAGTGTTTTATAGTTTTCCGAGTGCAGGTCTTTTGCCTCTTTAGGTAGGTTTATCCCTAGGTATTTTATTCTTTTTGTTGCAGTGGTAAATGGGATTGTTTCCTTAATCTCTCTTTCTGATCTTTTGTTGTTAGTGTATAGGAATGCAAGAAATTTCTGTGTATTAATTTTGTATCCTGCAACTTTACCCAATTCACTGATGAGCTCTAGTAGTGTTCTGGTGACATCTTTAGAATTTTCTATGTATAGTATCATGCCATGTGCAAACAGTGACAGTTTTACTTCTTCTTTTCCAATTTGGATTTCTTTTTCTTCTCTGATTGCCATGGCTAGGACTTCCAAAACTATGTTGAATAATAGTGGTGAGAGTGGGCATCGTTGTCTTGTTCCTGATCTTAGAGGAAATGCTTTCAGTTTTTCACCATTGAGAATGATGTTTGATATGGGTTTATTGTATATGGCCTTTATTATGTTGAGGTAAGTTCCCTTTATGTCCATGTTTTGGAGAATTTTTATCATAAATTGGTATTGAAATTTGTCAAAAGCTTTTTCTGCATCTATTGAGATGATCATATGGTTTTTCTTCTTCAGGTTGTTAATGTGGTGTATCACATTGATTGATTTGCGTATATTGAAGAATCCTTGTGTCCCTGGGATAAATCCCACTTTATCATGGTGTATGATCCTTTTAATGTGTTTCTGGATTCTGTTTGATAGTGTTTTGTTGAGGATTTTTGCATCTATGTTCATCAGTGATACTGGTCTGTAATTTTCTTTTTTTGTGGTATCTTAATCTGGTTTTGGTATCATGGTGACAGTGGCCTCGTAGAATGAGCTTGGGAGTATTCCTCCCTCTGTTATTTTTTGGAAGAGTTTGTGAAGGATAGGTGTTAGGTCTTCTCTAAATGTTTGATAGAATTCACCTGTGAAGCCATCTGTCCTGGACTTTTATTTGTTGGAAGATTCTTAGTCACAGTTTCAATTTCATTACTTGTGACTGGTCTGTTCATATTTTCTACTTCTTCCTGGTTCAGTCTTGGAATGTTATACCTTTCTAAGAATTTGTCCATTTCTTCCAGGTTGTCCATTTTATTGGCCTATAGTTGCTTGTAGTAGTCTCCTGTGCTCCTTTGTATTTCTGCAGTGTCAGTTGTTACTTCTCCTTTTGCATTTCTGATTTTATTGTTTTGAGTCCTCTCCCTTTTTTTCTTGATGAGTCTAGGTAAATGTTTATCAGTTTCATTTATCTTCTCATAGAACCAGCTTTCAGTTTCATTGATCTTTCCTATTGTTTTCTTCATTTTTATTTCACTTATTTCTGCTCTGATCTTTATGATTTCTTTCTTTCTGCTAACTTTGGGCTTTGTTTGGCCTTCTTTCTCTAGTTGCTTTATGTGTAAGATTAGGTTGTTTATTTGAGATTTTTCTTGTTTCTTGAGGTAGCATTGTATTGCTATACACTTCCCTCTTAGAACTCCTTTTAGTATCTCTTGTTCTAATACTTGTTTTGACCTCCTTTCTGACACAGAGCTTCTGAAACCCCTGCAAATTCCTAAGTGATAAGAGTACTAGGAACATCTTTTGTTCTAATAAGGTGACTCTGTGTGGACTCTTAGATGGCTCCTGGTTGGGGATTGGTCACCAGAAAGACCGTCATGACTAGAAGCTTGGAATTTTGAGCCCTGACCCCAATTCACTAAAAGAGGAGTCAAAGGCTGAAAATGGAGTTAATCATTGATCATGATTAACTACTTTAGGCTACGCAATGAAGCCTTCATAAAAATCCCAATAATATGGGGTTCAGAGAGCTTCCATATGGGTGACCACATCCACATACCAGTAGGGTGATGCATCCAAATTCCATGGGGACAGAGCTTCTGCACTTGGGGCCCTCCCAGACCTCTCCCTGTGTATCTCTTCATCTGGCTATTCATCTGTATTCTTAATCATATCCTTTAATGAACTGTTAAACATAAGTTTTTCCGTGATTTCTGTTTGCTACTCCAGCAAATAATCAAATCCAAGGGGGAGTGGTTATGGGAACCTCCAATTTATAGGCAAATCAGACAGCAGTTGTGGACCTAGGGACCTACTATTGTAGATTGTCCTCTGAAGTAGCGGGCAGTCTCATGGGACTGAGTGAATCCTTAACCTGTGGGATCTGACACTATCACCAGGTGCATAGTGTCAGAATTTAGATTATAGGATACCCAGCTTGTGTCACAGAATTGCTTTGGTGAGGGAAAAAAACCCCACACATTTGGTAACCAGAAGTGTCAGAAGTGAACTTTCCTGTGTGAATCATAAAGGAGGCACACAGGAGGAAAACTGTAGGTTTTTTTTTTTTTTAATGATAATTGGCTTTCTGTAGTATCTCTTTTGTGTTTAGCTAGTTCTATATTGTTATTCTCTCTAGGAATTTTCATGCATATTTTGTTTCCTTATACCTGCAATCCCATATTCATCTTATTCTTTCATTTATCTTGTTTTTGTGTACTTAATTCTTTGTGTACATGTTTTGGGTATTACTTTCTACAGATTTGGACCTAATGTAAGTGAAGGCTTTCTTTTCTTTGAACTGTTTTATTCTAGGTTGGACTTTAGTTTCTTAGTCATTTGTATGCTATTCCTGAACCCCCACTCCTTCTTGGACTATGGTATGTATATTTACTGTATCAATTCTTTATTTTGCTCAGTGATTAAATAGTCAGATTGACATAGTATGTGTGTAGTGGAGTCTCAATTTTTGTCTATTGAATCTGAGACCTATAACCATTATCATAACCACCAATGCCACCACCTTGCATCAAGGAACTCTTTGAGGACTGGGTATTTTGTATTCTAGCCTCATTTTCTTAGTGTGAGATATTGGCCAGGGGTAGACATTAAGCATTGTGCAATTCTTATTGGATAACTGGGTCAAAGTCTTCTTTAACTATCCCAGTGTTTACATCAGTTAGTGAGGTGTGTGTATGAGTGTGAGTGTCTAGTTTTCTAAGGGAAAATGTGACAAGGGGCTTGAATGATTTCACCCAGTTAAAGATACAGTTGTATAAGCTATAGTTTCACTGTAGAGTCAACTCCATTGTTTATGTTCGCATTTCTTTCCTACTACTCCCCAGTCAATAAAAAAAGGAGAAAAATGGTTTCTCTCGTAATTTGGTATATGTTTGTTTCCTAGGGCCCCTATAACAAATTACCACAAACATCGTAGCTTACAACAACAAAAACTTATTCTCTCACAGTTCTGAAGGCTAGAAGTCTGAAGTTAAGGTGTCTGTAAGACCATACTCCTTCAAAATCTCTAGGGGAGAATCCTTCCTTGCCTCTTCCAGCTTCTGGTGCCTGCTGGCATTCCTTGGCTTGTGAGTATAACTCCAATCTCTGCCTCTATCTTCTCATGGACTTCTTCCCTGTGTGTCTGTGTGTCCTGTCCTATATCTGAATTTATGGCATAACTTAATCCAGTATGATCTTGTTGTGATCCTTACTTTAATTACATCTGCAGAGACCCTATTTCCAAATAAAGACACATTCTGAGGTTCTAGGTAGACATGAACTTTGGGGTGACACTGGTCAACCCGCTATAGGTATACTAGAAAGAACTTCAAGGATTTTGCCAACACACCCACAAATCTACTGGGTCACTGAGGATTGGCTGTATCCCCTCTATTAAAGGCCATTGCTCATGACTTACAGACCACAATCTCTCTAGATCTGGTAAATTGCTCCTTCAGCCCAAGGTAATAAGTATGTTCTTCTCTGTTGCTAGCGTTGGGGGTGCAGCAGCATCCTTGTTAGTTTCCCTTAACCCTTACCACAGCTTTGTAAATAACCACATTAGTAAACTATTATTGACTGCTCCAATATATTGTCACATTTGCTGCTCAGTCCCTTCCTGATTCTGCCTCCATGCCTTATAACAGATTTTAAAGGTAGTGTTTCTGGTTCCTCAATGAGAACTATATTTATTATAGGTTTTTCAGATGTATACTTTATCATATTAAGAAAAAACTTTTACTCATGTAATGAGGTTTTTAGATTATTTTGTACACTATCAGTTTTTTCCTTCATGTGTTCAGATGGTTGGATTTTCAAGTTTAATCTGTTTAATGTGTTGTACTGACCTGGGTTCTCTAGGAAACAGAACCTGAGGCAAGGATTAAAATGTTAGTGCTTTATTTGAGAGGTGCGAACCCAGGGTAGTGAGAGAGAAGGAAACTGGAAATGAGGCAAGGAAAGATGGGAAGCTCATGAAGAGATGGAGTACCATGCTGACCACTTCATGATTAGCCAGAAAAGAAACCCAGCAGTTCTCTTGGTAGTTGCATTCATTCAGCATCAGGAACTTCCGGAATGGGCTAAATAGAGAACTGTGTCTCCAAGCAGTAAACGGGAGGAAGAAGCACATATCCAAGTTCCATCATCTGGTCCCTTTGATGGCAGCTCAGGATGCCAGGTTCCATCAACTACAGTATGGCGTTTCATTCACACCTAGAATCACATGTCAAGAATCCAGGTATGTGGCTGGCTGGTTGGCTCAGTTCTGCAGTGATAGCCAAAAGAGAGGGCCTGGTACTAATTAGGGAAAATGTCTAATCAAGTCCTAATGGTGATGGAAAGGTCTGTGCAGCATTTGAGCCGAGGCACAAATCTGAAGAGGCACACAAGATTTGGGTCTAACATGTGGTGGGGTCACCTTTATAGATCTTTCTAATACTAAACATTTGGATTCCTGGAGAAAACCCAACATGGTCACTGTGGCAGCCATGAAAATGTAGGGCTCAGATCTATTGTGCAGAGTATAATTGATTGACAGCCCCAATTGCTGCCCTCTGGATGAAGCACCACCTTTGTGTTATGGCCATGTTAACCACAGGCCATGGTTGATCTTATTGGATGCTCAGCCATTATTTGCTCAGCTGATGATTGAGCCCAGTGGCAATACCAATACAGGCTCATTCCTGAGGGACATGGGAGTCCTCTGATGGGTGACTGACTTATGGACTCCTCAATGGCTTTGTCAGTACTTCCTGAGAACAGCACTGCAGTCTGAGGTTCTTTTTACTCCATTTCCTCTTTTCTGCCCTCCTTTCACACCAGTCTGAAAGTTCTGTTGACTTGTGTTTCCTAAGCTTCACCCTTCACAGGAATTTCCCTCAATAAATCTCACGTTCATATTATTCCATGTCTGCTTCTTGGCGGACATGTATTAGCACAGTCATGGTCTATTACCTGTTTAAACATTGTTAGATTTGGTGTACTAACATTTTGTCTAAATTTCCCTATGTATTTTCATGAGGGAAATAGGTTGATTATTTTTTCTCCTCATGCTGTCTTTGCCTGGTTTTAATACCAAGGTGATACTGTCCTTGAAGTTTGGTAGAATTCATTTGGAAAACCATCTGGGCCTGCTGAGTGAGTGTGCGTGAGTGCGTGCCTGTATGCATGAGTGTGTGTGTAGGAAGGGTTTAAACTATTGTCTCCTTTCTTTAATGACTATTGGATTCTTAAAGCTTTCTACTTGTGTGTGTGTGTTTGTGTGGCAGTTGTGTAAAGATTCCTAGAAAACTCTTTTCAAATCCATTTGCAGAAAACGTTGCTATTACTATCTTTTCAAATCTTGGCTGTATTTGTAGTTAGGCTACCTTTTTCATAGTAATACTTTTTCTCCCCTAACGTTGCGAGAAGTTTGTCTGTTGTTCATATTTAGTCTTGTCAATCACTTTTTGACTTTATCCTTTTCAATTGTATATATTTTATTTATTTCCACTATTTTCATGCTATTTTCTTTTGCTGTTTTTCCAGCTTCTTAGATTTTATGGTTATTTCATAAATTTTCAACATATATTCATTTTTAATGTGTTTATGACTATAAATTTCCCTTCAAGGACTGCTTTTACTGCATTCCACATATTTGTATATGTTGTATTTTTTGTTTGTTTGTTTGTTTTGTTTTGTTTTGTTTTGTTTTTTTGCGGTACGCGGGCCTCTCACTGTTGTGGCCTCTCCCGTTGCGGAGCACAGGCTCCAGACACGCAGGCTCAGCGGCCATGGCTCACGGGCCCAGCCGCTCCGCGGCATATGGGATCCTCCTGGACCGGGGCACGAACCCGTATCCCCTGCATCAGCAGGCGGACTCTCAACCACTGCGCCACCAGGGAGGCCCTATGTTGTATTTTTTTGTTTGCTTGTTTGTAATTAAAATTTTAGTTTGGAGTAATTTTAGAGTTACAGAAAAGTTGCAAGAATATTAGAGTTCCTGTTTACTTTCCTTTGATAAGGAAAAATGTTATTTATCCAACCATTTTTATCAGTATGGACACATGGAATTTTTTTTTAAATTTTGGGGGTTATAATCCAATATCATAATTTAATTTGCTGCTTAAAATTTCCAGCTTTGGCCATTAGGGGCTCTTTGAGGTCCTTTGATATGCCCCCATTTTTTAAAATTAGCACTTTCTTTCCCCTCTCTCTCACCCCCAAATTTGTATTCCTAGACCCCTCATATTTACCTAGAATAGAGCAAATATATTTTTCTAGAGAAATTCTAGACTAAATTAATAAAGCATATTATGGTATCCCCAGTTTTGATATTTATTTATAAGAAAAAACAATTCTTACATGGATAAAAAGTAGTTATCTTCTAACTTTCTTTCAGGCAAAAAAATTAAGACTGCAAAATTTGTCAAAAGTGTCAGTTAATAACTTGTGTTATTTTCATTAATCATATTCTGTTGGAGTTAATAGCATATTGTTCCCCTCTTGTTTGAAAAAATCAGCTGGCTTAATTGTTAATTTTTTTGAAATTTCTTGGCAAGTCAAAGTAATTCATTTGGATTATCAAGAGAAATTTTATAGTATAACGGTCTGAATTCTGATTCTCAAAAGTTGTTAATCACTAGAAATTAATTGCATCCCACATCCATATTGGCAGTGAGGATGAATATGCTTGTGTGTTATGATTATAGATTTGATTTCTCATCTGAGCAGATACAGAACTGGATGCCCCTCTGGTGCATCTCAAGATTGATTTGAAACTTTGAGAGTCCACTTAAAATATGGATTTGAGGAAGATGTGCTTGCTGTATTATATTATAAATATTTGGCTCTATGTCATTTGCCCCAGTATATAAGTATTATATACTTTTTTAATGAAACATTTAACAGACATATTCAGTCTTTTTTTTTTTTTTTAACAAATGGAGTTTTAGCAACTGTGTACTAATATGCCCACATACAAATACTATTTCTTGTGTAAGATTTTACCATTCACCAAAATGCACTGTGGATTTAGTAGAGAGTTATAGCTCACAGATCTTCCAGGTTGTTTTAAAGAAATAGAGAGTTGAGAACACTTAGGAAATTCAACTATTTATTTTCCTCAGTTTACTACACGGAAACAGATGTGTATTATTGGGAAATTGTTCCACTCCTGTCAAACCTGTGGTTTTTTTCCAGGTATTTGATTTGCAAGTGGTTGAGAACAACACCTGGGAGGCTTGTCTTTCTGTGTTTTCTAATAAGCCTATAATCACTGTTAAGCCCCTAGGGGAAGCCTTTGCCTAAACTGTCTCTTGAGTGGTCCCAAGTACTGACACAAATTGACAAATAATTAGACACATGTAAATATGCCCACTAAATTTGGACCTTGGGTTAATGTTTAATTATGTTATTTAGTGCATGGTAAAACACTTCAGATGATGACTAACATTTTGAAAATATCAAGTAATATCCAATATTTAGTATGATTTATCCAGGTGTCTAAAGGGGAAAATGTAAATTCAATCAAAGGGGAGGTCCTGCCAAGTCAACCTATGCCAAAATTATTAATAAAATGGAACTCAAGTCTTAGTGTTACCTTCAAAATCCTCCAACTTTTCCCTATCCCTTTGCCTAGATTTTATTTGGGGCTGGGAATGGACATCGGGGGGCCATCAAATTTGGTTTCTTCCAACAAGGAACTGAGCTAGAAGAAGCAACACATGGTGTACATCTGATTTCATCAACTAAGACCTGGCATGAATTTTATTACTTCTAGGTTAATCCAAAGAGATGTCTGTGTCGCCAAACTGGTTTATTCTATAAAATAGCAGAGAAAACGGATGACACACAGTTGTTTTGGTAACCTTATCGCTCACTTGGTAGAAACAGAAGTGTGCAGGTGTACTGTAGTGGCTGTGTCAGTTACCTGCCTGTTGGCTCCTCTTCTCTTTCTTTCCTTCCCGTACTCTGCTGTGCATCACAAGGAGCTACATTTCTCTGGCCCTCTTTCCCTCTGGCTTCTGGTAGGTTTGTTACTAGGAAGTACAGGGAAAAAAACTTGATTGCTGGAGGGGGAAGCTGGACTAATGCCCCTATCCTTACTTCCTGGGGTGCCTCCTCTGCATCCTTCAGGGATTCTACCCTTACACCCCTGACTGTTAACACCACCTTCCATTGTCCCTCCAGCTCTAGAGGTTGTAGCACATTTTTATTACTGCTAATCACTGGACTGGCTTACTCATCTCTGTTGCTTGCCACCTCTCCCATTACTCATATGGCCAATTTCCTATAATTAATTTCTTCTTTGTGAAAGACCTATGGTTCTTGCTGTTTCCTGCGTGGACCTTGTAGACTGCTAGCTATGTCAGTGGACAGGTGTCAGTATGAGCAGTAGCCCCTGTTGATGTCCTGCTTGGATCCTGTTTGCCAGGCAGGTGCACCCCACCTCCAGCTGTATGAGTGTTGGCTACTATTAGCTCATAGACGTACTCTTCTCCAGAGAATTGCTCTTGCCCACAGATGCCTGGGACGCTATGCCATCCCACCTGTGATGGCCCGTGACCAACAACTGACTGACTTGAGCATACAAAATGTTGATACCTTGACTCAAGGATGAGCAAGACCATGGTGCCATTCATGCTCCAGTGCTTCCCATGCCATTCGTCAGAGACCAGACTTAGCCAAGCCCATCTTCGCTTGGCTTCTTTCCCTTCTCTGTCCTGCTTCCCTTACTTCCTTACAGCTTTTTGTTTTTCTTTTTTTTTTTCATTTCACACTGTATTCTTTTTTTTTTTTGACAAGCTTATTGGAGTATAATTGCTTTACAACGGTGTGTTAGTTTCTGCATTATAACAAAGTGAATCAGCTATACATACACATATATCCCCATATCTCCTCCCTCTTGCGTCTCCCTCCCATCCTCCGTATCCCACCCCTCTAGGTAGTCACAAAGCACCAAGCTGATCTCCCTGTGCTATGTGGCTGCTTCCCACTAGCTATCTATTTTACATTTAGTAGTGTATATATGTCCATGCCACTCTCTCACTTCGTCCCAGCTTACCCTTCCCCCTCCCCGTGTCCTCAAGTCCATCTTCTATGTCTGCATCTTTATTCCTGTCCTGCCCCTAAGTTCTTCAGAACCATTTCTTTTTTTTTTTTTAGATTCCATATATATGAGTTAGCATACAGTATTTTTCTATTTCTGACTTACTTCACTCTGTATGACAGACTCTAGGTCCATCCACCTCACTACAAATAACTCAATTTCGTTTATTTTTATGACTGAGTAATATTCCATTGTATATATGTGCCACATGTTCTTTATCCATTCATCTGTTGAGGGAGACTTAGGTGGCTTCCATGTCCTAGCTACTGTAAATAGAGCTGCAATGAACATTGTGGTACATGACTCTTTTTGAATTATGATTTTCTCAGGGTATATGCCCAGTACTGGGATTGCTGGGTCATATGGTAGTTCTATTTTTAGTTTTTTAAAGGGACCTCCATACTGTTCTCCATAGTGGCTGTATCAATTTACATTCCCACCAACAGTGCAAGAAGGTTCCCTTTTCTGCACACTCTCTCCAGCATCTATTGTTTGTAGATTTTTAGATAGTGGCCATTCTGGCTGGTGTGAGGTGATACCTCATTGTAGTTTTGATTTGCATTTTTCTAATGATTAATGATGTTGAGCATTCTTTCATGTGTTTGTTGGCAATCTGTATATCTTCTTTGGAGAAATGTCTATTTAGATCTTCTGCCCACTTTTAGACTGGGTTGTTTGTTTTTTTGATATTGAGCTGCATAAGCTGCTGGTAAATTTTGGAGATTAATCCTTTGTCAGTTGCTTCATCTGCAAATATTTTCTCCCATTCTGAGGGTTGTCTTTTTGTCTTGTTTATGGTTTCCTTTGCTGTGCAAAAGGTGTTGAGTTTCATTAGGTCCCTCCCATTAGTTTATTTTTGTTTTTATTTCCATTTCTCTAGGAGGTGGGTCAAAAAGGATAATGCTGTGATTTATGTCATAGAGTGTTCTGCCTATGTTTTCCTCTAAGAGCTTTATAGTATCTGGCCTTACACTTAGGTCTTTAATCCATTTTGAGTTTATTTTTGTGTATGGTGTTAGGGAGTGTTCTAATTCTTTTACATGTAGCTGTCCAGTTTTCCCAGTACTGCTTACTGAAGAGGCTGTCTTTTCTCCATTGTATATTCTTGCCTCCTTTATCAAAGATAAGGTGACCATATGTGCGTGGGTTTATCTCTGGGCTTTCTATCCTGTTCTAATGATGTATATTTCTGTTTTTGTGCCAGTACCATACTGTCTTGATTACTGTAGCTTTGTAGTATAGTCTGAAGTCTGGGAGCCTGATTCCGCCAGCTCCATTTTCCTTTCTCAAGATTGATTTAGCTTTTCGGGGTCTTTTGTGTTTCCATACAAATTGTACCATTTTTCGTTCAACTTCTGTGAAAAATGTCATTGGTAGTTTGAAAGGGATTGCATTGAATCTGTAGATTGCTTTGGGTAGTAGGGTCATTTTCACAATGTTGATTCTTCCAATCCAGGAACATGGTATATCTCTCCATATGTTGGTATCATCTTTAATTTCTTTCATCACTGTCTTATAGTTTTCTGCATATGGGTCTTTTGTCTCCTTAGGTAGGTTTATTCCTAGGTATTTTATTCTTTTTTTACAGTGGTAAATGGGAGTGTTTCCTTAATTTATCTTTCAGATTTTTCATCATTAGTGTATGGGAATGCAAGAGATTTCTCTGCATTAATTTTGTATCCTGCTACATTACCAAATTCATTGATTAGCTCTAGTAGTTTTCTGGTAGTATCTTTAGGATTCTCTATGTATAGTATCATGTCATCTGCAAGCAGTGACAGCCTTACTTCTTTTCCAATTTGGATTCCTTTTATTTCTTTTTCTTCTCTGATTGCTGTGGCTAAAACTTCCAAAACTATGTTGAATAAAAGTGGTGAGAGTGGACAACCTTGTCTTGTTCCTGATCTTAGTGGAAATGGTTTCAGTTTTTCACCATTGAGAACGATGTTGCCTGTTGGTTGGTCACATATGGCCTTTATTATGTTGAGGTAAGTTCCCTCTATGCCTACTTTCTGGAGGGTTTTTATCATAAATCAGTGTTGAATTTTCTCAAAAGCTTTTTCTGCATCTATTGAGATGATCATATGGTTTTTCTCCTTCAGTTTGTTAATATGGTATATCACATTGATTGATTTGTGTATATTGAAGAATCCTTGCATTCCTGGGATAAACCCCACTTGATCATGGTGTATGATCCTTTTAATGTGCTGTTGGATTCTGTTTGCTAGTATTTTGTTGAGGATTTTTGCAGCTATGTTCATCAGTGTTATTGGCCTGTATTTCTCTTTCTTTGTGACATCTTTGTCTGGTTTTGGTATCAGGGTGATGGTGGCCTTGTAGAATGAGTTTGGGAGTGTTCCTCCCTCTGCTATATTTTGGAAGAGTTTGAGAAGGATAGGTGTTGGCTCTTCTCTAAATGTTTGATGGAATTCACCTGTGAAGCCATCTGGTCCTGAGCTTTTGTTTGTTGGAAGATTTTTAATCACAGTCTCAATTTCAGTGCTTGTGATTGGTCTGTTTATATTTTCTATTTCTTCCTGGTTCAGTCTTGGAAAGTTGTGCTTTTGTAAGAATTTTTCCATTTTTCCAGGTTGTCCATTTTATTGGCATAGAGTTGCTTGTAGTAATCTCTCATGATCCTTTGTATTTCTGCAGTGTCAGTTGTTATTTCTCCTTTTTCATTTCTAATTCTATTGATTTGAGTCTTCTCCCTTTTTTTCTTGATGAGTTTGGCTAACGGTTTATCAATTTTGTTTATCTTCTCAAAGAACCAGCTTTTAGTTTTATTGATCTTTGCTATTGTTTTTACAGCTTTTTCTTCAAAGTACACTCTTAGAAAATCAATTGCATGAGAATCCCTATCTCTGTTTGTGCTTCTAGGGAACCTGACCTAAGAAAATATATTTCACAGAGAAAATGGAGAAAATCAGTTAATCTTCTGAAATGGTTAAATGGAAGTTGTGAACAGAGTTTCAGCTACAGTGCCTAACAGGGTAGTGATGGTGAGAATGAAAAAACCAATAGCTGGAGGATCCTTGGAGAAATCTGCGGTTGTTGGAGAACTCAAAGTTTAAATATATAGGAAAATAGTGCTTTATAGAATTAAGAAGATGTAGAAAGGCTGTGGCAAAAAGATGATATTGTGTTTTTGACTAAGTGAGTGTAGAGCCCCAAGAGTATTCAAGGGTTAAATACTGGGGGGTGATTAGAAATGCAAGTCTGATCTAAGACTAGGTATACAAACTCGCTGAGACAATTATATAAAGGCCACTTTTCTCAGATTTGAATAACACGTAATTCTCCTTCGGAGGAAAAATTCTCTTGTATCCCCCATTATGACTTAAATGATTTTTAGTACAGAATTATTACTTTTTTGAGGTACTGGTGACCCTTCCATGTGGCATGTTATTTGGTCTTCAATTGATGAAAACATGGCTGCCCTGTCCTTATTAACATGGGACAAAATGGTCCAGCTTGACGCCAAGCAAAGGCAACATTAACACTGAAATTGTGTAGCAGCATTTTAAAGTGGTCACCTACGAGACTGAGAATATGGGTCAGTTTATCACAGAAATAAAAATAAAGTTCCTCAGTGAGGTTTAGATCAGGAAGAATACATCCTTGGACCATTTGAGGGGAAGGTGGAGGAATGAAATCTCAAGAGTGACTGTCTCAGACTCTACTTTGAGGGAAACACAAGCTACAACAAAGACTGTCATACCCCCTTCAGGGTTACAATGACTTCGTGAGAGCCCTCCTGTTCTCCTCAGGCCCCAACTAAATTCTCCCTAATTTACAAGGCACAGTTCAGATAATATATTTGAGGGACTATGGATGGCTTCACAGTGGAGGTGTCACTCTCTCTTCTGAGCGTATATTATTCCCAGTAGATGTCTAGCGCGTCCCATGTTTAGTGTAGTTGTATACCCCTTTCTGCCGGACTGGACTGTGTGGAACACATTTATTTTTGTCTTTGTGCCCAGAACACCAGCAAGTTGGCAGTCAAACTGTTGTACTAACAAGTACTATTAGTACAAACTGTTGTACTAACAGAGAAAAAGATATTGAGAGGGAAAGTAGCGGAGGTTGGGGAGCAGCCATTGAACCACACTGCATATCTTTGTGAGCACCTACCCTTTTGTCACCATGAGCAAAGCAAATCCTTGGAAGAAAGCTGTCTCCACTCCCACATCCTTAGACTTGCCTTTTGCCGTTTTGTGGATTCCTTCTTCTGTTGAATCTGTTCTTGAAAGTCATTGCTTCTCAATTTTTAAAGATGACAGGAATACTGTTGGGGGTGAAGGAAGTTGGCAGGAGAAGGTGAGGAGCTTGCCTTGGCCCCAGATTTCTTAGGGCCTGGCCTGGCTATTCCCACAGCTCTTTTCTCCATGTCTTTTGCAACTTCCTCCTGTCATAAGACAAGCTGGAAAGACAACAGAAAGTAAGGAGAGGATGATAGAATGTGAAAAAATATTTGTGTACCTACCCTGTAGAGATAGGCATTTTACTTCATCAAGTTGTTGTGGGGATTATAAAGACTATTTGTATCCACTGCTACACCCAACCTCCATTTTACAGGTGAGGGAAGAGCTTAAAGACTATTGTATGATCAAAGTCCTATAATTAGTAACTTTTGAAGCTAGAAGTAAAAAACCAGGCCTAACTCCAGAACTCATGCTCTCACCTGCCTCCTGCTATGACACCTCCTGGTATTGACAACAAGGCTCAGGTTCCCCACTATGGAAGGAGCCCACCACTCTGAGTTGGGACTTGACCCCCCTACTCATCTGAATACAAATGTTGCTGTGCCTACCGAAAAAGATGCCAGGCTCTGTACCCAAACTTCTTTTCAGCTCTTCAGAAGAACAAATGCTCTTATTTTCCCAAATGGGTTGAAAATGGTGCTTTTTGTACTCATGTTAAGTCTTTCTTCAGAGTCTCTCACCCTGTGAAATTAACTTTAAGGTGGGTCAGCGAGCATGTGCCAGGGTGCATTCTTCTGTCTCCCCACCCTCGGAAGAGCTTTGAGATCAGAGCTGAGCCCTGGGTATTTCATACAAGTGCCATGCACACTGACTGAGTGTATTCTGTGGCTCTGGGGACAAGGTCGTTGGCAGCTGGAGAATCCTCAGATATGACAGAGAGAACGTGGCCTCCTACTATGTGAAATGGGGGTACCAGTCTCCTGGAGCTGAAGCGCGTGCTCAGGGTACATGTCTGTGTGCTGCCTCAGAGCTGTGAGCCTCTCCTGTGCCACTTGACTCTTCAGTTCATCCTGCCGGCCAGTCAGTATCTCCCGCAGCAGCTGCAGGTGCAGAGGAAGCACTTGGTCCTCACCGCTGCTCACCTTCTGTGTAGCCTAAGGCAAGTCTGTTAACTTCTGCTACAGTTCATCTGTCATGTAAGAGGACAAGGCTGGCTAGCATTCCAAGAAGCTTTTGACTTTGAGGATTCTAATCTGTTTGAGTAGGCAAGCTATTAGATAAACCGAGATGACTTATCTTATGGTGGGAACTTTCTCTTCTGGAAACTCAGGGCTTTTCTCTGAGATAATAAAGCTCTGTCAGACACTACAGGTGATGGATGCCTTAGCTGAGTAATGAAGCCAGTCGGGGATTATTAGCCTACGTATATTTTGGGTTAAATCTCCTTTTTATTAGAAAACAATGCAGAATTAGAAGATTAATTGAGATTTGGCCCAGTTTTAAGTACTATTTACCAAACTAAAGATGGCTAGTCTGATCATTTTGAATGTTAAAAGCAGACCTACAGAAGCCTTGTTTTCATGGGAGAAAAGAGTCTTGATGCTTCTTCAAGTTCTTTGGAAAGTATGTCAGCTGGCAGCTGGCTTTTCTTGATGTTTTAAAAGGCACATAATAAGCATAAATAGAAATATATGTGGTGATTTTCTTAAGGTTGATTGTTTTTAAACTGGAATGCCATACCTTGCATGTTCTTTTCTCTTGATTTTCAAATACCTATTGCTTCCTTAAAACTACCTCCATTCACAAGCCTGATCTATTTGTGTGGTTTGTATGTGGCTGATGTTTATTTGGGTAATCTGATGTAGCAGAAGAGGAATATATTTAATCATCTAACCTTTACAGTAAGGAACATTTGAAATGTCAGCATTTTATTTCAGGAACAGGTGAGCTATTGCACTATAAGGCCTTTATTTGTTTATTTACACCGTGCGTCTTTCTGAAAAGGAATTTGAAGCAGCTTAAAGCAGCTTATAATAAAGGGTAAAATAATATGAAAAAAATAGGAAAGAGGAAACAGAGTAAATATTCCAACCACAGGAGTCAACATAGTTGCTGTGATGAAATATAAACCTGTGTCTGAGATTCTTGGAAACTAGGCAAGGTGAGAAACAAATTATATAACCTTTAATATTCAAAAGAAGGGAACAAGTTCTTCTGGTTCAAAACTCAGATCTCTAAGAGAGCACATTATATAAGAGATGTTGGTTTAATCCATTCAACAAATATTTAAGCACCTATTATGTATTCAGATCTGTGTCAGGTGCTAGAGGCAAAGCTGTGTAGATTTGAGTGCTCTTTTCATGAAGCTCACAGTCTGTAGGTGTGATAAATATTAAACTTATTGATCTGTAACCAATTATGCTTTTCTTTTATATCAATTAGTGAAATAGTAATAATTCTTATATTCGCTTAAATGTCTCTGCCTTAGAATTCTTCCCTGATTTTCCAATCTGAGACCTGAAAGATGAGTAGACATCAACCAGGTTAAGAGAACAGAAAGAGAAGGCTGGATGGGCTGCAGAACCTGAAGAGAGTGGTACAAAGGAGACTGTAAAGGCAGGTGGTGGCGAGCATGTCAGCAGTTCCCCAACACACTGATTCAGCTTTACTTTATCAAAGTAAAAATGTGGGTCTAAGTAGATAGCTTTTATTTCTTGAGAAATATTGGCCTTTTATTTTAAAATTACTATGCTGAGTAAATTACATACTTTAAGTCTTATTTCTTTCAAATAAGACTTGGCAACCCTACGTCAGTTCCCAAAATAACTTTAAAGAAAATTGGTCCCTGAAATCCGAAAAGCTGGGAAACATTGGTCTGCATAGGATCCTCAACAAATATGGCTAGAGAGATGTCTATCAGGATAATAGAGGTTTAAAGCTGAAGCATGATTAAGTGACAGGATTTCCTCAGGGAACTAAGGTAGTGTCTTCTAAGCACATAAGCCATGGCTGCCCTGGACATTTATTCAAATTACACAGTGTACTAGGGCATCCGGCTCTGGGATGAGTGGAGATTGAAATTTTGTCCTCATTCCTCTCCCCAAATCATGTACCCTGGTTTAGGGCAGGGTCTGCCTGGAAGAAAGGGAGCCTTCTTTTTTTTTTTTTTTTTAAATAGGAAGACACTGTGGCCAGTGGCAACACACATGATCTTCCAGCAACCTAGTCTGATTCAAGGATAGAACTTAACAAGCCTATAGGAGTGTATATGGAATGCAGTTAGGACCTCTGAGACAATTCTTTCAGCCAGGTATATTTTTTAACATACACAACTATTCTTCAATACCCTCTAGTATGGGTGTAAAGTGCTAGCTGCTGATGATTAAAGATGGATCTAGATATTTTAGAAATTAAGCTGACAAGTGGAATTGTAAGTAACAGTAAGGAAAGAAGGGGATAGCTTCATGTCCCAGTCATTGATATAGGTACCCTATTATTTTACATAAATAGTACATAAGTTTACCAAAAGAATCCTGATGAGTCATATCCTAGAGAGGGTAAGGTAGCCTATAATCCAGGGAGTTTGCTTCTTGAGAAAAGTATTAGCTTTAACTATAGTCAATTTGGAATTTAGGCCTTATTGGAGCAGTATTTTTCTTAAGCCCTCAGTGTAAAGTAGAGATGGTTCTCTTTCAAAGCTTTTTAGAGAGGGTATAGCTAGTCATCCTCAATAGCCATGGGAAAATAGATCTTAACTAAAAGGTCTACTTTCACTAATATGGTCTACTAAATATGCCTCACAGGATGAATTAGCTGCAGAACGCATCCATAGGTTACAGGGTTAATTGACCTGTTCTGTGGAGTTCCTTTATAATTGACCAATTATGTTGACGACTGTGCTGAAAACAATGACTTGACTTTGCTAATGTTCAGTCTAATTGCTGGAAATAAGTAATTACTCAAATTATTTTTTCCCAGCATCTTTTTCTTCATATTATACCAATTCATGTTCATTGTAGAAAAATTAGAAAATACAGATAAGAAAAAAAATCATTCATAACCCTATCCCGTAAAGAAATAATACTAGCATTTTATTCATGCTGTCAAATATTTTCTACTTGCATATATTTTGTGTCCATGTATATTTTTAACTAAGATGTCAGTTGTGCTGACCCTGCCTCTTACGATCTACCTCAGATCAGCTTGTACTACCACTGCACCTCCCAAGTCGTGTGGGAAGTTCAGTGAATGTCCTAAGATTTCTAGAATTACTCAGGGATTTTGTTAGCCTTGGTCATCATTTCTTTCTTCATCTTGTAGATGTTACCCTATCTCTACTTGGCATACAGCTCCTTTTCCTCATTCTCCAAAACACATACAGTGTCACTCACAAGGCAGCATAAAGTCCTTTGGCCTCTGAATGCCTTATTACTTTGCTCTTTCTCTGTTTCTTTGCTCTTTTCTTCTTCACATCTCCCACACCACAAATTCACAGTGGGTCTATTTCTTATTCACAGTGCCTTAGGAAAAGGCCTTGATAAGGTCACTGCATGTGGCATTTAGGACCTGAGGACCTGGATGGGAAGATGTCAATGTCCCTAAAGAAATTCTAGTGGTAGTTAGTAATATGCTTTAAAAAATGCCATCATATAATGTTATTGACTTTAAAATAAAGAATGGGACCATGCTATGTTTACATTGAAACCACACATGTACATCTAACTATGTTGTTAACAGATTTCAGCAAATTTGGCCTTTTTACAACCATCAGATTGCACTCACAATCTCTCTTCTCTAGATGGTTTGTCTCCGTCTGAATTCTGCCGCACATACTATGGCAGCCATGAAGATACTCAGGTCTCCTGCTGGGGGGAGTATAATTGACTGGCAGGGCCAGCTGCTGCAACTCTGGATCTACCGCCTCATTTGTACTAATGTCATGCTTCCCATGGCCAATCCCAATCACTGAGCACAGTTGGAGGTGTTAATGCAGGCTCTTTGCTGCAACCCGAGTGACTTCGCAGATGGATGACTGACATAAAAGTTCCCCATCAGACTGGTTAAGTCTTTCTTGGAACCCCACTGTAACCTAAAACTTTTCCCACTCAATCTTCCTCCCGTCTTCTTTACAAGTGTCAGAACTGCTTCATCATCTGAAGGCCTTCTCTGCCTTCTCCAGCTCTCTTCTGTTTTCCTTCATGGGTGCGCCCTCCAATAAACCTCCTGTAATAATCCTCTCGACATCTGCTTCTCAGAAGTACCCAAACTAATACAGACATCTAGCAAGTGACCATAAAGCATCATAAAACCTGTTTCTGCAAGTTTGGTGAAGTACTGAAACTCTTGTCCTATGGGTACTCAAAGTTCCTTGCCTGACAGGTTTATAAGAGGCAGACACTGCTCTTATAAACTAATTCTAGTGCTAACAGCTCTTGTAGGCGTAGGCTTCTATTACACTCCTGTTTATGCAAGAGCAGATATGCTTGTACCTTTCACCAATCAATAAATATTTTTAGCATCTCTCATGTTAGTTGGCAGGTCCTTCAGTGCTGATGGAGTTAGTTATCATTGAAGGACTGACAGTAGCTGCTTTTGAAGCACGTGCTCCCGGAGTGTACACACTGAACAGTGTTCCTCAAATATTAACTAACTACCCCTGGGGAGTAAATTAAAACCAGTGTGTACACCTATTATATGGTCTATGCTTAATTATTTTAAACTAATCACAGTGGAATGTTAACTTCACCTATGTCAGTGTATCAGTAAATGCATCATATCTAATGACTGCATAGTGGTCAATTGCATGAATATCCCACTTATTTTAATCAGTTCTGCAAGAGTTGGGGTTTGGGGTTCCTAATTTTTAACTGTCAGTTTCTGATTTAGCAAAGCCTTTGTGTATACTTTGGAACATTGTCCAAATTTTTATAGAATATATTTTAGAAGTAGAATTATTTGGTCAAAAAGCATGCACAGCTTTAAGGGTTTTTTGAGGGTTTTTTTTTTTTGCGGTACGCAGGCCTCTCACTGTTGTGGCCTCTCCCGTTGTGGAGCACAGGCTCCGGACGCGCAGGCTCAGCGGCCATGGCTCACGGGCCCAGCCGCTCCGCGGCATGTGGGATCCTCCCGGACCGGGGCATGAATCCGCGTCCCCTGCATCGGCAGGCGGACTCTCAACCACTGTGCCACCAGGGAAGCCCAGCTTTAAGGTTTTTGATATTCATTGCCAATGAGTCATCCAGGAAGTTTGTTCCAATTTACAGTCCAACTGTTACTGTATGAGTAGGCTTATTTCTTTATCCTTTATTTTCTGCATGTGAAATTATGTGTAAAATGTAAATGTTTAATCGAAACAACAACAACAACAAAAACCTTTGAATCCTCCACCCAGGTTACAAATTAGAATTTAAAATCCTTCCGTGTTTGTTGCTTCGAAACATTCCTTACCAGGCCTCCCCTCCCACAGCGGGGCAAATACAAAGCTAGCTGTGTGAGGGCAAAAAGGCAAGACAAACTCAATAATCTCTGGCTCTTAGGCTTCTGCTTCCTGGGAGTTTACAAGAGCACCTTCTGGGATATTCAGTGGGAGAAGGCCATTCATGAGTTCTGGGAAATCTGAGGCTCACCACAGTCTATGAATTTGGAAGGCTTGTAGTGTAAAACAGGTACTAAACATCTGATATGCGAGAGTGAAGTGAACTGCCCCTAGGTTTCTTGCTTCTAGACTCACCATGGCCTTCTTTCAGCTTTCAGAACTAAATAGAGGCAGGAAGCTTCAGTGGGATGAAATAAATGTCCACAGGCAATATAGGCAGCAAGACCTGAAGGAAAGAGCAGCAAACTAATCAGCAAATTGTCAAGAAGACCACATTTTTACCTGGGTCAGACTCTCCAGGGCATTTATCCAGGTGTTTATTTTTAAAAAGACTACACCAAAGCAGTAGGGATCATGGCCATACATCCTGCAGCATGTCTGTGTGGACTCTTGATGTTCCAATCTGGTCTAGTTTCCATCTAGCATCTTGGGATGTCTGTTCCCTGTCCTCCTAGGAATTCCTTCATCCCTCTTCTATTTGGAACTCTTTTTTTTTTCTCCTGTACCATGTCTTCCTTTTTCTTTGTTTATACTTTCATTTTGGTGGAACACATTTTCAGTAGCTTCTTGAGAAAGCTTATGGGTAGTAAATTTATTTTTTTGAGACCATCATTCAACCCTCACAAAGTTTGAGAGTTTGACTGTAATTTTATGTTACAAGTTATTTTCCTTTAGGATTCTGGACATAACACCATTTTCTTTCTGCTTGCAATGATCCTATTGCAAAGTCTAAAGCCATTATGATTCATCATCCCTTCTGATCTGCTTTTTCTTCCCGCAAGTTGATAGAGTCTTCTTTTCCTCTAGTGTTTTTAAGTTTGAGACGTCTTTGTGTGGATATTTTCATCTACTACTTCCATTCAGTAAGATTTTTTCAGTAATAGCAGTTTACTTTCTATTGTTCTGAGAAATTTTCTTTTTTATTGAAGTATAGTTGATTTACAATATGTTATCACTTATATGTGGAATCTAAAAAATAAAACAAATGAATGAATATAACAAAACAGACTCCCAGACATAGAGAACAAACTAGTGGTTACCAATGAGGAGAGAGAAGGTGAGCAGGGCAAGATAGGGGTAGGGGATTAAGAGGTACAAACTACTGGGAAATTTTTTTGAATAATTTTTATTTGTTTTCTATTGTGTTTCCTCTTTTCTCTCTTTTTTTTCCCATCAGTTTTCTGGGGTTGTCATCTAATTTTCTTTTTTTTTCCTCCCATTTTCTGCTTCTTTGTCTTTTTTGCTCTACTTTCTAAGAGACTCCCCCTACTTGTTCTTCTAACCTTCTAATGACTTCATTTCTGTTATGTTCTCATTTCTAAGCTCTTGTCTGTTCTCCTAAATTTTTATGGCATCCTGTTCCTCTTTTATAGATGTAGCATTTTCTTATTTCTCTGAGGATGATGATAATTTTATTTCATTTGGTTTTGTTGATTCCTCCCCCTCCTGCATTATTTATTTACTTCAAGATGCCTTTTTATGAGGGAGATTGGTTTGTTTTGTTTTGTTTTGTTTTTGTGGTATGAGGGCCACTCACTGTTGTGGCCTCTCCCGTTGCAGAGCACAGGCTCTGGATGCGCAGGCTCAACGGCCATGGCTCACGGGCCCAGCCGCTCCGCAGCATGTGGGATCTTCCCGGACCGGGGCATGAACCAGTGTGCCCTGTATCGGCAGGCGGACTCTCAACCACTGCGCCACCAGGGAAGCCCCAGTTTTTGTTTTTAATTACTGTCTTCCATGATAGGAGCTTTCCTCAGATATCTGGTAGTATCTAAATGTCTGCTTAATGTAAAGAATGGGGGGATCTGAAAAGCTCATCTGTGGCTCTGAGAGCTTGAATTATGGGCCAAGCTTATCAACTGAGTTCACTGTAGAGTGATCTACGGTGAGGGTGGGGGAGGATCTCTGTATTCAGCATTAGGTATACATTGGACGCTTTATCCTAACCTTTACTCTAACTCTAATCTGTGCCAGGATCATCACTCCAGACATCTTGCTTTTAGTTTCTCCAGAGAACAAGCTTCCAGATTTCTCTTGGGAGGGGCTATTACTCAGCAAAGTAGAGTAGAGGAGGGCATCTGGAAAGTTTAACTTCTCAAATAGTATAATAGGGTCTGACTCCATATTTTTTAAACCTCTGATTGCTGAGAGATTTCAAGCTCTAGTTTATTCCTGCCTCTTCTGCCCCCTATTTGGGCAAGCTGATAAAAAAGCCAGGGCACTCCTTCCTTTGGCACCAGAGGGAAGTTCAAACCACTCCAGGAGTGAATTCTTCCATAGTCCCACCCCTTAACCATGATAAACACCAGGGCCACTCGCTCTCACTCTCAAGACACTCAAGCCAATTCCAGACCAGCTTGGGTGCTATCCTGCTCTACCCAGAATGTTTCATGATGTGAGTAATACAGTTTGTTCTTACCTCTTAATGTATGCATAGTGTCATCAATCTAGACGTCCCACCTGTTAATAGGGAGGGTATCTTAGTGTGCTTGGGCTGCTATAATAAATTACCATAGACTAGGTGGTTTAAATAGCAAACATTTATTTCTCATGGTTCTGGAAGCTGGAAAGTCCAAGATCAAGGTGCTTGCAGATCCAGCGTCTGGTGAGGGCCCAGACATCTGGTTTGTAGATGACTGTCTTCTCACTATATCCTCACATGGTGGAGAGTGGAGAGAGAAGAAAGCTCTCTTCTTGTAAGGACACTAATCCCATCTGAAGGGCCCTATCTCCCAATACCATTTCATTGGGTTATTATAGGTTTCAACGTGTGAATTTTGGGGGGATACAAACATGAAGTACGTAACAGAGAGGGTCCAGGTCACCTGCATTGGATGGCTACAAGAAATAGCTTTCATGGAAGATTTTCTAAGTCTTTCTTTTCCTGCCAGTCCTATGCCTTTAAGCACATTGTGGTATAAATTGACTGGCTCCTACACCTTCCCAGTAGTAGCTAGAGGTTAGATTTATTGGGTCTACTAAGTCAATTACTACTTGCCCACCCATCTCTAGCTTCCAAAATTTTGCTTACTTTTTTCCCTCTTCTGTTTTTCTGATTTGTATCTCTCTCTCTCTTTTTATAATTTATTTTTTATTTAAAAAAAATTTTGGCCAAGCCTCACGGTTTTCGAGATCTTAGTTCCCAGACCAGGGATCGAACCTGGGCCTACTGCAGTGAAAGCGCTGAGTCTGAACCACTAGACCACCAGGGAATCCCCTGTATCTTTCTCTTTAAAAAAAAATAAAATTCCTTCCCTAAATTTTTATTGACTTAAGGAGGTAAAAAATAAAATTAGAAACATGTATTCAACTGCTGTTTTAACCTGGAAATCCTGGGCATCTCGTTTCTTCAGAACTTGTAGACAATAGGTGCTATCTTTTCATTTATTGCTAAATTCCTGAAATGTATACTGCATTTAGTTCTAATTGCTCTGACAACTCAGATTATTGATATTATTGGATTCTGATCTGGTCCTCTGTTCATATGACTAAAAACCTAAAGTACAATTTCATGATTCATGGCAGATTCTTAAATTCAGTCATTCAGTTTACCCTAACTTTGCTTCCTATTTTTAGTGGCACTCCATTGTAATGCAGATGGAAGCCTTCTATCAATGTTCTAGAAACAAGTTGAAATGAAAATGAATTATCTATACCTATCTCTATTCCATTTGTGTGAGAGGTGGAAAGATAATCAATTCATGGGTGTCTGTTTAAAATGAAAGCCACTCTTCTTCCCTTCTTGGTTATGAAAATTTGACCCATCTTTTGAACAAATTTAGCAATGATTTAAAATTCTTGGTTATACATTCCAGATTTAAATTATGATTTCAAAATGCAGTTGTTAAGTTGAAAATAACGATCTCATCAAATGGTAAGCCTGTTTTGGCTTCACATTTGATTTATAGGTTGGTAAAAAAAAATTTTATTATTAATAAATTCAAAAGTTATGTTCACAGTAAAAGCATATAGATGAAAATTAGTCTCTTTCTTCCATAAACTTTATCAGGGTCCTAGTTTTCTTTCTTACAGGCAGCAGGTCATATTAAATTCATGTCTTGAAAAATCATCTGTGTGAATATAAGCAGGTATATAAGTATGTGGTCTTTTTTATGCTAACAAGATCATACTATGTATGCTGTTCTATACCTTATTTTATTTAACTGTATATTTCTGAAGATTATACCATATCATCACATTTAGATCTCCCTTATATTTTTATTATGGAAATAGAATTTTTTGTGGAAATAGAACAAATACAGGAAAGTACACAAAATACATATGTTAAATGAATCAGCACAAAGCAAAAGCCCATCAGTTAAACACCACCTGCTAGCCAAGCAATAGGACGTTCCTAACCCTTTATGTCCCCTCCAAGTTGTTACCATCCCTCCCTCAAAGGAAACCTCTTCCAAACTTTTATGATATCATTTTCTTTCCTTTAGTTTTACTACCTACATATAAATCCTTAAATCTTATAGCTTAGTTTTGCCTGTTTAGAATTTTTTGCCTGGGTTAGGATTTCTGGCAATTTAAATCATGCAAATTTGGCAGTGATTTAAAATTCTTGATTATACATGAATTGTTTTGTGTCTGGCTTACTTAGTGCTTTCTACTTGTCCCATTTATTTTATGTTTTTGTTTTTTTTTTCCTTCAAGAGTTTCTTCTTTCTGGCCCTTACCAAAAATTTATTACTCTATTTTTTTCTTTACTACCTTGAAAGTTACACATTCTTTTGCAATTCTTTTACTGGCTAACCATGAAATTATGACATACATTTTGGTTTTGAAATCCTTATATTAATAGGTATTTACCCGCTTCATGGGCAATGCAGGAACCTGAGACTCCTTTTAGATATCTTAACTCTTTTATCCCTTTTATCCCCTCTGTTTAACCCCTCTAAACTTTTAAGCCAGTATTGTTATGTCCTTTAGTTCTGTCTATGTTCTGAACACTACCATCATTGTCATCATCATCATCATCATCATTATCAGTTTACTTATTTACATTCACCTTTTCATTGCTCTTCATTCTTTCCTAAATCTGGGACTCCTGGTATCATTTTCCTTCTGCCTGAAAAAACATGCCTTTAATATCTCTTTTAGTGCTGATCTACTGGTTACAAATTTTGATTTGTGTGTCTTAAGATTATTTCACTCTATTATTGCAATATATATTTTGCTAAACTTATAATTCTAGGTTGGGAGTTATTTTAGTATTTTGAAGATATTATTTTGTATCTTCTGGTTTCCATTAACTCTACTAAAAGTCAGCTATCTGCCTAATTGTTGCTCTTTTGAAGGGCAATCTGTCTTCGTTTACTTCCAACTGCTTTAAGATTTTCTTTTTCTTTGGTTTTTTTGTTTGTTTGTTTTGTTTTTTTGCGGTAGGTGGGCCTCTCACTGTTGTGGCCTCTCCCGTTGCGGAGCACAGGCTCCGGATGCGCAGGCCCAGCGGCCATGGCTCACGGGCCCAGCCGCTCCGCAACACATGGGATCTTCCCAGACTGGGGCACGAACCCGTGTCCCCTGCATTGGCAGGCGGACTCTCAACCACTGCGCCACCAGGGAAGCCCCTTTTTCTTTGGTTTTCAACATTTCACTATTAGGTGCCTGGTTGTTTGCTCGTTATTTATTCTGTTTAGAGTTGTTTTGCCTTCTTAAATCTGTAAATTAATGTCTTTCATTTTTGGAAAATTCTTACCCATTATTCCTTCAAATAATTCTTCTTGCCTATTCTCTCTTTTTTTCCCCTCCCTAGAATTCTACTTATATTGCACTTTCTCACTGTATCTTCAGTTTCTTACCTTCCTTTCTAATCTATCCATTCTTTTGTTTCTCTTTGCTTCATTCTGGATAGTTCTTTCTGACTGATCAATATCCAGACTACTAATTTCCTTTGACTATCTAAACAGCTGTTAAATCAGTCTATTAAATTGTTGTTAATTTTAGTTATTATTTTCCAGTTCTTGTAATTTCTGTTTATGGTTTTCAGTCTTCTGCCAAAATTCTCTATCTTGTCCTGTCTCCTTGAACAAAGTAAGTATGGTTATTTTAAAGTCTATGTCTAAAAACTCTGCCTCTGAAGTACTTGTGAGTTTTATTTTCAGTTATTTCTGTCAGTTTATTATCTTGTCTCTGAGTGCCTGGTTACTTTTTATTGTGTGCCAGATGCTATATTTACAAAAATGTTGTAGAAATAATTTTCAGCTTGGAATAATATCTTCTTGTAAAGAGGATTTGCGTTCTGCTTTTTTTAAGTCATATGGAGTACCAGTATTCTGAAATAACCTTAATCTAATTTCATCCACACAGCATGTAGAAGAGTACAAATGCTACACAAGATGTGATGGTGATGCCTCTTTTGAATGATGCTAAAGTATCTTCTATGGTAAATTGGGAGATACACAATCAGATTTCAGTATAATCTGTACTGGCTATTTGTTTAACTATCAACTGTGTACCAGGTAGTATTTTAAGTGCCTTCAAATATCATTAATATGGTTCTTATAACAATGATTCCAAGATGGATATTACTATTATCCCTATGTTACAGATGTAAAATTGGACAGAGAGGAGTTGGGTTACTTAGCCAATGGTACATGGCTTTAAATAGAAAAGCTGAGCTTTGAATCCAAGTAACCTGAGTCCAGAGTCTCTGATCCTAAACAATGAAGTAGAGTGAGAATTTTCTTTAGGGGAAAAAAATTGTAGGTTATTGTTTATGACAATTTCTCTGAGCTTCCCTAGCTCAGTTCCTGGATGATGAATGTATTGAACCAAAGGGCAAACACCATTAACAGAATCATTCCACTTAAGTTCTTTCAAGGGGCAAGTTTTGTGAATGGTCACTAGGCTAACTTAAAGAAATTGGTTTGCTAAGAAATAATACTGTTGAGGTGAACTTAGACTCTTAGTACTATATTATTCTGGGAAATGGCAAAATTTGGAAGTGTGTGGGGAAGGGCAGCTAGGAGTGGGGCTCTTGACTTTGTTTAATGATTACAAATTCAAATTTAAAATGCATTATCTGTTATTTGGCAGTGGTGTTGAGTGTTTAGGAGAAAATCACAAAAGGATTATTATGTGGGTGTGGGGACTCACTGAGAGAGATCCCATTTTGTGTAAACTCACTGCTGTGGCTCAGAGTTGGGAGGAAGCAGAATGAATAGTGGGTTAAGTGTGTGGCCTCTATAGACTCCTTTGCACTGAGAGTAGATGGAAAAACTGCATCTTAGAACTCAGAATCTTTGCTTGATTCATGTGTGGGATTTGTTTATTGTGTTTCTTTTCACAGTGACTGCTCAGGCTGTTTCAGAACAGTTGGCTGAATACCCAGAGAGTGTTTGATTAGCTAAGTTAGGAAGCAAGATGCCATCCAACATAGAGGAAATTTATCCTGGATAAATGTAGATCATTTAGTCAAATTGCTAGACTCTCAGCATGCTATGGCTTCCCTGGGAGAAAATGCCATAGGAACTTTCTTAGAAACACAAGTAAACAGAACTTATTTTCGAGGAACCTGAAGAGCATGACTTAACATATGATTCAGGGCCAGCCAATATGACCTTAGAGGGAAAGATTCAATAAGAAAAGAAAATGATCAGAGTAAGGCACGAAACTAATCCTACAGAGGGCTTTTTGAGTCAGAACTCCTCTTAGTTGCAAGTGACAGAAACCAGATTTCAGCCTAATCACAGCCATCAAGAGATGGGGAAGAGGACCAAATTATGGTCTTTGGGCTTACTACACTGCATATCAGTATAAATTTATGCTCATTTTGTTGGATGGACAGAGGACCAAAATAGTTTCAACAGGACTAAATGTACTTTGGAAGGCTCTGAACTTAAAGGGGGCGGGGGAGAGAAAGAATGCATTGCCTCATAATACTGGGAATAACAGGCATGGCACTAAATTACACTTGACTGGATCCAGAGGCTGAAAAGATACCACTGTTGCCCTTGCACCATCCAACTTACCCTTGCTCTCTGTTCCTCTCTTTGTGGGCTTATTAACTCCTACTGCATATGTGCTTCTCCTATGTTATTAGAAAAGAGGGACACAGGTATATTTCACTCTTTCTAGATTAGTCAGGCCTGAGGCAAGTGTTGTATTGGTTACCTACTGATGCATAACAAATAATCCCCAAACTGAGCAGTTTAAAACAACAAACATTGATCATCTCACACAATTTCTGAGAGTCAGAAATCTGGAAGAAGCTTAGGTGGATGGTTCTGGGTCTCCCATAGGATTGCAGGTAAGCTGTTGGCCAGGGCTGCAGTATCTAAAGAAGCTGGAGAAACTGCTTCCAAGCTTATTCCTGTAGTTGTTGGTTGGGAGATTCAATTACTTGCCACATGGATCTCTCCACTAGGGCTACTCATACAGCATGACAGCTGGCTTCCCCCAGAGTGAGCAATCAGAGAGCAAGAGAAACCAAAATGGAGGCCACAGTTCTTTTATAACCTAATCGCAGAAGTAACCTATCATTTCTGCAGTAGTCTATTGGTTACACTGTACCAGCATTGGTCTGTCTAGGATACAAGGGTCTGAATGCCAGGAAATGGAGTGATCATTGAGGGCCATTTAGAAGTCGGCTCCCACAGGGGCTGTAATAGGCAGAACTCTCAGATGGCCCCAGGATTCTTGCTTCCTGGTGTACACACTCTGTATGATTCCTTTTGAGTGTGGGCTGGGCCTGTGAATATGACTGGGTAGTCACAGCCTTGATTAGAATACACTCTGTGACAGAGGTGAAGGGATTTTGCAGATGTCATTAAGGTCCCATATCAAATGATTTTGAGGTAACCAAAAGAGACATGATTCTGTGTGGGTCTGACCTAAGCAGTGAGTCCTTTAACAGAGGGTCCGAAACTTGAAGCAGTGAAGACACTCTCCTGTTGGCCTTGAAGCAGCAAACAGCCAGGTTGTGGAAAGGGCCTTGTGCCAGGGAATGGTGGGTGGCCTCTGGTTGCTGAGGGTTTCAGCACTACAGCTGCAAGGAACCAGGTGCCACTGATAGTCAGCAATCTTGGAAGACAACTCCAGGCCTCGGGTGAGATAGCAGCCCCAGCTGACACCTTGATTGCCACCTGGTGAAACTCTGAGCACTAGATGTAGTCAAGCTGTGCCTGACACCTGACCTACACAGATTGTGAGATAATAAATGTGTGTTGTTCTCAGCTATTAAATGTGTGGTATTTGTTATGCAGCATAGGAACTAACATAGGTGCCTACCTGTGAAAGGTGGATGGTCACCTCTGTTGATTTCTCCTCATATTGTGAATTGGGAGGAAAATCCCCAAGGAAGGAGAGATGCTGTTAGAGAAATGAGGGAATGGCAAGGCTGCTAGCAAAACAAACTTAGCTCTCAGAGTTTATTATAACATTTCAAACCTGGAGACCCTAGCTATTTCAAGGATGTGAATCATCAAGCAAACAATATCCTCCACTAATGTCTAAAACATTGTTCTCAAAATGTGATCTCTGTACGACCTGTAATGGAACTCTCTGGAGTGTTTGTTAAAATATAGGCCTCACTCCAGATATAGTGACTCAATCTCTGTGGGGGGATATAGCTTAGAGCTATGCATTATTTTTATTTATCATTTCACAGAGATTTTTCATTTGGAAGATTTTTGAAATCAGAAAAAAGTTGAAGTACAGCGCACACTTGTTTGCCTCTAACCAAGATTCAGTTGATGAATATTTTACCCAATTTTCTTTATTTCTTGTATACATGTATGTGTACACTATTCTATTGCTGAACCATTTGAAAGTAAGTTACAAGCATTATGACACTTTACCCCTAAACACTTTAATATAGATCTCCTACAAATGAAGTAATCTCATATAATCACAGACCCTTACCACACTGAAGAAATGAAACATTGATGTATTATCTAATATATAGTAAATTTTTTCCAGTAGTCCTCAAAACTGCCCTTTAGATTATTGCTTCTTAAAGTTTGATTCATAAACCAGCAGCTTAGGCATCACAGTATTTTAACAAGATTCCAGTGGTTCACATGCACATCAGTTGGAGAAGCCCCGTAGCAATTTTTTGATTGAGGACCTAATCAAGGATCACATTGCATTTTGATTATAAAAGTTTTCTTTACCCTCTAACATCTTTAAACTAGAATAGTCCAAGGTTTTCCTATTTTCTTTCTGTTCTCTGCTTCTGTTCCCTTTTTGTTTACCTCTCTTCCCTTCATCTACACTGGCAAAAACAATGTGAAATTTTAAAACTCTTCTATGCTTTTGAAACTAACCACAGAAAATTGTGTAAGGTTTTTTTTTGTAATAAAGTATTTTAAAATTAAACTATGTACATTGTTTTTCTAAGACTTAGTGCTATTGTACGTTTAACAAACTACAGTATAGTGTAAACATAACTTTAAAAAAATTTTATTGGAGTATAGTTGATTTACAATGTGTTAGTTTCAGGTGTACAGCAAAGTGATTCAGTTATATATATACATATATTCATTCTTTTTCAGATTCTTTTCCCATAAAGCTTATTGCATAATATTGAGCAGAGTTCCTTGTGCTATACTGTAGGTCCTTGTTGGTTATCTATTTTTTTGAAGTATTTTTAAAATTTTTCTTTTGTTTGTTTGTTTATTTATGGCTGTGTTGGGTCTTCACTGCTGTGCATGGGCTTTCTTTAGTTGTGGTGAGCGGGGGCTACTCTTTGGTTGCAGTGCACGGGCTTCTCATTGTGGTGGCTTCCCTTGTTGAGGAGCATGGGATCTAGGCGCATAGGCTTAAGTAGTTTGTGGCGTGTGGGCTCAGTAGGTGTAGCTCAATGGCTCTAGAGCACAGGCTCATTAGTTGTGGCACACAGGCTTAGTTGCTCCATGGCATGTGGGATCTTCCCAGACCAGGGCTCAAACCCGTGTCCCCTGCATTGGCAGATGGATTCTTAACCACTGCGCCACCAGGGAAGTCCTGGTTATCTATTTTATATATAGTTGCGTGTGTATGTTAATCCCAAGCTCCTGATTTATACCCCCCACCATTTTTCCCCTTTGGTAACTGTAAGTTTGTTTTCAATATCTGTGAGTCTGTTTCTGTTTTGTAAATAAGTTCATCTGTATCATTTTTTAAGTTAGGTTCCACATATGAGTGATATCATATGCTATTTGTCATTCTCTGACTTACTTCACTTAGTATGATAATCTCTAGGTCCATAGAGAGATTATTCAAATGGCATTAGAGAGATTATTCAAATGGCATTATTTCATTCTTTTCTGTGGCTGAGTAATATTCCATTGTATATAAGTACCACATCTTCTTATCCATTCCTCTGTTGATGGACATTTAGGCTGCTTCCATGTCTTGGCTATTGTAAATAGTGCTGCTATGGACATTGGAGTGCATGTATCTTTTCAAATTATGGTTTTCTCCAGATATATGCCCAGGAATGGGATTGCTGGGTCATATGGTAGTTCTATTTTTAGCTTTTTAAGGAACCTCCATAGTGTTCTCCATAGTGGCTGTACCAATTTACGTTCCTACCAACTGTGTAGGAGGGTTCCCTTTTCTCCACATGCTCTCCAGCATTTATTTTTTGTAGACTTTTTGATGATAGCCATTCTGACTGGTGTGAAGTGATACCTCACTGTAGTTTTGATTTTCACTTTTCTAATAATTAGTGATGTTGAGCATCTTTTCATGTGCTTTTTGGCCATCTGTATGTCTTCTTTGGAGAAATGTCTATTTAGATCTCTGCCTATTTTTTTACTGGGCCGTTTGTTTTTTTGATATAGGGTTGCATGAGCTGTTTGTATATTTTGGAGATTAATCCCTTGTCAGTCACTTTGTTTGCAAATATTTTCTCTCATTCTGTAGGTTGTCTTTTCTTTTTATTTATGGTTTCTTTTTCAGATTCTTTTCCCATATAGGTTATTACAAAATATTGAGTATAGTTCCCTGTGCTATATAGTATGGAAACTATTGACTGTGAATAACAAAATGGTCTCTGGGTCGTGAGACTAGTGATTTTTATTTTTTTAGTGTATTTGCTGCCAGTTTTTTGCAGAAAGGAATCATTGTAAAATCCTGACTTGCATTATAAATTTCATAGGAGAACTTCCCATAACATTAAATATCAATCTAGCATTTAAAATCACCTCATAAATAATGTACATTTATATACCATATTATTATTTTAACCTTCCTTTTATTGGACATTTAAATTGCTTCCAATTCTTCACTCTAACAGAAAGCTTTGTCCATACATCTATTACATCTCTGATTAACATTATAGAATCCTAATGGGGTTGCTGGTGCAAAGCTTACAGTAGACTCTAACTGGGGTGTGTGCCCAGCTCATGTTGACTCCTTCAGAGGCTCTGGCTGTGTCATCATTTTCAGTCCTTGTACCTCATCATTCTGATCCAGGAATAGAGCACTTGAATTCAACCTGGTCCTCCTAAAAGATTGGGAAACCTGACAGAGGTAGAAAAGATGGGGTCATCTCAAGTAGGGACCTGGTGCAGTGACCTCAGGCTTCTGCAGCTGGGTTTTGATGCTGCAGTGCTCCTACTCCTGTCCTTCCTAAAGCTAGTTTGTGCAGCCCTTGTTTGAATCATGTGAGCACTTTAACTCCTTCCTTTCAAATCCATGTTTTACTTGTTATTCTGGGTTCCTTTCTGTTGCTACCACAAACGAAACCTCTAACTGATCCTGATGGTGGTTTGCATACAGCAGGCACATAGAGAAAGGTAGTACTGATATTTGGAATTAGCCATTGGACCTTGCTGAGGTAAAAGGCAGTGAGGCTCCCTTCTATGATCTGGGATAGAAATGTGAAAGCTTGTGGTAAGGGGTTGCCAAATATCTCACCAGTCTCTCACTCTCAGGCAACTGGGCATCTCCTTGGGGGTATAGCTGAGTGTCTGGATAGCTGTTGCCAAAATTAAGAGAATAGAGGCTGATGAGTCACCCTCGCCCTACATATTATGCTGCTGGTTCTGGTCCAAGATTACAAAGTCTTTAAGTGGATGTGGTATGATTCAAATCTAGGTAATCTCACTGTATAGCCTTAGTTCTTAACCACTTCTTCATAGGCTCTGCTAAATGCAGCTAAGTCACCTTTTATGAAAAGAAGCTAATGCCAACTGCCCCCACTGCAGAGTTGCCAGAGTTAGCAAACCAAAAAACAAGACTATCTGTTAAATCTGAATTCCAGATAACCAATAAGTGATTTGTTTTCATGTGCATATGTCCCAAGTATTGCCTAGGACATACTTGTACTAAAATATTATTAGTTGTTTATCTGAATTCAAATTTCACTGGAGGTCTTATATTTTATCTGGCAGTTCTACATGGCCCAACCCTTTATGTCTCTTTTCATTATTGTTCTCTAAGTAACACAAAGTAATTTAAGTTCAGCACACACATGCCTTAGAGGAGACAGTGAAGAAAACATTTTCAGAGGAAATTTCAGAAATTCAGATTTGCTGAAATCATTGCAGTAGTGCTCACCAGGTATTCAGTGAGCAGCTTTAGTAGGCAGCCAGCTTTAATTTCAAGTGTGATGGCCTGGTAAGTGCAAACCATTGCTTAGTACTGTCCTATACTAGGTGACATTGAATTCCTTCTCCTCTATCATTCTGGGGTTTTCCTTGCTCTCAAAGTCTGCGAAAACTAAAAAAAAAAAACCATTAGTTTGGATATATCTGTATGTGTCTGGCCCATCTACCTCTCATTTTGTTCTGCTATTGGAGGTCAGAAAAATCTTCTTTCGTACAAGAGACAGACTGCTGAGCCAGGCTGCAGAGTCCTGTAAAAATGCACATTGCCAACTCTTTTCATAGGCCAGGACTACAGAGAAGATACAGTGAAAATGGGATCCCTAAACACAGCAGAGTTAAGAATCACAGTGAAGGCAAGTGATTGCAGCCCAGGTGGATGTGCTCAGAGATCCAAAGCCAGTGTAGTAATCAGGGCTCAGGAAATAGACAACCAGAAATCTTTGGTTCAAATCAAACATGGAATTTTTAGGAATTAAATTGATGATCCAGGCTTTATAGTCTAGTTTTTGTTTGCTTGTTTGTTTTTACTTTTTTGATATATTAAAAAAAATCTTCAATTGTCATCAATGTTTTCAATAGCTAAACCAGGGCACTGGATGTGAATAAGGTATGACTATCCATAGGTACATCTTTCAAGACTTTGAAAATATCCTAGGATGTGGTATTGCTTTTGATCAACTGTTTTGAAGGTACAGGGCATGCAAATAGTTACCATTTGGCTTTCCTACTCTAGGTAGCCTTTATAAAAGAGGTCAAAGAGCTGACGTAGGGATTCCAAAAGTTGTCAAGGATAGACATTTCTAGTATATACTCAGAGAAAAATGTGTTAATTATAGTCCCACAGGGACTAGTGTGAGTAAACTAGCTGACCCACAGATAGTCTTTCTGGGAACATAGCATCCACTTCAAGTATTTACAACAGAGAGAATTTGATGCAGGAAACCAGGTGATAGAGAAGTAGGGAAATCAAATAGAAGAGAGTGAGGAACTCAGGAAACAGTAGGAAGTTACTTCTATGATGGAAGGAATTGATGCTATGGGATCCCAAGAATGAGGTCACCTTGTGGAATCTGGAACCCTGGCAGGTCTGCCTGACAGAAGTGTGAACCATGGAAGAGATGGAGCTCATGCCAGAAATGCTGCCCGGCACATCATTCTTGACTCAGGTGGTGATTCTCATTGTAACTGCTGTCCATATGTTGTTTCCTGGTAGGTCAGCCTCTGCTCAGTTCTGTTTGTTTCTATAGCTAGAAATTCTCCTACAGGGGTGCCTGAGTTCAATAAAGACACTGGCAAATTCAGGCAGAGAGAGGGAGATACCAACCAATGCTACTAGGAAGACTTTTTAAAGTGAGTCGTCTTTGCCCATGTCCCCATCTGTTCAGGCAGTGAGATCCAGGCCCAGCATGATTCACTGTGGAATGATGATTCTGCTTCTCCTTGCATTGGATTCTGGTCCTTAACTCTCCAAAGATTAGCTATCACCTTCTTTGAGAAATATAAATTCTCTCATCTACTCACCTCTTTATCAAACCTAGCTTCTGGTAATTCCTCCTGGTCTCACTTCTGTCCCCTCTAATCTTTCTCCAGACCCTAGCCCTTCTATGGATCTACCACCACCCTTGCCCTCCCTCTCTCCCCATGCCTACAGACACACTGAGTAACATTCCTTGGCCGCATTGTTCTCTCTAAGTATGATCCTAATTCCCAACTACCTTACCTCAACCTTCTGAGTTGTATCTGGGACCATATCTATTGCCGCTCCTTCTCACTACTTACTAACTAAAGTTCTGTGAACCAGACTTTTTTCCCTACACAGCTGCTGCATCCAGGAGTAATAATAGACTTGACAAAGCCAATGCTCATTAAAATCAGTGCTTCTCAGTTATCTGTAGTTAAAGGAACAGGAAAGTTTTGTTTCTAATCCGTCATGGACAAATTCTTAGGGAAGATGTAATAAAAATGGATTGCTAGAAAAATGAAATTCAAAACATAAAATGCAAGCCTCGATTTGTTTTTATTATTACATACAATAAGCATAGAGATTTTGATACCAATTTGACAGAGTAATGTTAAATACTTATCCTCTATTCCTATACTTATATTATGAACCAGTAATAAACAGTTCACTGACTGGCACCACCCTGCAGATCCCCCACTCTGAGTAGCTCTGCTTTAGATAATATTCCCCCTCAAATTCTGCTTCTGTCTATGGTCTAAAAGAAATACTTTACCACCACCAAAACACTCTCATACAATATAGATATAAAAGAAGACGTTTTATTCTAAGTCATGTCACAGGCTATAGTCATTCTTTCTGCCACTTACCCCTAAGCCAGAGCTGACATTTATGCCTTCCTTTTCCTATTGCCCATTCTGTGATCTTACCTTGGGCCCATCCCTCAGCTGTTTCCCCAGCAGGGTAACCTGAACCTTGATTCTTGAGCTGTTTTAGTTCTTGGTGCTCTTGCCTATAAAACAGAAATAGTCTCCCATTAACTTCTTCCACAGAACATCAAAAACAAAAAAAAACAAAACAAAAAAAAAATGGAAGGGATCCACTAAGTTCCTATCATATTCCTCCTAGTTGTACAGCAGTAATTGCAAGTCCCCTTATTAGTCGTGGTCAATCGGCCCAGGCAAGACAGTTTCCCACTTTTCTGCCATTTTCCCCTGGCATGAAGAACCCAAATGACCAGTTTTACTTCCAGTTCAGAAGAACCACGCTGTGTCCCATGATAAAAGCATTCTTCCCTTAAGTACTAAAAGAAAGGATGAATGGACACTAAAGGGACAGTGAATAAAAGTCATGAGAGCGGGTTAATCAGTTATACTTGTTAGACACACCAGTCCCTCTTCACTCTGTGGTTCTTAGATCCACATCTTGTAACCATGGGGAGGCAGTGCCTTATTTAGCACATGGTTCGGAACCTAACCAGTAGTCTGCCAAGTAGCTATGTCACGTAGCTTCCAAGGTGGAAGAAGATGCCCTGTAAGATAGCAGAGCTAAGTTCTTATAGGCCATTCCACTATGTTAGAAGGCTAACAGCTTCATTTATAGGGGACATAAAATAGTGAATTACCTTTGAATTAGTCCCTGGCCTTCTTTCTTTGTTTTTGACCAAGGAACTCCCTTCACAGCCAATTTGGGTGGGATATTATGATGGTGTATGGAGTGTTCAGTAAGTCTGCAGCTGGTAGTTCTGACTGAGGCATGGCCAGGGGAAAGTGGAAAAGGGAAATGCTGTCCCCTTCTCTAATGAAAGTGATTAAATATTATCCAACAAGAAGCTGACTTGTCTTTGTTAGGTATGATGCCACATCAGAGATGTGAGCTGATCCCTAAGGCTGACAAACTGAGCACTCAGCTGTGGCATAGCCTAGTCCACTTTGATGCAGGAAAGAACTAGAGGGAAAGAATCTCTCTCCCTGCTGCCATGGCTGCCTTATTCAGGTTCCATGTGAATGCTTGCCAGAAAGGTTTCACCACCGAAGAGGCTCTCAATCACATGAATAGGTAATGATGGAGTCAGGTCAGCTGGGCCTCCTTTTCCTGCTTGCTCAATGGACTCCTGGACAGTCTCATGCTCTGGATTCATTCGGAATGTTCTATACTAACACCTCTTTTCTCAATCTTCTAATCAGCCTTCTTCTTGCCCAAAAAATGTTGCCCAAAAAAGTCCAAAAAAGTGGTACAGAGCCTGGCTTAAGGCCTCTTCTTCATTTAGCCAAAACTACATTACACGCTACTCAACGTCCTACTGAACTGGAGGTTTCCCCTACTCCCTTGTCCTTCAGGGTTACCCACCAGGGGCTCTAGTCCTACAGAGCCTATTTACAGGTGGTGGCAGCTATTACTCTGCAAAACCATCCTTGGTACTCAACAGCTTGTTAGAGGAACCCCCTTTGAGGCCATAAGTTCTGGTTGAGGATGAAACAGCAGCGTGGTAGGCTCCGTGGGCATGTAAGCAATCTGCATGTGGAATTTATTTGTTCTTTCAGAGCTTGATGGAATGCTGGAAGGTGCGCTCAACTTTGTTTTTACTTTTGTTGTAGATATTGGATCTCTGATCTGTAGAATCTAAAACTCGAGTATCTTCTTCATAAACTCTGTGTTATCTGATCCTCCTAGACACAATTTCTGAAAGAAATATCCCTTGCTAAAGGGAGTAAAGCCTTTCTTCAAAACCTAGGAGCTTTTATTGCAATTCTCTTATTAGGAATTGTCACAGGCATCATTCAATATCTGGACCTGCCTCAGTCATTGTATTATCTGGTCAGCTTGGTCTGTGAGGAGACCAATATATTCATGTGCACAGATGCGTCAAACACATATACCCTGTGTTTGAAAGGTCAAAAGACCAACTTAAAGCTTTTATAGTGTCCCTTCTTTAGTCTTAGCTCTACAGACTCAACACTAAACTTACAGTGTTGAAGTACACATGATTATGTCATGACATGTCCAATTTATTCTTTCTACAAATGTTCATGTCCTAGTTGTATACTAAGTTACTTTACTGCTATATAACCTTATTTTTAAAGGCTCCTTGAAACAATTATTTACTCTTTTTTTTCTTTGAAAGAAAGAAGGAGAAGCAGGAACCCTAGAGAGTAAAACAGCTAGGCAAACTCTTTTCTAGTTGTATAATAGAAAACTTCCATTATTTCCAAGGTAAAGCTTCAGCTGAGAATCAGTATTTTCCTTTTAATGCTTACACTAGAAAGAAATAGGAATTTTAAGGTTAGTGTGGTTTTGTTTTTAGAAATCTCTTCCTATAAAAAACATAAGGCACGTTACAAACTTCCGTTGACTAGTAACTAATGTTTATTTTAGCTTCAAGATTAAAAGCGGTTTTTCACCATTAGCAAGAAAATGCATGTCTCTAACTTTACTCTGAATGCATGTCTCTAACTTTACTCTGGTACAACATGATACAACTTCTTTCAGTATTTTGTTGTAGTGGGAAAAGAGATTATTTTTTTCTTTTATTTATGTAGACAAAAATGGAGCCTACTTCCTGTGTCAGCAGCTCTTCCTCAGGTAAAAGACTTATTTTTATTTTGTGTCACTTTGGAATGTTTGGAGACATTTGAAGACCCAACTAACAGCAATTTAAACTTAACAGGAAGTCTAAAGATATAAAATCCATAACAGGCAGATATAGGGACTCAAAAATATTATTAAAAACCCAGATTCTTTCCATCTTTCTGCTCTATTATTCTTATCTTGTTGACTTTGTAATCCTCATACTTGTTTCCTCACATCTGTAGGATGGCTGCTACAGCTCCAGGGGTCAAAACAGTGCTCAGAAAGTAGAGGGAAGGGGTTTGCCATTAAGTTCTGCTCTTGCATCTATCCCTGTTACAAGGATTCCATAGAAATCCTCCCAACAGACCTCTGTTTATTTTTCATTGTCCAAAATAATATCACAATGTTTGTTTTTTCAGTTTGATTTTAGTAGTTAATTTTGGATACAAAGCAGTACCAGAGGCTGGCCACACTTTCCTACTTCTTTAGTCTCAGAGTTAAGAGGAGGAAAAGGTGGACATACAGACATATAATTGGTTCAGTACTCAAGAGTGGGATAAATATGGTTAGCTGCCAGACTCTCAGTTTGCAAGAAAGTTGGGAAGTTCTGACTGGTTTGCACCCCTGACGCAGGCCCAGCTCTTCACAGTGTTCAACACCCCAGTTTCTCCTTTCCCAAATGAAGAGGACTTCGATCCCACATGAGTCATGGTCATCTCATTTGCATTTTCTGAACCCCTTCTCAGTTCTCCTTTTAGCTAGAGGTGGTCATACCCTGCACAAGGCTGGGTTGAGGGCGAAGGAGTTTGGTTAGCAAGAAAGGAAGGAAATGGTACCAGTGGCTATCACAGTGTCCTTTTCACTTTATCTATTTCACACTGTTAAGTTTGCTTTTAAATGGTTTTCTGTCACATCTATGTATTGATGCTTACAAGCTGGCTCCTTTTACTCATTTTCTAAAAAACAAATCTGACTTCATCATTAGCTTTCCATTTCCTTAGTATCGATTACAAAAATGGTCATGATTGAACCCTTGCACACCTTTCCAGCATTTTCTCTTCCAAGTTGCCTGCTTGTTTTTTTATGTTCTCTCTTTTAGCTGCATCTTTGTTCTACTGTCTGTCTAGACTATCTTCCCTCATCCACTTCCCTCTTCTCTTCCTTACAGGTCAGTTTCTCCTTATCTTTCGGAACCAATGCTTCAGGAAGCTTTCTTTAACATCCCGTCCCCTCTTAAGCTCCAGTATTTTTCCTCTGTGCTTCCTTAGCACCTGGTGGGAGTCCTTAGTGCTGCCTGTATCTGTGCATTCTGATTTATTTGTTTATATAATCCATCTATCTTTTGGTACCAGACTGAGCTTTTTGAGATTAGGGACTATCTGACTTACAGTCCTGTGATCTGTAGGAGATGTTCAAATTGTGTGGTTTTTTGTTATTGTTGTTTGCTTGTTTGTTTGTTTTTAAAATAAATTTATTTTATTTATATTTTTTTGGCTGAGTTGGGTCTTCGTTGCTGCGTGCAGGCTTTCTCTAGTTGTGGTGAGCCGGGGATACTCTTCATTGCGGTGCGCGGGCTTCTCATTGTGGTGGCTTCTCTTGTTGCAGAGCATGGGCTCTAGGCGCACGGGCTCAGTAATTGTGGCTTGTGGGCTCAAGAGCGCAGGCTCAGTAATTGTGGCTCATGGGCTTAGTTGCTTCGCGGCATGTGGGATCTTCCTGAACCAGGGATCGAACCCGTGTCCCCTGCATTGGCAGGCAGATTCTCAACCACTGCACCACCAAGGAAGCCCCAAGTTGTATGTTTTTAATGACAGAAAAGATGGTAGGCTTGATGGATGACTGGGGTTCCATACAAGAAAAGATCTAGTCCTGTATCCTAGAAGGTCAGGATAAATTTGAGGTATTTCACTTTCTCTTGTTTCTCAGAACTTTAACATTTTCTGATTTTAATTTAGAAATGGATTGTGAGTAAAAGATAGGGCTGAAGCAATAGAGCTTTACAAACAGAAGTTGTTTGGCAAGATTGACTCTGAGCTGTACAGAAAGCTCGCTGGTACAAAGCCAACCTGATAACCACTACTTTGGCAGTGACCCACTGAGCTGTGCACACAGAGCTAGGCCAGCAGTCTTTCTTTTCTTCTGGTTTATTCTTTGGTTTAGCTACAGCTTTAAATTCTAAGGACTGAAAGCCACTAATTCAGGTCTACATAGGCACATGTACCTGCCAGAAAGCAGTCCATTGTAAATCATCACTTAATGAATACTCTAAGTGTTGCCGAATGAGGTCGTATAGACCCCTGCTTGGGCCCTAGGCTGGCCGAGGCCCCCTGCCTCAGTGGGGAAGGTTCTTTTTCTGCTCAGGTTCATGCAGCCAAAAAACAAAACTGAATCAGAGATTGAAGCAGCACAAGCTTTATTCAATGGCCAGAGAATGGAGAAGCAGGAACTTAGTTCGTAAATCACTGCTCACCTGGGGGACAATTAAGGCAAGATTTTAAGGGCAAGGCTAATGAAGGGAAGGCATATGCATTGGTTTTCTGGGAATAGGCTGGATTCTTCCTGGAACTGGGGTGCCATCTCTTTTCTGCCCTTGTATGGTCCTCTAGCATCTGGGTAGGAAGCAGGTCGAACCATCTTGGTGCGGACAGGCAGAGATCTTACTATAACAGTGAGATGATAATGAGCTGCAGGGGGACCTTCATCCCACTTTTGAAGCTCAACCAGCTTGCACCAGTTTTCTTGTAGTTAGACTCTCTTATTCCTGTGCTATGAACACAGCTAGAGAGTATGGTTAGTTGTGGTTTTCTGTAGGTTTACCTGGAGGGAGGAGCAGGGGTATGGTTCTGGGGCAACAGCATTGGTAACATAGCAGCTACGAATAAGTCTTGTAACTTATTGCATTTTGCCTGTTCTTCACACTAAATCCTTGATTCTGATATTTCGCTACAGGTCCCTCAACCCTAAAACACCCTGATATGTAGATACAAAGAGGAGTTATTTACTTCTGTATTTGAAAGGATGACACAGGGATTGTGTTAGAATGGTTAATCTCATTCTGAGGAATACTGAATATATCACTTACCATACAATAAGGTATTTAAATGCAACAACTGTGACCATCACAGGATGGGATTCTGATATCAGAATTAGGTGATAAACCTAAACCAACGTTAGGAAGGAAGCCTTCTATTGCAGTCTAGCCCAGATTCTTTGACCTCCAGGTACTGTTGCTGGCCCACCGTAATACAGAAACATTGTCTCACACTATCTGTGGTGAGAATGCAGAGTACCCTTTTAGGGCTTTCATTATTTAGCTGAAATCCTTCCGTTGGACACAATCAACCCTAGTAGTTGGTCTGGTTAAAAAAAAGTGAGGTGGGCTTCCCTGGTGGTGCAGTGGTTGAGAGTCCGCCTGCCAATGCAGGGGACGCGGGTTCGTGCCCCGGTCCAGGAAGATCCCACATGCCGCGGAGCGGCTGGGCCCATGAGCCATGGCCACTGAGCCTGCGCATCCGGAGCCTGTGCTCCGCAACGGGAGAGGCCACAACAGTGAGAGGCCCGTGTACTGAAAAAAAAAAAAAAAAAAAAAAAAATATATATATATATATATATATATATATCCAAATTATGTATTTTAAACGTTTTTAAACTTAAAATACACAGCTGTCTATTCATTTTCTAATTTTTTGAGAGGAGGGCACCAAGGCCTTGTTCTGGGTATGGGGCCACTGTATGATTTTCTATATTATCTTTTTTACACAGACTAAATCAATAACTCACCATCCAGTATTTCCAGTTTTTGTTTCTTAAAAGTGCCCAGGGAGCTTGGCATTTAGATTGTTAAAAAGAATTCAACTCCTTCTAGAGCTTTACAATTTGCTTTCAGTCTTTTACTATTGTTTCTCCCACACCTAATATAAATAGCTAAATTTTCTTCCCTCCTTTTTTGTGCTTTTATTTAGCTTCTCCAAAGCATTCATCTTATTTAACTTAGTTGTTGGAGAAACACCAAGTTTTCTTGTCCTCCCATTTAATCAATTAACATAATAGATAGTTGAATTATTTAATGATGATAACACACATTCTGAACAGAAGGGAGTAGAAGTAGACAGGCACAGCCAACAGGCTTCCCGGAGGCATTTGATGTGCCATGGGCATCTACTGGTGTCTGTTAAAGAGGGAGAGGTGACTGTTTCCAGGAAGTCCTTGGACTTACATCTGCACATGTTCCAAACTCACCTCACTTAATGCAGTCTTGTTCAATTACTTACTACCTTTATGTGATTGGCAGAACACCTGCTGTCTGCCTTGTTAACCCTGGCATTTTTTTTTTGTCTGTCATCTTGGCTTTGCAGCCTTCTTGCTAAAACAAAACAAAAAACAAAACAGAAAAAACCCCTCCACTCTGTCCAGCTATATTCTTTCTCATATAGAGCGCTATTGAGGAGGATTATGTAATCTATGCTTTTGGCAAGAAGAAATATTTCGTGATAGAAGTCTGAACTGGAAAATGGTCCTTGAAGGCTAGTAAGTGCCCTGGTCCCTTCTATGTAATGTAGTTTCCTTTACGTGTGCTTTGTCTAGGGCTCCACTTCTAGGAGACCAACCCCTTTGGAGATGGGGGTTTGTGGACAAGAATGAAGCTTGTCCCATAAGGAAGAAAACCGTAAGGAAGTATGGGAAGCAGGATGGGGCAGAGATAGAAGCTAAGAAAGGATGGGGCTTTAGGTGAAGTCTCAATCTCATTTCCATGGTGGGGCTCTGGACCACAGAATGTCTCTTGACTTGAAGCCACCACTGGGGCACAGAGTAGGGAAGGAGTGTAACTGCCAGAACCATAGCTTCCATCACCTAAGGACAAGCCTCTGAAAAAGGCTACAGTGATGTGAACAGGTAGCACTAACTGAGCAATGTGTGCTTGAAAATGAATGGATAAAAGTGATTGCAGGGGATCTGAACAGGTGATTAATGGTCTGCTAACATACAAAATATCAAATATTAAATATGTGGCATTTTTGAAATAGCTACTTTTATTCGGCCCAATTTATGAGGCTCCCTAGATTTTCTTGGCCTCACCTGTTTCCTGGGCTTTTAACTGGTTGGACAAAGACAGCTCCTTCCCCAGTGCCACTGCCACATTTCCAAACCTCAGCAGCTGACCCTGCCTCCCCTGGGGAGGCCAACTTCATCGTGTCCTCCATTGTACCCTGCACAGTGGAAGCTGCAACAGCTACAGGATCCAGACATGACCCAAGGAGACTCCCAGAGGCTGCAGTTTCCCTTGCCCCATATTTCCAGATTCAAAGTGTCATCCTGGGAGACATGACATCTGGCTTCCTTAGTGGCTGTCCTGAGGGGCCAGGTGCACAACGGGGAAGAACATGAGAGTTAAAGCCCCATGGGGTAAACTTTGACCAGTGGAGAAAACCTATAGATACATTCCTTTTGTTCTCTTCCTCTGATGGATTGTTCTGAGGTGCTGTGTTTCTGCAGAGGATGCCTGGAGAGTGTCCCCTGTGACTGAGCAAGTGGCTCTGTGTTCTAAAGCTATAGCCAGAAGGGCAACCACTACCTAATATCTGCCTTTCTTCCTTTCTTGTTTCACTTCACTTTTCCTTCACTCTTGCTGCTCTGTAGCTGCACCTTTTCACCTCCCCCAAAATGTGTTAGCCCATACTTTTAACCTGGGTTCCAAACAAACCAAGAGCTACTCCCTACACCCGCACCCCACCCCCAAAATGAGTTTGAAGCGAAGACAGTACCTCTAGAGGTTCAAAATTTCGACCCAATATATGAATCCTCAAGTGGAGGATTTTAATCGTAAAGCAAGAGGAGATTTTTTTAAGTAAGGAGAAGGTAATCCTAAAATTGTTCTTTTGTTCTTTTTTCTATCTAAACAAAGTCAATCCTATTAAAATTTAAGTGGATGCTGAGGAGAAATCCCTAGGATGCTACAGAGAGTTTTCCTTTGTTATGACTTCTTTCACAAATTGACTCAGTGCCCTGAGCACTGTGGAGAGGCACTGAATTTAAAAACAATGCAGAGGAGAAAGGAGCACCGTGGAAGCCACTTTTCCTGAAGGAATTCATAACGTGAACCGGCATGATTCAAGTGATGTGAAACATTCTTGTTTATTGAACAAGAAAATTGACCTTCTATGTGCAGCTGGTCATATCTAGGCCAGCAGTTATGAGGCCAGGACTAGTCTTGAATGTTACTAATGTGCACGCTAGAGAATCTGACCTGAACACAAGTGAAGTTTGTCATTGTCCCAGTTAGTGCTGATGGCCTCAGTCAGTGTGGTCTGTAGCTATTAAGATGAGTATAGGAGTAGCTGTTCTGTTCTCTTTATTTTATGTTGTAGAATGGCCTCAATGTTTTCTTCTGCCTGGTTAGTCTCAGCATCTGGATTTCTTTTTGCCATGTTTTATTACAGAGGCTGCTTCTCTTTGCCTTTCTCCCCCATATCTGGAACCCAGCCAAAATGTACCAGAACAAGACACTTTCTAACATTTGAGCCCTTTTGTAAAGGGTACTGATTGCAACTTGGGTAGTTTCAGTTTAATCCAAGGTGGAAGATTTCTGCTGCTTTTAGGGAAGAAAATAAATGTCTAAAAATAAAACTTAGGCATAAAAATAGGGCCAAATACTCATTAACTGCCTCACTTAGCTGAATGCTGAAATTATTTCAAAAGCGCTAAATCAAGCATTTGTGTAGAAGAGGTTGAGTCTGTTTTTTTATTCATAATACTTTATCTTAGCTGATAAACGGGTTACTGTAATTTCTCATTTTATCCAAAAGACATGAATTAACTAGTTTTCAGGGGCCTAATTTTCAGCTCATGCTGACCCTTGAATTGGAGCACTTGTGTTCACAAGCCTTTTGGAATGTATGCTGTGGGCTGTTATGGGAGAGGCTGGAGAGGCGGGCAGGACCAGGAGTCAGGGTATTATCCATCCAAAGCTTGGTAGGCTAGGGTTAAGAATTCAATCCGAGTGTGGCTGGAAGTCTCTGAAGGGATTTAATTAGGAGGCTGTTGTAGACTCATTTATATTTTTAAGGTATAACCTCGGATGCTGTGTTGACAGTGGATTATAAGGAAGCAAGGGTAGAAGAGCGGTATGCATCCAGATAACTATTTTCGATATCCAGGTACGAGATGATGGTCGCTTTGGAGTAGAATGGTAATGGTAGAGTTGGAGAGAAGTGCACAAATAATGGAGTTTTGTTAATCCATTAACAAAAAACCGGTTAATGGATTAGATATGGGACACGAGGGAAAGGAAGAATCAAGGTTGATTTCTAAGTTTCTGGACTAAACAGCATGGAGGATATTGAGATAAAGACTGGAGGAGAAATAGGGTAATTTTTATGGTCTTGTTCAGGGTGGAGAACGATGGTAAAGGGAATGAGGTATAAATCAAGGGCTCATGTTTGTTGTGTGATGCCTTTAAGGCATCTAAATGAACAGGTCAAATGGGCAATTGAATATATGACCTTGACTCAGCAGATAAATTTAAGAATCCTTGGTGTACAGATGTCATTCAGAGCCATGGAATACGGGGATTTGTAAGCAGCTCTTTGCAGGAAACCACACTTAGCAGGAAACACCTTTGTCTTGTCACTTTAGCAGAGCTATATTGTAACTAATCTTAAACCAGACACCTCCGGGCTCTACTCATCTCCGGCCCAAGCACACCTATCAAGTCTTTGGATCATATAATACCTTGCCTAACCTGTTGGTTCTTTCCGTAGATCAAAGAAGTAGAAATGAAGGATAAGTAATTAACAGATGACTAGATCTCTTCCCTAGCTTCCCCTTCAGTAACCTTGTGAACAAGGCAGCATCTAAAGAAAGATTACAAGAAGTCGAAAAGCCTGCACACAAGCCTGTACACAGTCAGGGATGGTGACGACTCTGACCCCCTATCTCAATGATTCACTGAAATTACTTCCCTTTTTCCCTTTAAAAATTTTCACAGCCAAGCAGAATCTTCTGAGTTGGTTTTGGGAGGACATGAGATGGCCTTCTTACCAGATTGCTGGCTTTCTGATTAAAAGCAGCTTTCCTTTCTATCAACACTTGGGTTTCTCTCAGGTATTGATTTTCAAGCAGCAAGCAGCCGGACCTGAGTTCAGTAACAGGCTTATCTAGGGAGAGAGTACCATGAAAGTATAAGTCCTGAGAACTTTCTATACTTTCACATAAATAGGGCAAGCAAAGGAGGAGGTCCGGTAAAGGACTAAGGAGGAGCAACAATGAGGAAGGAAAAACTAGAAGAATGTCGTGGCCCAGAAACAAAGAGAAGAATCCTCCATAAAAAGGATAAGAGCCAATTATGTTGAATGCTGCTGTGAGATTGAATAAGATAAGGACGAATTGTATCCACCATTTTTGGCAACATAGAACTTCTTGGTGATACTAACAAAGGGTAGTTTATGACATGTCATGTAAGCAGGGGCCTGGAGTGGACTGGGGGGAAATTGTAAGGGGGAAATGGGAGTGGCTATTTAGACAATTATTTCACGAAGTTAATAGACCTGAGAAATAGGTATATAGTTAATCCAGAGTCAGAGGAGAACGCTGTATTTTCTCATGTTCTTTTTTATAAAAATATTTATTTATTTATTTATTTATTTGGCTGTATTGGGTCTTAGTTGTGGCACATGGGATCTTTGTTGTGACATGTGGGATCTTTTGTCGTGGCTCGTGGGCTCCTCTCTAGTTGTGGCACACAGGTGCCAGAGCGCGCAGGCTTAGCAGTTGTGACACGTGGGCTTAGTTGCCCCATAGCATGTGGAATCTCAGTTCCCTGACCAGGGATCAAACCCGTGTGCCCTGCATTGGAAGGCAGATTCTTAACCACTGGACCACCAGAGAAGTTCCTCTCATGTTCTTAAGATGGGACAGGGCTTCCCTGGTGGTGCAGTGGTTGAGAGTCCGCCTGCCAATGCAGGGGACAGGGGTTCATGCCCCGGTCCAGGAAGATCCCACATGCCGCGGAGCGCCTGGGCCCGTGAGCCATGGCCGCTGAGCCTGCGTGTCTGGAGCCTGTGCTCCGCAACGGGTTAGGCCACAACAGTGAGAGGCTCACGTACAGCAAAAAAAAAAAAAAAGATGGGACAAATTGAAGTATGTTGCTCATGGGATGGATCTAGTAGAGAGAAAGAACCTAATCATAGAGTAGAGAAGGGATGTAATTACAGGGACAGATTTCTTGCATATAAAAAATGATGTGCAATGCAGAGCAAAAGTGCAGGATTTGGATTTGGGTAAGAGGAGAAGGGGAGGCAGAAAGAGTGGACAGGTGTTAATGGGTTGGTTAAATTGCTGGTAGGGGGGTGAGGGAGCATCCCTAGTTAATTTTAATGAATTAATGAATCAAGAACATTAGCTAAAAGGAGGATGGGAAAAGGGGATATTGGAAATTTCAAGAAAAGGTAGAAAATATTGCAGTCATCATGGAGAATGGGAAGTTGAACCTGTAGTACGAAAGTGGAAATGGAATGCTCCAGGGTTACATTAAACAAGATGGAGTTAATTTTTGCTGGAAAGAGATTGATTAAATCTTAGATTGTTTTTTAATAGCCTATAAAGGTAAAATGCATTATTATATATTTACGTATATTCATAGTAGAAAATGAATTTAATGATTACTTTTAATCTTACTATTCAAGAGATAAGCCTTGTGATATATATCTTTTCATATATTATACAAGCAAATACAACTATAGGAAAAAATATAAAGGTCTTATTTTCATAACTACTACTCTTTTACAAGTTTTTACTTTGCCAAGCACTTTATTTTATTTTTGTTTTATGTTACATTATTTTAATACTATGTTGGTTCCTATTACATGAGAGTGATTTAATATTTCTATTTATTTCAAAATAACCACGATGGGAAGTCTAGTTATGATCTGCCACATTACAAAGATATTACATAATTATGTACTCTATTTCCCCCACACTGTACATTTCATACCATGACTCAATTATTTTGCAATAGGAAGTGTGTACCTTTTAATCTCCCTCACGCATGTCTTTTCTTCCCCCTACTTCCTTCACCTGTGGCAACAACCTGTTTGTTCTCTGTGTCTATAACTCATGCTATTTTGTTATGTTCATTTGTTTTGATTTTTAGATTCCACATATGAGGGAAATCATACAGTATCTGTATTTCTCTGTCAGACTTATTTCCATTAGGAAAATACCCTCTAGTTCCATCCATGTTGCCACAGATGGCAAGATTTCATCCTTTTTATGGCTGAATAATATTCCACTGTATATGTATATCAAAACTTCTTTATCCATTCATCTATTGATGGGCACTTATGTTGTTTGCCTATTGACTGTTGTAAATAATGTTGCAATAAACGTAGGGGTCCATGTATCTTTTCTAAGTGGTGTTTTCATTTTCTTTTTATTTAGTTATTTAGTTAGTTGCACCAGGTTGTAGTTGCAGAAGGCAGGGTCCTTAGTTGCAGCTCACAGGCTCCTTAGTTGTGGCATGCGAACTCTTAGTTGTGGCATGCATGTGGGATCTAGTTTCCTGACCAGGGATCAAACCTGGACCCCCTGCATTGGAAGCATGGAGTGTCATCCACTGCTCCACCAGGGAAGTCTTTGGTGTTTTCATTTTCTTCAGATAAATACCCAGCAGTGGAATTTCTGGATCATATGATAGTTGTACTCTTAATTTTTTAAGGAATCTTCATACTGTTTTTCACAGTGGCTACATCAGTTTCCATTCCCACCAACAGTGCACAAGGTTCCCTTTTCTCCACATCTTTGCCAACACTTGTTATTTGTTGTCTTTTTTTAAATTCTTTTTTAAATTGAGGTATAGTTGATGTACAATATTATATAACTTTCAGGTGATTCACAGTTTTTAAAGGTTCTGCTCCATTTATAGTTGTTATAAAATACTAGCTCTATTCACCGTGTTGTACACTATATCCTTGTAGCTTATTTATTTTATACATGGTAGTTTGTTCCTCTTAATCCCCAAGCTCTATCTTGCCCCTCACCCCTGCCCTCTCTCCACTGGTAACCACTAGTTTGTTCTCTATATCTGTGAGTATGTTTCTTTTTTGTTATATTCAGTAGTTTGTTTTAGTTTTAAGATTCCACATAAAGTGATACCATACAGTATTTATCTCTCTGTCTGACTTATTTCACTTAGCATTATACCCTCCAGGTCAAACCATGTTGTTGAAAATGGCAAAATTTCATTCTTTTTTGTGGCTGAGTGGTGTTTCATTGTATATATATACCACATCTTCTTTATCCATTCATCTATTGATTGCCACTTAGGTTGCTCCCATATCTTGGCAACTGTAAATAATACTGCTATGAACACTGGGGTACATGCATCTTTTCAAATTAATGTTTTTGTTTTTTTCAGATATATACCCAGGAGTGAAATCAATGGGTCATATGGTAGTTTTATTTTTAGTTTTTTGAGAAATCTCCATACTGTTTTCACAGAGGCTGTACCAATCTACATTCCCACCAACAGTGTAGGAGGGTTCCCTTTTCTCCACATCCCCACCTACATTTGTTATTTGTGTTCTTTTTGATGATAGCCATTCTGACAGATGTGAGGTGACAGCTCATTGTGGCTTTGATTTGCATGTCCCTGATGATTAGCAATGATGAGCATCTTTTCATGTGCCTTTTGGCCATCTGCATTTTCTCTTTGGAAAAGTGTCTATTTAGTTCTTCTGCCCGTTAATTGGGTTGTTTGTTTTTTTGATGTTGAAGTTGTATATGCTGTTTATACATTTTGGATATTATCCATTTATCTGTCATATCACTTGCAAATACTTTCTCCCATTTGGTAGGTTGTCTTTTCATTTTGTTGATGCTTTCCTTTGCTGTGCAAAAATTTTTAAGTTTAATTAGGTCCCATATGTTTATTTTTGCATTTATTTCCTTTGTTTTCAGAGACAGATCCAAAAACATATTGCTATGATTTATGTCAGTGTTCTACCTATTTTTTCTTCTATAAGTTTTATGATTTCTGATCTTACATTTAGGTCTTTAATCCATTTTGAGTTTATTTTTGTATATGGCATTAGAGAATATTCTAATTTCATTCCTTTACATGTAGCTGTCTAGTTTTCCCAACACCACTTATTAAAGATTCTGTCTTTTCTCCATTGTTTATTCTTTCCTTCTTTGTCGTTGATTAATTGACCATAAGTGTGTAGGCTTGTTTCTGTGCTCTCTATCTGTTCCATTGATCTATGTGTCTGATTTTGTGCCAGTACCATACTGTTTTGATGACTGAAGCTTTGTAGTATGGTCTGAAGTCAGGGAGCATGATGTCTCCAGCTCTGTTCTTCTTCCTCAAGACTGTCTTGGCTAGTCAGGGTCTTTTGTGTTTCCATACAAATTTTAAAATTATGTGTTCTAGTTCTGTGAAAAATGTCCTCAGTATTTTGACAGGGATTGCATTGCATCTATGGATTGCCTTGGGTGGTATGGTCATTTTAACAGTATTCTTCCAATCCATGAACACAGTATATCCTTCTATCTGTTTATGTCATCTTCAATTTCTTTCATCAGTGTCTTATAATTTTCCAAGTACAGGTCTTTTACCTCCCTGGGTAGGTTTGTTCCTGAGTATTTTATTGTTTTGATGTACTGGTAAATGGGATTGTTTCCTTAATTTATCTTTCTGATAGTTCATTGTTAGTGTATAGAAATTCAACAGATTTCTGAATATTAATTTTGTATCCAGCAACTTTGCCAAATTCATTGATGAGCTTTAGTAGTTTTCTGGTTGCATCTTTAGGATTTCTATGTATAGCATCAGGTCATCAGCAAACAGTGACAGTTTTACTTCTTCCTTTCCAGTTTGGATTTCTTTGATTTCTTTGTCTTGGCTGATTGATGTGGCTATAATTTCCAATACTATGTTGAATAAAAGTGGTGAGAGTGGGCATTCTGATCTTAAAGGAAATGCTTTCAGCTTTTCACTGTTGAGTATGATGTTAACTGTGGGCTTGTCATATATTACTTTTATTGTGTTGAAGTATGTTCCCTTTATGCTCACTTTCTGGAGAGTTTTTATCATAAATGGATTTTGAATTTTGTCAAAAGCTTTTTCTGCATCTATTGAGATGACCATATAGTTTTTATTCTTCAAATTATTAAAATGGTATATCACATTGATTTGTGGATATTGAAAAATCCTTGCATCCATGGGATAAATCCCATTTGATCATGGTGCATGATCCTTTTAGTGTATTGTTAGATTTGGTTTGCTAATATTTTGTTGAGAATTTTTGCAAGTATGTTCACCAGTGATATTGGCCTGTAATCTCCTTTATTGTGATATCTGTGACTGGTTTTGGTATCAGGGTGATGCTGGCCTCATAGAAAAAGTTTAGAAGCATTTGTTCCTCTGCAGTTTTTTGGAATAATTTGAGAAGGATAGGTGTTAACTCTTCTCTAAATGTTTGGTTGAATTCACCTGTGAAGCTATCTGATCCTGGACTTTTGTTTTTTGGGAGTTTTTAAATTACTGATTAAATTTTATTACTGGCAATAGGTATGTTCATATTTTCTGTTTCTTCCTGGTTCAGTCTTGGAAGATTGTACATTTCTAGGAATTTGTTCATTTCTTCTAGGTTGTCCATTTTATTGGCATTTAGTTGTCCACAGTAGTCTTTTATGATCCTTTATGTTTCTGTGGTATTGGTTATATCTTCTCCTCTTTCATATCTGTTTTTAATGATTTGGGCCCTCTCTTTTTTTTCTTGATGAATCTGGCTAAAGGTTTACCAATTTTGTTTATCTTTTCAAAGAACCAGCTCTTAGTTTCACTGATCTTTTCCATAGTTTCTTTTTAGTCTATTTCATTTATTTCTATTCCAATCTTTTTTTTTTTTTTTTTTTTGCTGTACGCGGGCCTCTCACTGTTGTGGCCTCTCCCGTTGCGGAGCACAGGCTCCAGACGCGCAGGCTCAGCGGCCATGGCTCATGGGACCAGCTGCTCCACGGCATGTGGGATCCTCCCAGACCGGTGCACGAACCCGTGTCCCCTGCATCGGCAGGCGGACTCTCAACCACTGCGCCACCAGGGAAGCCCTCTATTCCAATCTTTATGATTTCTTTCCTTCTACTAAATTTGAATTTTCTTTGTTCTTTCTCTAGTTGCTTTAGGAGTAAGGTTAGATTGTTTATTTGAGATTTTTCTTGTTTCCTGATGTAGGCTCGTATCACTATAAACTTCCTCTTTTAACTGCTTTTGCTGTGTCCAATAGACTTTGGATCCCTGGTTTTTCATTTTCATTTGTCTCCAGGTATTTTTTAAATTTCCTCCTTGATTTCTTCAGTGATCCGTTGGTTGTTTAGCAGCATATTGTTTAGCTTCCACATGTTTGCTTTTGCAGTTTTTTTTTCTTGTAGTTGATTTCTAGTCTCATAGCATTGTGGTAAGAAAAGATTCTTGATATGATTTCAATTTTTCAAAATTTACTGAATCTTGTTTTGTGTCCTAGCATGTGATCTATCCTGGATAATGTTCCATTTGAACTTGAAAAATCTGTATAATCTGCTGCTTTTGGACATAATGTTCTCTCTATATATATATCTTAAGTTCATTTGGTCTAATATGTTTTCTTATTGATTGTCTGTCTGAATGATCTATGCATTGAAGTAAGTGGGGTGTTAAAATCTCCTACTGTTATATTACTGTCAGTTTTTCTCTTTATGTCTGTTAATATTTCCTTTATCTGTTTAGATGTCCCTGTGTTGGTACATATATATTTACAGTTGTTATATCTTCTTGGATTGATCCCTTGATCACTATGTAATATCCTTCTTTGTCTCTTGTAACAATCTTTATTTTAAAGTCTATTTTGCCTGATAGAAGTATTGCTACCCTGCTTTATTTGATTTTCATTTGCATGGAATACTTTTTCCACCCCCTCACTTTTGGTCTGTGTGTGTCTTTAGATCTGAAGTGATTCTCTTGTAGGCAGCATATATACAGGTCTTATTTTTGTATCCATTCAGCTACTCTATGTCTTTTGACTGGAGCATTTAGTCCATTTACATTTAAAGTAATTGTTGATATGTATGTTCTTATTGCCATTTTGTAATTGTTTTGGTGTTGTTTTTGGTTCCTTTCTTCTTTTGCTCTTGTCCTTTGTTATTTGATGACTATCTTTAGTCTTATGTTTGGATTCATTTCCCTTTTGTGTGTGTTTATACATTATAGATTTTTGGTTTGTGGTTATCATGAGGTTTATATATAACAACTTTTATATGTATCCATGATTATTTAAAGTTGCTGATCTCTTAAGTTTGAACACTTTTTAAAAATATAAATTTATTTATTTGTTTTTGGCTGCATTGGGTCTCCATACAAACTAAAAAAATTTTTTTTTCTTTTTTTAGATTAATTAATTTCTTGGCTGCATTGGGTCTTTGTTGCTGCACGTGGGCTTTCTCTAGTTGCGGCAAGCGGGGGCTACTCTTCCTGGTGGTTCACAGGCTTCTCATTGCGGTGGCTTCTCTTGTTGTGGAGCACAGGCTCTAGGCACGCAGGCTTCAGTAGTTGCGGCACGCAGGCTTCAGTAGTTGCAGCACGCAGGCTCAGTAGTTGTGGCACACAGGCTCAGTTGCTCCATGGCATGTGGGATCTTCCTGGACCAGAGCTCGAGCCCATGTCCCCTGCATTGGCAGGCGGATTCTTAACCACTGCACCACCAGGGAAGCCCTGAACACATTTTAACAACTGTAACAACCTTGCATTTTTATTCCCTCCTCCATGTTTACTGTTTTAGCATAATATTTTACATATTTTATTTGGTGTATCCCTTAACTATTCATTGTGGATATAATTTTACTACTTTTGTCTTTTAGTCTTCCTCCTAGCTTTATATGTAGTTGATTTACTACCTTTACTGTTTACTTGCCTTTTTGAGATTTTTCCTTTTGTAATCTTCATACATGACCTTTTCTTTCTGCTTGGTGAAGTCCCTTTAACATTTCTTATAAAGTTGGTTTTGTGCAGCTGAGCACCTTTGCCTTTGTTTGTCTGTAAAACTTTTGCTCTCTGCTTCAGATCTGAATGATAGCCTTCCCTGGTTGAGTATTCTTAGTTGTAGATTTTTCCCTTTCATCACTTTAAATATATCATGCCACTCCCTTCTGGCCTGCAGAGTTTTGGCTGAAAAGTCAGCTGATAGCCTTATGGGAGCTCCCTTGTACATCACTTGTTTCTTTTCACTCACTGCTTTTAATATTCTTTATCTTTAAATTTTACCACTTTTTCTTTTTTTTCTTTTTTTTTTCTTTTTTTTTTTTTTGTGGTACACGGGCCTCTCACTGTTGTGGCCTCTCCCATTGCGGAGCGCAGGCTCCAGACGTGCAGGCTCAGCAGCCATGGCTCACGGGCCTAGCCGCTCCACGGCATGTGGGATCTTCCCAGACTGGGGCACAAACCTGTGTCCCCTGCATCGGCAGGCGGACTCTCAACCACTGAGCCACCAGGGAAGCCCTAAATTTTACTACTTTAATTGCAGTGTGTCTAGGTGTGTTCTTCTTTGCGTTGATCCTGTTTGGGACTCTCTGTGCTTCCTGGATCTGGATGTCTGTTTCCTTTCCCAGGTTAGGGAAGTTTTTAGCTATTATGTCTTCAAATATGTTCTCTGTCCCTTTCTCTCTCTCTTCTCTTTTTGGTACTCCTATAATGTGAATATTAGTGCATGTGATATCCCAGATGTCTCTTAAACTGCCCTCATTTCTTTTTACTCTGTTTTTTCTATTCAGCTTCAGTGATTTCCACTACCGTTTTCCAGTTCAGTGACCTGTTTCTCTGTATCATCTAATCTACTATTGACTCCTTCTAGTGTATTTTTCATTTCCATTATTGTATTCTTCATCTCTATTTGGTTCCTTTTTATATCTTCTAACTCTTTGTCAAAAACTTCTGACTTTTCACTCTCTTCATCCATTCTTCTCCCAAGTTCTTTGAGCATCTTTATAATCATTCCCTTGAATTCTTTATTGGGTGGATTTCTTACCCCCACTTCACTTAGTTTTCTTCTGGGGTTTTATCTTGTTCCTTTGTTCAGAACATACTCCTTTGCTGCCTTAATTTGCCATTTTTATTTCTATGTATTTGGTAGGTTATGTTTCCTGACTTTGGAGATATGGCCTTTTATGGGAGGCATCCTGTGTGTCCCATCAGTGCTGTCCCCTCTGGTCACCAGAGCTGTATGCTCTAGTGGTTCTCCCTTGTTGGCTGCATGTGCCCTTCTATTGTGGGGGGCTGACTACTGTGGGTGGTCTGGTAGGTGTGGCTGGCCCCTGGTCCTGCTGGTTGCCAGGCCTTGTGCTGTGTAGGGACTGCCAGCCACTGGTGGGTGGGCCCACATCATGTGGTGGCTGGCTGCAGAGCCCCAGGGGTCCCTGGGGCTAGTTGTAGCCCACTGCTGAGCAGAGCTGGGTTGTGGGTGGGTGGTTGCTCAGCCAGGGGTCCCAGATATAGTGTCAGCCTACTGGTGGGCATGACCAGTTTTCTGACACTGCTGGATATGGGCTCTATGTTGTCCCAAAGCTGGTATTGGCCTACTGCTGAGTGCAGCTGGATCCTGGGGAGGCTGACTGAAGGGTCCAAGGTGTCTTGTAGCTGGTGTTGGCCAGCTGGTCGGCATGACTGGGGTCCAGGGGTGTCCAGGGCAGGTGTCTTCCTGCTGGTGGGTGAGTCCTGGGGCCAGGGTGTCCTGGGAATAGAGCCTGTCAACTGGTGGGTAGAGTCAGTTCCTGGGGTTTCTGGCTACATGGCCCAAGGTGTCCCAGAGCTGGTATTGGCCTGCTGGTAGGTGGGGCAGGAGCCCCAGGGGTTCCAGAGCTGATGCCATCCTGCTGATTTGTGGGCTGAATCCTGATACAGAAGGCTGTGGGGCTGCAGTGGTCATGGGGCTGGTGTCTGCCTGCTGGTGTGTTGGTCCATGACCTAGGGGATCCAGGGCTAATGCTGGCTCAGTGCTGGGCCAAATTGTGTCCTGCAGTCTCTGTCTGCCAGGCTAGGGATCCTGGAGATGATGCTAGTTCTCTGGTGGGCTGTGCAGGGTTTAATTATGGATCATTGGTGGGCCAAGCCAAGTCCCAGGTTCTCTGGCTACAGGGCCTGGGTGTCCTAGAGCTGTTATTGATCATCTGGTGGGCAGGGTGGGAGCCCAGGGGTCCCAGGGCTAATACTGGTCCACTGAGAGTACAGCTGTGTCCTGGGGCCTCTGGTTACAGGGACCTGAAGGTCTCAGAGTTGGTGTTTGGCCTGCTGGTGGGTGGGGAGGGGTCCCAATGGCTAGCTTTGGGGTCTCAGGACTCCCAGGCCTACTGCTGGTGTATATTGGGTGGGGTTGTGTCCTGGGTCCTCTGTTGGGCAGGGCTGTGTCCTGGGGCTGCTGAGGCCTCAGGAGGTCTTGAGGTAGCAGGCCTGCTGGTGGGCAGGGCTGAGTTGCCCCCACACTGGTGCTGACAGGCTGGTGGGTGAGGGCAGGTCCCGTCACTAATAAACTAGAGGGAGAATTCCAGAATGGCACTTGCCAGCATTAGTGTCCTCACAGTAGAACGACCTCCCCAAAATGGCTGCCACCAGTGTCTGTGTCCCCAGGGTGTGTTCCAATTGCCTCCTGCCTCTCTGGGAAGCTCCTAAAGACCAGCAGGTGAATCTGACCTAGGCTCCTTTCAAATTACTGCTTCTGCCCTGGGTCCCAGGGTATGTGAGATTTTGTGTGCGCCCTTTAACAGTGGAGTCTCTATTTCCCACAGCCATCTGGCTCTCCCGAATGTAAGCCCTACTGGCCTTCAAAGTCAACATTTTGGGGGTTCATCTTCCCAGTGCAGGATACTTGGCTGGTGAGGTTGATGTGGGGCTCAGACCCTTCACTCCTTGGAGAGAAGCTCTGCAACTGTAATTATCCTCTTGTTTGTGGATCACCCACCCAAGGGTGTGGGTCATGACCATACCACATCTCTGTCCCTCCTATACCCTCTTTGTGGTTTCTTCCTTATATCTTTAGTTGCAGAAGATCTTTTCTGATAGTCTTCAGGTCTTTATCATCAATAGTTGCTCCGTAAATGTAATTTTGATGGGCCTGTAGGAGGAGATGAGCCTAGGGTCTTCCTACACTGCCATTTGGCCACTTGCCAAACATTTTAGCTTATTGCTCTGAGAAAGATGGAAACTATTAGAGTGATAATTTTGACATATGGAAAATGTTTTCCCTATTTATTTGTATTTTAATATGTTTTTGTTGCTTTTCCAGTTTTTTAAAGGTTTTTTTTTGTTTTGTTTTTGGCTGCTCCACACGGCTTGCAGGATCCTAGTTCCCCAACCAGGGATCAAACCTGCACCCTTGGCAGTGAAAGCACCAAGTCCCAACCACTAGACCGCCAGGGAATTCCCTGCTTTTCCCATTTTTATGTAGACATACCTGATATAGAAAAGTATAGCCATGTTAAAAAGGCCCTTTTCCGAGGCTGTATATTCATTTATTTTATTTTAGTATTTAAAATGTAAAAATGAAACTATAAATTATTAATTTACCAGGTTTCATTTTGATAGGATATTATGAAGGAATCTAACTTTATTTTTTAGAATAGTTTTAATCATTCTTGCATCTCATATCCTACAGCAGATTGAGTACAACTTTGTAATAGTAGAGCTCCCAAATGATTTCTTCAAAATTTTCTTTTAGAGGTTTTAAAAATTATCTATAATCCCATCACTAGAGAAAATCAGTTCTATTTACTTACTTGAATTTATATCATGTGTGTATGCATTTTGCCATCTATATTTTCTCACTTTTTTTAGTTTTCAAAGTGCTGTTTGTAAACCATTATTTTAATGGCTGCTTCATAATTTGCACAATTATTGGACTTAAGAATATGTTTTCAGGTTTTGTTTTGCTGTTTTTTTAATGTGTGATTATAAATAACACGATAGTTAACACCATTGACATTTAATATTTAATTGAATTTATTTTTAGTATATTTCCTATAAAAGCAATACATGTCCACTGTAGAAAGCTTTAAAAATAACCAACAAAAACTATTATCCAGAGAACCACTATTTAACATATACCAAATCTTTATTCATTCAACAGCCATTTTTCAGCACCTATTATATAACAGGTACTGCTTTAGATGTGAAACCTGTTCTTCAGAGTTAACATCCTTCTGTAAATTTAGTGATACGTCATATCAGCCTCCTATGTGCAGAAATGTGTGTGCTTTTAAAAAGGGACTATGCTTCTTAAAAGTAGCATTGTAATCTGATTTTTCTCCTGTAACATTAAGAGCTTCTTTTGATGCCATTGAACCATATTTTACAGTATTATGTTTAATGGTTGCAGAAGAATTATTTGTGTGAATGTACCGTAGTTAATTTAATGAATCTCCTATAGGCAGACACTTTACTTCTTTCTTTTCCAATTCCTGTTTGTACTTAAAATCTGTAACTTGTATATTTTGCTTCTCTTTGATAGTATAACTAATATGACCTCCACATGACATGAAGGCAGCTCTGTCTTTCTTCTTCATTCTTGTACCATCTCTATGTGGATCTCAAGGTAAGCACCTTTATAATACACCCAAGTGTCAGTTGTTTGTATCATTAGATAGGAACATGAGCCACAAGGCAAGGGGGCTGTTTCCTCTGTAGCCATAGCTTGTCAACCAGTCTAACTTTTCTTCTATCTACTCTAAGGTTCTTTCTAATCTGTTATCTGCTACCAAATATAAAATCACTAGAAAGGCAAGTTTGATTGATTGGTTGATTTGGGTTTTTTTTTAAGTGTAAGCTTGGTACTTACTTGACACTTGACAAAAGGCATTATCAGCTTTGCTAGGCCCTGTGGCAGGCATTTTAAATTATCCAATGAAATATTAGAGGTGTTTAGTAGAGCAATTAGGGAGGTCGACAAAAACACTCCTTTTCTTTCCCACCTTTCCATGTCTTTCTTCTCAGCTTGATGCCACATTCCTCTAGCCCTTTGTACAGAGATAGACTAAATCTCTCTAAGGCAAAGTGGGACATGGCAGAGTGGAAAGAGCCTCAGAGGAAGGGGCAAAGGAAAAAAGACTTTGTGACAAGGCTATGTGAACACCTGATTATCCCATCTTGGGTGGCTTTGACCAAGGTCAAAGGAGTTTAGTCCATTGTCTGTAAGATAAGGTCCTTTCCAGTGCAAATATCACAGAATTCATATATAGGGCATATGATCTACTTAAAATGTTTTGTGAATTGGTTAAAAAATCTGGATACTGCCTTCAATGATTATGAAACGGGTAAGTAGATTTTCTTTGCAAAAACTTGATTGTGATGAGTCCATTTGCTTTATTTAATTAATTTATTTATTTTTTTATTTTTTGTGGTATGCGGGCCTCTCACTGTTGTGGCCTCTCCCATTGCGGAGCACAGGCTCCGGACACGCAGGCTCAGCGGCCACGGCTCACGGGCCTAGCCGCTTCGCAGCATGTGGGATCTTCCCAGACCGGGGCACGAACCCATGTCCCCTGCATTGGCAGGCAGACTCTCAATCACTGCGCCACCAGGGAAGCCCCCATTTGCTTTTTAAAATCACCTTCTGAAGTTGACAGTAAAAAATATATATAAATATATATATATATATATATATATATATATATACGCACATATACAAACTTATATATATTAGGAGGATTGGACCTCTACATTTATATCCAGAATAATATTCCTTAACTATATTTTGATGGACTCATAGTATATCCTGAGAGTTGTCTTAAAGCCAAAATAAATGAATCACTTCATTTCCCCTTTTGGACTCCTCCTCTTATGTGCACCCTTTCTTGAAAGTAATGTCTACATATTCCCAACAGACCCCTTAATGCAGCGTTGTCTTCTACATGCTCCAAATATTTCCTAACCCAACCAAGTTAAGTTTATTCTTTTAGGGCCTGCTGGCTCCAGCTAGCTGGATAAACTAATTTGTTATTGTTATAGTAGGTGTTAAAAGTGAATGTGTTCAGGGAATAAAATCAACAGGAATCTTTAATTTATATAATATACATAATTTCCAGCAACTGTAGCAAGCCAGGATGAGAGGAGAGATGAGACTATTGATCAAGCATGGAACAAAGTTCCTATGCTTTATGCTGTTGTCAATTCTCATGGTTACATTGAATACAACAGATACTCGATTGAAATTGCAGACAGTCAAACATAGAGCTTCATGGCTTGTTTCTAGTAATTAGACTAGCAAGTGTTCTTGATAGATGATGTGGTCTGTTAATTTATCAGGCTGCTGACCTAGGATAGTTCTTCTAGGTAGTCCTGATATAACCCTTGATAAGCACCCATCACTAACTCTCTTCCTAACTGCTCTTGTTTTTAGATACGTTCTTTTTAGCTTCCTTTAGTCATGTTATTATGAGTGAGCAAATAGTCATTGGAAGACTTGATGAAGATGTAATTCTCCCTTGCTCATTTGAGAGTGGGCCCAATGTTGTAGTTCACTGGAAGAATCAAGATAATTATGTTTACTCATACTACAAAGACAGTGACCAGTTGGAAAAGCAAGATCCCAGATATGTAAATAGGACATCCCTCTTCCATGGTGAAATACACAATGGGAATGCCTCCCTATCTTTCAAAAGATTAAAGCTTCAGGATGAAGGAATTTACATATGCTATGTGGGAACATCACATGGAAAAATCATAAACAAAGTGATACTAAAAGTGGGAGGTAAGTGTACATATAACATTTTACAAAACATGACAATGATACCATTCCATGTTTTCTGTAATGCCTTCTTCTTACTTTAATATGCTATGGGCTTCCTTCCAAGATAATACATACAAACTACCTCATTATTTTTAATGCATAGTGTCTCATAGTTTAGACATGCTATAATCGATGCACCTGTTCCTCCATTAGTAGGTATTTAGGTATTTCTAGTGTTTTACGTTACAGAAAATGTTGTGATGAACATCCTTATATTTAATACTGGGAAATGGTCTGAAACAAAAGTATCAGAAGTAAAATTTTAATATGGCACTTACACCAGCAGCATAAGAGTATACATTTTCCCCTTAAGTCTTATCAACACCCAATATTAACCATCTTAAGACATTCTGCCAATATGATAGCTTAAAACTATTGAATTGATTTAAATTATATTTTTCTGTTTTCTAAATGAAGTTAATTGTAATACTATATGCTTTCCTCCTGTTTGTATTAACTTTGTCTAATCATTTATTTATTGGGAGGGGCATTTTCTAATGGGTTGTTTTATCTAGCTCTTGTTCTTTCTCCCTCTGTTCCATTTATCTGCTTCAGACCTTGACTCAGAAATCTAAGAATTATGGGTAAACAAAGAATCAAAAAGGCTCTGAGTCAGTACCTGAAGAGTACAAACTGCTGTGTGAGCTCTAGTTTATCAGCTTTGACACCCACATTTTGACTGCTCAGTGAGGCCATTAGATTTTTTTCTAGAATTCTTTCTAGAGAATTGAGCTTGCTAGTTGTTATGTATCCATACATGCTTTTTTTTCCTTGTAGATCACCAGACTATATCTTAAGGTTCTACAGAGTTTTTGCTGTTTTTTCTTTCAGAAACTGCCAAGTTTTGCTCACAAAGCTTAGCTTTTCATTTCATGGGTATTAAAATAATGTATTCTGCACAGATGGACTAAAAAGAAGCTAATGACAGTTCCTCACGTGCCCTTCTTTCTCCCACATAGCTTTTGTCACACCTGTGATGAAGTATGAAAAGAACACCACAGACAGCTTCTTAATATGCAATGTGTTAAGTGTTTATCCTTATCCAATTATCACATGGAAAGTGGATAATACACCAATCTCTGAAAACAATAAGGAAGAAATCGGATCTTTGGGTCCTTTTTATATTAACAGTAGAGTAAATATTACAGGATCAAATTCATCTTATCAATGTGCTATTGAAAACACATTGCTGAAGCAAACATGGACAGGGAGATGGACAATGAAAGGTAGGCTCCACAAGGCTTTCTGTGTACCTGTGCTGTCAGAGATTGGGAGGGAATGGGGTTTGATTTACAGGTTAAGAGAGGAACACAAAGGAAGGAAATGCATTTGCAGCAGTTAGAAGACCAGGACTGGAGTCCCAGATCTAATATTACTGGCTCTATTTACCTCAAGCAATTATTTTGACTTCTGAGCACTGGTTCCTCGTTGGTAAAATGGAAGTAATTCTTACCTTGCAAGGTGTTTATGAGTTGAAGGAAAACAATTGTGAAATGGAAAGCAGAAAATACATCCATGAACGTTACTGTATTTCTCTATGGTTCTTCTACATAGAATTTTCTACCTGCATTGCACTTTAGAAGATCAGAGGAGAAGGAAAGGATACTTGTTTCCCAGCAGGTCACAACCTCTGATTCTTGCCAGTTTTTCAACCAACAGAAATTAGTATTGCTTCTGTTTAGTCTCTTTATGTTTAGTCTTCTTAAGTAGTATTAGCCCATTAATCTTTATCAACACCTCTACGCCTTCCTCTCATTTATTTGAACAAACCCAAACTCTCACCAGTCTCTATATCTACAAGCTACTGCTTAAGAAGAGTTTAAGGAGAAGAAAAATTAATTTGGCACCATTTATCTAATTCTGAGGAAAATTATCAATATTCTTTTATACTTCACTAGAAGCAAAGCAAATTTTTTCTGTAAATCTCTATTATATGGGGAAAGTGGAGGTTAGCTTTCCTTTTTGGCCTTCTCTTCCCCTGAGTTTCTTTTTTTTAATATTTAAATTTATTGAAGTATAGTTGACTTACAATATTATATGAGTTTGGGTTATAAAACATAGTGATATTTTTATAGATTACACACTATACAAAGTTATTATAAAATATTGACTATATTCCTTGTGCTGGACATTACATCTCAGTGACTTATTTATTTTGTAACTGAAAATTTGTATCTCTTAATCATCTTTAACTATTTCGCTTCTCTTCCCATCCCTCTCCCCTCTGGTAACCATTAGTTTGTTCTCTGTATCTGTGAGTCTGTTTTTGTTTTATTATGTTTGTTTGTTTTTAGATTCCACGTATAAGTGAAAACATACAGCATTCGTCTTTATTTCTCTACTTATTTCACTAATTATAATACCCTCCAGGTCCATCCATGTTGTCACAATAGCAAGATTTTATTCTTTATTTATGGCTTAGTAATATTCTACTTTGTGTGTGTGTGTAACTCAAATCTTCTTTATCCATTCAGCTGTCAATGAGCACTTGGTTGCCTACATATTTTGGTTATTGTAAATAATTGTGCTATGAGCTATAAACATTGGGGTGCATATATCTTTTTGAATTAGTGTGTTTGTTTTCTTCAGATAAATACGCAGGAGTCAAATTCCTGGATCATATGGTAGTTCCATTTTTAATTTTTGAGGAACCTCCATCATGTTTTCCATAGTGACTGCACCAATTTAAATTCCCACCAACAGTGCACAAGGATTACCTTTTCTCCACATCCTCACCGACACTTGTTATTTGTTGTCTTTTTGATAACAGTGATTCTGACAGGTGTGAGGTGATATCTCACTGCAGTTGCATTGATTTGTACTTCCCTGATGATTAGTGATGTTGAACATCTTTTCATGTGCCTATTGGTCATCTGTATGTCTTATTTGGGAAAATGTCTACTCAGGCCTCTGCCCATTTTTAAAAATCAGATCATTTGGTTTTTTTGTTTCATATTGAGTTGTATGAGTTCTTTATATGTTTTGGATATTAAACCCTTACCAGGTATATCATTTGCAAATATCTTCTACCTTTCAATAGGTCACCTTTCAGTTTTACTGATGGGTTCCTTCCCTGTGTAAAAGTTTTAAAATTTGATTAGGTCTCATTTGTTCATTTTTGCTTTTGTTGCCCTTGCCTGAGGAGACAGATCGAAAAAGTATTGTTAAGACTTATATCAAAGAGCATACTACCTATATTTTCTTCCAGGAATTTTATGATTTCAGTTCTTACATTTAAGTCTTTAATCTGTTGTGAGTTTATTTTTGTATATGGTATGAGAAAATATTCTAGTTTTATTCTTTTACATGTAGCTTTCTAGTTTTCACAACACCACTTATTAAAGAGACTGTCTTTTTTCCACTGTATATTTTTGCCTCCTTTGTCATAGATTAATTGACCATAAGTGCATGGGTTTATTTCTGGGTGCTCTATTCGGTTCCAGTGATCTATGTGTCTGATTTTTGTGCCAGTACCATACTATTTTGATTACTATAGCTTTGTAGTGTAGTCTGAAGTCAGGGAGCATGATAACTCTAGCTTTCTTCTTTCTCAAGATTTTTTTGGCTATTTGGCGTCTTTTGTGTTTCCACACAAATTGCATTGGATCTGTAGATTGCTTTGGGTAGTATGGACATTTTAACAATGTTAATTTTTTCCAATCCATGAACACAGAATAGCTTTCCATTTATTTGTATTGTTTTCAATTTCTTTCATCAGTGTCTTACAGTTTTCAAAGTACAGGTCTTTCATGTCCTTGGTTAGATTTATTCCTAAATATTTTGTTCTTTTTTATTTAATTATAAATAAGACTGTTTTCTTTGTTTCTCTTTCTGATAGTTTTTTATTAATGTACAGAAACACAACTGATTTTTTGTATATTGACTCTGTATCCTGCAAATTTATTGAATTTGTTTATTAATTCTAATAGCTTTTTGGTGGAAATTTTATGGTTTTTTAATGTATGGTATCATGTCATCTGCAAATAGCAACAATTTTAATTCTTTTCTTCTAATTTGGGTTGCCTTTTATTTTTTTTTCTTGTCTGATTGCTGTAGCTAGGATTTCCAATACTATGTTAAATAGAAATGGCAAGAGTGACATCCTTGTCTTGTTCCTGATCTTAGAGGAAAAGCTTTCAGCTTTTCACCCTTGAGTATGATGTTACCTGTGGGTTTGTTATATATGGCCTTTTTATGTGAATGTATGTTCTCTCCAAACCAACTTTGTTGAGAGTTTTTATCATAAGTGTTGTTGAATTTTGTCAAATGCTTTTTCTGCATCTTTTGAGATGATCATGTGATTTTTATCCTTTGCTTTATTAATGTGGTATATCAGATTGATTGATTGATGGATATTATACCATCCTTGCATCCCTGGGAAAAATTATACTTGATCATAACATATGATCCTTTTAATGTGTTGTTGAATTAATTTGGCTTACAATATTTTGTTGAGGATTTTTTTTTTTTTTTTTTTTTTTGCGGTATGTGGGCCTCTCACTGTTGTGGCCTCTCCCGTTGCGGAGCACAGGCTCCGGACGCGCAGGCTCAGCGGCCGTGGCCCATGGGCCCAGCCGCTCCGCGGCATGTGGGATCCTCCCGGACCGGGGCACGAACCCGCGTCCCCTGCATCGGCAGGCGGACCCTCAACCACTGTGCCACCAGGGAAGCCCTGTTGAGGATTTTTGAATCTATGTTCTTTGGGGATATTGGCCAGTAATTTTCATTTCTTGTAGTGTCTTTGATTGGTTTGGTATCAGGGTAATGTGGCATTGTAGAATGTGTTTGGAAGTGTTCTCTCCTCTTCAATTTTTTGGAATAGTTTGAGAAGGATAGGTATTAACTCTTCTTTAAATATTTGGTAGAATTCTCCTGTGAAGCCATTTCATCCTGGACTTTTGTTTGTTGGAATTTTTTTAGTACTGATTCAGTTTCATTACTAGAAATCAGTCTGTTCAGCTTTTCTATTTCCTCCTGAATTAGTCCTGGAAGAGTGTAAGTTTCTAGGAGCTTATCCATTTCTTCCAGGTTGTCCTATTTGTTGGTGTATCACTGTTTATAGTATTCTCTGATGATTGTATTTCTGTGATATTGGTTGTAACTTCTCCTCTTTCTAATTTTATTTATTTAGCACATCTCTTTTTCTTGATGAGTCTGGCTAAAGGTTTTTCCAATTTTGTTTATCTTTTCAAAGAAACAGCTCTTAGTTTCATTGATCTTTTCTATTGTTTTTTGGTCTCTACTTCATTTATTTTCACTCTGACCTTTGGTATTTCATTTCTCTACTAGCTTTGGTCTTTATTCATTCTTCTTTTTCTATATCCTTTAGAAAAGATACGTTATTTGAGATTTTTCTTGTTTCTTGAGGTGGGCCGGTATCATGATATACTTCCCTCTTAGAATTTCTTGTGATGCATCCCATAGATTTTGGAACATTGTGTTTCTATTTTCATTTGTCTCTAGGTGTTTTTTGATTTCCTCTTTGATTTCTTCATCGACACTTTGTTTTTTAGTAGCATATTGTTTAGTCTCCACGTTTGTGCTCTTTCCAGTTTTCTTCCTGTAATTGATTTCTAGCTTTATACTATTGTAGTCAGAAAAGATGCTTGCTATGATTTCAGTCTTCTTAAATTTATTGAGACTTGTTTTATAACCTAGCATTGTGACCTATCCTGGAGAATGTTCCATGTGCAGTTGAAAAGAATGTATATTCTGATTTTTTTTGTATGGAATGGTTTCTACTTATTTATTAAGTCCATTTAGTCTAATGTGTCATTTAAGATCATTTGCTTATCTGGGAAACTATTTCTTCTTCAATTCTGAATGATAACCTTCCTTGGTAGGGTAACCTAGGTTGTAGGGTTTTTACCCTTTCAGCATTTTAAATATATCATACCACTCCCTTCTAGCCTGCAAAGTTTCTGCTGAAAAACTAGCTGATAGTCTTATAAGAGTTCCCTTTTATGTGACTCTTTTTCTCTTGCTGCCTTGAAAATTTTTTTGTCTTTAACTTTTGCCATTTTGATTATGATATGTTGGTGTGGATCTCTTTGGGTTCATCTTGTTTGGGACTCTTTGAGATTCCTGGACCTGAATATCTGTTTCCTTCTACAGATTAGGGAAATTTTTAGCCATTATTTCATCAAATATGTTTTCTATCCCTTTCTCTCTCTCTTCTCCTTCTGGGACACCTATAATATGAATGTTAGTATGCTTGATGTTGTTCCAGAGGTCCCCTTAAACTATCCTCATTTTAAAAATGTATTTTTTTCTTTTTTGTTGTTCTGATTGGGTGGTTTCCACTATTCTATCTTCCAGGTGACTTATACATTCTTCTGTATTACCTAATCTGCTCTTGATTCCCTCTAATTTTCATTTCAGTTACTGTATTCTTCAGCTCTTTTTTATATTTTCTAATTCTTTGTTGAAGTTCTCACTGTGTTCCTCTGTTCTTTTATTGAGTTTGGTGAGCAACTTTTTTTTTTTTTTTTTTTTTTTTGCCGTACTCGGGCCTCTCACTGTTGCGGCCTCTCCCGTTGTGGAGCACAGGCTCCAGATGCACAGGCCCAGTGGCCATGGCTCACAGGCCCAGCTGCTCCGTGGCACGCAGGATCCTCCCAGACAAGGGCACAAACCCACGTCCCCTGCATCGGCAGGTGGACTCTCAACCACTGCCCCACCAGGGAAGCCCCTGGTGAGCATTTTAATGACCATTGCTTTGAACTCTTTATCAGGTAAACTACTTATCTCCATTTCATTAGGGTAGTTCTTTCATTTGGAACATATTTCTCTGTCTTTTCAATTTGTTCAACTCTCTGTTTGTGTTTATAAAATTAGGCAATACAATTACCTATCTCAATCTTGAAGGTATGTCCTTGTGTGAGAGTCTCCCTATGCAATCTCCGTGTGCCCAGTGGCTTTGGTGGGAGAGCTGGATATGAAGCAAGCATGGAGAGGGACCTTTTCTGGGGCACTCCAGGGCTATCACTGGCACGGGCTGGAGCTGGGGGGTGGGGTGGGCTAGAGTTGGAGCCTGGTATGGACTGGGGCTTCTCCTCAGGTGTGTTGGGGGCTGCTGCTTTGGTGAGGGGTGGGGACTAGAGCTGAGCCAGTCACAGGCCAGGGCTTCTTCTGGGGCATGCTGGGGGTGCAGCCTTGGTAGGTGCAGGCTGGAGCCAGGGGGGCTAGAGCTGGAGCCTGGCACAGGCCAGGGCTTTTCCTGGGGCATGTGAGGACTACTGCCTTGACAGGGGTGGAGCTGGAGCAGTGCAGGGTCTCCCTCATGGGTGTGGGTCCTGACTAGATCACTTCTCTTCCCCTCCTATTCACCTTGGTGTATTTTTTTCTTTATATCCTTAGTTATAGATGAGCCATTCTGCTGGTCTTCAGGTCATTCTCAGAGAGAGTTGTTTTATATGTAGTTGTAGTTTTAGTGTGTCTGTGGGAGGAGGTGAGCTTGGGGTCCTCCTACTCTGCCATCTTGGTCCTGCCTCCACCCCTGAGTTTCAAATTCTCAAAATATTCACCAAGAAGACACTAAAAATATGAATTATTCACTACCTTTATATGATGTCAATAGTGTGAGCAGCCAGTGTTCTCTGTTCATCAGCCAGGCAGCAATGGAAACATGGGAAAGGGTTGAAAATATTAAATTGCAAATATTTTCTAAGGAAAATCATAATTTCTCATGTTTATTCAGAAATGAGTATCCTGGAGTTCCAACAGTTCCTTAGGCTCAACGTTATTTTGTCTTGTTGAGGATCTATTATGTGCCAAGCTTTGTCACTCTCATACTGTGAATTTAAAAACCAGATGTGTACTAGATGCTGTGGACTCTTACTTCTGGATCCACAGCATCTAGTACAAACATGTAAAACTAAAACTAAACCAGGAACGTAGCATACAAAGAGAGTGAGTAATTCTGTTCACTGTGGTTGGGTATGGATCAGGTTTTTACAGAATATATGCTTAAGGAAGTTGCATAAGGGCAGAATTTTAAAAGAGCAATAGGAAATTCCAGGAGAACATAGGCATTCCAGGCAAAAAAACATACTATACACAAAAGCACAGAGGAGTAAATATTGCTTGAATTTGTGGAAATATAAATGGTTGAGGGTTAAACGGAAGTATCAAAAGATAAGCCTAGAGTAGAAGGCAAAAACCAGATCAAATGCCTTCATCTTGCTGAAGAGCTTGAGCCAGCCCTGGAGGTAGTATGGAGCCAAAGAAGGATATGAAATATTAGAGCGACTGGAAGTGGCATTTTAGATGGCTTGCTTTGGCATCACTCTCTCGCAGGTGGACTGCAAAGTAGGTATGTCTAGAACCAGGGAGAACAATTCACGGTAGTCCATAGAGGTCAGCTGACAGAACCAGAGAATAGGAAGGACAAGATGGAGTTAGCTCTGGAGGGGCAAGCTAAGAATACCCAGCAGAGTCTCTGTTCTAAGAGCTTGGTCCAGTGAGGAATTACCTGCACAATTAGAAATACACTTCTTATGTGCAAGAAAAGAGACTCTGTCTTGAAAGAGAGATTAAGAAGTGGTGGAGACCATGAAAGTAGCAGAGACTGCCACGGTGTAGATAGTGACAAGGACGTAACTCCAGCACTCAGGGTCAGCAGAAGAAGATCACTGAGTTTAAAAGGCTGATAACCATAGCAACATTCTTGAGTGATCACCGTCAGGCTGTAGGAGTTAAAAACCAGGTGTGTCACCTTCCTAGCTGGCCCAGGCTTAGGTCTCCTGAAGCCTAAGCTTAACCTTGGTGGGAGACTTTGAAATAGTGGTAGTAAAGCTTTTAATAAACTCCACAGTACAAATATCTCATTGCTTTCCAAAAGGTATTTTCAAAGATATTTCTAAGTGTAACTTAGAAAATTCATTTGAAAATTTTGTTTTCATTAATCTTTACTTTTCTATTCTGTTGTTAGATGGACTTCGTAAAATGCAAAATGAAAACGTTTCACTCTCGTGTAAACCTGAAAACAGTTTTATCCTACCAAATCAAGATTTCACAGTCACTTGGTCCAGAGTGGACAGTGGGAATTCTTTGGTCCTGGCTTACTTTCTGAACTCCTCACAAGAAACAATTATCAATGAACCCCTACTTTCATGGAACAAAGAGCTGATAAACCTGCATGACTTCTCTTTGACTTTGAAGGATCTTCATCTTTCAGACAGTGGGGAATACCTGTGCAAAATTTCTTCAAGCAAGTATACTTTACTCACCATCCAAACACTGCATGTAGGTAAGTTACAAGTAGGGTTGCATAATGGGTTTAGGGTACAGCATTAGAGATTGTGAACATCAAACAGGAAAATTAGGCTGCCATTTCAAGAATACCTTTGTATGAAATTTCTGAAAATACTGTCTACAGGGATACTTCCAGTCAAGACAATCTCCTTCCTTCAACCACAGGCAAGTCTTGCATTGAAAAAAAAAAAAAAAAAAAGAAATTACTCCCCAAAGATTTCCTTTTTAGGGTTTCAGGGCTTCAGAAATGAAGAGGGAACCTATATGTTTTGTTACTCTGTGGGCTGAGCATCTTCAGTTCCTGCTTACCACTGTGCCTCATCTGTGCCTCAGGGTCTGGGTTTGGGGAGTTGAAGCTGTGTAGGTACAGGAGGAAGTTAGAATTTGGACTCTGCTGGATGCTGGGGAAGCATGGTCTGTGAATCTGGTGAAAACACTTATCAAAGGACATTTGAAACATTATGTGTATGCCTGATTTGGCTCATTTTTTTTTTACCTCTATTGGTAGCTAACTGGTAAAACTCATTAATTAAAATATTTCTAGTCCAGTATCCATAGAGTCATGGAATGTATACTCATGAAGTTGACTTTCAAGGTGGGCTGATCACCCTTACCCTTAAGTGATCAACTTGACATCATGGGAGACCATGGCACTTCTCTTTCTATTCTTTATTAAAATATGAGTCAGTGGAACTATGTTTTAGAAATATTTTTATCACTCTAGTTATGAAAATTAGGAGAAATAACAGATTTGAAGGTTTGGAGATTCTATTTAGTGCGTTTTGGAGATAAGAATACAGAGTTGTCCTTGGGTCAAGGACAACTTCAAACAGATAGAAACTTCAAGACACTGAGTGATAACACTCCCTTTGTAGAGTTGCTACTTTGAGGGTACTGAAAACTGAGATGCAGATGAAGCTCCTATTTTTCCCCAAAATAGGGCTGTCACTTTTACATAAAATACAGTTAAGCTTTAATTCTGTTTTCTTAAATGTTGGATTCATTTTGGAGTTCAGAAAATAATCAGGAAGAAACAGTCTAAAGACCACATCTGGCCCATCTTTCTAATTAGAGGTCTAATTTTCAGTTTACACAAAGTGAAGCATCATGACCATTCCATCTCTGTCAAAGAAAAGCTTTTCAGAACCTCTCATTCTGAAGTAAAATACTGGTCAGTTGAGACTGCAAGAGGGTTTGCCCGTACTTCCCCCCAGAAAGTGGTCTATAGCAGGAACTACCCCATCAGGGCAGGGAACAGGACAAACACTCTTTCAAGGAAACTTGGTGTTCTGTACTGAATTGCAATTTTCTGTTTGCTGCCTTGCCCAGGAAATACTGCAGTATTTGAAAAGGAGGCCCAGATAGTGGGGCTTATGATTCCTAGAGTCTGGATCTTCTCTAGAAAGTTTGCACTGAATTGAATGAAATTAAATAATTCTTGCTAAATTTTGCTGCTGAATCAATATGTGATCTTGGACAAATCCCTTTACAGATGGGGGAACTGAGGGTCATGGATAAAGTAAGAAGCTGTACATTGCAGAATTTTCTTCAGGAGGAAAAATATGCCTATGAAAACACCTTAGGAAGTCAACATTTCTACTTAATTACTCCTTCTCTACATGGGTATAGAATTTCAGGATGACAAATATGTGGAGAGATTAATGTTTTATTGGTTGTAAAACATTAAGTAAAAGTATATTCATAAAAATTGACATCCATTATACAGAGCTGTTCATTTTAAAGAAAAGCCATAATTATCTTCCCCCCTGAATTTGACCTCTGTTCTCTAATGCTTGCTCCTTACTCTTTGGTAGAACATGGATTATAAGATTAGCTGGTTCTGACTTTGGTTACTCAAGTTCTCCAAGTTTCTGGCTTCTGAGTTCCCCACTGCCTTTATTACTAATTATAACAATGCTAGTTCCAACAAAGATGCTGAAAGAAGTTCTGGCTCCTCCAGTTATTCCTGAGGAGCTCCAAGCACTATTGGTTATCCTGGTGGTCACCTGTCACCTTCTACTCAAGATCATGGCTCCTACTCAACTCTTCTCATCCCCTCTGCACTGCTCATCTCTATTCCTCTAGGATCCTGCCTTCTCCAAGCCAAGGGTACACTGCAACCTCCCTTTATCTCCCAAGGAATACACTAGGCTGAGGCTAGTTTGTAGTAATAATTATTCCTTTGTAAAAGTGTGTTGATTATCTTATTACAATAAAAAACAATAAAGACTTAAAATACATAGAAGACTCATTGTCTCTCAAGTTTTCAGACATTTTCTCTCCTGACTCTCATCCCCACTAGGCCCCAAATTGGTTAATATCACAGCTTTGGCAGGTTTCCCACAATAGACACATTGAGGTTGGGAGTTATTATTTATGCTCATGAAAAACTCTGGTCCAGACAAGGCTGTTGTTCATATCTTTAATGGGTCTTTTCACTAGGAAGAGTTTTTTCACTAATGTGAAATCTGTCTCCCATCCAGAATGCAGAAATAGCTAGTTATAAAATTAGTAAACATACTCTACTCACCATCTATACATTTTCTTTTATTTTCTGGTAACTTTTCTTCCAGCTTATAGACTTTTTGTTTGTTTTATTTAGAAGCAAGTCAAGGAACAGTTGTCGTAATAGTTGTTTCAACATTGGTGGCAGTCATGGTGGCAGTTTTGTTGCTTTCAGGGGTAACTCAAGCTGTTAAATCAAGAAGATGCATCTGTTTCTGCACAGGTAATATCTCATGGAGGTTTTGGTCTTGTACCTGGGTGTTCAGGTAGAGGTGTATCAAAGATACACCTGCAGCTGCACACCTACACTGCTGCTAGGCATGTAAATAGATCTGAATTTTCTGCAGAGTTGTTTTTAAACTTTTTCAAAAATTCCTTAAAAGGTGCCCACATTTCCACCTAACTATTTACTTCTAGGAAATTATCCTGAGTTAAATGGTCAGAGACACAGCAAGCTATATACAAGCACATCCATTGAATCACACTGCCAGTTTTTCACTGAATATTTTAATAATAACAGGAAATTGATTAAACAACTTGAAAGTCACGTTATTTAAATTGTTTTATTTGTCTTTTTTCTACTAAAGAGAGAAAATTTAGATATGGCAGTAAAATAATACACAGGATGATCTGAATTATCTTGCATTGAAAAATAGCTGGAAAGAAGCCAAAACGTTCTTTGCCTTTGTAGAGAGGTGCTACACATCTCTCCACCACACATCTGCCCAGGTACTTCTATTATGGCTGGACTTCCTTAAGTCCCTGGGCTCTGTTTTCACTTTCTTTGAGCTTTGCCTATAGTTGCTACTGCTCAAAACAGCATTGTCCTTGATGGGCTATTTTATTTTAATCCTTGTTAAGTTTTTTAAAAAACTTTTTCTAAATTTTCTGCTAGAAACCTGTGTTACTTACAGCAATTTAATTACTTGTAGTAATTTAACATGATACATTAAGATTCCATGGTCACAGGACTTCTTAAAAGACTTTGCTTTTATCAACAGAATTAGATCTATGAAAAGCTTGAATTTACTTATTTCCACATTTTACAGATCAGAAAACTAGAATCCAGAAAGTTAACACAAATTCTAAGTAGGTATGTGAAACAGACTCTTATATGCCCCACCTAAGATGACCCAGCTAACCAGTGGCAGAGGTAGCTCTAGGCCCCAAGAAGCTCTCCCTTCTTTCATAATCTCTCCGAGAAAGCTCTGAGTGTCCTGGGAGGTTTAAATAGATCCCATGTCCCTTCTTTTGATTGACATTTGCCTATTGCCCCTGCTGAAGTTAGGGTTATTTGATATAGCAGACACCATTATTGAAGATAGGATTTTAAGGGTGATCATGAGTGAGGATTTCACCAGTTGTAGCCCTGTGATTGTTTATACTAATAGGTCAGTCCCCTTACTTGTTGCTCCTGTCTCTTAGCTGCCAGAAGCAGAAAAAGATGGGAGGTTGCAGGTAGTCTAGTTTGTCCCCCACATGTAAACCCTAATATAATGATACTTGTGATTAGATTAGGTTCCAATTATAGGAGAGGGGGCACTACATACTGCTCCAGAATGATGGTTTAGTTTCTATATTGGAAGTGTGCACAAGTGAAGTTCCAACACAAAGTACCTGGCACACTCAAAACTGGACAAAGGGGAGCACAGAAGATAGTGCATTCCCCCAGAACTTTGCTAGAAAACCTGAACTTGAAGGGACAAGGAGAAAGAGCAGTGCCCAAAACCTGCAAGGAGAGTCATGGAATGAGCTGTGTTGTAAGGAGGGTGACCTTCACTCAGAGGACACAGGTAGACTCTAGGGAAGGAGCTAGAATAAGTACCTGATTTTGTCCTTCCCTGCCTTTGATCTCCACCCTACCTGGAAACCAGAGGGAAGAGAAGCCCTGCAGGTAGAACCCATCCAGGTCAGCTTCCCGTGGCAGAGAGCAGGATGGATTCTGATTCTGGAGGAGCAGTCAGGAGATATCAGAAAAAAACATGTTAGGGTATTGACCACTTAAATAAAAAGAAGTTTCACATTTCTTTAGTTAGGTGGGCTGAAAATATATTTCAAGCTGTTAAACTAAAAGTCACAAAACCTCCAGTTCCCAGGTTGTTGTTTCATATGACTATGGCTTGTATGTTTTCTTTTTAAAGTCCCTTTTCTATTACTCTGTTTTAAAATGCCCTTAGTATAAATTATCCTAGAGTTTAGCAAGACCCAGAAGGAAGGCCTTCCTTGAGAAATGACATTATGTCTCTTTTTCCTATCCATCACCACCTTGGCTATTTTCCATTGTTTATATCTGGTAGGAATCAGGCCAACAATCTTAAAGAGCCAGGAATTGTTGGCCTGGTTGAATTGCCTTTATCCCTGCTTTGGAGGACCTGAATCAGCCATAAGAATTTACTGCTGTCTGTTTCTGATGAGGTATTTGTACATTAAATGCATTTTTAATGCTGTTTGTTGGAAAAAAGATTTGAGGAGGGGAGTAACTAATGTGCTTCTAATAACATAATTATACTGAGGAGGGAATAAGGGAGAATTTGGGTGTTTGCGAAGATGTGTTTTTTTAAGTTCTGTTTTTTCTTGTAGAAGGGCATCCATCTACTGATCAGAGATCTAGCCATGCCGGTACTGCAGAAGAAAACATGGTAAGGCATTTCCTTTATCAAACTATTTATAGTATAAGGATGCTACTGTAAAAGGTAATTGAAGTTTTGACTGATTCACACATCATCATGCAGGACTTTGACACAGAAAAAAAGGCAGGAGGGGGCTTCCCTGGTGGCGCAGTGGTTGGGAGTCCGCCTGCCGATGCGGGGAGCGCAAGTTCGTGCCCCGGTCCTGGAGGATCCCATGTGCCGCGGAGTGCCTGGGCCCGTGGGCCGTGGCCGCTGGGCCTGCGCGTCCAGAGCCTGTGCTCCACAACGGGAGAGGCCACAACAGTGAGAGGCCTGCGTACCGCAAAAAAAAAAAAAAAAAAAAAAAAAAAAGGCAGGAGGGATTGCAGGATAATAGAATGGGGAAAAAAATACACTTAGGCTTTTCCCACTGTAATTAAATATGCTCTACTTGCTTAAATAAGTGCTTGCTGTTATCATCTCCAACTGTTATTTGTAAAGATGATTTCAAATGGCACTATGCACCAATATACTTATTATTCTGATGGAAACATGGGATTGCATAGGAGTGGAAGGCAATACAGACAGATAAAGAAGAGAAAAGCAGACTATAATTTCTGCCCAGAGTCAGACTGCTGAACTTCTACACTTTTCCAGCCACTTCTAGGTTCCTTCAGAACTTATAATTCACTTACGAATTATAGCTTGATTGCATACTTCCTTTTTGCTGCACACCTTTTATTATTTATGAGTTCCATTAATCAGAATAAGTAACAGTAAAGAGTGGGGTAAACTTGTTTTTCTACTTGTTAAAATCTCAGGAACATCTAGCAGGAAAATTAAAATTAACTGATAAGACCCAGACTTCATAACTACTTATTTTATAACTGTCTCACGGATCTCTGATTACAGATGCAAACAGTAGCTTAAAGCTCCCTCCTCCCAAAAAACAAAACAAAACACTACCAGCATTAAATACTTAAGATAAAAATGGTTATTCTGACATGAACAACAGTGATTTTGAGTCCATTTTTCTTGGTTCTAGGCTCTTTCAGAATATTCATTCAGTAAAGGAAGTGAAGACAAGAGTTGACAACACAGCACAAACATCCTTAATATCCAGTGATCTCACCTCCCCTTTCTTCACTGCGATTCCAGCAATGGCTTGTCATGACCTGACAATTCTGCCACTGCAAAGACTTGTGATACTGGCAACAGAATAATTACGTTCTTTCTCACGACCTAAGAATCATTCATTGACCCCCTACATGCATCAAGATTATAAATGCCTGGATGCCAAGGGTTCCAGTTCAGCGTGGAAAAGAACTATCCCATTCATTTACATTCCTGCTGCAATCAGCCCAGGAGGCTACAGTGAGGTTTCCGCCAAGAACTCAGAAGAAATGAATCACTAAGAGATGATTCAAAATCTGATTAACTAATGATGGGTGAGTGGTAGAAGCAGAAGTCACTTTAGTGAAAAGGTGAAAAACCAGAGCCTAGAAAACAAGGCAATGGATTTGCTAAAGTATTGTACTCTAGTTTTATATGAATGGTTAATATCAGTTTAATCAACTAGATTTAGTATGGTGAGTCTTAGGGACCCCAAAGAGTAAGAATGTCAGTATCTCTAAGACTACCCAGGGTGCAAAGGGCCCTATCAACTCAAGAATTGACATCTCTGGGGTTGGGTTGTACCCTTCAACACCAGGGTTTGCATAGCGGAGTGACCCTAGTTATGAAGATAATTTGATTTACTCTTTTGGCTCAGCTGTCATATTGTTAATCAGATTTCTAATAAATTTAGATTTTCATATAAATTTTTATGCAAGGAGAGAATGGATAATTCAGCTGGCTGGATGATCTGTTCTCAATTTCATCATCAATATATAAGAAAGAAAGCCTAACCAGGACTTTTGTTAACTTATTCAAGTTTTTAACCGTATAGTTTACAGGAGAAAACCAATCCTCAATTGTGTATTAATACTACCTGGTCCAATTTTCTTTATCAGCTGGACTTCTTTCACAAGCTCCTACTTTGCACATAGTTCTGTTGACTTCAGGTATTTGCTACAATGTTGTGACCAGTGTTCATCACAAACGGTAAAGTATTAAGGACGCTTAAAGAAAAACTTTAGAAAAGCACATAAGACACTTGGTGAGGAGAAAGTGCTCAGAATTGCTCTAGTCTACTTACGGTGATGAGGGTGATAAATTTAAAGATCAAAGCCAACACATTGAGGATGGCGGACAAGAAGGACTCTGTGTCCTTCAACGCTGCTGAATCCCTGAATTAATCTTAGAGCCACCTGTGTGAAGCAGGTTGGATCAGAGAGGCAGACTGCTGAGAACGACAGAATAAGGATTTATTATCGAGATTCAACATTATAGAACTGTGGGCACTGGTGAAGAAGTCTGCACCAGGCTGTCCCCTCTGCATCTGGTGCTGGGCCTGAGGTCGCTGTCAGTCAGTTGTGCCAGCGGTCAGGAAGGACAGCTGGACACGGACTGAGGAGGGACTGGAATTTATAAGGACAAACTGGACCCCATGCAGTCTCTCAGAGCCTCCAAAGTCAACACTGTGAGTGACCTGTAATATAAGCTGGCGCCCATTGCCGTGGAGCTGCACACCTGCCGGGCGAGGATTCTGACAGGAGCTGAGAGAGCTGCGGGTCCACAGAGCTGTGGCCCATCCCAGCTAGCTCACCTTTTTAGCCTGGAGTAATGTTTGCCAGCTATCACTGTGCCTGGGGCCATACATTGACCTTATGAGCACAGAAAGAACCCAGCTGTTCCTTCACTTCTTCCTCTCACATCTGGTGTATATTTCTGTTGTGTACCTCCAGCTTAGCCAAATTGGTACAATACAAAGACAGCATACCAGCTATCACTGACCTGAACATCTTGTGTGGGGTGTTGTTTCAGTATTGCACAAGTATGTAGCCTACGTGGTTGTCCAGCAGGAAGGTTTTACCTACAAGTGCAAAATGCCCAACTATGACTATATGTAAATCACTACAGAATGCTAAGAAAAGCCTGTTGTCTCCCACCATTACTGGCTAAAAATATAGACTCACGGATGTAGAAATAAGGCCAGCAGAGTTCACTCACTTCAGTAATAACCGTTTACCAATATGCCCTAGTCCCCGTGGACCATAACATAGCTCATGTCTTCTGTAAATATTACTCATTAAGAAGCAATATGTACAAAGTATTTTTTTAACATCAGAATTTAAAAGATTCTTGCATCTATTTAATCTTTCATGGGAAATGTTTACTTGCCTCTGAGGATCAAAAAAATCCCCACTACACTTGGAAGCAACAATATTCCCTTTTATTATTTCATTTTCTGATCACCTTGTTTAAACTACTTTGGACACAGCATAAACATGTTTTTTAAAATGTCTGTTCCACAAATGACTGGGTATATCAAAACAGAGACTTGTAGATACAGAGAACAAACTAGTGGTCACCAGTAGCGGGAGGAGTAGAGGGAGGGGAAGGGGATTAAGAGGTACAAACTACTAGGTATAAAATAAACGAGACACAAGGATGCAATGTACAGCACAAGGAATATAACCAACATTTTATAATAACTTTAAATGGAGTATAATTTGCAAATGTCAAATCACTATGTTGTACACCTGAAACTAATATAACGTTGTAAATCAACTATACTTCAGTAAAAAAAATTAAGTGTATGTTTCAAATGCAACTTACGTTTCTGGCCATAAAACAGTCCCTCCTTGTACTTCTCCAGCCTCTGTCCTTTATAAACAAGGACTGGTCATTCTTCATGAACCTGAAAAACAGAATATCAGCGTGTTCTGTGAGAGTCCTGTGACTTTCATTAGTGCAACGCATACCCAGTGCTTTCCAGACATAAGCAGGACTTAGCCAACTCTTCATTCGCTTCAAAGGGAGGCAGGGAATTGAGGCAATTATCTGCATGAGAGAAAGCAGACACCGGTAATTCACCGCAAGGGTGTGCTCGGTCACTCAATTTTCTGCTCGCCTTGCATTGCCAGTGAAGGCAGCGCCCTCTATAGAAGACCCCATGAGGGAGAGACTAGCCACATCACCAATTTGCTCCACAGACCTGATGCACAGTTCTATCAGAAAACCTTTTCCTTTGGTTTCTGACAGTTGAAGGAATTTCAGGCTCTCCTCCTGTGAATGGAAAACAGTTAGTCATTGCACTGCCAAGGACGATTTTCCTATTCATCTCTGGCCTCTCAGAAGCAATTTCTGCTTCACTCATTTTATTCTTTGTTGGAAATAATCGTGACAAAGTCGAATGCATTACATCTGTTTCTGAGGCCCTTCGACCTCCTGCAGCTGAGTGCAATTGCCACACGTGTGAAATATTTCCCTAAACAAATCCATTACATGGGGTTGCTGGGCAGCTTCTACACAGAAGACCCCAATCTGAGGCCATAACACTTCTCAAACTGAGGCCAGAGTTCAAACCACTTAACTGGACCTCTCTATATAGGCCTTATCCCTGAGACAACTATTTGCTCATCGATAAGAAATTTCTGGAGTCTGCAAATGTCTCATATTTGGATCCAAATACATTCAATATAACCAACTTTTAGTCTCTTCTTCGAAAGAGATCCTTCGCCCTCCCGTAAGGTAGTATTTATTATTGGCTGCCCTATCTACTTATCTTGCACAGTTATTAATAATTCATTTATAATAAATAAGAAAGACCGGGACTTCCCTGGTGGCGCAGTGGTTGAGAGTCTGCCTGCCGATGCAGGGGACACGGGTTCGTGCCCCGGTCCGGGAAGATCCCACATGCCGCGGAGCGGCTGGGATCTGAGCCTGGGCGTCCGGAGCCTGTGCTCCGCAATGGGAGAGGCCACAACAGTGAGAGGCCCGCGTACCAAAAAAAAAAAAAAAAAAAAGAACAAGCATGAACCATGTTTTTAAAACTGAAATGACGGTGCCTGTGCTAAGTGCTCTGTGGAGGGTATCCAACCTCCTTTAATTCTCTCCTCCTAAAGCCAGATCACACTTTAAAACTGTGTTTCTGGGAACAATCTCAATGAGGAAGCTGAGGCTACCCTAACTGCCACAGTATGAAGTTTGTGTCCCCGCCCACAAAATTCATAGGTTGAAATCCTAACCCCCATGGTGATGGTAGTAGGAGATGGGGCCTTTGGGAAATTATTAGGTCATGAGGGTTGAGTCCTCGTGACTGGGATTAATGCCCTTATGCAAAAAAGACCCCAGAGAGCTTCCTTCTCTTTCTACCATGGGAGGTTACAGTGGGAAGAGGGCGTCTACAAGGAAGTGGCCCTCACCAGATACCAAATCTGCCAGTACCATGACCTTGGGCTTCCCAGCCTCCAGAACTGTGAGAAATGTTTGTAGTTTGTAAGCCATTCAGTCTCTGGTATTCTGTTATGGCAGCCTGAACAGACTAAGACAATGACCCTGCCAAGCCTACAGTTTAGTGCTCTCTGTCACTCTATCACTTTACCAGGAAAATTAGGGCACTGGCCCCTACTACTGGATCAGAACTAAAGTTTGGGGGACCAGAGATGTAGACAGTCCCTTTCTCTGTTTTAGGGAAGATAACTAAAAAGCAGGACTCTTCCATTTTTTCTCATTCATGGCCTCAATTTTAAACGTGTCCGCCTGGGGTCTCCATGTCAATATGATACAAAGTCACATACTTACCCACAATAGAAGGAGTTCACTTAGAATTTCAAGCAGATCCATCTGTGCTTCTTTAATCATCGTTGCTCCCTGGACTTCTGACGGTTCTACCCACATGAATCTAGGCCCTGGAGCTCAGAGCCTGCACATTAGCCTAGAATTAAGCATTTGAGAAGCGTAAATACAGTGTGCATCCCACTCAAATGCTTAGTGCTTCATACTACCTGGACAAGTAGAATTAATAAATATAGGAAGATTTTGTCAGAACCTGTTTTTTAATGTAGTTTTTTAAAAGCCTTTAAAGAGAGAAACAAGAAATTTCCATGTGATGACATGAACCTGAAACACAAGTGCTTTAAAAGTTAGAACAGAGCTGAATATCTGATGTACCTTTTCCCCAAACTCTTTTGCTTTAATCTTAAGCTTATTAACTTGAGATTCGGCTATCTCTGCCCTTTCCTTAGCTTCAATCAACTTATGTTGCTGCTTCTTATACTTGGAAAGGTATTGACTAGCTTCTGCTTCCTGTAAAAATAAAAAATGAAAAAAAAAAAGGAATCCCTGAGCCTACTAGTCATATTTTTGTTCTGCTCTGCCATTAGAAAGTTGAAAAATGTGTGAAGGAATCTAAACATCTGAGTATTGAATGGAATATCATATTTTGGTATGATATATATGGATTCAGATTCCTAACAGGCACCAGATCCATTTTATAACTGTTGTTCCCTGGAAATTTAGAACATGGTCAGCACTTTCCACCAACTGGATGTAGTCCAGCTTTCACAGATTTGGTATGTGATAGATTAACCACAGTTATTTGTTTTGTAATCAGTTTAACATCCTATTCTGGGTAGAGGGAGCTTGTCTTTACATTTATAAGGGTCAACAGGTAATTATTAGACATAGCAGTATTTTAGCCCAAAGCATTTAAATAATCAATTCAAAACCCTTCAAGATATATTATTATTAGGCATAAGCCAATATATATGGTGCTTATCAATTACATTCCATGGAGCTATGGCTACTAACCAGGGTTGACAAGTACATTTCAAGAGATGGTAGTTTTGGCCACAGTTATGTCCAGGCGCATCAGGAAAAAGGACTGTGAGCTGCATTTATGTTCAACCAAGGTTTTAGAGTGAGGAAAGCCCTAGGGTGAGGAGGGTCTCAGGGTGATTACCCAACCAAAACTTTTCCATCTTTACATGATACCATGCTCTTATTTGGCTCATTTTTTTTGCAATACACATGTTTGGGCATAACCACAAGGTCAAGGGAGAGAGCTCTGGCTCCCTGGAGGGAAAAGTTGCACAAATTTTAACCATAGGTAATAATTCTTGCATGAGAAAAAACAGAATGAGCAGACTTTAAGCTGAGCTGGTCCTCTCTGACAAGCTGCTCATCTAGCTTAGGGCCACATATCTCCATTAATCAAAAGTAAATGGCTAGGAAATCCATGAGGCTGCAAATGCCTCAGGTACTTACCACTGCCTCAATTTCCTGCTTATAACTTTGTACGTTTAGCTGGATTATCCACCAGAGTCTGCATCCTGCTCATATTTTTCTTATCTTCCTCTGCCTGCAATGTATAGGTATGTATGTGAAGGTGATTTGAAGGATCCAGCAGTATGCAATGGGTGTAGCCCCACATGAGGAAATGAGAGTAAGGAGATTTTATTAAACACCAAATTTAGAGTTATGATTTGAAAAATGGGTTTAACTCTACTCATCCCAAGTTCTAAGAGATTAATAAACACAGCTCAGAGTAATGACAGTCATTTCTCCTGATCCACCACAGAACTCCCAGCCTTTGCTAAAATGGAAGTTAAAGCCACTAGTTTCAATTTGGTCTTCAGCCCTCCCATCCCAGCCAAGCCACATCTGCCTGTGGTTTCTCAGTGCCCGCCTCCAACCCCCATCAAATCAATTCCTCCCTTGAACTTTCTAGTTGATCCTTGGCTTTGGATAATGGAACTACAGGAAAGTTTAAATTTTCTGGAATTCTGGTGTGGGCATCAGCAGAGATAGGGAAGAAAATTCCATAAGCTGTGGGGACACTTTGGTGTGTTCTCATTGCTTCCATTGCAATCCAGCCTTGGGCTGGAGAAAGAAAATCTAGTGAGGTGGTGTTTCTCAACCATGCTCTGTGAAGCCCTGGGTATTCTGAAGAGAAAGCAGTGGAGACACAGACATGTAGGAAGGCTCTGCATGTCACCCCCTTTCCTACGCCTTTTAACTAGAGTATCTCCACTTTGGAGCTGTTGAACTTCCCTGAAGAAGAAAGTATCTTAACTGGCTGATGACTGAGATAAATAATTTACCCAAGACATACCCCCACTGCTCAAAAATTTCTTCTGGCTCCATCTTACCTATTCCATCAAGTATCAACTTTTTTGGTGGCTTTCATGGTTTCTCCACTTACCTCCCATGGCCCTCCACAAACTCCCTTCACTCTAACTAGTCTCATCTCCTATGCCTCCATAGCTATCCTGCTTGTTCCCTCCTTGCTAGGTTTAACCATTATCCCCCAGGACACACCACAGAGGCAGCAGACAGAAATGCCCAGTGTTTTCTTGAAAGAGGCCTATTTGCTTCTCTTAGTAGCTTCGGCCCAAGGGAAAGGTTTCTAATTTAACATACATCAAGGGGCTGACTGCATTACTCTCCAGAGACCAGGGAGGCTGGTGGGCACTATCTCCACACTGTCCCTCTGCCTCACTCCAAGATGCTGGTATCTCTTGCAAAGGAACTTGTGCACATATTTGGTGGCCCAGTTTTTACAGCTGCTGCCCAGGGGACACCCCTTGAAAGCTTGGCTCTGGTGGCCAGCAGGACTTATGTTCATGGGTCCTACAGTACTGCAACAAACAGAGTTTCCAACTAGCAACCACCCGCTCCTTCCAGGGCAGTAGCAGAAGACTGAAATGCCTGGGAAAGCCAGTGGGTACCATCTTCACATGCCCCACCCAGGTCACCAGTATCTCTGAGAAAGGAGCTTATGCACAGGTCTGGTACACTGACTTTTGTAGCTGATGCCCAGAGGATACATTCCTTGATATCCTGTCTCCAGTGACCAGCAGGGCTTGTGTTCACAGGTACAACAGGATGGTAGCAAACAAAGAAACAGTTCTTAACTGGCTGTCACCCCAAGGGTCAGAACAGAGGAAACAGAAATTCCCGTCCCCCAGTCTTTCCTGGAAGAGGTATATTTGCATACTTTAAAAGCTCCCACCTGAGGGTATGGCTTCCAATCAGCCTGCATCTAGGTACTGACTGAGGGACACTGACAGCTCTTGGACTGAGGGACACTGACAGCTCTTGGACACCCTCAACTACTGGGAGCCACTAAGAACAAAGAAGGCCACTTGGACAATCACAAAGTTTTCATAGACAACCAAGAGCTAGGGTAGGGTTGAACAATAAAGATCTTCTCTTACATGAGCCTACTCATTCAAGACTGGGAGAGGTAGTTGTTTTATCTGACGCATATAAACCAACACAGAGAGTAAAAAAAAATTAAGAAACAAAGGAATATGTTCCAAATGAAGGAACAAGATAAAACCCCAGAAAAGGATAAAGTGATTTACCTGATAAAGAGTTCAAAATAATGGTAATGAACATGCTCACCAAGCTCAGGAGAACAATGCATGAACAAAGTGAACATTTCAAAAATGAGAAAATATAAGAAAGTACCCCAAACAGAAATCAAAGAGATGAAGAATAGAATAACTGAATTAAAAAATAGAGGCGTTCAACAGTAGACTAGATGAAGCAGAAGAAAGGATCATTGAACTTCAAGACAGGGCAGTGGACTTCATCCCATTAAAGTAGGAAAAAAAAAAGAAAATGAGTAAAGACAGCATAAGGGACTTATGGAATAACATCAAGTGGACCAGCATTTGCATTATAAGGGTCTCAGAAGGGGAAGAGAGAAAGAAAGGGGCATAAAAGTGATTTGAAAAAATAATGGCTGAAAACTTCCTTAACCTAGGAGGGAAACAGACATCCAGATTCAGGAAGCCTGGAATTCCCAATGAGATGAACCCACAGAGACCCACACCAAGACTATATTAAATAGTCAAAAGTTAAAGACAAAGAGAATCTTAAAAGTAGCAAGAGAAAAACTACTTGTTACATACAAAGGAAACTTCCATAATACTATCAGATTTTTCAGCAGGAACTTTCCAGGCCAGAAGAAAGTGGCACAATATATTCAAAGTGCTAAAAGAAAAAAAACTGCCAATTAAGAATTCTCTAATGGCAAAGTTGTCCTTCAGAATTGAAGGAAAGATAAACAGTTTTCTAGATAAGCAAAAGCTGAAGTTCAGCACCACTATACTGGCCGTACAAGAAATGTTTAAGGGACTTTAAGCTGAAACAGAAGGGCACTCATGTGTAACAGTAATGTATAAATCTCACTGATAAAGATAAATATAGGTTAAATTCAGAATAATCTAATATTGTAACGGTGGTAGATAAACACTTATAAATCTACTATTTAGGATTAAGAGACAAAAATGGTAAAAATAACTATACTACAAAAACTTGCTAATGAATATACAAGATAAAAAGATGTAAATTGTGACATCAAAAATATAAAACATAGGTGGGGAGAGATTAAAACGTAGACCTTTAGAATGCAACAAAACTTAAGTTGTTATCAACTTGAAATAGACTGTTATAAATACAGGTTGTTTTATGTAAGCCTCATGGTAACCACAAAGCAAAGCCCTATAGTAGATACACAAAAGAAAAACATAAAGGAATCTAGCATACCACTACAGAAAATTATCAAAGCACAACTGAAGAGAACAAGAGAAGACGAAAAGAACAAAGGACTTACAAAACAGTCAGAAAACAATTAACAAATGGGCAATAAGTACATACCTATCAGTCATTACTTTAAATGTAAATGGACTAAATTCTCTACTCCACACAGAGTGGCCAAGTAGATTAAAAAACAAGACCTATCTATCTGCTGCCTACAAAAGACTCATTTCAGATATAAGGGCTCACACAGACTGAAAGTAAAGGGATGGAAAAAGATATTCCACGCAAATGAAACCAAAATAAAGGTGGGGTAGCTATACTTATTTCAGAGAAAGTAGACTTTAAGACAAAGGCTAATAAGAGACAAAATGGGTCATTATATAATGATAAAGGGGTAAGTCTAACAATATGATACAACATTTGTGAATATTTATGCACCAACATAGGAGTATCCAAATCTATAAAACAAATATTAACAGGCCTAAAGGAAGAAATAAACAGCAATTAACATACGGGACTTCAATACCCCACTTTCATAGAAAGATCGATCATGCAGACAAAAAATCATTAAAGAAACATTGGCCTTAAATGACATGTTAGATCAGATGGACTTAGACATATGAAGAACATTTCATTCAAAAGCAACAGAATAAACATTATTTTCAAGCACACATAAAACATTCTCCAGGATACATGATATGTTAGGCCACAAAAAAACTCTTAATAAATTTAAGAGGATTGAAATCATGCTGAGTATCTTTTCTGACCACAATGTATAAAACTAGAAACCAATTACAAGTAAAAAATAATAATTTACAAATATATGGAGATTAAATAACATGCTACTGAACAACCAATGGGTCAAAGAAGAAATCAAAAGAGAAATAAAAAATACCTTGAGACAAATGAAAATGAAAATACAACATATGAAAACTTATGAGACTCAGCAAAAGCAGTTCTAAGAGGGAAGTTCATAGTGATAAATGTCTTTATTTATTTAGGCTGTGCCACATGGCATACAAGACCTTAGTTCCCTGACTGGGGATCAAGCCTATGCCCCCTGCAGTGGAAGCATGGAATCTTTTAAATTTTTTAATGTCTTTATTGGAGTATAATTGCTTTACAATGGGTGTGTTAGCTTCTCCTTAATAACAAGGTGTATCAATTATACATATACATATATTCCCATATTTCTTCCCTCTTGCATCTCCCTCCCTCTCACCCTCCCTATCCCACTCCTCTAGGTGGTCACAAAGCACCGAGCTGATCTCCCTGTGCTATGCAGCTGCTTCCCACTAGCTATCTATTTTACATTTGGTAGTGTATATATGTCCATGCCACTCTCACTTTGTCCCAGCTTCCCCTTCCCCTTCCCCATAACCTCAAGTCTATTCTCTAGTAGGTCTGCATCTGTATTCCCGTCTTGCCCCTAGGTTCTTCATGACCATTTTTTTTCTTAGATTCCATATGTATGTGTTAGCATATAGTATTTGTTTTTCCCTTTCTGACTTCACTCTGTATGACAGACTCTAGGTCCATCCACCTCACTACAAATAACTCAATTTCGTTTCTTTTTATGGCTGAGTAATATGCCATTGTATATATGTGCCACATCTTCTTTATCCATTCATCTGTTGATAGACACTTAGGTTGCTTCCATGTCCTGGCTACTGTAAATAGAACTGCAATGAACATTGTGGTACATGACTCTTTTTGAATTATGGTTTTCTCAGGGTACATGCCAAGTAGTGGGATTGCTGGGTTGTATGGTAGTTCTATTTTTAGTTTTTTAAGGAACCTCCATACTGTTCTCCATAGTGGCTGTATCAATTTACATTCCCACCAACAGTGCAAGAGGATTCCCTTTTCTCCACACCCTCTCCAGCATTTATTGTTTGTAGATTTTTTGATGATGGCCATTCTGACCGGTGTGAGATGATATCTCATTGTAGTTTTGATTTGCATTTCTCAAATGATTAATGATGTTGAGCATTCCTTCATGTGTTTGTTGGAAATCTGTATATCTTCTTTGGAGAAATGTCTATTTAGGTCTTTTGCCCATTTTTGGATTGGGCTGTTTGTTTTTTTGATATTGAGCTGCATGAGCTGGAAAGCATGGAATCTTAACCACTGGACTGCCAGGGAAGTCCCAATGCCTACATTTTGGAAACAAGAAAAACCTCAAATAAACAACCTAATTTTACACCTCAAGGAACTAGAAAAAGAAGAGCAAATGAAGCCCAAAGTTAATAGAAGGAAGGAAGTTAACAAAAATCAAGGTGGAAATAAACAGAGATTAAAAAAAAAAAACAGTAGAAAAGATCAAGGAAGCTAAGAGCTGTTTTTTAAGATAAGCAAAATTGACAAGCCCTTAACTAGACTCACCAAGAAAAAAAGAGAGAGGACTCAAATAAAATCAGACATGAAAGAGGAGATGTTATAACTGATACCATAGAAATACAAAGGATCATAAGAGACTACTAGGAACAATTATGTACCAACAGTTTGGACAACCTAGAAGAAATGGATAAATTTTACAACATACAACCTACCATGACTGAATCATGAAGAAATGGAAAATCTGAACAGACCAATTGCTAGTTAGGTCATTAAATCAGTAATCAAAAACCTCCCAACATAAAAAGTCCAGGACCAGACAGCTTCACTGGTGAATTCTACCAAACATTTAAAGAAGAATACCAATATTTTCTCAACTATACCAAAAAATAGAAGAGTAGGGAACACTTCCAAACTCATTTTCTGAGGTCAGGATTTCCCTGATACCAAAACTGGAAGAGGACATCACGAAAAAAGAAAACCATAGGCCAATATCCCTGATGCATATAGATGCAAAAATCCTCAAAAAATATTAGCAAACTGAATTCAACAATACATTAAAAGAATCATACACCATGATCAAGTAGGATTTGTTCCAGTGATGCAAGGATGGTTCAACATCTGCAAATCAATAAATGTGATACACCACATTAACAAAATGAAGGGTAAAAATCATATGATCATCTCAAAAATGTCAGCAAAAAATATTTGACAAAATGTAACATTCATTTATGATAAAACCTCTAAACAAAGTAGATATAGAGGGGAAATACCTCAGCATAGTAAAGGTCATATATGACAAACCCAAACCTGTCATAATACTCAGTGAAGAAAAACTGAAATCTTTCCCTCTCAGATCAAGAACAAGACAGGGATGTCCATTCTTGCCACTTTTATCCAACATAGTACTGGAAGTCCCAGTCAGAGCAATTGGGCAAGAAAAAGAGATAAAAGGCATCCATATTGGAAAGGAAGAAGTAAAAGTCTCTCTCTTTACAGATGACATATTTTATATAGAAAACCCTAAAGACTTCAATAAAACTGTTAGAACTAATAAAATGATTCAGTAAATTTGCAGGATACAAAATCATTATACAAAAATCAGTTATGTTTCTGTACACTAATATGAACTATCACAAAGAGAAATTAAGAAAACAATACCATTTATAATTGCAACAAAAAGAATAAAATACTTAGGAATAAATTTAACCAAGGGGAGTGAAAGATTTGCACACTGAAAACTATAAGACATTAATGAAAGAAATTGAAGAAGACACAAATAAGTGGAAAGATATTCTGTGCTCATGGATTGGAAGAATTAATGTTAAAATATCCATACTACCCAAAGCAATCTACAAAGTCATGCAATCACTACCATAATAACAATGGCACCTTTCACAGAAATAGAATGGAACCACAAAAGACCCCAAATAGCCAAAGCAATCTTGGAAAGAAGAATAAAGCTGAAGGCATCATGCTCCCTGATTTCAATTTCAAACATATTACGAAGGTATAGTAATTGAAACAGTATGGTATTGGAATAAAAACAGACATGTAGATCAACTGAACAGAAAAGAGAGCCCAGAAATACTCATATATAAATGGCCAATTTATGACAAATGAGTCAGGAACATATAATGGGTAAAAGACAGCCACCTCTACAATAAACGGTGTTGGGAAAATTGGACAGCCATATGCAAAAGAATGAAATTTGACCATTATCTTACACCATACATAAAAATGAACTCAAAATGGATACAAATTTGAATCTAAGACCTGGAATCATAAGACTCCTAGAAGACAACACAGAGGGTAAGCTCCATCACATTGGTCTTGACAAGGATTTTTTTTATTTGACGCCAAAAGCAAAAGCAATAGAAGCAAAAATAAACAAGTGGGACTACATCAAACTTTAAAACTTCTACACAGCAAAGGAAACTATCAACAAAATGAAAAGGCAATCTGTGGAATGGGAGAAAATATTTTCACATCATTTATCTGAGAAGAGGTTAATATCTAAAAAAATAAAGAAATTACACAACAATATCAAAAAAATTAAAAACCTGATTAAAAATGGATAGATGGAGAGAGGGCGAAGATGGCGGAAGAGTAAGACATGGAGATCACCTTCTTCCCCACACATACATCAGAAATACATCTACATGTGGAACAACTCCTACAGGACACCTACTGAACGCTGGCAGAAGACCTCAGACCTCCCAAATGGCAAGAAACTCCCCACGTACCTGGGCAGGGCAAAAGAAAAAAGAATAAACAGACAAAAGAATAGGGCGGGACCGGCACCAGTGGGAGGGAGCCGTGAAGGAGCAAACGTTTCCACACACTAGAAGCCCCCTTGCAGGCGGAGACTGCGGGTGGCGGAGGGGGGAAGCTTCGGAACCATGGAGGAGAGTGCAGCAACAGGGGTGCAGAGGGAAAAGCGGTGAGATTCCCGCACAGAGGATCAGTGCTGACCAGCACTAACCAGCCCGAGAGGCTTGTCTGCTCACCCGCCAGGGCGGCGGGGCTGGGAGCTGAGGCTCGGGCTTCAGTCGGAGCACAGGGAGAGGACTGGGGTTGGTGGCGTGAACACAGCCTGAAAGGGTTAGTGTACCACGGCTAGCCGGGAGGGAGTCCAGGGAAAAGTCTGGACCTGCCGAAGAGGCAAGAAACTTTTTCTTCCCTCTTTGTTTCCTGGTGCGCGAGGAGAGGGGATTAAGAGCGCTGCTTAAAGGAGCGCCAGAGACGGGCGCGAGCCGCAGCTAAAAGCGCGGACACCAGAGACGGGCGTGGGACGCTGGGGCTGCTGCTGCCGCCACCAAGAAGCCAGTGTGCGAGCACAGGTCACTCTCTACACCTCCCCTCCCGGGAGCATGTGCAGCCCTCCACTGCCAGGGTCCCGTGATCCAGGGACAGCTTCCCCGGGAGAACACACGGCGCGCCTCAGGCTGGTGCAACGTCACGCCAGCCTCTGCCGCCGCAGGCTCACCCCACACTTCGTACCCCTCCCTCCCCCCGGCCTGAGTGAGCCAGAGCCCCCGAATCAGCGGCTCCTTTAACCACGTCCTGTCTGAACAAAGAACAGACGCCCTCCAGCGACCTACAGGCAGAGGCGGGGCCGAATCCAAAGCTGAACCCCGGGAGCTGTGAGAACAAAGAAGAGAAAGGGAAATCTCTCGAGCAGCCTCAGGAGCAGCGGATTAAATCTCGACAATCAACTTGATGTACCCTGCATCTGTGGAATACCTGAATAGACAACGAATCATCCCAAATTGAGGAGGTGGACATTGAGAGCAAGATTTATTATTTTTTCCCCTTTTCCTCTTTTTGTAAGTGTGTATGTGTATGCTTCTGTGTGAGACTTTGTCTGTATAGCTTTGCTTTCACCATTTGTCCTAGGGTTCTATCCATCCGTTTTTTTTTTCCTTAATAAATATTCTTTTATTTTAATAACTTTATTTTATTTTACCTTACTTTATTTTATTTTATTTTATCCTCTTTCTTTCTTTCTACTTTTTCTCCCTTTTATTCTGAGCCGTGTGGATGAAAAGCTCTTAGTGATGCAGCCAGGAGTCAGTGCTGTGCCTCTGAGGTGGGAGAGCCAACTTCAGGACACTGGTCCACAAGACACCTCCCAACTCACGTAATATCAAACAGCGAAAATCTCCCAGAGATCTCCATCTCAACACCAGCACCCAGCTTCAGTCAACGACCAGCAAACTACAGTGCTGGTCACCCTATGCCAAGCAACTAACAAGACAGGAACACAACCCCACCCATTAGCAGAGAGGCTGCCTAAAAACATAATAAGGCCACAGGCACCCCAAAACACACCAACAGACGTGGACATGCCCACCAGAAAGACAATATCCAGCCTCATCCACCAGAACACAGGTACTAGTCCCCTCCACCAGGAATCCTACACAACCCACTGAACCAACTTTAGCCACTGGGTACAGACACCAAAAACAACGGGAACTACAAACCTGCAGCCTGCAAAAAGGAGACCCCAAACACAGTAAGATAAGCAAAATGAGAAGAAAGAAAAACACACAGAGGTTGAAGGAGCAAGATAAAAACCCACCAGACCTAACAAATGAAGAGGAAATAGTCAATCTACCTGAAAAAACATCAGAATAATGATAGTAAAGATGATCCAAAATCTAGGAAATAGAATAGAGAAAATGCAAGAAACATTTAACAAGGACCTAGAAGAACTAAAGGTGAAACAAGCAATGATGAAAAACACAATAAATGAAATTAAAAATACTCTAGAAGGGATCAATAGCAGAATAACTGAGGCAGAAGAACGGATAAGTGACCTGGAAGATAAAATAGTGGAAATAATTACTGCAGAGCAGAAGAAAGAAAAAAGAATGAAAAGAACAGAGGACAGTCTCAGAGACCTCTGGGACAACATTAAACGCACCAACATTCGAATTATAGGGGTTCCAGAAGAAGAAGAGAAAAAGAAAGGGACTGAGAAAATATTTGAAGAGATTATAGTTTAAAACTTCCCTAATATGGGAAAGGAAATAGTTAATCAAGTCCAGGAAGCACAGAGAGTGCCATACAGGATAAATCCAAGGAGAAACATGCCAAGACACATATTAATCAAACTGTCAAAAATTAAATACAAAGAAAACATATTAAAAGCAGCAAGGGAAAAACAACAAATAACACACAAGGGAATCCCCATAAGGTTAACAGCTGATCTTTCAGCAGAAACTCTGCAAGCCAGAAGGGACTGGCAAGACATATTTAAAGTGATGAAGGAGAAAAACCTACAACCAAGATTACTCTACCCAGCAAGGATCTCATTCAGATTTGATGGAGAAATTAAAACGTTTACAGACAAGCAAAAGCTGAGAGAGTTCAGCACCACCAAACCAGCTTAACAACAAATGTTAAAGGATCTTCTCTAGGCAGAAACACACGAGAAGGAAAAGACCTACAATAACAAACCCAGAAAAATTAAGAAAATGGAATAGGAACATACATATCAATAATTACCTTAAATGTAAATGGATTAAGTGCTCCCACCAAAAGACACAGACTGGATGAATGGATACACAACCAAGACCCATATATATGCTGTCTACAAGAGACCCACTTTATACCTAGAGACACATACAGACTGAAAGTGAGGGGATGGAAAAAGATATTCCATGCAAATGGAAACCAAAAGAAAGCTGGAGTAGAAATTCTCATATCAGACAAAATGGACTTTAAAATAAAGACTCTTAGAAGAGACAAAGAAGGACATTACATAATCATCAAGGGATCGATCCAAGAAGAAGATATAACAATTGTAAATATTTATGCACCCAACATAGGAGCACCTCAATACATAAGGCAAATACTAACAGCCATAAAAGGGGAAATCGACAGTAAAACATTCATAGGATGGGACTTTAACACCCCACTTTCACCAACTGACAGATCATCCAAAATGAAAATAAATAAGTAAACACAAGCTTTAAATGATACGTTAAACAAGATGGACTTAATTGATATTTATAGGACATTCCATCCAAAAACAACACAATACACATTTTTCTCAAGTGCTCATGGAACATTCTCCAGGATAGATCATATCTTGGGTCACAAATCAAGCCTTGGTAAATTTAAGAAAATTGAAATTGTATCAAGTATCTTTTCCGACCACAATGCTATGAGACTAGATATCAATTACAGGAAAAGATCTGTAAAAAATACAAGCACATGGAGGCTAAACAATGCACTACTCAATAACGAAGTGATCACTGAAGAAATCAAAGAGGAAATTAAAAAATACCTAGAAACAAATGAAAATGGAGTCACGACAACCCAAAACCTATGGGATGCAGCAAAAGCAGTTCTAAGAGGGAAGTTTATAGCAATACAATCCCAACTTAAGAAACAGGAAACATCTTGAATAAACAACCTAACCTTGCACCTAAAGCAATTAGAGAAAGAAGAACAAAAAACTCCCAAAGTTACCAGAAGGAAAGAAATCATAAAGATCAGATCAGAAATAAATGAAAAAGAAATGAAGGAAACGATAGCAGAGATCAATAAAACTAAAAGCTGGTTCTTTGAGAAGATAAACAAAATTGATAAACCATTAGCCAGACTCATCAAGAAAAAAGGGAGAAGACTCAAATCAATAGAATTAGAAATGAAAAAGGAGAAGTAACAACTGACACTGCAGAAATACAAAAGATCATGAGAGATTACTACAAGCAACTATATGACAATAAAATGGACAACCTGGAAGAAATGGACAAATTCTTAGAAATGCACAACCTGCCGAGACTGAATCAGGAAGAAATAGAAAATATGAACAGACCAATCACAAGCACTGAAATTGAAACTGTGATTAAAAATCTTCCAACAAACAAAAGCCCAGGACCAGATGGCTTCACAGGCGAATTCTATCAAACATTTAAAGAAGACCTAACACCTTTCCTTCTCAAACTCTTCCAAAATACAGCAGAGGGAGGAACACTCCCAAACTCATTCTACGAGGCCACCATCACCCTGATACCAAAACCAGACAAGGATGTCACAAAGAAAGAAAACTACAGGCCAATATCACTGATGAACATAGATGCAAAAATCCTCAACAAAATACTAGCAAACAGAATCCAACAGCACATTAAAAGGATCATACAGCATGATCAAGTGGGGTTTATTCCAAGAATGCAAGGATTCTTCAATATATGCAAATGAATCAACGTGATACACCATATTAACAAATTGAAGGAGAAAAACCATATGGTTATCTCAATAGATGCAGAGAAAGCTTTCGACAAAATTCAACACCCATTTATGATAAAAACCCTCCAGAAAGTAGGCATAGAGGGAACTTACCTCAACATAATAAAGGCCATATGTGACAAACCCACAGCCAACATCATTCTCAATGGTGAAAAATTGAAAGCATTTCCACTAAGATCAGGAACAAGACAAGGATGCCCACTCTCACCACTCTTATTCAACATAGTTTTGGAAGTTTTAGCCACAGCAATCAGAGAAGAAAAGGAAATAAAAGGAATCCAAATCAGAAAAGAAGAAGTAAAGCTGTCACTTTTTGCAGATGACATGATACTATACATAGAGAATCCTAAAGATGCTAACAGAAAACTACTAGAGCTAATCAGTGAATTTGGTAATGTAGCAGGATACAAAATTAATCCACAGAAATCTCTGGCATTCCTATACGCTAATGATGAAAAATCTGAAAGTGAAATCAAGAAAACACTCCCGTTTACCATTGTAACAAAAAGAATAAAATATCTAGGAATAAACCTACCTAAGGAGAAAAAAGACCTCCATGCTGAAAATTATAAGACAGTGATGAAAGAAATTAGAGATGATATAAATAGATGGAGAGATATACCATGTTCTTGGGTTGGAAGAATCAACATTGTGAAAATGACTCTACTACCCAAAGCAATCCCTATCAAACTACCACTGACATTTTTCACAGAACTAGAACAAAAAATTTCAAAATTTTATGGAAACACAAAAGAACCCGAATAGCCAAAGCAACCTTGAGAATGAAAAACGGACCTGGAGGAATCAGGCTCCCTGACTTCAGACTATAGTAAAAAGCTACAGTAATCAAGACAGTATGGTACTGGTACAAAAACAGAAATATAGATCAATGGAACAGGATAGAAAGCCCAGAGATAAACACATGCACATATGGTCACCTTATCTTTGATAAAGGAGGCAGGAATGTACAGTGGAGAAAGGACAGCCTCTTCAATAAGTGGTGCTGGGAAAACTGGACAGGGACATGTAAAAGTATGAGATTAGATCACTCCCTAACACCATACACAAACATAAGGTCAAAATGGATTAAAGATCTAAATGTAAGGCCAGAAAATATCAAACTCTTAGAGGAAAACATAGGCAGAACACTCTATGATATAAATCATAGCAAGATCCTTTTTGACCCTCCTCCTAAAGAAATGGAAATAAAAACAAAAATAAACACATGGGACCTAATGGAACTGCAAAGCTTTTGCACAGCAAAGGAAACCATAAACAAGACCTAAAGACAACCCTCAGAATGGAAGCAAATATTTGCAAATGAAGCAACTGATAAAGGATTAATCTCCAAAATTTACAAGCAGCTCATGCAGCTCAATAACAAAAAAACAATCAACCCAATCCAAAAATGGGCAGAAGACCTAAATAGACATTTCTCCAAAGAAGATATAGAGACTGCCAACAAATACATGAAAGAATGCTCAACATCATTAATCATTAGAGAAATGCAAATCAAAACTACAATGAGATATCACCTCACACCAGTCAGAATGGCCATCATCAAAAAATCTACAAACAATAAATGCTGGAGAGGGTGTGGAGAAAAGGGAACCCTCTTGCACTGTTGATGAGAATGTAAATTGATACAGCCACTATGGAGAGCAGTATGGAGGTTCCTTAAAAAATGAAAAATAGAACTACCATACGACCCAGCAATCCCACTACTGGTCATATACCCTGAGAAAACCATAATTCAAAAAGAGTCATGTACCACAATGTTCATTGCAGCTCTGTTTACAATAGCCAGGAAATGGAAACAACCTAAGTGTCCATCAACAGATGAATGGACAAAGAAGATGTGGTACATATATACAATGGAATATTACTCAGCTATAAAAAGAAACGAAACTGAGCTATTTGTAATGAGTTGGATGGACCTAGAGTCTGTCATACAGAGTGAAGTAAGTCAGCAAGAGAAAGACAAATACCACATGCTAACACATATATATGGAATTTAAGAAATAATAAATGTCATGAAGAACCTAGGGCTAAGACAGTAATAAAGACACAGACCTACTAGAGAATGGACTTGAGCATATGGGGAGGGGGCAGGGTAAGCGGTGACAAAGTGAGAGAGTGGCATGGACATATATACACTACCAAACGTAAAATAGATAGCTAGTGGGAAGCAGCTGCATAGCACAGGGACATCAGCTTGGTGCTTTGTGACCACCTAGAGGGGTGGGATAGGGAGGGTGGGAGGCAGACTCAAGAGAGAAGTGATATGGGAACATATGTATATGTATAACTGATTCACTTTGTTAAAAAGCAGAAACTAACACACCATTGTAAAGCAATTATACTCCAATAAAGATGTAAAAAAAAAAATGGATAGATGATCTGAGTAGACAGTTTTCCAAAGAAAACATACAAATGGCCAAGAGGTTCATCAAAAGGTACTCAACATCACTAATCATCAGGGAAATGCAAATGAAGACCACAATGAGATATCATCTCACACTAGTTAGAATGGCTGTCATCAAAAAAATAAGAAATAACAAGTGTTGGTGAGAATGTGAAGAAAAGGAGTCCTTGTACACTTTTGGTAGGAATGCAAATTGGTGTAGCCACTATGAAAAGTAGTATTGAGTTTCCTCAAAAAAAGTAAAAATAGAACTACCATATGATCCAGCAATTCCTCTTATAGGTATTTATCTGCAGGAAATGAAATCACTATCTCAAAAAGATATCTTCACCCCCATGTTCATGGCAACAGTATTTACAGTAGCCAAAATATGGAAGCAATCTAAGTATCCATCAACAGATGAACAGAAAAGAAGATGTGGTGTGTGTACACACACACACACACACACACACACACACACACACACACTGGAATATTACTCAGCCATAAAAAAGATGGAAACCCTGTCATTTGTGACAACATGGATTGAGGGCATTATAATAGGTGAAATAAATCAGTCAGAGAAAGACTATATTATCTCATCTATATGTGGAGTCTAAGAAACTGAACTCACATAAATATGAGAACAGATTAGGGGCTGCCAGAGGGGGTGATTGGGGGGTGGGGGAAATGGGTGATTGTGGTCAAAAGGTACAAACTTCTAGTTATAGGATGAATAAGTCCTGGGAATATAATATAGAGCATGGTGACGATAGTTAACAATGCTATATTGTATATTTGAAAGTTGCTAAGAGAATAGATCTTAAGAGTTCTCATCACAAGAAAAAAAATTGCAACTATGTGGGGTGATGGGTGTTAACTAAACTTGTTGTAATAATCATATTGCAATGTAAACATATATCAAATCATTAAGTTGTATACTCCAAAGTGATACAATGTTATCTGTTATATATATATATATATATATATATATATATATATATATATATATATATATATATATATATATATGAAGGAAGGGAAGGAGGAAGGAGAGTTTGGTTTAACCAACTCTTCATGTTGCCTAGAGCACTCCTCCCCCACTCCCACCTTAAAGTACAATCTGACAGTAGATAATTAATTACTCATTTTAAACTTCCTAAGGCAGGGGCCAATATATAAGAAATAACCGGATTGGGGAAATGAGATGTCTACTTTCTAGATAAAATCCCTCTTTGTTTTAATCTGCCTAGCTCTCTACCTCTCAGGTTTAAGAAACTTGAAGACTCACAGAATTATGTGGTCATAGGGAATTCCAAACCCAATAGAGGTTTAACTGCTTAAAACCAATTTACTCAGGTGAGTAAATTTAGTATGTGGTAAAGGAGGCCACACAGAAGAAAACTGAAAAAGGCTAGGTGGCTGCTGATATTGATGTTCCCCCCACGTGGGGAGGCAAAGCCTTTGTTAGGTTTAGGTTCACATCTCAGCTCCCACCAAGGCATTAAGTAACTGTGGTTGCCATAGTTGTGCAGGGCTCAGATTTCCCTTCAAGAAAACAACCTGCCATTCAGCTGTGAGGAGTGCAGGGACCTGAAACCCTCCAACTGCAGTGCCTTTGGGATCTGCTGTAGCACTTATACTGAGACCACACACTCCCCAAGCAGCCCCCAGCTGATAGTGGGGCACAGCCAAGTTATCAGGATCCGGCATTTTTGCCCAGCATGGGACTTCTTACAGCAATCTATGTGCCGGAGACTTGCCCAGAGGTGCACTGCAACCGGAGGCTCCTTCTAGCCCATCCTCCTTCCTTCACCCTTTCCTTTCACAGGTGTCAGACTCGCAAGGTGCTCTGAAAGCTTCCTCTGCCTCAGCCTGCTTGCTCTCCCCTTTATCTTTCCCAGGTGTTACCTTCAATAAATCTCTTGTACTTTAACTCCATCCTGGCATCTGTTTCCTGGAGAACACACCCAAGACTAAATGTTGTTTTCTTATCCCTAGAAATGAAGATACTATATCCATATTTAGATTGGTAAGGATTAAATAACATCTACATACAGATCCCTGAATATAGGAAGCAGACAAAGGTAACATGGAGCAGGTGGATGGAGAGGTGGGAGGAGGGGAGGAAAACTGTCTTTACCTTCTATGACGAGCACAGGTTCCTAATCCTATGTCCTGCTTTAGAGCATACCTTTTTAGACACTGGAGAGAGGAAGATAGGATGAATTTCCAGATGCTAGAGGGACATACTGGGGAAGATAAATGCTCAGTGGGGACTGGCCATAGAACTATTGTGGATGGGGTGACACTTGATTCCCTCTTCCAATACAGTATGATCTTCCTGGAGGATTTTTCCTAGGAAAGGAAAACCATATTTATGGCCCTTTCAAAATGACATTTCATAATGGCATCTACAATGTACTATCACAAAACACCCCGTCTCATAGTCCTGATGGTTATTTTGATGTTAAAGGAGAATAGATCGAGTTGACTCGACATCTACCTTGAACATTTCAAAACCAGGCATTGATATCAAAGAACGTGGAGAGCTCTGTAATGTCTCTTTAAACTGACAGGGTCTAGCCTGTTATCTTGCATAAAAAGGTACTCAAGGGGCTTCCCTGGTGGCACAGTGGTTGAGAGTCCGCCTGCCGATGCAGGGGACATGGGTTCGTGCCCCGGTCCGGGAGGATCCCGCATGCCGCAGAGCGGCTGGGCCCGTGAGCCATGGCCGCTGAGCCTGCGCGTCCGGAGCCTGTGCTCCGCAACGGGAGAGGCCACAACAGTGAGAGGCCCGTGTACCGCAAAAAAAAAAAAAAAAAAAAAGGTACTCAATAGGTATTATCTGACTTGATGGCAGAAAATCACTGCATAATTGAATAGATATACTCTAAACATTGGGCAGACACTTGGAAGAAATTAAGAAATACACCACCATACTAGTACAATGGAAACACTAAGATTACTGCTACCAAGAAACAAAGATAAAAATACAATAGAATAAGACTGTATTCCTTGGGACAACAGAAACCAAAGAAAGTATAACTTTGGTGTATTGTTGTATGATGAACCTGTTTACAGAAGAAAACTGTAAGAATAATCCATAGGAAAATAGAAAGAAAGAGCCAGACATAATTAACAAGCAGCATTTTGCTTCCTCATGTCTTCTTATCCTTGCTCAAAAAAGGAGTAGAATAGCACACCTTTCACGTTCCCCAGGTGTTTACTTCCTCAGCCACACATTCCATGGGCGCATTCCCCAGTGTCAGACCGACTCGCCTTAGAAAAGAACCACTTATTCAGCAAAGAAGAACTGTGCAAATAGCTCACTTCATTTCATCTTAATTAGCCCAAGATGATGCTTCTGAAGCGTTCTGCTTTCTTATCAACACTATCCTTCCTACTGCAAGGAAGGAAGACATTGATGCCTTTGACACCAACTCAACCTCAGGGACCAGCAGATCTTGCGTGAGTGCTGTCCCCGTTGCTGTAAAGCGGGCACCTAGGATGAGTTTGCCTTTTCATTGGAACAAGCTGTACTGTGCAGCGGAGAGGGCTAGAAAGTGACCTTTGGCATCTGTGTTTAACAACCGAAACACGTGCACTTACTCTGTGCTAGGAAGGTGCTGGTCCCAGAGTGGTGAGCAAGACTGTGCCTCTGCTACCATGGAATCTCTGGTCTTCTCCATTTGAAGAAAAGGGAAGAAAGGCTAGAAAATGAAAACACAAGTGAAGGAGTACGTTGCTATTTTGGCAATACATTAGTTACTGGTAAGAAGTCTGCCCACTTCTTTTCAGTTATTTGCTTAGACCAAGGCTAGTCCACAGGGAAACAGTCAGAAAGCTGCAGGGGCCTCTCAGCATTTGCTGTTTCCACCTGGCACCAGCACCAGAGTCCTCGGTGGCCTGGAGTGTTCATGAGGCCAGAAAACAAGAGTGGAAATGTCCCCTGCTCCAATTTAGCTAGCGTCCCATGCAACCTGCTGGCTGAGTCGCCCCCCCTTCCCCGTCTCTGCCAGTCACTTCATTTACACATTGTTCTCACTCAGCCTCTCACAGGAAGACGTCTTTCTGAAAGTGCTGCAGGCATTATGTGCGAAAAAACAAGGACAGTATAAATAGCTTTTCACTTCTAATTGCAACTTGCTGCTCACATTTTGCTTCCTGAGAGCTCTGAAAAGGGACTATCCCAAACCAATAATAGCACAGGAGCCCTGGAAGGGAAGGTTGATGTCTCCCGCTGAAGGAGAGCAAAGATGGAGAGAGAACTACAGGAGACCTAGGGGGTCGTTTCAGACTTGAAGGAGCACATCTGCCCAGGGTAGAGCGCAGCCAGGCGAACAGGGAGTGGCTTTCTGGAGTACCTGGTGGGTCAGCTCTTTGATGCATCGCCCAAACCTGCGGGCTCCCCTCTGGGCCTCCGCGATGCGTCAGACTTCGCTTTCCAGTTCACCATCCAGTTCACGGACCTGCAAGCAAACCACGGTCTCAGATGACAGGCGGGCAGCCAGCAAGCCAGGCGGGCATTGCATTTGCCTGTCGGCAGGATCATTTGAAATAGTGACACCATCAGGGAAGACGGGTGCACTCTCATTCTGGCCGTGGTGAAACAGGGCAAACTCTCTGGGAAAACCGCCTTGCCAAAAGTGAGCTGGCTGAACGATGTGAGCTCATAAAAGGGCTGTTTAGACTCAAGGATGTGAAAGGCTAATCCATGCAGAGGTGATAAACTTCCCCTCTTGGATTACAAAATTACACACACGTATGTATTACGAATGTACGTAAGTATATAGAGAGAATAAGCTATATATAGCACTCTTTAAGGATTCAGCCAATGTACTGCCTCATCTTAAGCTTCTTTCTCCATGTTAAGCTCTGACGCTCTAAAGAAATCAGACTCTGAGTTTTTGTCACACATATGTCACCCACAGCCCCATAGCCCTGCTTTGTGGGAGAGCTGTAGTGCAGATGAACAGCTGGCCTGCAGCCTTACAGAGTTATACAACCAAGGTTAACATAATATTCATTCAACAAATATTTGTTGCCTACTATGCACCAGACACCAGGGCCAGGGATACAGCAGGGAACAAAACAGACAAAAATCTCTCCCCTCTATAAGCATCCATTCTAAGGAAGGGAAACACACAAACGAAACAAAGTAAAATAGAGACTATGTTAGATGGTGATAAGTGGTATGGAGAGACATAAAGCAGCACACGGGGTAGGGGGTTGAAGGGGGAGGGTGTGTTTCATATGATTTTGCAATCACACCAACTACGCAAGTTGCATTCAGAAGGTCTAGCTTTTATCTCTGTGTTCTCCTCCTATGAGTAACTGTTTTTATTAGTCCTTGTTTTATTCTGTCACCAATTCTTTTTGAAAATACAAGCATGTGTGCATGTCTTCATATTTCCCCTCTTTCTTGCACAGAAGTTTGTATACTCTCAACATCGCCTGTACCTTTTTTCATCATTATACCACTAGCCATGATCTCCGGGACATTACAGAGCTCTTCCTCACTCCTTTCTAATCAGTGTGATGATATGGATGTACCGTAAATGTGCACTGGTATTCCATTATACGGATATACCATACATGTGCAAAGGCAATACGTTATTTTTCTGGGGCCCTTCTGAACCATGAAATCCCAGTCTAATATTCTTTCCATCCTTATAGCATTTGTCACATGACCTATACGGTGTCACTGAAATGGATTCAATAATTTTAAAAATCCTATTTTCAAGCTAGGTCTTCCTATTTATTTTTGAGCTCCCTGGAGGCAGGTACTACATCATTTCTGTCAGGCCTTACTATATTTTCACTAAGTCTTTTTTGATCCTTGATTTAGTTATTTCCCTCCCCTTTCTCTGGCTGTTAGGAAACGGGCATTCTCCACAGAGGAAATAACAGGATCAAAGGCACAGAAGCAAGACTGTGAGGGTGTGTTTGGAAACAGTTGGTCTCCCTGGCTGTGGGGGGCCCTAGAGCTGGGTCAGGTGAGTGGGTGGAACCTCACTGTCACTTAGCAGGATGGCGGATTGCACCCAGTCCAAGAAAAGTCCTATTTAGTGGCCCAAAGTCAAGAAGAATGAAAGAATATACTGAGCTCTGACACTGTCAAAGATCTGAACATGTTACAAGCAAAAGTGAGGCAGGAGGTAGGGACTATCTGGTGTGATATTACGGGACAATAAGGCTTCGAAGTGGGAGGTGTCAAGACCCCATGATTATGCAGGCAAACTCCTACCCTGGATTCGAGTTTCTGGCTTTGCTTTCTATTCCCTATCATGGCAGTCTGCTCAGCATCATCCAGCCTCTCCTGTAAGTCTCTGTCTGCTCCATGTTCTTTCTCATCCTCTCCAAGTGGGCATTGGTATCTTGTCCCTTGGCTTCAGTTCTTCTGACATGTTTGCTACCTAGAAAAGAAGGAAAGGGACTGAGACAGTCCAGAAGCCAATCAAGCTTAACATTTCTACCCACAGTCTTCTGTTCCTGATGTGACTAGGTGCCATGCCTTGCCTTTGTGTACTTAATCTCTTCCCACCATGCTCTCCCTAACCTCTATGGCCCTCGAGTTTGTTAACCATAAGGCAATCACGATAGCAGCAGCAGCTACTGGAGATTAGGGTGAGGGGTGGTGGAAACAGACCAGAGATGAAACACCATGTGAATATTATTATACAACACCTGTACTGAAAGAAAGATGACCAACTGAAGGCACAGCTTTTAACTGAGCAAAGCACCAGGACACGTCCTGTAACATCACGCACCAGGAAATGTGTGGAGTGCCTGTGAGAACCTTTCTCACGTCTCACTTCTATAATCCTGTGACTCGCAACTGCAAACAAATTTAGGCTCCAGGAATTTGGTAGCAACTGAGGCTCTCGGTGCCAATAAGCTGGCACGAGGAGGGTTAATTCTTGTGAAGCCCACTCTTGGCTTTGGCTATGTATACTAAGGGCTTGGTGTCTTGCTGCAATTATTAAGAACTGTTTCATGACTCTCTCAGTGCCTTTAATGTAAGAACACTGCCCTCCCAGACAAAGTTTCTCTGTCTATCAGGTTACCAACCATCTGTATAATTTAAGTGTGAGACGTCTGTGTAGATGGTGGGGGCAAAGAATGAATGACGGAGGTAACTGGGTTCCGCTATGTGGGGTTGGAACTCACAGCTGAACTACTATTAAAGCGAGGAAAGAGGTAGTAAGTTCGTTTTTCAACATTGTCAAGGAAATCTTATAAAGGTGAGGTTATGCAGATAGTCTTCCTAACGTGTGACTGCATATACCTACCAAGCAGGAGTAAAAGCTCTTTTTATTCCTTTCTATCTATGTGGATTTTCATGAATATTAAGCATATTATTTTTTCCTTGGCCAAACGCTTTCAAGCTTTCACACACCTCTTTTCCATCAGAAGGTGTCTGCTTTGATACAAAACGGCTGAGTGCTAGGCATGCTTCCCCATTCTTCTGGATTCTACAGTGATCTGGTAACTAGGATTTGGTGCAAAAGTTTTGTTTAGCTCCCCAAATGCTAAATAACTCAGTAAGCTTTTCCCTCCTTTTGAATTTTAAAATGACTAATGTAAAATCTAATTGAATATTCTTGTCTCCTCGATTCCCATATACATTTTAGCAAGAGGATCAGTTTTCATTCACAGGGCAAGGTCAGGGCTGCTGCATGTGTGTGTCTGATGGACTATACAGAACCACCTGATGGGGATGGAGTGGGTGGAGGCTGAAATCAAGCCCAAGCTCTGCTCAGCAAGCACTGGCACTTGCAAGGCTGGGTTCTTCACACACAGACTTCTCACCTCCCTCCTCCATGACATTTTTTTTTTTTTTTTTGCTGAGTATTGCCTTCTGCTTGCCATGCCTTTTGAGAGAAGTCTGCATCTACCCACAGTGGGGGTCCAGTGGGTGTATTTTTCCAGTTCCCACAAAGGTACAGTCAAGGCTGGCAGCCAACCCTGAGCTTAGCCTCATTCAGGAAAAGCACCACTATCAACAATTTTAAACTTGCAGATAACGAAGGTACACCAATCCTGAAGTCCTTCTTCACCAACCTGACTCTGTTACTGAAGCAACAGTATGGGCTGTAAAAAAATAAGTGAAATAGGGACTTCCCTGGTGGCGCAGTGGTTAAGAATCCACCTGCCAATGCAGGGGACATGGGTTCAAGCCCTGGTCCGGGAAGATCCCACATGCTGTGGAGAAACTAAGCCCATGTGCCACAACAACTGAGCCTGCGCTCTGCAGCCCGTGAGCCACAACTACTGAAGCTCGCATGCCTAGAACCCGTGCTCTGCAACAAGAGAAGTCACTGCGATGAGAAGCCCGTGCACAGCAATGAAGACTCAACGCAGCCAAAAATAAATAAATAAATAAATAAATAATTTAAAAAATAAGTGAAATAAGCATTCTTTGCAGATCATCATAAAGCTATTACAGACCCTAGGAAAAATAGCTATGGGTAAGGAAACACAAGAGGAATTGTTTCTAGACACTAGATATATTGATTCGAAAGTGGAAAGTAGACTAACTTTTTAAAAAATCTCTTGGTTTCATACGATTTTGCCTATGGCAATTCAGCTGCTCCTTTTCATTGTGTGGACAGGGTGGAAGGGAGGAGCCAGTTGGCCTAATTTTTCAACATGGGGACAGAGGCAGAGGGGTCAGCTAACCTCCCCCTAGCTATATGGAGAATCAATGGAATCCTATTTGTCTGCAGCTTTGCCCCTGCCCCTTGGCTACTGCTCCCATCAACTCTGAAAGACAGGAGTAAGCAGGCAGTCAATGGACCCACCTCGGTGGGTGGCTGCCTTCTTGGCCTTCTCTTCTGCACTTTGACACCCTTGCATCGCCTCTTCAGCTTCCTTCTGCATCCTGGCAACATCAACCTCCAGTTTCTTCTTCTGGCTGAGGAGACTCGTGTTCTAAGGAAAAGCAGCATCCTCATCAGGCAAGTTGAGATCAGTGGTGCAGACGCAAGCTGGTCTGTTCAGGACATGCAACGGGAGGGTCTCTGGCCAGGAGCGTGTTTTCCTCTCCTCGGCCGTACTCATGAAGCAATACTTCCAGGCCCAGGAGACCACGTTAGACTTGAATGCAAGGGATTTCATCCATTAGAGGTTTAGTACTGGAGAGATGACAGCCTGAGTCAGAAAGGAGAAATGAACCCAGACAACCTACAAGCCCCAAACATGTGTTTGGTTTTCAGCTGGTTGAGGAATATGTTTTTCTGCCTTTTGCTCTTTGATGGGGAAGAAGCAAGTGTCCCAGAGCAGAAGTCAGGGTCAAAAGCAGACATGTGGAAAGCAGGGGTTTGGGGAATAAAAATCAGTTTCCTGCATGCTGCTCCAGGGGAAGACAATCTTCCTCATTATCTACCTCTGCTTCTATTAATTTTGCAGGGAGGGGGTGGGAAAAGCAATTTAGATGAGCCTCATCCTCCAGGCCTGAGAAACCTCCATTACACTGGAGGATTCTTTGTGTTCTTTGGCTGATGCTGCTCTAATTCTTTCCTTCCTGGGTTGTGACATTACAGGCTGAAAGTCCTTTTTGGTCTGTGTTTGTAGCACAGTTTTTCTGAGGGTGTGAAATCTTAGCATAGAGAATGGATTTAAAAGGCATAGCCTTCCTATTTTTAATTTCTCTTCTGTTCATTCACTTTTCCTCTAGCTAGTGCCTCTCTCAGTGGCAAGATTAAGCCTTTGGAAATAGGAAGAAAGATATTCCAGCCTCATAGGTTCTACCCTACTTCCTTGATGGCGTGAAGCATCTTCATCAAGGTTGCTTCCTCTGTCCTTATGGAGAGCCAGGCTCTGTGTGCCTCAGGCCTCCCACTGCCATGGATGTGGCCTGGAGGGATGAGGGTATTTCCTGGAGTATGCTGGGATGCTCACTGCACATAACTCCACAGAAATTCTTTCTTAGTAAAGAAAGGTGCAATATAAATGGTGATTCGTTTATACATAGAATCATTTAAAATCTGCTAGGGAGTTGATGGTTAAAATCTTTTCAAGCTGAATGATTGGTTCCGTTCGGGAAGCAGGGGGTGAGGGAGTACTGTGCAGAAGAGCAGTCTAGATTGTCACAGCTCAGGTTTGAAAAAGGACACATGTAATTAGACAAGGATAAGTTTGGCCTCATATGTTTGCTCTAGGCTAGAAATCTGGGGATGCAGAAGATTCTAGAAAATACTCATTGTATGTCAATCAGAAGGTTAACGGTGTTCCAGTAACTGCAAGGGGGCCACCAATGGCTAAGGTGGGGGAGAAGTCCTTTGTGAGCCACACGTCACCTAGACCAGAGCTGCTCAAAGGGTAGTTTCTGCACTGGCAGCATCACCGAAAACTCATTTGATTCCTCCTACTGCAGAGATTCTGATTCAGTGGGTCTGGGGCGAGGCCTGGGAATGTGCATTTTTGTGTTAGTTTCTCTTATACGTGTAAAGTTTCAGAAACTCTGCTCTGGAGATCAGGTCTATTACCTAATTTTCTTTCTTTTTTTTCAAATCTATCTCCTTCTTTCTATGTCTGCTTTTGCTCTGGTTGATGTCCTTATCTCTCTCTAGGCTAGTGGTTTTTCATCATATTGGGACCCGCTGGTATATCATCAGTTATAACATGCATGGCAAATAATTTGTTACCAATAGATATTAAGTACTACAGATAGTGAATGATTTACTTCTTAAAAATTCAATATTCTACTTTATAAGATTCCCACTCATTGTATTTAGTTAAGTTTTCTTGAGAGATAAAGAAAATATTGAAGTAAGTTAGCCTGTTGGGAATTATGCATAACGTATAGCCTATTTGTTTTATACCACATGGTATCCTAATAGGATCGTGTCATGCACATGGGCACAAACTGTAGGCACAAACTAAACGCAGTGCCTTCCAGCAGGTACATCTTTGGTTTATATTAATACTTCCTTTTATCCAGTGTTTCTCAGTGGGGTCACAGCTGGCATTCTAGGAGGGGCAATTCTTTGGGATGTTGAATTATCCTGTATCTTGCAGGAGCATTAGTATCTTTGGATCTTGCCCACTAAATGTCAGTGGTACTTCCCAGTCTCTATGGCAACCAAAATGATCCCACAGATGTTTCTAAATATCCTAGAGCATGGCACATCTGTCCCTAGTTGCATTAATCCATCCTTCACAAAAATCACCAGAGTAAACTTCCTAAAAGGCAAATCTAATAACTTCCCTCCCAGTTACTCACAATTCTTCAGCAGACCCCCATTAGCTGCATGATAGAATTCAAACTCCATCAGTCTCAAAATCAAGATCCCTGGTGACCTGCTCTACCTGCCTCTCCCTTAGCATCAACTCTGCTGATCTCTCCTACCCCCGACCGTGTGCTATAGTAAGTGTATCAATTTTCCTTAGCATCCTAAATTCCCTCTTTTCCCCAAGCCTCTGCCCTTGACTTTTCTCTCTACTTGGCTGACTTCTTCCATGTCTTTCATGACTCAGATTAAGCATACTGTGCATCTACCTAAGTCTAGGATCATCAGGGAAGGCTTTCTGTAGGGGTGTGCTTGCTTTATCACTACAATCCCAGCAGTGCACTGCAGTTTGTTAACTTAGATCTCCACATGTTTAGGACAATGGAGATATTTTGCATCTGTCTATACCATGCATACCTGTTCAGCTTATGGTGGGTGCCCTAAAAATGTTTATCGAGCTTTTGTCCTAGCCACTATGGCTTCTCCTGATTCCATGAGAATGGCAACCATTTAAGAATTCTTGCTTTGTGTCGCTTACATAACCTTCCATGAGAAGCCAGAGTCCTGACAGTTCATCATATCTGTCAGCAGCCACTCAGAATTGTTTGAAATCTCCTGGCTCTGAGGCAGGAGCATTTTTTTTCGAATCCTGGGATGCTCAGGGAATGCATGGCTTAGCAGGAACAGGAGGAGCAGGCAAATGATTCTGGAACACTAGCGAATGTTCCTCTCTCTCTCCCCAGCATCCTAGCTATGAGTGCCCTGACAGTTCATTCTTCTGGCAGGGCTTAGGGTTTTGGGTCAAATTGTGTCCCTCTCCCCAAAAACATATGTTGAAGTCCTAACCCCCAATCCTCGGAATGTGACCTTACTTGGAAATAGGGTCTTTAGAGAGGTAGTCAAGTTAAAATGAGGTCATTAGAGTGGTTCCGAATCTAATATGACTGATGTCCTCATAAAAATTTGGAAATTTGGACAATGACAGATACAGAGGGAAGATGATGTTAAGACTCAGAGAAAATGCCATGTGAAGGAGGTGAATTGGAATGATGCATCTATAAGCTAAGGAACACCAATGATTGCCAACAAACCACCAGAAGCTGGGAAAATGCAAGGAAGGACTCCCTGCAAGATTCAGAGGGTGCACGACCCTGCCAATGCCTTGATTTCAGACTTCTAGCCTTTAGAACTGTGAGAGATTACATTTCTGTAATCAGTTTGGGAACTTGGCTGCTGCAGCCCTAGGGAACCAATGCATTTGGGGATGAATGAAGGGCGAGACCGCCACTCTGCTGCCAAAGGCTCTCCCTGCCTCACCGGCCACCTGCAAGGCTCCACGTGGCAACCGTGTACCGTCCTAGGCCAACCAGTGTGGATCCATTGCCTCCCACCAGCTGACATGGCTAATAGCGAGTTTACGGGCCCTACCTGGGAGTGGAAAAGATTGATTTTTTTCCTGTGGCTTTCAGGAGCTCTTCCTCCGCCAGCCTGCTCCCGCGTTCTGTCTGCTCATGCGAGGCCCTTAGCTCCTCGATTTCAGCCTGGAGAAGAGCATTGCGCATCTCGGCCACCACCAACTGCTGCTTCAGCTCACTGTTCAGGTGTGTGCTGTCCTCCAGCTGCGCCCAAAGGTCCTGCAAGAGAAAACACGCGCCGGGGACGCGGATCCCTGGCAGTTAAGCGGGACCTGCGCTTATGCATGCGCGCTCTGAACAAGCCCCAGCGATTCAACGTAAGCATCTTCCTGCTCTCCTGAAGGATTAGATTTGTTGTCCTCACGTTTATTGCTCAACACAACCTGCTGCTTGGTTTGCTCCCATAAGCAGAGACATCCCTGCCTCACCCCTGCATTACAACTGAAAATACCTTGATCTGGATCTGAAGCTGGCCCAGGGATTTGGTTGCCTCTGACACCTGCCGGTTGACACAGCTGAGCTGGAGTTCCGTCTCAGTGAGGTCCCCTTCCATGCTCCTCTTCAGCCCAGTGGCCTCAATTCTGCTCTGAGCTTCAGAATCCAGACTCGACTGCAGGGAGTCAATAGCACACTGCTGCTTCCTCCTAATTTTAGAATAACATTCAGGGGAAAAATCATGCACCCAAATTAAGAAAGGTTACCTGCTGTGTACACACAACTGTTTAGGAATCAGAAAAAATTAAAATTCAAGAAAAATTCTGTGTAATTAACAAAATGAGTCTGAAGGGTCTTCATTTGGAAACCATGGAGATGGAAGGGTTAGGTCAGTGAGCATTTGTGCACCATAACAGACTAAGATTCCCAGACCAACTTCCCGGAAAAATCAAGAAAAGCACCAGAATCTTTTTGAGGTTCCTGTGGGGCAGTCTTCGCCTTATCTAAGACCCCCTCCAGGACAGTCTAGATTCCCTAGAGTGGCTAAGGGTGAAGGAAGGATGCACTTTCAGACAGGCATAATATTTAAATACTTTCAACGGTGAAACATGTCTGAACATGGCAAGAAAGAGCCACCCAGGTTGGAATAAGTCCTGATCGCCAGCAATCCTGCTCTAACAGCCTGTGACACCAAATTCCCCTAGAATAGCATGGTTATCTTTCTCCAGGAGTTTGGGAGTACAACCAAGGATAGGCTGAGAAAACCAACTGCTGTGTGATGTTGAATTACTTCAATATGCCTTTATAACAATGAAAGGTCCATGCTGAAATCATTTTTGCAAAGTGACAGAAGCTTACACAATAGATGTGTGTTCAGAGAGACAATGAAAAACTGTGGGGAACCCATGGCAATCATTTCCTAGCACTCTTGCAGTAAGTCTGGGACCATGTGACTGAATTCTGACCAATGGACTACGGGCAGAAGTGTTTCCAAGCCTCACACATACAGCCTTTTACTTGTGTGATCCTGTGCTCTCTCTTCCCCATCTATAGCAAACTTGGTGGCCACACATGGATGATCTGGCATCAGAAGATGGAAGGAACCTGGGTTCTTGAGTGACTTGGGTTAGTGGCCCACTCTCTATCCTACCCCACGTTGGACTCTGACACAAAGCAAAAATAAGCTTTGATGGTTTTAAGCCATCAAGATTTGGTGGTTGTGAGTCAGGACAGTGTAACTGTTATAACACAGGCCCTGTTAAGCTCACCCTATGAAACAGGGCCTAGTACTGGGCAGATAAGACAAGACATACTCATAGAGCCCATCAGCACAAATAGCAGACACATATTCATCTTGAGTCAGAATTAGGTTCCACACTGATTTGTCTTTGAGCCTGTATTCTGATCTCTGAGGCCAGCAGCAAGTCACACAGCCTACAGAGGAGTAAGAGTGTGGTCAGAGTTTCCCATTGGGTGACAGGGGGAGGTGCCACTTTTTGTGACCACCCTCACCCCACTGATGGGGCGGAGGTTTCAGAAGTAGTTATGCAAATGTACAGGGAAGAACTCTTTCTGGTTCCAGAGTCAGCACCTCTCCTTTGCCAGCGCCATGTCCTGGCTCCCACATGCTGCGGCCAGCCTCTCCTTCCTATCCTTAGGTCCTGGGCTTCTGTTCTGCTCCCAGATCAGAATCCTACAGGAATGCCAGCATGTAAAGTTACTAGAGACTGTTATGGCTGAATTTTGTCCCTCCTCTCTTCCCCCCAGCCAAATTCATATGTTGAAGCCCCTAACCCCCAGTACTTTAGAATTCGAGTAAATTTGGAGACAGGGCCTTTAAAGAGGTGATTAAGTTAAATGAGGCCCTTAGGGGAGGCCCTAATCCAATCTGACTGATGTCCTTATAAGAAGAGAAAATATGGACACACAAAGAGACACAGGGATGGGTGTGCACAGAGAAAAGAAAATGTGAGGACGCAGCAAGTTGGTCACTTCCGAGCCAAGGAGAGAGGTCTTAGGCTCAGATTTGCCAGCAACTTGATCTTGGACCTCCAGCCTTCAGAAATGTGGGAAAAGAAATTTCTGTTGTTTAAGCTACATAGTCTATTTTGTTATGGCAGCCCTAGCCCATAGTACTACAGTGACACACACTCAGCATCACTGAAAGCTTTAAGACACCGCTCAGTCTTACATGAGGAAACTCATTTTTGCCACAGTTGACTCTCCTTATGCAGGAACACTAAGGCGTCTCTAAGCTGGTGTCAAAATCCTCTGTACAGAGGTATGTTCTACTTAGGCAGAAAAAATGAATGTTTCAAATTGTACTTTTTCCACAGTTGTTTATGAAACTTCATGAGTGCCTACAGACAAGTAGAAAGTGCTACGGTTTAAGAGGCTTCTGTATAACACAGGCCTAGAGAATGGCCACTAAACAATCAGCATATTCCATGCAGAGTCAAGAAACCTTTAAAATGAAAGCTCCTTGAGTATGTTTCTTAAGAAAAATGAAGAAGTCAGGACCAGGGCAATATAGTAAGAAGTTCCTTTTCTTTCTTTCCTCTTTTTTTCTGAAATGTGAAACACAATTTGAGGAAAGAAACCAAATGCAAACAAGAACAAAACCATTCTTTTTTAAAACTTGAAAAAGTTAAGGATTTAAATTGACAGTCAATTCAATCAGTAATATTTTTCTCTTGCCATGTTGCTCGTCTATATCAGGGAAATGAAAGATTTCCCTTAATTCTAATACATACGATTCAGCTTTAAAGTGATTAACAAGATATTTTGCTAACTAAATGCCATGTCTGAGTTTGAGCTGCTACTTGTTGAAGTCGCACTAAAATATTTTACTTAGAAATGAGAAGAGATTTAAACATATTCTTCTGGCAGAGACTCAGACAATAAAAGAAATTAAGTTGGATAGTACATGTAAATTGAGACCATGTGGCAAAGTTCGCTATTACTGAGTTCAGAGGAGTGAACAATATGGAAGGAAAAGATGACGGAATGTTACCAGGTACCTGAGGCCATAGGCTGGGGGTGGGCAAACTATGGGCTATGGGCCCAGCCATGACCATTTAATTTCTTATGGTCTATGGCTGCTTTCAAGCTACAATTGCAGAGTTGAGTAGCTACAACAGAGACTCTATGTCCTGCAAAGCCAAAAATATCTACCATGTGACCCCATACACCTAACCCTTCCATAGATGATCAAACCAAAGCAAACAAGCACATTTTGATAGAGTAAGGCATTTCGATACCTCATTCCCAAAAGCTCCTTCCACAGCACCTCACTGGGTGTGTCCAGGGAGAACAGAATGCAGGCCAGGGGCACCCTGGCTCTGGGTCACTGAGAAGACTGCCACACATTTCAGCTTTACCTTGAATACCCTGAGTTGGGAGGGGGATGTATATAGTCAGTGGCCCCAGAAGATTCAGGACGCAACTGACCAACTTGTTCTCAACCCACTCTGGGGCCTTGCAGCAGGGCCTGACTTAGACAGCAGTCATGGCCGCCAGCCGACCTTCAAGGAGCCATGATGTCACTCTTCCTTTCCTGTGTGGACGAGGGCAAGGATCAAAGCCAGCCATCAAAGCTCCTCCCCTCCTTCCAGCAGTGACTGCACTGTCACCTGCCTACCTCCAGCTCTGCTCATTATAACATTTTTAGGGAAACAAAAAAGCCCTAACACTCCATAAAAGTTTGGGAAGCTCCGTCTAGAAGAGCAGGCACAGCATCTTGCCAACATGAAGCGCTCAAATATCTGTTGAGCAAGTGAAACATACAACTTGTGTACCAGCTGCTCATTCTTTCACCACCAACAGGCTTCCAGCCCGGCTCATACAGGATCAGTCCTCACCAAATGGAAGAGCAGCGGGCTGGGTGGCAGAGAATGAGTGAATGAGTTACCCAGTTTGCAGCTCTACCAAGGTTGTGCCTTTGAGTCTGTCTCCTGTCCTCCTGGTCCCTTCAGCTTCTCGGGTCCTGCTTCACAGGCCTCCTTCAGTTTCTATGGAGCTTCCCAAGGATTCTGTGAAAGAGGACCTTGAACCTCATCTTTCCCTCAGGCAATATTTCCCTTGAGTTCTGGATTTTACCTGGTTTCCCCCTGATTGCTCAAAATCGTCTGCTTTGCTAGTATTTCCCCCTGGCATTCTCTTCAGTTTCCTTAAGATCGCATCCTCTCCTAGCCCTGAAGTCAGATTAAACCCTTGGATTTGACCGAGGCATTCTGATCCAATCTCCACTGGCACAGGGCACTCACACCGAAAGGGTCTGCATGGTATTTGTGATATTTTGTTAAGACATGCTCCTCTTTCCTTTCTGGATGTACCTATTACAGTTACTATGAATCATTAACTAGAACTCATGAATAGCTTATTCCTCCCTTCCGACCGCCCTTCTTTTTTCAGCCCCTTCGCAGCTCCTGCCTCGTCTTCAGTTCTTTCTTCTCCCAGCCCTAGCTGTTTGGATCTCCAGCTTCCTTTGCACTAAAATTATTATAATTGGTGAACAGCTCTGCAACATTCAGATGTATCTGACAAGATGCAGACTCTCAGGGTTCAGTTTTACTTAGCTGGGTTTATTAATAGGCACAGGTTTGACGTTACCTGAAACGAGGGGTTTTTTTTTGTTTTTTTTAACTGCGCAAGGAGACATTTGTTTTTGTTCCTCATGGAAGGAAGTAGGGCAAATATCAAGGCCCAATGTTTTTGCCCTCCATCAAAAAAAAAAAAAATTCTTTTACACATGGACTCAGAGCCTCTTAAGTAGACCAGAATTCACCCCTACAGTCAGTCCTACAGAGGAAAGTGCCAGTGAGTGAGAGCAAAGATAACTTAAAAAGCACACAGAGGACCAAATGTGGCTTGACATCCTCATTAAAAAAATGACCCCCATGGGAGTTTTGTCTGAAGATGGGCTATGGGTAAGAGGCCAGTTCAATTGAACATGGTAACTTTTTCTTTTAACTGTTAAACGAACACGTTAAAAGCAAATTGCCAGTTGAACCTCCGACTCAAAAATGCTTTTCCATGCTGACACATGGCATTGACTTAAGGGAAGAGATCAAATGGATAATACAATTATAGTTAATTCCATGTGTTTATAATTGTGCCTTTGATCTAGAGTGTGAAGCGCTTTGCCAACATCAGCTCACTGATCTTCCTCACCACCTTCTGTGACATGGATGGGGCTGCTTTCATTCCCTCACTTCACTGAGAAGCTAAGAAGCAAAATTTCTAAAATCATCAGCTTGTTATGATGAAGCTAAGAAGAGATCCTGCAACCCAGGATTCCTGTTTAATTCAGTTTCCTGACTATTAAGACTCAGCTGCTTCAACAGGGATTCATAAGCAGCTTAGCTCTTGGCTTCGGCCCCTCTCCAAACAAATGGCTACAGGTACAGGCAGGGGGGAGGTGGAAACTTCACTCTGATCTGACATTAATTTTAATGCCCAGCATCACATTTTTTAGTTCTTTTCCTCCACTGTTTAGCATTACCAGTCAATGTCTTGAACGCTCAAGAAAGCAGCTTGTTGTAGGGAAACCCAGACAGTATACACAGTCCTTGTCCACATACTTATTCTTTTTTGGTGTGTTATCTTGAGTCTTGTATGCAAGTAGAAGCTGCTCGAAAAGAATTTTATGAGGGCTTCCCTGGTGGCACAATGGTTGAGAGTCCGCCTGCTGATGCAGGGGACACGGGTTCCTGTCCCAGTCTGGAAAGATCCCACATGCCACGGAGTGGCTGGGCCCGTGAGCCATGGCCGCTGAGCCTGTGCGTCCGGAGCCTGTGCTCCGCAACGGGAGAGGCCACAACAGTGAGAGGCCCACGTACCACCAAAAAAAAAAAAAAAAAAAAAAAGAATTTTATAAGAAAATCATAAAAAACTGATAGTAATCATGTAGAGGTATTCCTTTATATTAACAGTGCTGAGCTTGCTAGAAAGATTCTAGTGTTGGGTTAGACAGGCTGTTTCTTTGGTAATAGTCCAACAAGGGTCATAAAAGCAGACAAACACAGTGGGTTCTGTTCAGTTAAGGATTCTAAAATATGCAACTGTTGCTCATCAAAATAATTGTAAATACCTACATTTTTCTATTTCTTCATCTTTCTCTGAAAGCTTTCTTTCAATTTCTGCTTTAGTTTCTGAGAGTTCAAGCTGCAGACGAAGAATCTTGCTTTCGTTGCGTTCCAGAGCTCCCTGAAATATATAAATAAAAAGCACTAAATTCAGCCCACTTTTGGACAAAAGTATTTTTTTCTCTAAATGTATATCATTAATGGAGCTCTCTTTAGAATTGCTAGGAATAATCTAAGTTCAAATCACATCCCTGAAGATCGGAACAGGATGAGAGACAAGTGATTACTTTTGTTTGTCAAATCACCTATAGATCTGATGTTCTGAGGGCTTTCAGCTGTAGCTCAAGAACCGGAATCTAACGCATTTTTAAAATAGACGTTTTCAATCTTGTCTGTGACTATATTTCAATTTTTAAATTTATTACCCTTGACTTTTTCTAATGTTTCCATCTTTGGGATGAATCAATAAAAGCATCAAAACTAAAACAAGGAAGGTGATAACTCCTACCTGGAAGCTTTTATTTATTTCTGGACATCACAGGGGGATAGAAAAAAAGTTGAAAGCATTCAGAGAGCAAGAAACAGGACAGCGCTCAAATAAAGGAATTTATGATGTACCTGACACATAATGCTTGGTGTGAGCCATTATCACCATAATTACTACTATTACTTCAAATGGATTGCTTTGACAGGCAGGGAGATCTCCTGCCCCTTTGAGTATTTAAATATAGGCAAGGCAAATACTGCCAGGGATGTTATAAAGGTGTTTCAAGTTTGAAAGTGTAGATTTGATTAAATCTTTAAAGCCTGTTCCAAAGATAAAATTCATACAGAAGAAACAAACAGAACACTTGGAGGATACTGAGGAGGATGTTTATAAAGGGCACAAGGGGTGACCACCATCTATTGGTCAGTTAACCATTGGCAGACAGTCCTGAGGGCAAACGCAATTTTTCTAGCCTCTTCTGAGGAGTGCTTAGCACATACCATCAAAAGTAAAAGGTAGGACTTCCCTGGTGGCGCAGTGGTTGGGAGTCCGCCTGCCGATGCAGGGGACGCGGGTTCGTGCCCCGGGCCGGGAGGATCCCACATACTGCGGAGCGGCTGGGCCCATGGGCTGTGGCCGCTGGGCCTGCGCGCCCGGAGCCTGTGCTCCGCAACGGGAGAGGCCACGACAGTGAGAGGCCCGCGTACCACAAGGAAGAAAAAAAAAAAACAAAAGTAAAAGGTAAAACTGAATAGCAATTTCAAAATAAAAATAAGAAAGATGTTGGGACTTTAATATGGCTTACAGCCTTGCTGTTGTTCTCTCAATACTAACTTCAATATAAAAGAAAATAAATAAAAAACAAATGCTGGTATAGCAATTTCCTCCAAGGGAATGATGCCCTCCCTTCAGGGGGAAACTGTCACCTCTAACCCTTTTGAATGCACTGAGAAAGTGAATCTTTGAAGGTGACCTGGGATAATTTGAGTTTTGTGACTTCAAAAATAATCTGATAACGTTTCTCATAAAGGCTCACTCAGGAAAAGAAATAACCCAGTTTTACAAATACATGTCCAAGCTGATGAAGTATTTATGGATGCAGCTGAAGACAAAACTTGAGAAAATGCGAATAGAATATAATGCCATCTAGTGCTACTGAATGGTATGAGCGCTGTGGCCTTAGTCATCTCACCTTCAACAGGCAGCTCAATTTAATGTACAAAGATGTCTATACATCATATAGGGCTAAAGTTGCCCCGCCCAATCACAGCTCTCATTGGCTTCACATGTTGCTTGAAATTTCTACCATAAAAGTTACTTCTTTGGGTTAAGGTGGTGGCTTTAGAAAGTCCCTAGCCAGGGTGGCCAGAGAACCGACGGGGACCAAAAGGAGCAAGTGAATGAGACAAAGTTCACCCACTTTACGAGGACCAGCCTTGTTAGGGGACACCACACTGCCAACTGAAAGGATTCTACATAAAATGTAGAGGCCTCAGAAAACAATTTGCATAAAAAGACAAGAGCTGTGTCAAGAGCGGTCCAATTGACACATCTGTCTGGTAGATTTCTTACAGAAATGTGGTGGTGAAATAAATTGATCAGACATTGCTTGACTCGGAGCAATCCTCTGGGGTCTAATTTTTTCGTTATCACACCTTTCAAAAGGCCCGTGCCTGAAATGGACTTGCTGTGCCTTTTAAAAATTATTGTCTCTGTTGGAAGGTGAGTGGGTGAGGGATGCATTTCTAATGTGACTGGGTGCTTAGTCAAAGGGTAGGTCAAGAAAATGAAATTCAGCTGTGAGAAAAGAGGCTTTGTAGGCCTTGTTGACTACTTAATGACCGTGACAGGATAACTTCCTTCTGAGTTCACCCTCTTTGGCAAAAAGATTTTCTCAGGGGTCCTTTCAATCACTAGCACACACCTAGGGATAAAGTCAGAGATTTTTCCTGAACTTTTAATCCATAACACTGAAAACACTCCTGTCAAACAACCCACACAAAGATGAGCTTTCAGCAAAAAATGTTTGAGAACATTGCTTTGAATTCATTTTTAAAACTACCTAAAGTTCTTTTTGGAAAAAAAAAGTGTTTCGACTGATTTTATTTAAAGAGAGGGGCAGGTATGAGGATATTTAGTTATTCAACATTCAACAAATATTTATTGAACCGCTACTGTATGCCAGGCAATGTTCTAGTCCAGTGCTTCTCAAATGTTAGGGTAAATATGAACCACCCAGGGATCTTGTTAAAATTCATATTCTGATCCAACAGAGCTGGGGAGAGGGCTGAGAGTCTGAATTTCTAACAAGCTTCCTGGTGATGCCCATGCAACCAGTCCGCAGGCCACGTTTAGAGTAGTGAGGGTCTAGGTACTGGGGATAAATTAGGGAACAAGATAGACATGGTTCTTGTTTTCTTTATAATCAAGAGATTTGCATCCACGATTGTTTATCCTGTTCCCCTAGCCTCGATTTCCTCATTTGTACAATGAGGACAATAGTTTGCTAGGGTGATTACATACAATAGTGCATACAAAGATCCAGGCGTAGGGCCTAGCATGCAGTTAACCCCTGAATAAGGGTCAAGGGTTATAGGTGTGTTCTTGCTCTTGTTGTGACTAGAATGCAGGTCTTCTGCACTGTCACAGTGATGGAAGCCTGCTTTGCTCCCTGGAGGTAATACCTCGGCCTCTTGCGATGACATTTGGACTTCAGTCTTTTCTTGTTCAATCTACTTCTTGACCTTTTCCATTTCACTTAAGTTCTTCTTTCCTTCTTTCATCTGATTTTTCAGATTAGAAATCTCTTCTGGAGAGGGATGAAAAACAAAGTTAGTGAAAAGAACCAGTCTCAGATCCATGATATCAGCCACAAGAGACTGTTCCCAGAGGCCCACTGGGACCCTGGTCATGCCATCCTTGGTAACTTGATGGCAAGGCCACCGCTGGCACATATGGGATGTTTGTTTGAATTAGAAAAAAGAATCCCCTCTTCAAAGTATTCTTTTGGCATCTGCCACAAAGTTGCCTACAACAACTGGTGAGAATGGTGTTTCTTAGAGTATTGTGCATTGAACAACCTGTGTGACTGTACATGGTGGTCCTGCTTGTCAGAGCCATGCCAGATATTGCCCGGTGGGGCTCTAGGACCCAGATCTGGAATCACTATTCCAGTGGAAGAGCTTAGCTATCAATACTGGTGGTGGCCACTGTGTCAGCTCTTGCTCAACACCAGAATGGGAACTTACAGCATAAGCTGGGTCACTGTCTGCCAGAAGCCAATGCATGAACCCTCTGATGAACACAAGTCTCTGAAAGAGCAAGGCAGCCAGAAGTGACAAAACCTCCAGCACCTGACACTGTTACTGTCAGTTCCGCCTGTTCATGAAGGAAGCCTCTGCAACCTAAGAGCTGTGGAGCAGGGCCAAGTGCTCCGGGAATTACCCACAGTCCAGAGGCAGTGGAAGGAATTCAAGAGCTTGACCGCTCCTCTGGCTCTGAGATGCCCGGCTAGGATAGGCTGTGACAAGAATTTTTTAGTTACAAAAACAAACCCATGAGATGGCAATTCTCGTGTGAATAATAAATCCTTCTCTGATAAAGCCTCTCCAGAAGAGGGGCTCCCAGGAGAAAACTCAAGGCAGTGGTTCTCTCCTCTGACCATACCTTAGAATCACTCGGAGAGCTTTTAAAAAAGACTTCTTCCCAGGCTCCAGCCCAGAGCAAGTATGGTCCCCACACGAACAGCACCAGCTTCGCTTGGGGACTTGTTAGAAATACAAACTCTTAGACCCCCTCCTAGACTTACTGGATCAGAAATTCTTGACGGTGGGACCCAGCCAACCGTGTTTTAACAAGCCCTCCAGGTGGTTCAGATGCCATGAAAGTTTTCTAACTGTTCCAGCACCTCTCACAGGCCCAGTCAGTGACCTGCTCATGGACTAGGTAGGTCAACAGAGAAAGCAAGTTTCATTTATGCCTCCAATAGCAGTGAACTTACTCCCAGGGCATCTCAGGGTCGTAATGCACATCACTGTTGGTGCTGGTATAACTTGGCAGCCTCTTTGAAGGGCTGCTGGGCAATATCTCAGAATTTGAAAATTCACTCCTTTAATCCAGCAATTTCATATCTAGGAATCTACCCTACTGAAATATTTGCACACGTCCCCATTGTACACGGATGTACAATATAGGATTATTTATAATTGTGAAAATTTTTATCTAAAATTAATAAGGTCTAGTTAAACGTGTTAGTCAGCCTTATCATAAAACACTCTGTCGCTAATAGCAGTCACTTGGTAGGGCTCCAGCTACAGGCACATGGGAGGTGGCAGAGACCATAGTTAAGTGTGTATATGCCGGAATCAAGCTGGCTGGGCTCAAACCTCAGATCTGCTACTTATCAAATGCGAATTCGGCCAAGTTCTTAACCTTAAATGACTCAATCTAATCTGCATTTTACAGATAGACTAACACATAAGGCTGTTCTGAGACTTAAACAATGAATAGTTATATATAGAACAGTGCCTGGCACGTAGTATGGGCTATAGAAATATTTGTTAAATTAGAAAATAAGTTAATAAATGGAAAAAATAAAAGGTATAGAATAATGTGTAATTTAAGTAAAAAATACCTGCACGCATATTATGCAGGTTATGGATATAAAGAAATTCTTAATAGGCTTCCTTTATGGACAGGAACTGGGGCTAAAGTTAGGAAAGTACTCTTATGTTTAGAACTCCTTTAATGAAAATAGTATCTGGAGTTTAAAAAAAAAAAAAAAAATCCAAAGTTAGTATTCAAAACGGAAAAGTTAAGACCCAAGCGAGGCCGGGACGATGCTAAGGTTTCTACGCATCGAGGCAGCCTTGCCCTTGGTGCAGGGTCCTCCCGGGGCCCCTGCTCCGGTTCCCAGGGCAACGTACCCTTCAGGTTCTTGTTCTCCCTCCGGAGGGTCCGCTGGCTCGCGGCGCTCTCCTCGTAGGTGTGCCTGAGCTCGAGGAGCTGGGTGCTGAGGGCCCGGGCCTCCTCTGCGGGGTGCCTAGCATCGTCTGAGGCTACTCGTGCTCCCGCCTCCAGCCGTCCAGGCACTGGTCGAAGTGCTGCTGCAGCCGGTCCAGCGCAGTGGCTGCACGACACGCCTTCCCACGATGCCACAGGGTGTCCCCGAGCTCGAGCTGCGGTCGGAGCCTGGCCCTCTCCAGGGAGGCCCTTCTGGCATGGGCCACCCCCATGGCTTCGGCAGCCTCCTGCGACCGAATTGCCAGCTTCTTCCTGAGAAGGGGAGGTCCAAAGGGCGAGTGAGGGGCTTCCCTGGTGGCGCAGTGGTTGAGAATCTGCCTGCTAATGCAGGGGACACGGGTTCGAGCCCTGGTTTGGGAGGATCCCACATGCCGCGGAGCAACTAGGCCCGTGAGCCACAACTACTGAGCCTGCGCGTCTGGAGCCTGTGCTCCACAACAAGAGAGGCCGCGCACCGCGATGAAGAGTGGCCCCCGCTTGCCACAACTAGAGAAAGCCCTCGCACAGAAACGAAGACCCAACACAGCAAAAATAAATAAATAAACTCCTACCCCCAAAGGGCGAGTGAAGCCACAACCCTCAGAGAGCTCGTGCAGTGTGTCCTTATTAAACACAGCACTCGGGTACAAATAGGGGGGGCCTTGAGGGTGGCTTCATAGTCTGAAGGGGAAGCAGCTTGTGTCTGACAATGACCTCCTTGTGCCTGTGGAACCCAGATGTCTGCTGACCACCACACTATGGCTACTGTGTCCACATGTCCTTTATTTCCCCTCCACCCTTTGCCAACCTGGACTTGAAACTCAGAACCTCTGAATCCCTGTAAGTATCTGCTTCCCCTGAACCTTAAGTAAGCAATACAGACTTTATCGAAGACTTCATAAGAAATGGGAGAAAGAGGAAGATGGTACTGAACACCCAACAGTAAGCAACCGTTAAAAGTCTTGGGGCACGTCTAGTCTCTAAAGAGCTCCTTGGCTTTATTGCTTCCAAGGAGCATTCTTTGGCTCTCTCCTGCTCAGTCTCCCCCTCTCATCATGGGACTCCTAAACATGCCCGATAATCTTTGCTCTGAATTTCTCCTCCATCTCAGCTCCTCTTCCCAAATTTATATACCCACATCCATCCCAGCGTTATGCTCACTTATCAGGTCCTACTGCTATCGGGGGTACTTTAGCCCCTGTTTGTCCTCCCTCCAGAATCCTCTGAGATTCAGTGGCTTATTAAAATGCTTCCTCTACCGTCCTTACAATGCTCATACGCTTCCTTATGGATGCAAAGTGTTCTCTTGCTCCCATCTCCTGCAGGGACACTGGCAGTCCCAGTCTTACTCACTCATCGCACCTCTTAGATGAAAGGTACTGTATGTACCAAAGCTTTTGCCAATCTACAGTTATTAAACAGAAAAAGATCCTCAGGAATTAACATGTTCCACACAGCAGCCCAACAGAGCAGTGTGCTCATAAAGCCCCCTTTTGGTGGAATCCTGCAAAAACCAGTCTGTGCTCAGTGTCTAAGAAAGACCTGGGCTCCAACAACACTCCTTGCTCACTGGCTTTCTAACCATAGTCACTTCACATCTTTGCTTCATTTTTCTTAACTGGTAAGAAGAGATTCTGCTGTACCACATGGTGACTATCGTTAATAATACTGTATTGTGGGCTTACCCGGTGGCACAGTGGTTAAAGAATCCGCCTGCCAATGCAGGGCACACGGGTTCGAGCCCTGGTCCGGGAAGATCCCACATGCTGCAGAGCAACGAAGCCCGTGTGCCACAACTACTGAGTCTGCGCTCTGGAGCCCATGAGCCCCAACTGCTGAGCCCGTTCTCTGCAACAAGAGAAGCCACTGCAGTGAGAAGCCCGCGCACCGCCATGAAGAGTAGCCCCCCCGCTTGCCACAACTAGAGAAAGCCCACGCGCAGCAACGAAGACCCAAAGTAGCCAAAGATAAATAAAATAAATGAATTTATAAAAAAAAATAATACTGTATCGTATATGTGAGAGTTGCTATGAGAATAGAGCTTTAGTGTTCTCACCATAACAACAACAATAAAATGGTAATTTAGTGGGGTAAAGGAAGTGTTAACTAATCATGCTGTAGTAAAGATTTCTCAACATGTGCATATAACAAATTATCACATTTTACACCTTACTTGTACACCCTACACAATGGTATATGTCAATTATATCTCAATAAGGGAGGAAAAAAAAAGATTCTGATGCTTTATCCCACCTAAAACAGGAGTCTTGTAAAATAATTACACATATTTTAACTACTTTAGAAATGCTCAATTGGAACCAGAAAATTGGAATTTTACTTTGGGTGACCAACTGCTGGGGGACTGAGGGGTTGTACCAGGACATGGGGCTATCAGTGCTCAAACTGGGCAAGTCCAGGGCAAACTGGACAATTGATCACCTTCATTTGACTGATAATGTTGCTCTACATTTACTACCAGCTACAATTTTGCTGCTCAACTTGCCAACCATAAGCACCTATGTAGTTTCCTAGAATATGCAAGAAGGTGTGGGAGATGAAGAAATCAGATCCCTATCCTTGGGGAACTCAGAAGCAATAAATGGGGTCTCAGGGGAGCTTGATTCCACTAAACTAACTCATCATGTGAACCCCAGCCTGGAAATCTAAGTAGACAGATCCTCAACTTTCCAATTAAAAAAAATGGAATCCTAGTTTTGCAGTTCCACGTCCCTTAGGGGTTTTAGTGGGAAATCATAATACAGACAATTCTTTATTTATTTGATGTTCAACTAAGTTTAAAGCAAAAAAAAAAAAGTCTTTGGATATTATCTCATTTGCCCATCATTTCTCTTTAGTTGTCATGTACTACAGGACCACAATTTGTTAGTTCCAACAAATCCATGTGGTCATAAGTAACCTATATACTTTCCCTCTTTTCTGTCCCTCCCTAAGAAACCTTCAAACAGAATGACTGGTAGACACTTTCACCGGAATTCTTCAATTATTAGGAAAAAAAAATCTTACTTTAGAAGCAAATGCCATATTTTGGATATGAGGCGCCATTTCAGTTCAAAGCCCCACTTTTCTGCAGTCCAGAGTTTTTAACACATTTACTGAAGGTATTTTTAGTATCTGTCATCCCAAAGCCCTTTTTAAGTTACTGTGGCTACAGAGACAGATTGCTTGGTACCCCTTCAGGGACAGAACACAGCAGCTGTTCAGCACGTGCACAGCAATGCCTTTCAAAGATTTAGGTGAAGAACTGAAAAAATAATATTTTTGGTTGATGCTAAAGAGAAATGTATTGATCTGCCCTGAATTTCTGCCAAGCTACCAAGCCAGGGATACACTCTTTTGAGCCAACCTTTAATGATTATAAGCCGGGGATGGTTTGACACTTTCTCTCAAAGACACACAGTCCTTTGACCTCTGAGCAAAATGCTTTAGACCTACATCCTGGTACTAAGTCTTGATTCATGTGGGCCCCAAACTTCTGTAGTTCCTGAGAAGAACTTCTAAAGCCTTTATGTAGTGTTGGCTATAAAACCGATATCCTAACCTTAGAGGTGGCCCAAAAGTGCTTTCTTTTCAAAGAAAGCTTTGTCCCATAGGCAGGATGACAAATCCTAATACGTTTCCAGCTGCCCCTGTCCACCTTCAGACCACTTTGTAGTGTACAAGTTGTAGACCAGAGACATGATGACTTTAATGTACGGAGACATGTACACACATGGACTCCATTATTTTGGTGTTCCAAATGAAACACAGGATTTTCGTGCTAGCCTACTTTCAAACCCTAGTTCAAAGTCACATCTATGAAGACTTCCCTTGTACCCCTAGAAAGAACCTCTTTTTTTCCCCCAGGACCTCTCTCTAGTCTTTGTCACTCTGTATTATAATTTTCATTTTTGAACCCCTCTAGAGCATGTGCTTCTTGCCAGTGGTGGCTGTTTCAGCTTTGGTCTTGGGCTAGTTCACACACTTGGTGAGCATTAGCTTAGTGTACACAGGTGGCCTCGAAGACAAAGTCACTGTTCTCAGAGTCCTCTGTGCAGCCCTGCCCCACTCACTTGGCATCTTCCAAGTTCTCAGTGCTCCGGATGGTGTCGTCTTCATACTTGGTTCTCCACTTCACCATTTCAGCATTGTCTTTGAACAGGGCCCAGAGCAGCTCAGCCTTGGCCTCTTGCTCTTCCTGGTACTGCTCTCATAGAAGGTCACAGTCATGCTTGGCCGACTTCACGGCCTGGGCCAGGGTGCTCTGTGACTGTAGGGGACACAACATATGTTACAAAAAAGGCACCAGAGCCATTAACAAATGATGAAAGGCTTGGAGGTGACATCATCTTTTTTAGATAAGGTTAATAACCACCTGTCACAAATGCAAGCTGAACCTGAACCTCGTAAGATGATACCAGGGAGAGAATTTGGGACAAGAAGAGAAAGGAGAGAGTATCTAATTGCTGCCGTTACAACAAGGAAGAGTGTACTATTTAGGGAAATGCCAGCCTGACTATGTGGGCTTCAACAATAGACAGGCCTGGAGTTCTAGAAATAGTGCAGAATGCAAAGGCAGCAAGAAGAACACTCACCATCATTTAGGTAATAAAATTTATATTTAGCAATATACAAGAGTTAGATCTTGTTTGGACTAGGAAGGACCAATGAGTTTTCTCTAGTCTTTTCATTCTATTTGTAAGGAAAACAAAACCTTTTATTTCACATGTAAATCCCTAAAAACTTTAAAACTTTAAAGCAGTACTATCCAATAGAACTTTCCATAGTGATGAAAATATTCTATATGTACACTGCCAATATGGTAAACAGTAGCCACGTGGCTGTTAAACACTCAAAATGTGCCCAAAACAAGGTCAAATGCAGTCAAAACTGAATTTAAAATTTATTTAATTTTAATTAATGTCCATTTAAATTCAGGTAGCCACCTGTAGTGTAGTAGTGGCTACTGTATTTACTGGACAGTAGAGCTCAGTTTAATGACTATTGCTGGCACTTAAGGGGTGGTCTGGTTAACCTAGCAACCTCATTCCCAAGAGATAACCTAGTCTAGTGTGAAGAACCAGGGTCGCTGCCAGTCCTCATGGGTCCTTAATGCAAATTAGGAAACAGCATCTTCTTAGGTAGATGCAGCTCTGAAAGCACAAGGCTTGGTTAATGGCAGACTCAGGCAGACACCTTTGGGCAGTGAATGAGGAGCGATAATACATAGCGACCCTAAGAAGGACACAGGCTTTGGAATCTGGGAAACTTGGCTTCAAATTGCTACCCTTCCTCTTATTTAATATATATTTATTGAGCACCTGTTCTAAGCAATAGTGTTCACTGAAGTAAAAGAGATGGAGACAAAGCCTTTGTCCAACGGAGCTAAAAGGAGTAAGAGGATATAGAAAACAAACATGTACAAAAATTACTAAATAACATTGCTGACGGCACTGAGAACATAAAACAGATTGACATGATGAGGAATGTTTGGTTCTTTCTCATCATCCCCCAAAGGCCTTGGGGAAGGGCCTTCAAACAGTGGGAATAGCAGCTACAAACGTCCTAAGGCCTGAATGATGGCAGCTTGTGTAAGGGGCAGCAAGGAGGCCAAGGTGACTGGAGGGGAGTAAATGACAGAGGCAGCTGTGGAAGGTAAGGTCACCAAAGGAGGCTGGAGACAAGAAAGGGGGCCTTGTATGCCAGTTGGAAGCCACTGGGAAGTCAGCCAGAGAGATCTTCTAAACTATAAATCTAGTCATTTCACAACCTACTATACTTCCTTCACAGTATACTACCAGCTGTATGACCTTGGATGAGTTGTCTTCTCAAAGCCTTGGTTACTTCATGTAAAAAAATATAATTCTACCAGTTTCATAGGACTTATATATGAAGGTTTATATGGCACGAGAGAAGCATCTAGCATGATGTCTGATGCACAAATCATGACAGTAATTTGAAAATGTACGTATGATATAGAAAATAAGGAGAGTGGAAGGAATAAAATAAAACATTTAAAAACTGAAGTCTGAAGAGTTGCAGTGAGATTATATACAAGTGAAGTCCTTTGGGGTCTTAGTAAGAAAGAGGCCTTGAATATGAACTAAGAACGGACTTGAATACCAGGGCTCAAAAATCCATCTCTCATCTTAGTCACTATGCTTTAACATTAAAGAACCACTTTCACTGTGGTCACCTGCGAGCAACATTATATATTCTCTTGGGAAGAAATGACTAATAATGACTAATATTTATAATATATTGACATTTGAAAATAATATTGAGCTAATCCAGCCCCATTCATTTTATCCTGCTCTTTTATTTAATTCCACTTCTTTGTGCAATTCAGAATCAAAGACCCATAAAGAACTTCGCCGACTTTCTGTTCTAGCAATAGTGTAAAATGGAAACACATACTTTGTTTGCTCTAAATCTGACAAACTAGAGAAGTGATCTAAATTACTGAGGATGTTCCTTCAGTGATCAGAGTCCTTTCTGGCATGTATAAGATCCAACACATCTTTTTCCATAACTTCTAGGGCACTTTCCCCCCTTCTTTTATATGAGAAGATATTCAGGCTGACCTAGCAAGCACTATTTTTTCTTTTAACATACAGTCAAGCTCCTGGTGAGAAAGAATAGATGCATGACTTTGGTCTCTTCTGCCAATTGCCATTTCAGGTCTTGAATCTGCAGAGTGAAGGTAATCTTTTCCCTGGAAAGTTGGTTTATCAGAGCTTCCTTTTCTTCTAGCCTTTTTAGGAACTCACCTACAAAAAGATTTCACAAAATAAGTTAATCATGGTCTTCTTATCTACTGCCTCTCCCACTTAACTTGTTGGCTTAAGAGCAACTAATATGATCCACATATTTTTGATATTTATAAAGAGTCAAGGGTCCAGTTATCAGCAAACCATGGCAATGATCCTTTCCAGAGCTCTCGAGAGTGAGCTACCATTTATTGAGAATCTTCCATAGAGCAAGTACTTTATATATATTATCTAGTTTAATTCTCATAGCTACTTGATAACATAGGTATTATGTTACCCATTTTTCCGAAGGGAAAATATGGCAACTGACTTAAATGTGATTGAGACACAAACCTGGTTACTAGCTATGCAGTGGACGTAGATTCAAGTTAAGCTCTTAATCCTGAGGAACGCATTCTTTCTTCTGTGCCATGCTCCCTTGTTTACTATGTGTGGCTCTATAAATTTCTGAACGTATGATTTTTAGATAATTACAACTTCTTTGCCTCATTTGTAAATTGAGGATGGCAATAAAATATTGTTAATGAAAATTAAATGAGTGTGAATGTACTTTGTAGACTGACTTGCTAAATAAATATTAGAAATCGTCATTAAATGGTACAGAGTGTGACCAAGAGAAGGGTAAATTTTATTCCACTCTAGTCTACTTTCCCAGCTTAGCTTATTTCATTAATGATAGGTGAGAAATGCTTTGGTTATTAGAAATGGTATTAAAGCAGAGCCAATCCTGAGCAAAGGCAGTTACTTTTATTATGCAATTAGTGCAATATTAAAAGCCCCAAATATTTATGATTCCCACCCCTCTTGCTACAAACAAGTTCTAAAACTCTCAACATTATAAGAGTGTTTGGGTTAAAACAGCAATTCCCAAATTTTTTAGGCTCAGGAACACTTTATATGCTTAAAAAATTTTGAGGACCCCACAAAGATTTTGTTTATATGAGTTTTATATTAACAGTGTATTCGAAATTAGAAGAGAAATTTAAGATATGTATTTACTCATTTTAACATAATAAAAATCTTAATGACATGTTAACAGAAGCAACGATTTTTAGAGGGAAAACTGTATGTTCCAAAACAAACAAAAAATTAGTGAGAAAAATAAGCTTATTTTATATTTTTTATAATCTCTGGCTTAATAAAAGTCAGCTGGTTGAAGAATCCAACTGTTCTGGTTGAAGCATATGAAAAAATCCAGCCTCTCACAGATAAGTAGTTAGAAAAGGGAGATGTGTTTTCACAGTCTTTTCAGATAATTGTGACTATTGTTTAATACTGTACCAAAACTCAACAAATAGACATTTCTTAAGGGTTAATGGTATAATCCATATAAATGAATTTTTTATTCTGTTACATTAAAATTTATGCATCTGTCTTAAACTTTGAATGGATCTCTTACCTACACATGATTTTGTAACATCAAGCAGTGTTGATTTGAAACGTATACATTTACTGAATTATGCAGATTTTCCAAATGTTAACACATTTCATCACAGAATATTAAAAAAATCATATTTGTTAACAACACCACTTATCTCATAAGAAAAGCCTTTAAGGTTCAGCTCAAGATGGGGGAGTTAGAAGATCCTGAGTTCATCTCCTCCCATGGACACACCAAAACTACAACTACATATAGAACAACTATCTCTGAGAACAACCTAAAGACTAGCAGAACAGATTTTCTACAACTAAGGCTATAAAGAAAAGGCCATGTGGGGAATGGGTAAGAGGGCAGAGGCGTGGTCTAATCAGAGCCCACACCCCCGATAAGGCAACTAATAATAAGTGGGAGGGATATCACAACTGTGGAGGTCCCCACTGGGGAGTGAGGGGTCCAAGCCCCACATCATGCTCCCCAGCCCAGGGTTCTTGCACCGGGAAGACAAGCCTCCATAATGTCTGGCTTTGAAAACCAGTGGGGCTTAGGGCCGGGAGAGCCAGAGGACTGCGGGAAACTGCAGACAATGCTTGTGTACAAACTCACTTGCTCCTGGTCCCAATAGAGAGGCAACAGCTTGAAAAACACCTGAGTCGTACAAGAAGGAAATTCATTGACTAATATTAGGACATATTTTGGAGGGGCAGGAATCTGGCATAACTTTCTCCAGTGGCAGAAGCACTTGTGGGCACCTTTTTATTTTTATTTTTTTAACTCTTCTGCCACCTATCTGGCTGGCCCAGGACTGGTGGGCACCATTTCTGTTACTTTCAATCAACCTAGCTAACACTGTGTACCCTGCCCCAACATTCCCTTGAGGACCCACCTTGGAAGGCCCCTCTAAAGCCACTCCATGTCCCCTCCATCGGGCAGGTGGCACGAGCTGGCACTGGTGCCCCTCCAAAGTGGCACTTACCCCATCCAACCTGGTGAGCCACCTTGGCCAGCATCAGCACCCCCTCCAAGAAGCTCCCACTTGGGGGTCAGTGCCACCCACAGCACACCTACAGCAGTCACAACCAAGCTTTGCAGCCAGCCAGGCCTGGGGCCAGCCCCCTCAACCAGTGTGCCCACAGCAATTGTGGCCCAACCACAATAAGAGGGTGCATGAAGCCCAAACAGGGGAAACCCCAGGAAAAACTGGCTCTGGTGACCATGGGGAATTGTGCCACACATAAGGCCACTCTCTCAAGACTAGGATATGGAGCTGATCTACCTAATACATAGAAACAAACACAAAGAGTTAGGCAAAGCGAGGAGACAAAGGAATACTTTCCAAATGAAAGAATAAGACAAAACTCCAGAAAAAGAACTAAACAAAATGGAGATAAGCAATTTATGAGAAAAGAATTCAAAGTAATACTCACAAAGATGCTTACCAAACTTAGGAGAAGAAGGGGTGAACTCAGTGAGAACTTCAACAAAAATATAGAAAATATAAAAAAGAACCAATTAGAACTGAAGATTACAATGACTGAAATGAGAACACATTAAGGGAATCAACAGCAGATTAAAAGATCCCAAAGAACAGATCAGCAATCTGGAAGATGAGGTATTGGAAATCACCCAATCATAACAGCAAAAAAGAAATCTCTCTTTTTAAGAGAGATTAGTTTAAGGGACCTCTGGGACAACATCAGGTATACTAACATTTGTGCTATAGAGGTCCCAGAAGGAGGGGAGAGAGAGAGAGAGAAAGACACAGAGAGAGACAGAGAACATATAGAGGGAAAATACCTCAATATAATAAAGACCATCTATGACAAAAGCACAGCTAACATAATACTCAATGGTGAAAACTCAATGGTGAAGATGGCTCAAAGATCAGGAACAAAACAAGGATATTCGTTTTTGCCACTTTTATTCTACACAGTACTGGAAGTCCTAGCCATAGCAATCAGAAAAGAAAAAGAGATAAAGACATCTAAACTGGAAAGGAAGAAATAAAACTGTCACTATTTGCAGATGATATGATACTATACATAGAAAACCCTAAAGACTCCATCAAAAAACTATTAGAACTAATAAATGAATTCAATAAATTTGCAGGATACAAAATCAATATACAGAATCAGTTACATTTCTGTACACTAATAACAAACTATCAGAAAGAGAAATGAAGAAAACAATTCCATTTACAATTGCATCAAAATGAATAAAATACCTAGGATTAAATTTAACCAAGGAGGTGAAAGACCTGTACTTGGAAAACTATAAGACACTGATGAAAGAAACTGAAGATACAAGTAAATGGAAAGATATTCTATGTTCATAGATTGGAAGAGTTAGTATTGCTAAAATATTCCTACCCAAAGCAACCTACAGATTCAATGCAAACCTTATCAAAATACGTTTTTGGCATTTTTCACAAAACTAGAACAAATAACCCTAAAATTTGTATAGAACCACAGAAGACCCAGAATAGCCAAAGCAATCATGAGAAAGAACAAAGCTGGAGGTATCATACTCCTTGATTTCAAACTATGCTACAAAGCTACAGTAATCAAAACTTTATGATACTAGTACAAAAATAGACACATAGTTCGATGGAACAGAATAGAGAGCCCAGAAATAAACCCACACTTACATGGGCAGTTAATTTACAACTAAGGAGCCAAGAACATACAGTGGGGAAAAGACAGTCTTCAATAAATGGTGTTGGGAAAACTGGAAGTTAAATGAAAGGAATCAAAACGGACTATTTTCTCACACCATGCACAAAAATAAATTCAAAATGACTTAAAGACTTAAATGTAAGACCTGAAACTATAAAACTCCTAGAAGAAAACATAGACTGTATACTTTTTGACACTGGTCTCAGCAATAAGCTTTTGGATCTCTTTCCTCAGGCAAGGGAAACAAAAGTAAAAATAAACTAATCGGACCTAATCAAACTAAAAAGCTTTGGCACAGCAAAGGAAACCATCACAAAATGAAAAAACAACCTACTGAATGGGAGAAGATATTTGCAAATAATATATACAATAAGGGGTTAATACCTAAAATATACAAAGAATTCACACAACTCAATATCAACAAAACAAAAAATCTGATTTAAAAATGGGCAGAGGACCTGAATAAACATATTTTTCCCCAGGGAAGACATTCAAATGGCCAACAGACACATGAGAAGATGCTCAACATCACTAATCATCAGGGAAATGCAAATCAAAAGCACAATGAGATATCACTTCACACATGTCAGAATGGATACATCAAAAAGACAACAAATAACAAGTGTTGGTGAGAATGTGGAGAAAAGGGAGCCCTCATGCACTGTTGATGGGACTATAAATTGGAACAACCATTATGGAAACAGTATCATGGTTCCTTAAAAACTTTAAAAAAATTTTAAATCTTATACAATACATCAGTTCCACTTCTGGATACTTACTGGAAGAAAATAAAAACACTAATTTGAAAAGATATGTGCACCCCTATATCCACAGCATCATTATTTATAATAGCCAAGATATGGAAGCAACCTAAGTTGTCTTTCAATAGATAAATAATGAAGATGCAGTGTGTGTGTGTGTGTGTGTGTGTATGCAATAGAATATTACTCAACCATAAAAAATAGTGAAATTATGTCATTTGCAATAACATGGATAGGCCTAGAGGGTATTATGCTAAATAAAATAAGTCAGACAAACAAAGACAAATACCATATTATTTCACTAATATGTGGAATCTATAAAAAAAGGAACAAAAAAACAATACAGAAACAGACTCATAGATACAGAGAACAAAGTGGTGGTTGCCAGAGGGGAAGGTGGTGGGAGGGTTAAGTGAAACAGGTGAAGGGGATTAAGAGGTACAAACTTCTTATTTTAATTATAAAATAGGTAAGTCATGGGGGCATGATGTGCAGTATAGGGAATATAGTCAATGGTACTGAAATAACTTTGTATGGTGACAGATGGTTACTAGACTTATTGTGGTGAGCAATTTGAAATATAAATAAATGTTGAATCACTATGTTATATACCTGAAACTAATATCATATTGTACGTCAACTATATTTCAATAAAAAAGGAAGAAGAAAGAAAGTCTTCAAGAATTGAGAGCCATCTAGCTTATGATGGTACCTACCTGTTTTCCGAAATCTAATTTTTACCTAAAAGCTCCATTTTTATTATTGGCAACAAATATTGTCAGCTGTTTTCCTTGTAGTGACAGGCTCACTTTGTTCATTTTTGAGAAAATATCTGCAATATCTAAGTCTGAATAAGCAAGGTTTGTCAAATGTTCTTTCAAGTAAATATGATTCTTCCTGAAAAGATTGCTAGTTCAACTCAGAACTTGCACAATCACACATCCTACTTCAGTATGAAATGGAAGTGCTTTATGCATACTTTTTGTTTTGTCACACAGAATATTAAATATATATATACTCGGGGTTGAGATGTAGTATAATTAATTTTTACTGTTTCATTAAAGACATTCTTAAGTAAAACTGACTTTTTTTATTTTAAACTGTTGAGTATGTACCAGCGAATACAATGATTAATACTATAGTGTGGTGCTACTTCCTCGGCTTGTGATAAGGCTCCAGCAGTTTTAATCGTCATTGCTTTTGCACCATCGATAACAGCGGCAAAAGAATTTAAAAAGCAAACAGCATCTTAGTATTAGAATGAAATAGTTCTAACCTCTTACTTAGTTCCCTTAAGAGAGTCTTGACAATTGCTGGGGTTGCATAAACCAAAATTGAGAAGCTCTGGGTGATCATCATATTTAAAAGTTTTCTGGGGAAATGCCAATCCATTAGGGCAGCAGTCCCCAACCTTTTTTGTGCCAGGGACTGGTTTCGTGGAAGATGATTTTTCCATGGACGGGGTCGGGGGGGATGGTTCAGGTGGTAATGCAAGAAATGGGAAGCGATGGGGAGCAGCAGATGAAGCTTCGCTCACTCGCCCACCACTCACCTCCTGCTGTGCAACCTGGTTCCTAGCAGGCTGTGGACCACAGCCCAGGCATTAGGGACCCCTGCATTAGGGGGTTAAGATAAACATATCACATACTTTATAGAACTAGGACCCACTTAACACGGCTTAATTGATCACATTTACTATTGGTCTCCTTTGAAAGCAGAGTATAATCAGTGGACAGGACAGGCCATGAGAAAGAAACTTTGGTGACAGTAGCAAAAAAAACAGCAAAAAAGCTGGAGCATAGACCTAGTGAGAGGAGGGGAGGTTTGGATAGGTATATACCTAAAATTTAATTTGTACAAAAGCCAAAAGGTAAAGCTAAGAATAAAGGAGGAAATAAAAGGTCCTACGCAGAAATAAAAGCATCCTAAGCAGAACTATCATCTCAGATCCACTTTCATTTCACTCACCCACCAATTTCCTCATCAAAAAAGTGAGTAGAAAATTAATGCCAATAGGTAGAGAGGTAGACAATGCCTGTGAAAAAACTTGTATACAATACTACCTTCAGAGCTGGACAAAAAGGTATACTCCAGCTTAGTCTGTGAACTGCATAGTCCCCATGCAGACTACATCCTAAATAGCACAGAAGATCAAATTGGGGGTTTTGTAATGAGGTCAAGTGTGATACACCCTGTCACCAGCATAAGAGTCCTACTTAGTGTCCCTGCTAGAATCCAAAACTCTTTCCTCTTCTAGATTTCCAGGTTTGTTATTTTGCCAGTTCATTTTAATTTAGCTTTGACTCTAGATTAACATCTAGAAACAGAGGTGTCCATAGGCAGAAGGATAAACGGTTTTCACTCTCGTTTTAAAGTGAGTGCCTCTGGGCATCAAGAACACATTGTTTATTTTCATTGACCTAGGAATTCTATCTTTGGGAATATATTACTAAAAATAATTCTGATTACAAACAAACAGCTAGCCACATGCTGTTCATAGAACACAAGCAAGTTACAGGGCAAGACAAAGTAACCATGTCCATCTACTTGATGGATTTGAAGCATTCTTATAAGTGACTGAGTATGTAAGATACAAAAAAGCTCATGACAAACTGAAGAAGAAAAACCTCAAATAGATTGCCATCATGTAAAATATAGGGAAAAGATCTCACTAACAATAGTGGTTGACAGTTAAGAATAAGTCAACGGAACATTGTTCTACTTTCAATTGATCAAATGTTTGTGGATCTCCAATAAGTGGCAGGCATTGTTCTAGATGAATGACAAAAATCAGTGATCAAAAAAGAGACCCCTGCCCTTGTGTAGCTTACATTCTGGGAGGTGGAAACATGACAAACTTATTTATTATGTCAAGCATGTAGCTTCTTTGAAGCTATTGAATGCTATGAAAATAGAAGCACATGGAGAAAACTGGTTGAGAGCACTCAAATGTCACCTTCCCAACAAGGCCTATCCTGACTCCTCCCAGATCTATTTGATTAACCCTCATCTTTAAGTCTTTGCTGAATTAATAGGGTGGAAAGGAAATAGTCAGGGCAAGAGGAAATAGTCAGGGCAAGACTCTAGGGTGGGAGTGTGCATGGTATATTCAAAACACAGCAAAGAGGTCAAAGTGACCAAGGCAGAATGAGAGAAGAGAAAGTAGAAGAGGTCAGAGAGATAATGGGGCCCAAGTATCCGACCCTTGTAGGCCATTGTACAGACTATGGCTTTTTTTTTTTTTTTTTTTTTGTAGTACGCGGGCCTCTCACTGTTGTGGTCTCTCCCGTTGTGGAGCACAGGCTCCGGACGCGCAGGCTCAGCAGCCATGGCTCACAGGCCTAGCCGCCCCGTGGCATGTGGGATCTTCCCAGACCGGGGCACGAACCCGTGTCCCCTGCATCGGCAGGCGAACTCTCAACCACTGTGCCACCAGGGAAGCCCCAGACTATGGCTTTTACTGAGTGTAAAAAAGAGGTATGGGTTCATACTACCCAAGGCAATCTACAGATTCAATGTGATCCCTATCAAATTACCACTGGCATTTTTCACAGAACTAGAACAAAAAAATTTTTAATTTGTATGGAAACACAAAAGACCCTGAATAGCCAAAACAATTTTGAGAAAGAAGGACACGGCTGGAGGAATCATGCTCCTTGACTTCAGACTATACTACAAAGCTACAGTAATCAAAACAGTATGGTACTGGCACAAAAACAGACATATGGATCAATGAAGCAGGATAGAAAGCCCAGAAAAAAACACACACACTATGGTCAATTAATGTATGACAAAGAAGGCAAGAATATACAATGGAGAAAAGAGAGTCTCTTCAAGAAGTGGTGCTGGGAAAACTGGGCAGCTACATGTAAAAGAATGAAATCAGAACATTCTCTAACACCATACACAAAAATAAACTCAAAATTGATTAAAGACTTAAATGTAATACTGGATACTATAAAACTCCTAGAGGAAAACATAGGCAGAACACTCTGTGACATAAATCACAGAAGTATCTTTTTGCATCTGCCTCCTAGGGTAAAGGAAATAAAAACAAAAATAAATTAATGGGACTTAATTAAACTTAAAAGCTTTTGCACAGCAAAGGAATCCAGAAACAGAGGAAAAAGACAACTCTCAGAATGGGAGAAAATATTTGCAAACAATGCAGCCCACGAGGTATTAATTTCCAAAATATACAAACAGCTCATACAGCTTAATATCAAAAAAAATCAACAACCCAATCAAAAAATGGGCATAAGACCTAAATAGACATTTCTCCAAAGACATACAGATGGCCAACAGTCACATGAAAAGATGCTCAGCTTCGGGGGCTTCCCTGGTGGCGCAGTGGTTGAGAGTCCGCCTGCCGATGCAGGGGACACGGGTTCGTGCCCCGGTCTGGGAAGATCCCACATGCCGCGGAGCGGCTGGGCCCGTGAGCCATGGCCGCTGGGCCTGTGCGTCCGGAGCCTGTGCTCCGCAACGGGAGAGGCCACAACAGTGAGAGGCCCACATAACGCAAAAAAAAAAAAAAAAAAGATGCTCAGCTTCACTAATTATTAGAGAAATGCAAATGAAAACTACAATGAGGTATCATCTCACACCAGTCAGAACTGTCATCATCAAAAAGTTGATAAACAATTAATGCTGGAGAGGGTATGCAGAAAAGGGAACCCTCCTACACTGTTGGTGGGAATGTGAACTGGTGCAGCCACTATGGAGAACAGTATGGAGGTGTCTGAAAAACTAAAAAAAGAATTACCGGGCTTCCCTGGTGGCGCAGTGGTTGAGAGTCCACCTGCTGATGCAGGGGACGCGGGTTCATGCCCCGGTCCAGGAGGATCCCACATGCCGCGGAGTGGCTGGGCCCATGAGCCATGGCCGCTGAGCCTGCGCGTCCGGAGCCTGTGCTCCGCAGCGGGAGAGGCCACAGCAGTGAGAGGCCTGTGTACCGCAAAAAAAAAAAAAAAATTACCATATGATCCAGCAATTCCACTCCTGGCCATATATCTAGAGAAAACCAATGTTCATAGCAGCATTATTTACAATAGCCAAGACATGGAAACAACCTAAATGTCGATCCACAACTGAATGGGTAAAGAAGCTGTGATGTGTGTGTATATATATATGTGTATACATACATACACACACACACACACACACACACACACACAATGGAATATTACTCGGCCATAAAAAAGAATGAAATAATGCCATTTGCAGCAACATGGATGGACCTAGAGATTATCATATTAAGTGAAGTAAGTCAGAAAGAGAAAGACAAATATCATATGATATCACTTATATGTGGAATTTAAAAAATGATACAAATGAACTTATTTACAAAACAAATAGTAGACTCACAGACATAGAAAACATAGAAAACAAACTTACCAAAGGGGATAGCAGGGATGGGGGAGGGACATAAATTAGGAGTTTGGGATTAACATACACACACTACTATATATAAAATAGGTAAACAACAAGGACCTACTATATAGCACAGGGAACTATACTCAGTGTTTTCTAATAACCTACCATGCAAAAGAATCTGAAAAAGGATACATATGTATGTATAACCGAATCACTTTGCTGTACACTTGAAAGCAAAACAACATTGTAAATTACCTATATTTCAATTTTAAAAAAATTAAATAAATTTAAATATAAAAAAAGAGGTGTGGGCTCATTACTGAAAATTAGGAAAAATGCCTATTTCAATGAGGCAGATGTGATAAAGAGGCATGTTTGTAGACTGTGTGGACAGCCCCCCTACCAGCCTTTGATCTTAAAAGTTGCTCCAGTCAATTGCATGTTGCATTTCCCCTTCATGGAAGAGACCTGGGCGGGGACTCCCAAGGTGGTACAGAGGTGATCCTTCCCAGACAAGAGCATGTCTGTGGACAAGGTAACATCAAGGGCCTCATTTGTCCCCTAGAATTTTTAAGTGCCCACTCAGGCTCAATAACTGTTTCACCATTTCAGTGGTCTCTCTACAAGTCTGCAGGATTGAGACTCATAAGTGAAGCAGCACTGAAAGTTTACTTATTGTTTTCACTCCATAGCGTTGTTTTCTGTGCTGTCAGATCATTTGCCAACTGAGTCACTTCACCTAGTTTTGCATTTGCTTCATTCAAGTGCTCCTCATACAGACTACAGAGCTTCTCAGCGTTACCCTACGAGTTGAGAAGGAAAGATTGGACATGGTTTATAGAGACCATGCTGAATTCGCTGCATAAGGAAGGAGGGAAGGGGTGGTTCCTGGGACCCTTGGGCTCTCCTCTGCCCTGAAAGCCACAGCCAGCATTGGGAAACCATGTCTTCTAATTTAGGAAAGCACAATACACTCAGGGTCTGGGCCCCTCAGAGGCCCAAACTTTTCAGATTGTAGGTATTAATGGAGAAATGACTCTTTGGGTATCAGGGACCCACCCTCTCTAGAATTCATTGCTTTTCTGAAGAAGAAAACGTGTCAGTGATGAAGTACATATTCACTTCCTGACATTGTATTATATATTTAACCATCTTTGTTTCCTGCTAGAATATGTTTCATGAGGGTAGAGATTCCATCTAATCACAGATTATGCCCCCAGTGCCTTGAGTCGTGTCTAGCACATATTAGGAGCTCAGTTAACAAGGGGGTAGGCTCAGAGGGAAGGGAAAGGAAAGATGAGAAGGGATGGAGGAGGAAGGAAGGAAATCCAAAGGGCTGACCAAGAAGGACAGGAGAAAGCAGATGGATCTGAGCTGCAGTAGCACAATAACAGAAATTTAAACTGTCAAAAGAACTGGACCCTCCCGATCACTAAGGCTGCAGGCTCCTGATTACCCTGTTGAGTTAACATTTCAATCCTAAACTCTAACTTCTCAGAATTGGCTGTTCATGTTTGAAGAAATGGATATGCCATGTGGCCTTTGCACTTCTACCTGGTTTAAGTAACCAATCTAATCATCAGACTCTTGCCACACTCTGGAAACCAATGCTAATGACTATGAAACCCAATATTTTCAGGACGAAGAGCTGCCAAATGTAAGATGGGGCTAACCTCTTTACCTAGCTATAATTTGCATTCTCATTATTAATATGGTCAGAAGTCATAAAATGACACTGGTGGTACTATAGAACCACAGTTCTGTAGATTTCACATAGCTGTTTTTGTGTTTTGTTCTTTACATGTTTTAAATCACAATTCATAAAACAGCCCCATGAGACTTTCGTCTCTATAAAGAAATAGTACTATGGAAAAAGAAGGAAGAGGAGGGGGAGGGGAGGGAAAGAAGGGGGAGGGACAACAACAACAAAGAAAGGATCACACCAATGGCATTCCAAGAAAATAGTGAAAACTGTGAAACCTGGTAGTGAGTCTAATAGTTTCAATGTTAAACTAATTTTTATGATATAGCAATGGCCAAGGACCAAAAACATTTCAAAGATGACACCAGGTTTGGTCCTCTGGGAAACTTCTGAATCAGCAAATATTGGAGCTCTTCTGCTGGAGCCTATGCTCTGTTGAAGACTGTTCTCTTTAAGCTTACCCTAATGACTATTTTAAACTCTTTATGAAAGACTCCTAGATTACATCTTATATCCCCAAGGCCAAATGTAGTGCTTGACACAAAATAGGCACTTAATAAATGTCTAGGACACTCAAAGTACTGCAGACTTTAGTGAGAGGTTGGCCAACATACCCACCACAGTTTACTTAGAAGTCACCTTCAAGCTTTCCTTATAAACCCCAACCCCCAAATTTGTTTTTTTTTTTAACTGACTTGGGATATTATCCACTGAGTAGCAAACAAGGGAAGAGGCAAATCAGGTGCCTGCCCATTTGGAGGCTGACAAGGAATAGTTCTATTCTCAGATGTTCCATAGCACACCCACGCTTGGTGGTGGTTATGAAACCAGAGCTGGCAAAGATTCAATGATCAGCTCTCTCTACAATGCCATCAGCATCATGTAGTTTAGAGCACTGATAGCAAATGTCAGCCACACTCAATTACCCACATTCTCCACTTGCTACTAGAAGCTATAGTAGTGACACAGGTAACAGTTTTTAGATAGTCTGTAATTTCTAATATTTCGAATGTTGAATATGTTTGCTCCCATTTCTGAAAGTAATTTGATAGTCAAAGTTGGCACACTCGCTGTTTTCCTCACAATATTCCTCAAGAACTCAGATTGCCTCTGTTTTATAAATGAGAAAACAGAGTTAGAGAGGCTAAATACCTTGCCCAAATTCACACAGCTAGTATGCACTGGGTTTAGGATTTGAACTGATAATTGCCTGTGCAGATGCAAAAAAAAAAAAAAAAAAAAAAGTCAGGCACTAGATACTAGATTCCTAAGCATCCATTGTATGACATAATAACAAAGGAAATGTTAAGGATTAATTGACTTAACGTCCTAGTTGGCTCAAATTGTCATGAATCCTGGGTCCCAGAAGAAACTGGATAAAAATATGATGACTCTGTGAACCATCTTTATTTTATGTTCTCTCCAATAATAAATGACCCATGAACTGGGGTCAAGAGGAACACAGCCAGATGGGAGAAATGCCAATTCTGCTTGTGGCCATGAGTGTGCTCTGCTACATACCTGTTTGCTGAGGGTAAAAGAATACAGATCTCTATAAGACAACTTAGTCAGCATTGTGGATATGGCAAGCAAAGGAGCCAGAGAATCCCCAGTTTTCAAGAGAAGCTGGTTAAGCACATCTGCAGAGTAGGCAGCCACTGGGCACACAGGAAAGACACTTGCCCTTAGGCACCGCTTCAAATGGTAGTTATCCATGGGCATTGTTTACACTGGTATAGTGTTTTCAATTGAAAAAGTATTCTCATAAGCAGGATCTGCAAAAGACAATGAGATTGTTCATCTAAAGGTGGCCTGTATAGAGGTATAACATTCAAAGGGGTGGTACCTTCAAAAGAACTTCAAGTTTAAGCCTAAAGATAGACACTAAATTTTGATACCAAGAAGGAAAAGGTTAATGAAATAATGCACACTCATCCTAAAGCTGGCTCTTAAAATGATGCATAAAACTGCTGCCTCCTAGAAATTCAGGAACCAATGGGAATTCAAAATAATCAAGATAATTGTGAGATTGCCTATAACTTCTAAATTGCCCTGGGCCTCTCTGTCAGCCTAATATACTTTCAAAAATGCTTCAGTTTCCACTGTGCCACTGAGTATTGGCATTTCTGGCATTATAAGTCAAGAAAAGATGAAGTAAACAATACAAGAGAAAGTCCAGCATAATGTATATGCCTATGAAGGTGAACAGAATCACTTTATCCCACCAACAAATATGTAAGGCAGAATGCAGTCACCCACAGATATACACAGGATTTGGAGCTGAGGCCCAGCTCTGCCGTAAAATTTTTGTGACCCTGGACAAATTGTTAAACCTATGAGCCACAGAATTCCCAAGAGGCATATGTAACAGATTAATGCTAGTAACTGAGTGTACAGATTATGGAAAGCATGTAGTAAACATGAGTAAAGTAAGACCTAGCTTCTGCCTTAGAGATGTCTTCTATTGAAGCAAAGTGAAAAGACCATACAATGCAGCAGTAAAGGGGGACACCAAAAGTGCTACAAGAATTAAGAAACAGATAAAATTTTAATAAGAAAAGTTGAACTTGAGCATTCCAGGGAGACAATTTAGTTGGAAAAGGCATATTGGTGGGAAAGTGGATATTTGGCTGAAATAGAGGGTCCAGGAAACAAAGTACCAGAATCTAAAATAGTAAGGGCAAGTGGAGTCAGATCACAAGCCACAGGGTACCTTGAAGGGCACAAGTTTGGAGTTCACTCTGAAGCAGGGACATGATTCAATAAAGCCATCTCTCGAAATATTCATACAGACACTATTTAAAATAGATTGGAAAAAAAGACTAAAAGCAAAAAAAAGATAATTTAGAAAACTACTGCAATGGTCCAGTTAAAAGATAATGAAAGTCATACATGTGAGTGGGAATGGAATGAAAAATTGCAAGACAGTGCAGAATTGACCTGCTGTAATAATTGATTGGAAAGCCAAGAACAGAGAGGAAACAAATAATCAATTCTAGGCTTAGAGTCTGGGTGACGGAAGAAACAGGGTGCTGCTGGTAACAAAAATGTCCACAGGAAATATGTCAGCTTCAGGAGAAGGGGATAAGTTTGGTTTTAGACATGCTAATTTGAGGAAAGGGAGACATTACTGAATTTTGAAAGAACCAATTAAGAAAATACTATTAAGAGAGACCTTGAAGATGGTGGAGGAGTAAGACATGGAGATCACCTTTCTCCCCACAAATACATCAGAAATACATCTACATGTGGAACAACTCCTACAGAACACCTACTGAACGCTGGCAGAAGACCTCAGACTTCCTAAAAGGAGAGAAACTCCCCCACGTACCTGGGTAGGGCAAAAGAAAAAAGAAAAAACAGAGACAAAAGAATAGGGACGGGACCTGCACCAGTGGGAGGGAGCTGTGAAGGAGGAAAGGTTTCCACACACTAGGAAGCCCCTTCGCGGGCGGAGACTGCGGGTGGCGGAGGGGGGAAGCTTCGGAGCCGCGGAGGAGAGCACAGCAAGAGGGGTGCGGAGGCAAAGCGTGGAGATTCCCGCACAGAGGATCGGTGCCGACCGGCACTTACCAGACCTAGAGGCTTGTCTGCTCACCAGTCAGGGCAGGCGGGGGCTGGGAGCCCAGGCTCTGGCTTCGGTTGGATCCCAGGGAGAGGACAGGGGCTGGCGGCGTGAACACAGCCTGAAGGGGGCTAGTGCACCACAGCTAGCCGGGAGTGTGTCCGGGAAAAATTCTGGAGCTGCTGAAGAGGGAAGAGACTTTTTCTTCCCTCTTTGTTTCCTGGTGTGCTAGGAGAGGGGATTAGGAGCTCCGCTTACAGGAGCTCCAGAGATGGGCGTGAGCCACAGCTAAAAGCGCGGAGCCCAGAGAGGGGCAAGAAATGCTAAGGCTGCTGCTGCCACCACCAAGAAGCCTGTGTGCAACCACAGGTCACTGTCCACACCTCCCCTCCCGGAAGCCTGTGCAGCCCACCACTGCCAGGGTCCCATGATCCACGGACAACTTCCCCGGGAGAAAACACGGTGCCTCAGACTGGGGCAACATCACACCAGCCTCTGCCGCTACAGGCTCGCCCCGCATCCATACCCCTCCCACCCCCCGGCCTGAGCGAGCCAGAGCCCCCAAATCAGCTGCTCCTGTAACCCCGTCCTGTCTGAGTGAAGAACACACTCCCTCAGGCAACCTACATACAGAGATGGGGCCAATCCAAAGCTGAACCCCAGGAGCTGTGTGAACAAAGAAGAGAAAGGGAAATCTCTCCCAGCAGCCTGAGGAGCAGCGGATTAAATCTCCACAATCAACTTGATGTACCCTGCATTTGTGGAATACCTGAATAGACAACGAATCATCCCAAAATTTAGGCGGTGGACTTCGGGAGCAACTGTAGACTTGGGGTTTGCTGTATGCGACTGACTGGTTTCTGGTTTTATGTTTATCTTAGTTTAGTATTTAGAGTTTATTATCATTGGTAGATTTTTTATTGATTTGGTTGCTCTCTTCCTTTTTTTAAATACATAGATATATATTTTTTCCTTTTTCTCTTTCTTTTTTCTCTGAGTGTCTATGTGTATGCTTCCTTCTGTGATTTTGTCTGTGTAGCTTTGCTTTTAATATTTGTCCTAGGGTTCTGTCCGTACTTTTTTTTTTTTTAATAAAGATTTTAGCACTTGTTATCATTGGTGGATTTGTTTTTTGGTTTTCTTGCTCTCTTCCTTTTTTCTTTTTTCTTTTTTTTTAAACTTTAATTTTTTTATTTTTAATACATTGTTAGGTTTTATTTTAATAACTGTAATTATTTTTATTTATATTCTTTCTTTCTTTCTTTCTTTCTTTCTTTCTTTCTTTCTTTCTTTCTTTTTTCCCTTTTCTTCTGAGCCATGTGGCTGACAGGGTCCTGGTGCTCTGGCCAGGTGCCAGCCCTGTGCCTCTGAGGTGGTAGAGCTGAGTTCAGGACATTGGTCCACCAGAGTCCTCCTGGCTCCACGTAATATAAAACGGCAAAAGCTCTCCCAGAGACCTCTGCCTCAACGCTAAGACCCAGCTCCATTCAACAACCAGCAAGCTACAGTGCTGAACACCCTATGCCAAACAACTAGCAACACAGGAACACAACTCCACCCATTAGCAGAGAGGCTGCCTAAAATCATAATAAGATCACAGAAACTCCAAAACACACCACTGGATGTGGTCCTGAACACCAGAAAGACAAGACACAGCCTCATCCACCAGAACACAGGCACCAGTTCCCTCCACCAGGAAGCCTAAACAACCCACTGAATCAACCTTACCCACTGGGGGCAGACACCAAAAACAACGGGAACTACGAACCTGCAGCCTGTGAAAAGGAGACCCCAAACATAGTAAGTTAAGCAAAATGAGAAGACAGAGAAACACACAGCAGATGAAGGAGCAAGGTAAAAACCCACCAGACCAAACAAATGAAGAGGAAATAGCAGTCTACCTGAAAAAGAATTCAGAGTAGTCATAGTAAAGATGATCCAAAATCTTGGCAACAGAATGGACAGATAGAATGAAACGTTTAACAAGGAACTAGAAGAACTAAAGAGCAAACAAACAATGATGAACAACACAAAAAAGGAAATTAAAAATTCTCTAGAAGGAATCAATAGCAGAATAACTGAGGCAGAAGAATGGATAACTGACCTGGAAGATAAAATAGCTGAAATAACTACTGCAGAGCAGAATAAAGAAAAAAGAATGAAAAGAACTGAGGACAGTCTTAGAGACCTCTGAGATGACATTAAATGCACCAACATTTGAATTATAGGGGTCCCAGAAGAAGAGAAAAAGAAAGGGAGTGAGAAAATATTTGAAGAGGTTAGAGTTGAAAACTTCCCTAATATGGTAAAGGAAATACTCAATCAAGTCCAGGAAGCACAGAGAGTCCCATACAGTATAAATTCAAGGTGAAACATGCCAAGACACATATTAATCAAACTATCAAAAATTAAATACAAAGAAAAAATATTAAAAGCAGGAAGGGAAAAGCAACAAATAACATACAAGGGAATCCCAATAAGGTTAACAGCTGATCTTTCAGCAGAAACTCTGCAAGCCAGAAGGGAGGCAGGACATATTTAAAGTGATGAAAGGGAAAAAACTACAACCAAGATTACTCTACCCAGCAAGAATCTCATTCAGATTTGAAAGAGAAATTAAAACCTTTACAGACAAAGGAAAGTTAAGAGAATTCAGCACCACCAAACCAGCTTTAAAACAAATGCTAAGGGAACTTCTCTAGGTGGGGAAACACAAGAGAAGAAAAAGACCTACAAAAACAAACCCAAACTAAATAAGAAAATGGTAATAGGAAAATACATATCAATAATTACCTTAAATGTAAATGGATTAAATACCCCAACCAAAAGACACAGACTGGCAGAATGGATACAAAAACAAGGCCCATATATATGCTGTCTACAAGAGACCTACTTCAGACCTATGGACACATACAGACTAAAACTCAGGGGATGGAAAAAGATATTTCATGCAAATGGAAATCAAAATAAAGCTGGAGTAGCAATTCTCATATCAGACAAAATGGACTTTAAAACAAAGACTATTACAAGAGACAAAGAAGGACACTACATAAAATCAATGGATCAATCCAAGAAGAAGATAAACAATTGTAAATATTTATTCACACAACACAGGAGCATCTCAATACATAAGGCAAATACTAACAGCCATAAAAGGAGAAATCGACAGTAACACAATCATAGTAGGGGACTTTAACACCCCACTAACACCAATGGACAAATCATCCAAAATGAAAATAAATAAGGAAACACAAGCTAGAAATGATACATTAAACAATATGGACATAATTGATAGTTAAAGGACATTCCATCCAAAACAACAGAACCCACTTTCTTCTCAAGTGCTCATGGAACATTCTCCAGGATAGATCATATCTTGGGTCACAAATCAAGCCTTGGTAGATTTAAGAAAATTGAAATCATATCAAGTATCTTTTCTGACCACAATGCTATGAGACTAGATATCAATTACAGGAAAAAATATGTAAAAATTACAAACACATGGAGGCTAAACAATACACTACTTAATAACCAAGAGATCACTGAAGAAATAAAAGAGGAAATCAAAAAATACCTAGAAACAATTGACAATGAAAACATAATGACACAAAACCTATGGGATGCAGCAAAAGCAGTTCTAAGAGAGAATTTTATAGCAATACAATCCTATCTCAAGAAACAAGAAACATCTCAAATAAACAACTTAAACTTACACCTAAAGCAATTAGAGAAACAGGAACCAAAAAACCCCAAAGTTGGCAGAAGGAAGGAAATCATAAAGTTCAGGTCAGAAATAAATGAAAAAGAAATGAAGGAAATGATAGCAAAGATCAATAAAACTAAAAGCTGGTTCTTTGAGAAGATAAACAAAATTGGTAAACCATTAGACAGACTCATCAAGAAAAAAAGGGAGAAGACTCAAATCAATAGAATTAGAAATGAAAAAGGAGAAGTAACAACTGACACTGAAGAAATACAAAGAATTATGAGAGATTACTACAAGCATCTATATGCCAACAAAATGGACAACCTGGAAGAAATGGACAAATTCTTAGGAAAGCACAATCTTCCGAGACTGAACTAGGAAGAAATAGAAAATATGAACAGACCAATCACAAGCACTGAAATTGAAACTGTGATTAAAAATCTTCCAACAAACAAAAGCCCAGGACCAGATGGCTTCACAGGTGAATTCTATCAAACATTTAGAGAAGAGCTAACACCTACCCTCTCAAACTCTTCCAAAATATAGCAGAGGGAGGAACACCCCCAAACTCATTCTACGAGGCCACCATCACCCTGATACCAAACGAGACAAAGATGTCACAAAGAAAGAAAACTACAGGCCAATATCACTGATGAACATAGATGCAAAAATCCTCAACAAAATACTAGCAAACAGAATCCAACAGCACATTAAAAGGATCATATACCATAATCAAGTGGGGTTTATTCCAGGAATGCAAGGATTCTTCAGTATATGCAAATCAATCAATGTGATACACCATATTAACAAATTGAAGGATAAAAACCATATGATAATCTCAAGAGATGCAGAGAAAGCTTTCAACAAAATTCAACACCCATTTATGATAAAAACCCTCCAGAAAGTAGGCATAGAGGGAACTTACCTCAATATAATAAAGGCCATATATGACCAACCCACAGGCAACATTGTTCTCAATGGTGAAATACTGAAACCATTTCCTCTAAGATAAGGAACAAGACAAGGTTGTCCACTCTCACCACTATTATTCAAAATAGTTTTGAAAGCTTTAGCCACAGCAATCAGAGAAGAAAAAGAAATAAAAGGAATCCAAATCGGAAAAGAAGAAGTAAAGCTGTCACTATTTGCAGACGAAATAATACTATGCATAGAGAATCCTAAAGATACTAGGACAAAACTACTAGAGCTAATCAATTAATTTGGTAAAGTAGCAGGATACAAAATTAATGCACAGAAATTCTTGCATTCCTATACACTAATGATGAAAAATCTGAAAGAGAAATTAAGGAATCACTCCCATTTACCATTGCAACAAAAAGATTAAAATACCTAGGAATAAACCTACCTAAGGAGACAAAAGACCTGTATGCAGAAAACTATAAGACACTGATGAAAGAAATGAAAGATGATACAAATAGATGGAGAGATATACCATGTTCTTGGCTTGGAAGAATCAACATTGTGAAAATGATGTACTACCAAAGCAATCTACAGATTCAGTGCAATCCCTATCAAAGTACCAATGAAATTTTTCACAGAACTAGAACAAAAAATTTCACAGCTTGCATGGAAACACAAAAGACCCCGAATAGCCAAAGCAATCTTGAGAAAGAAAACCAGAGCTGAAGGAATAGACTCCCTGACTTCAGACTATACTACAAAGCTACAGTAATCAAGACAGTATGGTACTGGCACAGAAACAGAAATATAGATCAATGGAGAAGGATAGAAAGCCCAGAGATAAACACATGCACATATGGTCACCTTATTTTTGATAAAGGAGGCAAGAATATACAATGGAGAAAAGACAGCCTCTTCAGTAAGTGGTGCTGGGAAAACTGGACAGCTACATGTAAAAGAATGAAATTAGAACACTCCCTAACACCATACACAAAAATAAGCTCAAAATGCATTAAAGACCTAAATGTAAGGCCAGACACTATAAAAACTCTTAGAGGAAAACAGAGGCAGAACACTCTATGACATAAATCAAAGCAAGATCCTTTTTGACCCATCTCCTAGCAAAATGGAAATAAAAACAAAAATAAACAAATGGGACCTAATGAAACTTAAAAGCTTTTGCACAGCAAAGGAAACCATAAACAAGACAAAAAGACCACCCTCAGAATGGGAGAAAATATTTGCAAATGAAGCAACTGACAAAGGATTAATCTCCAAAATATACAAGCAGCTCATGCAACTCAGTATCAAAAAAACAAACAACTTAATCCAAAAATGGGCAGAAAAGCTAAATAGACATTTCTCCAAAAAGATATACAGATTGCCAACAAACACATGAAAGGGTGCTCAACATTACTAACCATTAGAGAATGCAAATCAAAACCACAATGAGGTATCACCTCACGCTGGTCTGAATGGCCATCATTAAAAAATCTACAAACAATAAAAGCTGGAGAGGGTGTGGAGAAAAGGGAACCTTCTTGCACTGTTGGTGGGAATGTAAATTGATACAGCCACTATGGAGAACAGTATGGAGGTTCCTTAAAAAACTAAAAATAGAACTACCATATGACCCAGCAATCCCACTACTGGGCATATACCCTGAGAAAACCATAATTCAAAAAGAGTCATGTACCAAAATGTTCATTGCAGCTCTATTTACAATAGCCAGGACATGGAAGGAAACTAGGTGTCCATCGACAGATGAGTTGATAAAGGATATGTGGCACATATATACAATGGAATATTACTCAGCCATAAAAAGAAACAAAATTGAGTTATTTGTAGTGAGGTGGATGGACTTAGAGATTGTCATACAGAGTGAAGTAAGTGAGAAAGAGAAAAATAAATACTGTATGCTAACACATATATATGGAATCTAAATAAATAAATAAATTGTTCTGAAGACCCTAGAGGCAGGACAGGAATAAAGACGCAGACGTAGAGAATGGACTTGAGGACATGGGGAGGAGGAAGGGTAAGCTGGGACGAAGTGAGAGAGTGGCATAGACTTATATGTACTACCAAATGTAAAACAGATAGGTAGTGAGAAGCAGCCTCATAGCACAGGGATATCAGCTCAGTGCTTTATGACCACCTAGAGGGGTGGGATAGGGAGGGTGGGAGGGAGATGCAAGAGGGAGGAGATATGGGGATATATTTACATGTATAATTGATTCACTTTGTTATAAAGCAGAAACTAACACACCATTGTAAAGCAATTACACTCCAATAAAGATGTTAAAAAAAAGAAAATACTTTAAAGATAATCAGAGGAAATAAAAGAAATTGCAGGGGTTAAAGGAGTAGGAGGTAGTAAGGTATACACCTATTTGTGGGAACTAGTCTCCAAAGATGGCCCTCCAGGGAGCCAAAGTCTCTAGTATTTGCAGCCACGTGTAGACCTTACCCCTGTGACTCATCACTGTTAGGAGTCACACAGAATCACTCCACTGTATTGTAAGCCTTCCTCACAAGAGTCTTTGCCCCTTTGGTCTCTTGGAATATTTGCTTTTATTGCCCTGAATTGCCACGTAATAAGTCCAACTCCCCTATGCCTGCCATGCTATGAGGAAACCCAAGTTAGCTACATGGAGAGGTCACACAAAAAGAGAGATTTCCAGCCAGCCCCCAACTGTCTAGCTATCCCAGCCCAGGAGCCAGACACCCAAATGAGTAAACCTTCGGATGATTCCAGTCTGAACAGCCATCTGCGATAAGCCTGTCAACCCCCAGAACCAAGAGAGAGAATAATAAATTACTGTTTTAACTCTAAGGTTTTGGAGTGATTTGTTACATATCAATAGATAAATAGAACATTACTTTTTGGTCAAGGAGTCAGATTAAGACAGATATGGACAGACTTTGCTTTTTTCTCAAAATACCATTCTTAGTATGGAAAAGTCTTTTGTTTTTTGCAGTGGGTGAATAATGCCCTTGTGGAAGAATATTTTATTCTTTGGAACAAGAAGGAAATAAATGGATGAGTGAATAACTTATAAGGTGAAGAGAGAAGTTATAATTAATGGTCTTAACCTTATCAGTAAGATGTTAACATTTATTAAAAGGAAGGATTCAGAAAGGCAGGGTTAGAGGTCTGTTTCTCTTCTAAAATAAAACAAAGTGAGTTAGAAGAACAAAGAACTTCTGAGCAGCAATGAAATTCTACAGGAAGTTGGAAAGTATAAAATTCACACCTAATTAGTATGGATTTATGGTGAACCTATCAACAGTTTTATGATTTTATGACTTCCTACTAAAATATACAGAAACAGAAGAGTTCCTGAGGATGAATGAGAGGCAAAGAGTATGAAGAGAGTGAGGTCTTCCAGGGCTCACTTGGGCTGACAAAAGAAGATGAAGCCGACAAGGGCAAGGAGTGAGAATATTTGAGTTGAGGACAGAATCGATACAAAATGCAGAATACAGAAGAGACGGAGGAAGAGAGGTCCTAAGTCCTCACTAGATTTATATTTTAAGATAATTGGAGGTGGGTTGGCAGGGACAGTGGAAAGAAAGAAAGAGAAGGAAAAGCAGGGTAGTTGTGTTCCTACTCAACATGGTCTTTAAAGGAAATTAATGCTAAACGTTTCAGGCATCACTCAGTATCTGAAGAAATTCTACATTTTTCTGGCCACCATCCATAAAGATCAAGCTTTATTGTTGGTTCGTCTTTCCTGGATGACTATAAATTCTGCTCACAAGGACAATTTGGCACCAGCTACTTGCTCTGTGTGATCTCAAGCAAGGCTCCTCTCAACTGCCAGGAGGTAAGGCAGTTCTTACCTGTGATCTGATACTAGTCATTCTAGATGAGAGTTGGCAGTGTAGAGATTAATGGGCTCAGTGAAGAAAGAACATGTGATAAAGTTTCTCCTAGTGTTGGCTCGTTAAAGAGATGCCAGAGGACATGAAGGAGAAAAAGTTCTCTCCTCCCCACAAAGCTATTTGTGCCGCCATTTGTTCAGAAGGACTCAAAGTACCTGAGCCCCGCCGTGGAATGCTCCCAACTCAAAGCCATCCTTCAAGAGAGAAGCACCACTCATGAGCTAGTGGTTTCACTTATCCAGCCCACTTACTACATCATCACTAGAGAGACCCACAAGGAACATGGACTGGAATTCCAATGAAACCAGAAACCACTGTCAGGCTACCTTCAGGAGATGGTCATGTGAGTTTAACAATCACTGAGATTAGACCTGATCTAGCCAATCTGAAGATCTCTAGCCTCCACTAGCAAATACTTTGAGTCACCAATTTGCTTTAGCTTCCTTTTCTTTCCCCTCCTCTGCCTACTTCCATGTCCTAAATCCTCAAGGAGGGCTTGGCAATGTTCCTTACCTTAGCTCTGGTCATCTGCTCAACATGGGTCAGGACATCATTCACTTTGAGCTGCAGATCACTCTTGTCTTTTTCCAGTGTCTGCTCGACCTGCTGTAGATTTTCTACCTGGCTCTCCAGCTCAGCCAGGCTGTCTCCGTGCCTCTTTTTCAAAGGGACAGAGGTTGCCTCAAAGTTCAGTGTGGACTCTTCCATGTCTCCGCAGAGCTTCTGGAATTTTGTTTCTTGTTTCTTAGTTATTTCCAGCTGAGCCAAACTGGCCCCTCCTGTCTCCTCCAGCCCCTCATTCAGATCTTCCAGCTCTCGGTGAGGTCAGTTCTCTCCCTTTCTACCTTGGCTCGAGTGGTCCTTTAAGTTTCCAGTTCATCTTTCAAAACCTGTATCTGAGTCTGTAGCAATAAATAATTTTGATTTTACTAAGCACTTGTAGCATATTTTATATTCAAGAGCTCTACTGTATTTTTTTTCTCACAACTAACACTTTTGGTTCTCATTTTATAGTTAAAGAAGATAGAATACAGAGAAATTAAGTGATTTGATCCAAACCAGTACCAAGAGCAGAATTAAAATTTGTAATTCCTCCCAATTTCCCAGGCCTTGATGATAAGCAACCTCATAATACTATATACATGAAGAGGAAATTTTAATAAAGAGCACTTTCCAAAGAAATAGAAAATATTTTTCATATAACAAAGAATCACTTTAAAGAGAGCTTATTTAAAAAAATAACATGATGAATGTTATATACAATACCTCATTTATCTGGAATTTGCTTACCTGACAACCTCAACTATTGGAAACTTGGGCAAAAATCTGATTAATAGACTAAATACCTCTGAGTTCAAGCAGCTAACTCATAAGCATCAATTTAGTTTTATACACAATTCTGACAAACCTGGTTACTTAGTTTCTTAGCCTGTAGGTGACTTAAGGTAGCAGGAAAATTGAAATAACAAATAATTTTAATTTGGTGGAGGAATTAGACTACTAAATTGCATAGTAATCTGATATCATTAGAAGCAGAATTAAAAGACAAAGAAAAGAAGTGATAAGAACTCTCAGAGCCCAAAAGTCTTTCAGTGTAATGGCAAAGAGCTCGACAAATCTTGATAGCATCATTGTGGGACAGTACAGTAAAACCAAGGATGGTGGGCTTCCCTGGTGGCACAGTGGTTGAGAATTTGCCTGCCAATGCAGGGGACATGGGTTCAAGCCCTGGTCTGTGAAGATCCCACATGCCGTGGAGCAACTAGGCCCGTGAGCCACAACTACTGAGCCTGCGTGTTTGGAGCTTGTGCTCTGCAACAAGAGAGGCCGCGACAGTGAGAGGCCCATGCACCGTGATGAAGAGTGGCCCCCGCTTGTCGCAACTAGAGAAAGCCCTCACACAGAAATGAAGACCCAACACAGCTAAAAATAAATAAATTAATTAATTAATTAAATTAAATTAAATTTTAAAAAACCAAGGATGGTCATTAACATCATCTTAAATAATTAGGCATAGGTTAGAGTATAGGGAAAAAAGGATAACTTCTATTTTAGAATATTAAAAATTTCATTAAATAAGAGTATGATTGCTGAGAGGAAGCTAATTTCTAGACCAACCCAATAAGTAAGGCTATCTAATCTGTAGATGAGTTATGACAGAGAAGGTGCCAAAAAATGTATGATTTCCACATCCAGGTAATTGTGATCCCCTTCCAATTAGTTATCTTGAGATCCAATACCTTTATTTATAACAATACTGTCACTGAACCGAACATTTCTGAAACATTTCTTTAGAAATAACCTTTAGTGCTACAGTAATCAAGACAATATGGTACTGGCACAAAAACAGAAACATAGATCAATGGAACAAGATAGAAAGCCCAGAGATAAACCCACACACCTATGGTCAACTAATCTACAACAAAGGAGGCAAGGATATACAAAGGAGAAAAGACAGCCTCTTCAATAAGTGGTGCTGGGAAAACTGGACAGCTACATGTAAAAGAATGAAATTAGAACACTCCCTAACACCATACACAAAAATAAACTCAGAATGGATTCGAGACCTAAATGTAAGACTGGATACTATAAAACTCTTGGAGGAAAACATAGGCAGAACACTCTTTGACATAAATCACAGCAAGATCTTTTTTGATCCACCTCCTAGAGTAATGGACATAAACACAAAAATAAACAGGTGGGACCTAATGACACTTAAAAGCTTTTGCACAGCAAAGGAAACCGTAAACAAGATGAAAAGACAACCCTCAGAATGGGAGAAAATATTTGCAAATGAATCATTGGACAGAGGATCTCCAAAATATATAAACAGCTCATGCAGCTCAATATTAAAAAAACAAACAACCCAATCCAAAATGGGCAGAAGACCTAAATAGACATTTCTCCAAAGAAAACATACAGATGGCCAAGAAGCACATGAAAAGCTGCTCAACATCACTAATTATTAGAGAAATGCAAATCAAAACTACAATGAGGTATCACCTCACACCAGTTAGAATGGGCATCTTCAGAAAATCTACAAACAACAAATGCTGGAGCGGGTGTGGAGAAAAGGGAACCCTCTTGCACTGTTGGTGGGAATGTAAATTGATACAGCCACTATGGAGAACAGTATGGAGGTTCCTTAAAAAACTAAAAATAAAATTACCATATGATCCAGCATTCCCACTGCTGAGCATATACCCAGAGAAAACCATAATTCAAAAAGACACATGCATCCCAATGTTCATTGCAGCACTATTTACAATAGCCAGGTCATGAAAGCAACCTAAATACCCATTGACAAACGAAAGGATAAAGAAGTTGTGGTACATATATACAATGGAATATTACTCAGCCATAAAAAGGAATGAAATTGAGTCATTTGTTGAGACGTGGATGGATCTAAAGACTGTCATACAGAGTGAAGTAAGTCAGAAAGAGAAAAACAAATATCGTATATTAATGCATGTATGTGGAACCTAGAAAAATGGTACAGATGAACCAGTTTTCAGGACAGAAGTTGAGACACAGGGGTAGAGAACAAACGTACGGACACCAAGGGGGGAAAGCCGCGGCGGGGTGGGGATGGTGGTGTGATGAATTGGGCAATTGGGATTGACATGTATACACTGATGTGTATAAAATTGATGACTAATAAGAATCTGCAGTATAAAAAAACAAAAAACAAACAAAAAGCAACTAATACTAAACTTTCTTTGGGTTATTTGTATGGAAATATGTTAATAAAAATGTTTCAGACATTAAAAAAAAAGAAAGAAACTTTAGAGAGTTTTTTAAAATCATCAGGGTAAGAAAATTTGTATTTTGGATAAATTGAACATTTTTTGGATAAAGTATCATTTGAAGAGAAGTCTGGTGAATATGATAGGCAATCACTTGGAGATTAATATTGTCTGAAAGCTTGCCCATAAAGCAGTGAGACTGGTCTAATTTGGCTCAAAATATCTCAGAAGGTAATAATCAGAAAAAAGTTCCAAAATTATTTAGAATAATAGTTACATTAGTGACATAAATACTTAGCTTCAAAGGAAAAAAATCCATCTGCATGTATACATGAGGAGTTAGATGTATCCATGCTTTAAATTACTTTATAATATGGTCATATAGTATAAAACAGATGCCTGGTCTAAAACTTATAAATAGCTGTCCATTATCAAATAATGTTTTGAGGCTACATGTAGCTACAAGACAGATTTTCAGCATAATTGCCTTCTAATCACAAAAACTAATCATCATAAAAAATTAAATTGGTAGCATTGAATGCTTACCATGGGTCAGGCACTGAGCTTACCCCTTAAATGTACTGTTGCATTTAATTTTAGCTCAAAGGTTGTCAGGAGGATTAATGAGTAAAAATGTAGACGTCCAGGGTTTTAGCACAATACCTAGTTTATGTCAAATGTTCAACAAATTAGCTACTTGTTTTTTATTATCTTCGTGATAAGGAAATCTAAGCTTAAACAGTAATGTTCTCCAGAGTCACATATCTATAGAATGCCAGGTTACCTTCTCAACCACTGCTCTTTTCTGCCTCGTCTGTAGTTGGCTAGAACTATGGGTACCTTTGCAGAGCATTTGTTACTGAAGTGTCAATCATCACCCATGGATCTAACTACAGGTGCACACAGGTATTTGATAAATGATTACCTGGAGCTCTTTAACCATCTTCTGAAGCTGAGCCACCAGGCCTTTCTCATTCTCCACCTTTGAACTCATCTGATTCATTTCTAATTCTTTCCTGTTAGGGAAAAGAGGTATCAAGTGGAATTGCTCAGAGTAATAACATTTTGTTTAAATATTCTTTAAATTATAGTAATAACACATGAAGTCATTCACTGTAAAAAATTCAACTATCACATCTATAGCTGAAGTCTTCTTGGCTATTATACCCAATCTCTCTTCCTTGCCTAGAGGTAACCACCATAATCAGTTCGGTGTGAATCCTTCCAGACATTTTTCTGAGTATTGACATATGTTTGTGCTTATGTATCAGTAGAAGTAGTTTCATTTTCTTTACTGTGAAAGGTATAATACTGTATACATTTGAATTTATAATTCTACAACATTTTTAACCCAATAATACTTGGAGATTTTTCCATGTTGGCCTACACATAGATTACTTCACTTAAAAATTAACTGTGACATACTAGTTTATGATTTAGATATCATGTGGTTATTTATCCATTTCCCTATTAATAAACATTGAGTTTTTCCCCCAAATTTTACTTTTACAAATAATGCTGTTCATATACATGCACCCTTGTGTACATGTGAGTGTCTCTACAGAGTGGATATTGAGCAGGGAATTGGTGCGTCGGGTATAGGTATGTGTTTAAAAACTTATAACCTTGCCCTTTGGCCTCCAATAGCAGGGTGAGGTTATTTCTCTACATTTACACTTAACATTAGCACACTTCTAAATTTTTTCTAATCTAACAGATTAGTATGTCATTGTTTTATAATGAATGTCCTTGTTTACTAGTGAGGACAGCATGTTATCAACTATGAGGATTTTAAAATGGGCAATAGGGCTTCCCTGGTGGCGCAGTGGTTGAGAGTCTGCCTGCCGGTGCAGGGGACACGGGTTCGTGCCCCGGTCCAGGAGGATCCCACATGCCACGGAGCGGCTGGGCCCGTGAGCCAAGGCCGCGGAGCCTGCGCGTCCGGAGCCTGTGCTCCGCAACGGGAGAAGCCACAACAGTGAGAGGCCCGCGTTCTGCAAAAAAAAAAAAAAAAAAAAAAAAAGCAATAAAACAAATGAACTGCCCGCTTGTGTCCATTGCCCATTTTTCTGTTAGGTTGTTCATCTAATTATTGAATTATAGATTTTCCTTTAATACTCTTGATATTTATTTTTTGATATCTGCTGCAGATATTTCTCCCACTTTCTAATTTGCCCCAGTTTTATTTATGTTGGCTTTTGCCACATAAATGTTTAAAATGTTGGTGTACCAACATCAAATTTATCAATATATTCCTTTTATGCCTTTGGATTTTTGTGACTCATTCAGTCTGACCTGCCAGTTTCCTAAGACTTACCACCTATATTGTCTTTTAATGGTTTTGTTTTTTAATGGTTTTTGCTGTTTTTATTTAATTGAAGAACATTTAACATGAGATCTACCCTCTCAACAAATATTTAAGTGTACAATATTATTAAATATAGGCACAACATTGTACGTCTCTCTAGAACTTAATCATCTTGCATGATGGAAGCTTTATACCCATTGAAGAGCAACTCCACATTTCCCCCTGCCTCCAAGCCCCTGGACACCACCATTCTACTCTGTTTCTATGAGTTTGACTGTTTTAGATGCCTCATATAAATGGAATCATGCACTATTTGTCCTTATGTGACCAACTTATTTCATTAGCATAATGTCCTCCAGGTTCATCCATGTTGTTGCATACGGCAGGATTTCCTTTAAAAAGAGGCTGAATGATGTTCCATTAAATGTATACACCACATTTTCTTTACCCATTCATCCATCAGTGGGCATTTAAGTTGTTTCCATATCTTGGCTATGGTGAATAATGCTGCATTTTCTAATGATTTTATAGCTTGATTTTTGCATTTAATTCTTTAATGAAACTGGATTTTGTGTTTGTGTGAATAGCGTGAGGAAGAAATTTAACTTTTATCTCAGAAATAGCTAAAAATCTCAGTGTTATTTATTAAGTATTCTATACTGTCATCACCATTTTAAAATACCACATTTTCATGTATTGTTTCCATATATACATAGGTCCATTTAGAGAAAATGTTGTATAATAAATTTATCATTTCCTGAAAACATGGGTTTCTGAAATGCCAGAGCTCTTTGACCTGTGGCCTACAAGGACATAGAGTATCATTTTCACTTTGCTGAGCTGAAACACAATCTTCAAAATTGAATGCTTAGGGAACTCTATCATCATTTTGCCTTTCACTGTTCCGTTACATTCACAGGGTTACTTATTTCATCTTTTCCAAACACCTATCAAGTTCAGTAACTTATTGGTAGGCTATTAATCAAGTCTGACCACAAGCATGTGTAATGGAAACTCATGTACACAGACAGGAAAACCAGAAGCTCATAGTTGCTCACTTGACTTTCTTCTTCTTCACTGTGGGCTCCAATAACCAGTGTGCTCCCAGCTTTAACCTGGCCTTATCTCACTCTTAGATCTCACTGTTTCCCTCTCTTATTTGATCTATTCCAAATAACTGGAAAATCCCTAATGGTTAGAAGAAAGTCTAGCTGGGGACTCCCCTGGCAGTCCAGTGGTTAAGACTATGGGCTCCCACTTCAGGGGGCACAGGTTCAATCCCTGGTCAGAAAACTGAGATACTGCATGTTGCACAGCTCAGCCAAACATTTTTAAAAATATGGAGAAGAAGAAGAAAGTCTAGTTGAACAGAGGAAGACAAAAGGGACAATGTGAGAAAATCCATTTCACTGAATGATGAAACTAAACTGAGAGGGCCGTCTTGCCCTGAGCTCCTTGGGAATCCATGTGAACTGAAGGTCTACTGATTTTGATCATGTTATGTTTTGCTTTCAATTTTAAGGTTTAATACTTATACAGTAAATTATTTGACCGAAAAAAGTTATATAAATGTTAATGAGGTTATATCTGGCAAACAAGTTTTGTTTTGTTTTTTTAAATGATCAGATGGTATATGGGACTTCACATTAGGATTTATTTTCTTTTTCTTTTTTTTTTACTTTAGGCCATTGGTCTCATCATGAGTAAAAGAAGTGAGCGATTTTTATTTTGACTTGTAACTTCAAATTCCAATAATTCGCACCTCCTGTGCTTTACACCTTTCATTCGCATCTGCTAGTCAGCCTTCTCAGTTACTTTCTTGTAGGTTATTACATAATTATAAAAAGAAATTTCACATAAAGTCTAGCAAAAGAAAAAAAAATCAATTTCCTAGGCTTGTTATCCTTCTTATCCTCCCCTTCAGGTCTTGAGACAGCTGGCCCTAGGGTCATGAGGATAAATGACACGAGAGAGCTGTTTCCTCCAATAAAAGGTCCCCCAGAATCCCGAGTCAACAGAAAGGTGACTCACCTCCTCAGCTTTTCTGCTAGCTGCAGCTGCCTGCTCTCCAGGTCCTCCATGCTTTCCTGGTTCAGCTTTACCTCACCCTCCAGTTTGCACTTTCCTTTTCACAGTTCATTCTCGCTTTGCTCTCCTGCTCAAGGGCACCCTCAAGCTGACAGAAGGAGGCATTATTGAGCCCAATAAATAGGTAAAGTTTATACTTTACTAGATGTATTCATTAACCACTTACCTTCTGGAAAAAGAAAGAAAAATACAAGCAGAGTCTGTAAATGATGCCCAGTTATGTAGATATTTTAAAATAAATATTGTACCCATCAATAGGACAACAAAAGAATCTAGAAATCACGGTGATGAAGGAAAACTTTAGCGATTAAGGAATATGTGTTCTAGCCTACAGAAGAAGCCAATAATAAATGCCTAGTGAGCCCTTGTTTGATTGCTTTCCAGTGATGGGAAGCTCACTTCTTCACATGGCAGCTCATTTCATGGGTGGATAAGTCCACTTACTCAGGAGTGCGTCTTCATAAGAAGCCAAAGTAGTCTCTGTAAATTCGTCCCACCGGTCTAATCTCTGCTCCCTGGAGCAGCACCAAGCAAATCTGTCTCCAATGATCATTCACGAATATTAGGCAGCTGTCCTGAATCTTCCAACTCAGTATCACTGACCCTTTCAAACGCATCTCACATGGCATGATTTCCACACCCTCCTTTACCACCTTGGTACCCTCTATGGTCCATAACATTGTGTCATATTCTGGTACCGCCAACAAGGTGATCAGAACATTCAAGTTCTGTCTGGAGTAGTGTTGCCAACCATGATGTTGAGGTTAGCTTAGCGGGAGGCTAAATAACAGTTACAATATGGCTAGTTTTCAGTGATATATTTACTTTGCCACAATAGAAGCTATTTCCTGTGACCAGCAAAAGATATAAAATTCGAATAGGGGAGAAGGGAGAATTTCTGGAGGGCGTATGCAAAAACCTGAAAATAAATGAACTCTGGGAGAGAACAAGTATGTGAGAATGCATGTGTGACAGTGTGTGTGTGTGTGTGTTGTTTGCACACCACCAATAAATCCCCATATTGAGGCTTTGTGAGATACGTATCAGTGGAAATAGGAAGAGAAGTGAGACGACTAATAGGTAATAGAGGAAACTGATAGAAAGGCATGAGGAAAAAGAAACAGATAATAATAAAAAAAAAAAACAACCTAACCACGCTTGTCAGCAATTTTATAAAGGCTAACTTTGGGGACTAATAAAACAGTGAATGCACACACTGTCAGCTGGGAGGAAACAGGAAGAGTGATGACCCTAACCACTGAGACTCGTCTGAAGCCTCTTTATTTCACAAGGTATTTGGAGGCAGAACAGGGGCACCATCTCCAGAATCTTACAAGTGTTTTCCAATAGTGTTGGTAGAACACAGCTTGCGACTTACATATCTTTCTACTTTAACAAACCTCAGTGCATGGCTGGAGACACAACAGGGCCTTAAAGCAATTGTTCAATACTAGTGTCAGATAAAGCACCAACATATCTGCGGGGCAAAACACCAGGTTCTGTGGGGAACAGTCAGTCAGAGTGATACCCCTTCATGATTCATCTCAGTGTTCTCCCACTGCCCAGGGTTGTATGAAAGTTGCATATAAAAACAGACAGATTACATGCTGGGGCCTTTCTTTTACTGTAGTGGTTCACCTCTTATTTCTAAATAATGAGGGAAACGAACCATGCTACTAAGTTTTCCTGAAAATGTCAAGATAAATGAACTAAGTAAAAAGTGGAGGTTTGTACAGATGTAGACACACAGCTAACTAGCAAGACGTGTCACTACTGACCTCGTTCGCTGGCTGCTCTAGTGTCAGCTTGGTTTTGCTCAGGGTGAGGGTTTTCTCCTCTTCCGCGTGCAGGTCCTCCAGGGTCTGCTGGTGGGTCTCCTGCGCAGCCTTGGCTGCTCGCTGAAGTTTGCTGACATCCTCACTGAGAGACTCCACCTCCTCAGTCAGATGCTTAACCTGTGGGGAGAAGACGACAACAGTTCCATGAGAGCCACTTATGGAAGGTGGGGTATAAATGCTAAGGGCCATCTCCTCTCTTTTCTAGGACCAAAAATCTCATGAGGTATCCACTGTCATAAAGAACCAAATTTAGCCAAATTCCTGATGGACTTTTTAAAACTCTAAATTCACTTTTTCTTTTACACACAGACACAAATGATCTGTTAGCTCTCCTGGTTGGGGAATGGGGTATTCTGGTTAATCAAATATTATCAGCATAGGGGCTTCCCTGGTGGCACAGTGGTTGAGAATCCGCCTGCCAATGCAGGGGACACGGGTTCGAGCCCTGGTCTGGGAAGATCCCACATGCCGCAGAGCAACTAGGCCCGTGAGCCAAACTACTGAGCCTGCGCGTCTGGAGCCCATGCTCCGCAACAAGAGAGGCCGCGATAGTGAGAGGCCCATGCAACGCGATGAAGAGTGGCCTCTGCTCGCCGCAACTAGAGAAAGCCCTCGCACAGAAACGAAGACCCAACACAGCCAAAAATAAATTAATTAATTTAAAATATATATATATTATCAGCATAGGTCAGTGGATGGCCAGTATTCAGAGTGTCGTATTATTTGTATAACAAGAACACCACTAAAGGTAATTTAGCTTTCTTTAGAGTATTCGGGGCAATATTAATCTTGTGCCTCAAATCCTAAAAAAGTGGCAGTTAAAGAAGAGTTCCAGCTGATAAAATAGGCAAAAATGCAAGCCATTTATATCAGGTCCAAGTGCTTTTTATGAAAGGGAACTGAGGTACAAGAGTTGTTATTTAATCATCTGCCAAAATTACAGTATTATTCTGGAGACTCTTTTTTTTATCAAAGGTTTGATACAGACCCCTCAGCTGACTTCAGTCTATACACAGATGCACAAGATAAAAACCTCAGATAAAAAGAACAAAACATTAAGGTCCTTAGCTGGAATTAAAATGACATCTCAAGGTCAAGCTCCAAATCAACATCAACGACAGAGGTGGGAATTCAGACGTGTCCCAAATCACCTTTCAATAAACTGCATCCTGTTCCCTCTCCTTCCAAAAAAAGGATACTTAGAGGCCCAATGAAACCATTTTGCTCTTTCTATCAGATTTCAGATGCAATTAGATTGGAACAAATGAAAATGTTTCATTTGGGAGATTAAGTGGGGTTCCATAAATTCAAGTTGGAACTTTGAATTAGGATGGCACAGTTCACCAGATCCTTCATTTGATGCCAGTTCTGACTCCCAGTGCTGTAAAGTTGTGGACCACTGTGTTAATTAATATAAACAGAGCAAGTCTGGTCCTGGAGCCCGATTGGGAGTGTGGAATTCAGGCATCTAGGCCTTCCTGACATTATAGAAAAAGTACCTTGTACTCTGAAGCACGCTTCTCCTTCTGTGACTTCGCAAATAGTGTTTCCAAGTCATCGATTTCTTCCTTCTTCGACGCGGAACATTCATCTTCGAGTCTCCGCCCCCTGGCAGTCAGCTGGGAATTTACCTCCTCTTCTTCCTCCCCCCAGCCCCCCAAGCAGACAGCGCCTGGACGCTGGCCTCCAGCTGGATCTTGGATTTAATCAGTGACTCGCACTGCTCTTCAGCATTTGCCAGGGTCTCTCGCTCCCGCCATGATGAGGAGAAAATTGTTGCCAACAGCTGGAAGTAATTTATCAGCCAGGCGAAATGCTGCTTAACACACAGCAGAGAGATAATTGCCTGTCCTCTGCCCGGCACTTTTGCCTACCTTTCCTAAGCAGTTGAAATAATATTCCCAGTTCCCTGACCCTATGGTTGAGAAGTGGAGGGGTTGCTTGTGTTTGGAGGTGCTTTTGATCTTTCAGGCCATTCAGTAGATTAGATTACCTCTTCTAAAGCACTTAATAGAATCCTGGTGGGCTAAAGGAGCTAACGTGCCTCCAAAAATCAGTGGTGTGCTGATTAAATCACAGCTACTGGAAGCATCCCTGCAGGCATATAGTTTGAGGGCGCTACCTGCTCAGAATGTGGTCTTTTAAGAAAGTGGTGCTCTCTCAGACAATAGAATATTTATAATATTATTATAAGGACCCTGATGTACTTGTTTAATATATAAGCATCTTCTAATAAATACAGCTGGGCTGTATATTTTTTTATTCATAAGCTGAATTTACAATTCATGAGGTTCCTTGAATATCACTAACTAGACTTTACTATTATTTCCAACTAAAATATTTTTCTCGATGGTTCTGCCAGAAGTAAATTCCCCAAGTTATAACCATAGAGTGTGCAATCCTCCTTCCTCTTATTTTTTCAAACATACTGCTGCCAACTCTCACTGTGTGGCCCACTCTTTCTGTGTTATGGTCCAAGTCAAAAACGAAGGGGCCGATTGCTTTTTGCTACAAAAGCACCTTGTGTAACTTTGTTTTTTTATTTTTATTTTTTACATAAACTCCATATAATTTATTTTCACTTCTCCATACATGAGGTCACAAGTGACAGAAAGAGACGAGCTTAAGCTTTAAAAAAAAAAAAAAAAAACCTTTAAAGCACAGCAATGAGCACTGAGCAATTAGTGTGTGCCAGGCTCTATATTCCTTCTCTGCCTCCTCTTGTTTAACTGTTACATGAATCCAATGAAGTAGGCTATTCTCATACTTTTCCAATGATGAACCTGAGGCTTAGGGAAGTTAATTATCTGAAATTACTTGACTAGTGTGTGGTGAAGCTGAGATTTTAACTTCTTTTTTTTTTTTTTTTGCATTTTTTTTTGCATCTTTTTTTTTTTTTTTTAGTTTCTGCTTTATAACAAAGTGAATCAGTCATACATATACATCTGTTTCCACATCCCTTCCCTCATGCATCTCCCTCCCTCCCACCCTCCCCATCCCACCCCTCCAGGCGGTCACAAAGCACGGAGCTGATCTCCCTGTGCTCTGAGGCTGCTTCCCACTATCTACCTTACGTTTGGTAGTGTACATATGTCCATGCCTCTCTTTCGCTTTGTCACAGCTTACCCTTCCCCCTCCCCATATCCTCAAGTCCATTCTCAAGTAGGTCTGTGTCTTTATTCCCGTTTTACCCCTAGGTTCTTCATGACATTTTTTTTTAATTCCATATATATGTGTTAGCATACGGTATTTGTCTTTCTCTTTCTGACTTACTTCACTCTGTATGGCAGACCCTAGGTCTATCCACCTCATTACAAATAGCTCAGTTTCGTTTCTTTTTATGGCTGAGTAATATTCCATTATATATATGTGCCACATCTTCTTTATCTATTCATCCGATGATGGACACTTAGGTTGTTTCCAGCTCCGGGCTATTGTGAAGAGAGCTGCAATGAACATTTTGGTACATGTCTCTTTTTGAATTATGGTTTTCTCAGGGTATATGCCTAGTAGTGGGATTGCTGGGTCATATGGTAGTTCTATTCTTAGTTTTTTAAGAAACCTCCATACTGTTCTCCATAGTGGCTGTACCAATTCACATTCCCACCAGCAGTGCAAGAGTGTTCCCTTTTCTCCACACCCTCGCCAGCATTTATTGTTTCTAGATTTCTTGATGATGGCCATTCTGACTGGTGTGAGATGATATCTCATTGTAGTTTTGATTTGCATTTCTCTAATAATTAATGATGTTGAGCATTCTTTCATGTGTTTGTTGGCAGTCTGTATATCTTCTTTGGAGAAATGCCTATTTAAGTCTTCTGCCCATTTTTGGATTGGGTTGTTTGTTTTTTTGCTATTGAGCTGCATGAGCTGTTCATAAATTTTGGAGATTAATCCTTTGTCAGTTGCTTCATTTGCAAATATTTTCTCCCATTCTGAGGGTTGTCTTTTGGTCTTGTTTATGGTTTCCTTTGCTGTGCAAAAGCTTTGAAGTTTCATTAGGTCCCATTTGTTTATCTTTGTTTTTATTTCCATTTCTCTAGGAGGTGGGTCCAAAAGGATCTTGCTGTGATTTATGTCATAGAGTGTTCTGCCTATGTTTTCCTCTAAGAGTTTGATAGTTTCTGGCCTTACATTTAGGTCTTTAATCCATTTTGAGCTTATTTTTGTGTATGGTGCTAGGGAATGATCTAATCTCACACTTTTACATGTCCCTGTCCAGTTTTCCCAGCACCACTTATTGAAGAGACTGTCCTTTCTCCACTGTACATTCCTGCCTCCTTTATCAAAGATAAGTTGACCATATGTGCGTGGGTTTATCTCTGGGCTTTCTATCCTGTTCCATTGATCTATCTTTCTGTTTTTGTGCCAGTACCACACTGTCTTGATTACTGTAGCTTTGTAGTATAGTCTGAAGTCAGGGAGCCTGATTCCTCCAGCTCCGTTTTTCGTTCTCAAGATTGCTTTGGCTATTCGGGGTCTTTTGTTTTTCCAAACAAATTGTGAAATTTTTTGTTCTAGTTCTGTGAAAAATGCCAGTGGTAGTTTGATAGGGATTGCATTGAATCTGTAGATTGCTTTGGGTAGTAGAGTCATTTTCACAATATTGATTCTTCCAATCCAGGAGCATCGTATATCTCTCCATCTATTTGTATCATCTTTAATTTCTTTCATCAGTGTCTTATAATTTTCTGCATACAGGTCTTTTGTCTCCTTAGGTAGGTTTATTCCTAGATATTTTATTCTTTTTGTTGCAATGGTAAATGGGAGTGTTTTCTTGATTTCATTTTCAGATTTTTCATCATTAGTGTACAGGAATGCCAGATATTTCTGTGCATTAATTTTGTATCCTGCTACTTTACCAAATTCATTGATTAGCTCTAGTAGTTTTCTGGTAGCATCTTTAGGATTCTCTATGTATAGTATCATGTCATCTGCAAACAGTGACAGCTTTACTTCTTCTTTTCTGATTTGGATTCCTTTTATTTCCTTTTCTTCTCTGATTGCTGTGGCTAAAACTTCCAAAACTAGGTTGAATAAGAGTGGTGAGAGTGGACAGCCTTGTCTTGTTCCTGATCTTAGTGGAAATGGTTTCAGTTTTTCACCATTGAGGACAATGTTGGCTGTGGGTTTGTCATATATGGCCTTTATTATGTTGAGGAAAGTTCCCTCTATGCCTACTTTCTGCAGGGTTTTTATCATAAATGGGTGTTGAATTTTGTCGAAAGCTTTCTCTGCATCTATTGAGATGATCATATGGTTTTTCTCCTTCAACTTGTTAATATGGTGTATCACATTGATTGATTTGCGTATATTGAAGAATCCTTGCATTCCTGGAATAAACCCCACTTGATCATGGTGTATGATCCTTTTAATGTGCTGTTGGATTCTGTTTGCTAGTATTTTGTTGAGGATTTTTGCATCTATGTTCATCAGTGATATTGGCCTGTAGTTTTCTTTCTTTGTGACATCCTTGCCTGGTTTTGGTATCAAGGTGATGGTGGCCTTGTAGAATGAGTTTGGGAGTGTTCCTTCCTCTGAAATTGTTTGGAAGAGTTTGAGAAGGATAGGTGTTAGCTCTTCTCTAAATGTTTGATAGAATTCGCCTGTGAAGCCATCTGGTCCTGGGCTTTTGTTTGTTGGAAGATTTTTAATCACAGTTTCAATTTCAGTGCTTGTGATTGGTCTATTCATATTTTCTATTTCTTCCTGAGTCAGTCTTGGCAGGTTGTGCATTTCTAAGGATTTGTCCATTTCTTCCAGGTTGTCCATTTTATTGGCATAGAGTTTCTTGTAGTAATCTCTCATGATCTTTTGTATTTCTGCAGTGTCAGTTGTTACTTCTCCTTTTTCATTTCTAATTCTATTGATTTGAGTCTTCTCCCTTTTTTTCTTGATGAGTCTGGCTAATGGTTTGTCAATTTTGTTTATCTTCTCAAAGAACCAGCTTTTAGTTTTATTGATCTTTGCTATCATTTCCTTCATTTCTTTTTCATTTATTTCTGATCTGATCTTTATGATTTCTTTCCTTCTGCTAGCTTTGGGGTTTTTTTGTTCTTCTTTCTGTAATTGCTTTAGGTGCAGGGTCAGGTTGTTTACTCGAGATGTTTCCTGTTTCTTAAGGTGGGATTGTATTGCTATAAGCTTCCCCCTTAGAACTCACCTTGTGTAACTTTGAACTCCTTTCATTTGTCTCCATTTAGAGGCTAACTAAAACCTCTTTTCTGTGAGCAAGTTCTTAATTACTGTAGGTCTCGTTGTGACATAACTTCACACATATCTCCATATTTCATCTTTAGACCTCATCCATCCTCTGCAATTTGGGCAATCTATTACCTAATCATTTGCTTGGCTTACGTTGTTTCATCTACTTAGATCAAGAGCAGAGAAGGGCAAAAATCCAGGCTATTGGATCCTGGCTAACTCTCAGCCTGTCTGCCCAACAAATGGGGCTCAAAGAGGCACAGATGGGGGAGGTATAAAATAGTGAATCTCCAACATCATTGAAGACCCAAGAGAAAGGCTAAACTAAAAACAAACAAAAATGTTAAGACAAAAAGGATCCATGCAAATCAGAGAAGCTTCCAATGCTTGAGCAATATTGGGGACATTTGATCTTAGTTCATCCCAGGTTGACAGGCAGAATAGCTCTTTGCTCTCTTCCATTCAACACTTGTACAGGACCTGTCACCATCACCAAATGAAGCCAACAATCCAATCGACCATCATCGATCCTCTCATTAAACATGATGGCAGGTTTGGGGCCAGCTGAGCAGTGGTGTGACAGTTTAACAGTAGGGACATCCTTTCCCCAGTGGCATTTATTTTCTCATGTACTCACAGTGTTAATTGAAATGGGTTCACTCAGTGTTGCTGGTATTTTGAGTTAGTGAATAATTTGAAAAGAATCCTTGTTTCCTTGATTCCTACTGTATGGAGGTGTGTTTCTTAAAAATCAATGAGATAAAAAAAAATCAATGAGATAAAATATTTCATAGCCAGGTCAGCTTTTTAAATCAGTTACAATTTGAACTCATCTCAGCCTTCCAGGACTTGCCCTGCAATTGGCTTCATGTGTCTCCTATACTCCCCACAATGATCTTTTATCATGTATCCCAGACTTTTACCCACCTCTCCCTTCACAAGTTGGGTGTATTTCTATCTCCACATCAGCCCAGGTAGCACTGGCCACTCTTTTTGTTGAGAGGAAGAATGATGAAAACTAGGAGGCCAGGTCTCATCCAAGGCTCCCTGTGTCCTAAGCCAGACAAAATATGATATTAAAAACTGTGATTCTCACAATATGGATCTTAATGTAGGCTTGGAGCGGGGCCTAGGAATCTGTATTTCTAACAAGCATCCCAAGTGAGGCTGATACACACTAAAGTTCTTGAACCACTGCTATATTAAATATGTATCAGAAATGTGGGTCTGAATGTAAACTCTCATGTAAAATATGGCCTACTGGAACACTGATGGGTAGCAGAGTCCCAAAAGAAATGAATAACTTGGGTCAGCCTAAAACTACTAAATTTTCTCTGTTTTCCATAAGTCCAAAAAGCAGGTAAAATACAATATATTTATATAATGTATTTGAACCCAGTATTATTTAACTTAGCACTGTGCTAAGTGGGGTGGAGAGTACAATAAAGGTGGATGAAATTTCATACCTGCCTTTGGGATGTAACAGTAGTCCTGGTAGCTAGAGAAGAGGAATAAAAAAGGGAGTGAATAATGGCACATCGGCATCAGATTAGAGATGGAGGCTCAGATGCCAGGGCCAAGGGTTTGGATTCTATAATGCACATATTGCAGGATCTGAAGCTTGTTCATCAGGGAAGCAACATATTTTTTCAAGACAATGGTTCTCAATCCTGGCTGGATATCAGAATCACCCATACAGATGATTTGGACCCACACAAGACCTGCTTAGTCAAAGTATCTGAGAGTGGAGTCTAGGCACGTTTCTTTTTATTTTTTAATGCTTCACAAATAAGTTTGATGCAAAGTCAAGGTTGAAAACTGATGTTTTAAGAACTCAACTGATTGTGATATTGACTTGGACTGGGAAAGGGCAAGTAGGGAGATCAAAATCAGGAAAACCAGTTAGGGGCATACTGCAATAATCCTGAAGATCTCAGTAAAGCTTTTCTCAGGACCTACTAAGATCCTATCTTTTGATTTGCTAATGGGTTATGTGCTAACTACAGAATTTGAATTAAGATCCAGAGCTTCCTGGCTCCCATGATAGATTTCCAACTGTTTATATAGTTAAAACCCATCTAAAAGTTTGTCCCTTTTTCAAAGACATACTGCCAATGAAATCAATTCACTATAAAACAGGGTGTCTCTCTAAGTGTTTCCATTGTCTGTGTTGGATGAAATTCTACAGTATTTGCAAAGCACGTGCCTCTATTTTTTCAAGTCAATACTGCCTGCAAAACAAGGGAATCTAATTAGAAACTTGATTTGAAGAAGAAATGGTGGGGCCAGTCACAGCCTGCAGCTGAAAAAGCAAGTCATTCTTTTCCTGGAGTAGGGAGACTTACTTGGCTTTCAGCTCCTCCCTCTGAGATTCTGATTTTGCCAAGGCTTTTTGCAGCTGCACACACTCTTCCTTCAGTCCAGCTACCTCCTTTCCCATTCCAGCAGATCTAACAAGAGGCTTGATCTTGAAAAAGAGCCTCATCCATGGCCAGCCCTTCACAGCCATGAAAGCTCTTACATTCCACTGGATCAAAAGAAGTGCATCCCTAAATCGAGGGGGGAAAATAAATAAATAAAAGCAAGTTAACCTAGACTATAAAAGAGTTATTTTCCGGATTTCCCTGGTGTTGGGTGGTTAAGAATCTGCCTGCCAATTCAGGGGACACAGATTCGATCCCTGGTCCAGGAAGATCCCACATGCCACGAAGCAACTAAGCCTGTGCACCACAACTACTGAGCCTGCGAGCCACGTGCTGCAACTATCGAACCCGTGTGCTGCAACTACTGAAGCCCACGTTCATAGAGCTCGTGCTCTGCAACAAGAGAAGCCATTGCAATGAGAAGCCCGTGCACTGTAATGAAGTGTAGCCCCCACTTGCTGTAACTACAGAAAGCCCATGCACAGCAACAAAGACCCAACGCAGCCAAAAATAAATAAAATTTTAAAAAATAAAAATAAAAAAATTTAAAAATAAAAGAGTTATTTTCCAAATTAAGATCCTTAATAAGCACAGCTTTTTAGGAGTCATTATAAATCCTCATTAGTCTTCAAAGCACTTCTACATCCAAGCTCTCATTTGATTCTATCAAAAACCCTTTGAGGGACTTCTGGGGCTAACAATGTTGTGGACTATGTGTCCTGAAAATGTTTCCACTACAAACATCCTTTAAATGAGAGTTGACCCTTAAAGAGGGTAAGAAGTATAGAGGGAGCTAAAAAAAAACAGAGTGAAAAGTGAATGCTTGTACAGTCTGACCATCCTTACGGAAGGAGGAAGCCAGGCTTGGTATTGTAGGGTTTGTATTTTTATATCCTTGTGGATAAAGAGAAAGGCTGCGATTTTCAAAGAATTTCACCCTTAATGAAAAGGAGGATTTAAAAAGTCACTCACTGGCACAGAGAGAAGTCAAAGAGAAGTACATCTGATTTGGTCTGGGCTCAGGGTGAAGAAAAAAGATCCTACGCTAAGAATTTTTTTTTTATACTATGAACCAGCACCACCGGAGTGTTTGAGATTTAAATTATACTACCTGATTAGTGCAGAAATACACAAGAAATTAGCATAATCATTTTTTTACACTGGTAATAAATACCCTTGGACCCTTGGGGGAAAAATACAAAAGTGCACTGAAGAAAATACCCTAAAATCAAGCACTAGAGATTTTCTTAAAGTCCCCTTGAAGATGAGCTTATAGTTCAAAATTACAAAACACATATAGAAAAAAATTCAACCATAAGTGAGGGTGAGCACCCACAATAAAAAGTTTCATTAAACCCCCAGGAATTTTAGATAATTGAACAATCTGGTGGAGATCATAAAATAATTCTTAAGAATTATTAAAGACAGGGCTTCCCTGGTGGCGCAGTGGTTGAGAGTCTGCCTGCCGATGCAGGGCACACGGGTTCGTGCCCCGGTCTGGGAAGGTCCCACAGGCCGCGGAGCGGCTGGGCCCGTGAGCCATGGCTGCTGAGCCTGCGTGTCCGGAGCCTGTGCTCTGCAACGGGAGAGGCCACAACAGTGAGAGGCCGGCATACAGCAAAAAAAAAAAAAAAAGAAAAAAAAAGAATTATTAAAGACATAAAGGAAAGAACTGAAAAAAACAAGAAAGAAGTGAGCCACTATGATAAAAGGGCAGACGGATTTGAAAGAGGACCATATAAAATGTCTAGTACTGAAAAGCATAGTCATTGAAATCAAATACTCAATGGAAGAATTAAGCAGCTGATTAGCCACACTGAAAAAAAATTGTGAATTAAGAAAACTAAACCCAAGCAAGTGGAAGGAAGGAAAGAATAAAGCCGAGATCAGAAACTAATGAATGATAAAACAAAAAAAAAATGAAAAAATTTTAAGGTGGGTTTTTAAATAGTATAATTAAATAAACATCTGACATGAATAAGCAAGAGAAAGAGAAGGCATAAATAAACAATACTAAGAGTGATAATACTCTAAAATAAAATAATCTATGATCATGCCCTAGAAACATAATTGTAGATATGATAGAGATTAAGAATTATAATCTAGCAAGTTGGAAGATTTAAAAGAAATGTAAAATTTCTCTTTTTAAAGAAATTAATCTAAACTGATTCAAGAAGAAAAAAATCTCAATAGGCCTATATCTATTAAATAAATTAAATCAAAATTGTAAAATCTGTCATGAAAGAAACACCAGATCTAGATGGTTTTATAGGCAAATTTTACCAAGCACTCAAAGACAGATAATCAAAATAAATTGTTTCATGTTTTGAAAAGAGAAAATATTGCCTAACTCTTTTATGAGGTTAAGGTAACCTTGATTCAAAGTCAGATAACAGCAGAAGAAACAATTACAGGCCAAACTTATTCATGAATGTTGAGGCAAAAATACTATAATACTATAAACCACCCCACAATGTATGAAAAAGATCATATTTTATAAACAAAGTGGGTTTAACCTTTTTTAATCTATTAATTTAATTCAACACATTTATGGGTTAGATGCAAAAGAAGAATTTAACCCTTTCTTGGTAAACGTGCTTAACAAAATAAGATGGAACGAATGTCCTCTATAGAATAAATCATATCTACAAAAAAAATCTACATAAAACATGATATTAAGAGGAAAACGATATCTTTCCCCAAAGTCAGAAATATGACTAAGTTTGGCAAAAGTTTTTGAAGTTGAAATACCACAAGTTGGTGAGAATATAGAGCCATAGGACTTTCATATACTTCTGGTAAAGAGTAAAACAGAAAGCATTTTGGCAACATCTCATAACACTGGAGATGTGTATAGCCTAAAACCTAAATAATTCATACCTTAGAGAAATGCCACTCAAAGTGTGGGCCTCGTACTATCAGCCAATGGGCCAGCATTTTGAGTAACATTGCCCTCAAGAAACTCTTGCATATATGCAGGGGAAGACATTTACAAAAATGTCACTGCAGAACTGTTTGTAATAGCAAAAAATTATAAATAACTTAAGTTTACTTGAGCTGGGAAATGGATAAATAAATTGTGGTATATTCATATGATGGAATACTATACAATAGTTAAGATCAATAATCTAACCTTAGATTTACCAACATTAATAAATTTAAAAGCTAGTACTGAATGTAAAGAACAAATTTTAAGATAATATACAGAGCATATTTATGCGAAGACTAAAAACATGCAAAATCATGTAACTTTTTAAGGACACCTGCATATCTCCACAGAACTTGGATCAAGGGAGAAGTATGCAAGGGGCTTAAACTGAGTCTGTTAATTTATTTTTTAAAATATATTGTGAGTAACTACAGAAAAATGTTAAACTTTATGTGCTTTATATATGAAATATGAATGAAACAGAGGGATAAAAATAAATTCAGGATCTCAGGAGCTAGGAATAGGATCTGGATCAAGGGAGAAATACACAAAGGGTTTCAACTTTTTTAATTATTTATTTTTTAGTTGTGAGATATTACAGAGAAAATGTTAGGAACTGATGTACCTTGATGATAGCTCCATGAGTATGCATTATAATATTTTCTGTACTTTTTGTATTTGAAATATTTCATAATAATTCCTTTAAAGTCATTCTATGATTTAGAGACAATGGATAGTAAAGACCTCATTTTAGAGATGAAGGAAGTGAACTTGAGAAATTAAGAGTCTTATCCAAGCTTACAAAACTGGTCATAGAAGGCATGTCTCCTGAACCCCAAACTCTCATAAATTCCCACACCACATTGGGCACTGTATGGAGGTCACAGAAGACTCTTAGGAGATGTCTCTCTAATATCCTTGACATCACCATGAAATAATATTTTTCCTCTTTGGGGAAAGAGAGGGAATTAACAGACTGTCAAGTAAGCAAATTATACCAAGACCTGTGGACCTCTCTCCAGAAGGTAAACTGTGCTATGGTAAAAAGTAAATACGACAACCACAGAATCCCTTGCTCATAATCCCTCTGTTTGGAGATTTTGTTAGCTTGCTTTCCATGATTCTATTAAAGGTTTTCTTCTATTAAACAAAACCTATGCCTCAGTGTCCAGAGGTGCTGATAAATGTCCCTAGTGAACCTGCCTGAAATGAAGTAACAGAGTTATGGTTACATGTCACCAAGAGTAAGTTTCTGACCCAGGGGAGGCTGTAAAGTGATCAGAACACCTACCTACTTTGCAGCAAACTTCCCCACAGAGCTGGCTGTGAGATGCATGCAAACACTTCTAGGTCTGCTTCTGTTTTGAATTATGAGTCACACTGCTCTCAGAGATCCAGATTTTGCCAATTATAAAGAATCCCTCCAAAGGGAAGACTGGAAGCAGTGCAAAAATATCTGAATTATGCTTATTCTTAGTTAGATAGGGTAATAGAAGCCCTTTGTGCTCTGTATGGTGTTCCATAATTTAAAAAATTTCAAGTCCCAGACTAAGCAGAGGTGGCAGAGCTCTTTACCCTGACCTACTGTAAGACAATGAGCTAAAGTCACATTGACTGAGGCACATTACTCTAGCAGTGGGGACGCAGGGTGGGGATATCATACCTCTCTCCCAGAATCCTCTGGAATTTGATTTGCATCAGTTTTCCCCGTACTCTGGCTTGGAACAATGTAAAGACTTTAGATAGTCTCTCATCTCTCATTGCTTTCAGTTGGCCCAAAGACGGCTTTTAAAAACACCTAAAAGAAATGTCAGATGTTAGTTCTACTCATAGTGGGCATTCAGTAAATGCCTGTTGAATGGCCCTATGAGCAATTGATGTATTTGTTTATCAGTTCTACTACTTGTTAATATTTCTTAATGTGTAAAATGTAAATTCTAGAAAGTTTGGTTTTATAAACCTAAAGTTTGCCACACACACACACACAAAAACAACTTTATTTAATCCTGTGGTTATATTGGTTCCTTAAGAACTTAGACTATCCTCCTCCTGATCTATTAGTAATGTCTAGGCTGTCTAGGGAACTTGGTTTACGTTTTAAGATAGGCCCAGGCAGGGGTCTGCACAGTTTTTCTGTAAAGGGCCAGATAGTAAATACTTTTAGGCTTTACAGGCCACACACAGTCTCTGTACAACCTCCACTCCCACCCCCATCCTCCTCCTCCTCCACTTCCTCTCTTTCTTCTATTTCTTCTTCTTCCTCTTTAAAAATAACCCTTTAAAAATGTCAAACCATATTCAGCTAGGGGGGCCATATAAAAAATAGGCCATGGATATGACCCTTAGGCCATAATTGGCTGACCTCTGCTCTAGAGAAAGTCACTTTTGTCTTAGACAATAAAAAATACACATAAATATTTTTTCAAGAATCATTAGTAATGGCCAAGATGAGGTGAGTGAGGTACCTAAAGCACAAATTTTAAGGAAGCACTCACTTTCAGGGTTGTACAAGTCAGTACTTATACAACCTGAAGAGTGAGTGCTGCCTTAAATTTTGTGCCTTAGGAGGCTGTCTCAACTCATGCTAGTCCTGCCCTAGATGAGTAGTATACAGCAAAAATAACTAAACATACAAGGAAGCAAGGCACCAGGACTGAAAATCAGCAGAAACAGACTCTCAGGTATTCAAAATGTGGGAGTTGAGTAATATTTTGTAATCATGTCCAACAGAGTTCTTTTTCTTAAGCTCTTCATCCCAGACCCTCTAACTCTCCTTCAAATAATTTGACCTTTATATGGATGTCATTAGAAACAACCTGATATTGACTAATGGATAAAACCAAATCTGTTAGTCAGGAGTTTCCCAAAATATGTGGATCATGTTAAGATCTTCAAGATGAAGCAGAATTTAGTGAATCACATTTAAGGAAATTAACTTTGGATTAATTTTTTGGATGATAGGGTTGACCTTAACATTTTTAGACAGTCTTTCAGAATTAATTTCCTGAAAGTGTACTTGTGGATGAATCAGTTCACATGCAGACAAGCAGTTATCTCCAGTAAGTTGGTTCAATTTTGTCTAGCTCTGATGTGTATACACATTTTCTAGCACACTAAAGTTGATTCAGTATTTTATATCTTGGCACAAACTTGCTTAGATGAATAATTATAAAAATGTAAATGTAGTCAAGACTGAGGTTCAAAAAGCATTGAATTTTGAATTTGCTCTCTCAAATAGTGCTGAAGTTTTCACTTTCAGCGGAGCTCTGTTTGTATTAGTTGTGGTCACAAGAACTGTAGAATGCCTTATAATTGCACTGTCACGGGTATTTTAAGATACACAGACTTTCCTCCCACTCTTCTCCAAAAGCATTCTTTGTAGTTCTCTGGTTACCTTAGTGATTCCAAAGTGGTACTGTGTATGGTCTATCTCCAAGGAGCCAAGTAATTCTTCAGCTGCTTTTCTGCTGCTCACAAACTTGCTCTTTGGAAAGGCCCTTTGGTTCAGAATGTAGTACCTAATTTAAAATAAGTAAAGAATAAATCCTGAGGTTGGGGTGCAAATAAGGAAAAATCTGGACAAGTGAGACAAAAGGAGGTATATATAGACTTCCACCCCTCCTACCAATATGTTCAATTTCCCAAAACTCTTGGCAGTAATAATGAGGATACAAGCAATAATTCCTTACTTTGGAATAATAGTTTGTACTTTTCATAGTGCTGTAGAGACCACCTCACTTGATTCTCTGCTCAATTAAGGAGGGAGGGAGGGAGAGATTAGGAGAAAAAGAAAGAGGCAGGTTTAAGTACATCTCTATCATGCAGATAAGGAAACTGAAAAGCAGAGACGTTAAAGGTCTTTTCCAAGATTCCCTCACCCTAATGGTGAATTGGTGGAAAGCTAGAAATATACTTCTTAATTCTGACACAGGTATTCTTTCTACTCTACTCTACTTTGCTCACATTTGCTTGATCACCTATAATTTACACATTTAGAATTTGGGAAATAGAAAGCAAAGGTGCCTCTCCTGCCTTCTGCTGCACTCCCTGCTGGCTTCCTTCCTTTCACAGGATTGCTAGTAAAGCAACAGCCTGCTTGGATGGCAGCTACAATTAAGTACATACAACATTTCAGAGACTCAATTCAGCCTCCATATAATTCTTCTCTATATATTTCTTCTATATGTGGGTCTATTATCCAGTAATAGAGATTTAAGGATATTACAGCTACATAGATGTTGGATTTAAGGGGAAATAATAATGGAGCTCTGTCATCATTTATCTCACCACCACCAAAACACATCGATCTGTAGTCTGGAGGATATCAACCAAACAAACAATGCATGCCTAAACACTCAAAGAGAAGAAAACGAAATGGACTGCCCCAGGCTTCTTGGATCCTGGGATGTATGTTTACCTTTGTTTAAAATCAGCATACAGCAGTCAGTTTGGAAAACCTTCACTGCATATCCTGATCCCTTCCAAGACACCATTACAGTGCAGCTGCTGTAGAACCAAATAAGCATCCATTACACCTGAAGAAAAATGGTCACAACGAGTCCATGTCTAAAAAAAATGATTACCCTAGATTTTGTCCTAATTGCTGCATCTGGGGTTAAAAGAGTTTGAATCTAGTGTTCTCTACATCATAGGTAAGAGGATTCACTCACTCCCAGCCTCATGGCACTCAAAGTACCCATCCTATTATGTAGGAGTCTCCGAATAGGATTTACCTGGAATGAATCCTTTAGTTCACAGTTAGTCAAGATTTTATAAGCAAATACTAGAAGATGAAAAAAATACATTTTTGCTAGAATGTAAATGACTGGCATTATATCCATTTGCCAGCCAAAAACCAGCTAGAGAGGGGATAAAACACAAAAGAGACCTGGCATCTCCAAGTAAGGAGGGGAGGGATTACAAGAAGGGGGAATACAATGAAAGGGGAAGATGAGAACAGCCACGACATTCTGTTTACTGTTCTGTATTAGGAAAGAATGGGCCACATCCCGGCCTACTTTCTCTCCTGATTATCTTGAGAAAGCCTAAGTTGTATTCGATAGTATAAGCATTCTCCTAGTACCCCTTTGTTCCTGAGATGGAGCCCACTAGAGCTGCAGCTGCAATCTCTGATAGAAGCCTTAGAAAAGCCAACCAATGAGCCACTGTATCTGGCTCTCAGCAAGGCTTCTGGAAGAAGCCAAGCAGCACTCTCCTAACAAAGACCTGCTAGCGTGTTATAAGGAAAATGGAATGAGATGATTCTCTGCTTATGCCCGGGGTCACAGAAATAAACTCTAAGCCATATATCCGTAGTCCTGCACTCCTATCCCGTTCATAGACAGAAACAGATCATCTGTAAGAAGGAGCAGAAGTGGAGTTCTATGACACAATAGGGTCAAACATGCTCATTCCCTTTAAGGACATATGAAGAACTGTTTTGATTAGATCGTGAAGCTTTTCTTATGACTTTCTCTTAAGACTTGGAAAAAAAAAAAAAAAACCTGCTGAAATCAGAGCTGATTCGATGGGAGGCAGCTCTAATAGGTAACAGAATTGCTCCAAAATAGAGGTAGCTAATTAGATTCCTTGCTAGATGGAAGCAGTGTCCCTAGATGCATTCAGAAACCCAGCTGATAAGAAACAATGAGGCAAAAACATACAGCGTGAATGCACATGAAGTGTTTGCATTGCAAAAACTCAAACTGCAGCATCATTGTTTAGCATCACACTTTCCCAGAATAGGTCACAGGCTGTCAAGATGGGAGTCTTAATTACAGGAGGTTAATAAAAATGCAAGGTACTACAGAACCTCAGAAATCAGAATCAACAACATCTGGCTACATATTCTAAGGGTGATTAGTGCTCTGAAGACATAAGTGCTTGTCACATATACAACTTTGAGGCTGACAGCCTCCAACCAAGCTCCACAGAAGCCTGTAATTCCAAACAGAAGCCGGGGAATCTTCAAATCCAAGATGTAAGGAAAGTAAACCATGTAATTAATATCCGTAAAAACTCTGTTTTGTTAATTAAAAACATAAATAATTCACCACCACCTATCTATCTCATCACCGCCCTAGCACCATCCATTCATCAAAAAGTATTCACTACAAAAGCCAAGAAATGGAAACATTCTAAGTGTCCACTGATGGATGAATGGATAAAAAAGTTGTGGTATATATGTATAATGGAATATTATTCAGCCATATAAAAGGAGGAAATCCTGCCATGTGTGACAACACAGAAGGACCTTGAGGGCATTATGCTAAGGGAAATAAGCCAGACAGAGAAAGACAAATACCATACAATCTCATTTATGGTTCTAGATATTTTCACCATAAGCTTCTTTGTCAAAAGCATTTTTGCTACAAATGTTTTCACCGCATAACTAATTGGCCATGCAGCAATTTTGCCATAAAAGATAAAATAACTGGTTGACAGTTTGGTTTCAACTGGTTGACAATTTGGCTTCATTTCTCCATTGACACAGTACTTCCATTTTCTATACATGAATCTGAAAGAGGCTGAGGGTCTCAGAGGTGCAGAGTTGAATCCACATTTTCCATAGAACTTGGAACATCTACCAACAGACATGTGACAATATGCCAAGAACAAACAACAGTGTGGAAGGCTTTCATAACACAACACAAAGCTCAGTTACAAACATGTATCCTAGTATTTGGAAACCGATACCTCTCTCAATGAGGGAAGAAATTTTGGCAAAAAAGAAAATGTGTGATGCAGAACAAGGAGATGAATCAACAAGCCAAAAAATGTATAATGAACTATGAACAAAGACTTGGAAGATAAATGCTTAGGTTCAACCCACAAAGTAAAATCAGATATTTGTACCGTATTGTCATGAATCTACACACATTTTAAATTTATTCAAATATTTTATATTTTACAATAGTCTTTTAAATTTTGTTATTCATTTTTCATGTTTCATTATGTCCTTTTTAATGTCCCTCTTTTATTTTTTTTTATTTTATCTTTTATGACAAAATTGCCTTATGGCCAATTAGTTATGTGGGGGAAACGTTTGTAGCAAAAATGCTTGGGGCAAAGATGTTAATAGCACAGAAGCTTATGGTGAAAATGCCAGACACACTCACTTAAACGTGGAATCTTTAAAAAACAAACAAACTCATAGAAAAAGAGATTCGATTTGTGGTTACCAGAGGTGGGGTGGAGGAGTGGAAATTGGATGAAGGTGGTCGAAAGATAGAAACCTCCATTTTTAAGATAAACAAGTACAAGGGATGTAATGTGCAACATGATGACTATAGTTAACACTGCAGTATGGTATGTTGAAAGTTATTAAGAGAGGAAATACTAAGAGTTCTCATCACAAGGAAATATTTTTTTTCTCTTTCTTTTTTTTTGTTTCTATAAGAGGCGATGGATGTCAAATAAACTTATAATAATTTCATGATGTATGTAAGGCAAACCATTATGCTGTATACCTTAAACGTATAGAGTGCTGTGTGTCAATTATATCTCAATAAAACTGGAAGAAAAATAAAATATTTCTTAAAAAGTATCTACTGCCCAAAAGTACATAACTAAAGAGACAGGTAGTGTTAAGGAGAGGGAAGATATTACTATTATGAAGGAAGACTAGAGGGAGTTCTTAACAATTGGAAATGGATTTAGAAACTCTCTTTATGGTCAATTTAGATAATTTAGAACAAATAATTTCCTTTTTGCTTAAATATCTACCTTAATCCCCCAATTGATTATTCAATTCCTTCTTATTATACTTTGCCCTTGTAGACAATAGCACAGAAACTCATCCATATTTTAGCGTGAAATTCAAGGAGGAACTTAAATGATAATATCAAGCATTCTAATGTTACCCAATTGAGTCTGCTTTGTGAAATCCTTCTGTATGTCCACTTGAATCTCAATTCAAAGGCAATCTTGAGGAGGTTTAAAAAACTCACTTTTAACTTATTTTAGCTTTTCTATCTGAAAATCTACCCTTATATAAACAAATGTAAATGTTTCATTAAAAGACATTCAACATAGCTTAAATCAAATGAATTTCCTAGTGTGGATTACAAAGAAATCTATTTACCTGACATTTTGTTCACATTGGGATTTATGCATCTCACAAAATATGCTGTTGATTTCAGGTTAGTCATCAACTTATTTAGGTTTTCCTAAAATAGAGACCATAACCAACACAAAATCATTTTGCAAATCACTAAAAACACCAATCTATGTCACAAAAGTCTCCATGTTGATCAACTTAGTCTTGAAGCCAGATGCATAGCAACAATAAAATAATGAATTCAACATTCTTCCCTGCTTACCAAAATACACTATTTCCTTCCCTTGACAAGTCAATATTTATCTGACTGACATTGTTCTGTTGTGTATCATATCTACCTGTTTTAAATTTGGTAGTAATACTTTATGGATGGACAATAAAATGGCTTGAAGAAAGAAAGTGTTTCTCAAGTTTCCTGCCTGGAAAATTTTTATCTTAGCTCAGTTTCTCTGGAAGCAGAATCTGAGATGGAGATTCTCATTCAAGAGATTTATTTGGAGAAGGAGGGAAGTACAGTAGGGCAGGGGGAGAAAAAAGCAGTGGTATGGACTCAGTTTAGTCTGAGTCCTGCAGAAGCTCTGAGCACAAATGCACCAATTATACTACAGTTGGTACCTCCTTGAGACAAGGGAGGGGCCAGAATCTGAAGGGGAGAGTAAGGAGAATTAGCTTCCCATTCGACCAAGGGCAATTCTGGCAACTGTGAGTTATTATGAGCTAATATTTTCATAAGTGGTAAGATGGGCTGATAAAGGGGATCTAAGTAGGACACTGACAGTGTCCACAAAAGCCCATTAATATCAAGATAATCTTTAACTTTTCCAACTTGGTTAACTTCAGATACTTTATCCTTATTTGAAGATGTAAAATTTCAAATAAGTAATAACATACGCAGATTGTGAGGTAGTTAATATATGAATAGATGCAATTAAAAATTACTTTATGCAGAGATGCAACCATTTGGAATGAAGCTCCTTTCTTGCCTTTCTTCTCCCCAAATGGTAGAGCTAAAAAAAGTAGAAAAAAAGCACTAAAAAGGCTCTTTTTTGTCACATTACCAAGCCCTGCTGATGAAAGCATAAATGTGTCAAAGTTCTAGAAGCAATATGGCTATGTCTACCAAAAGCTTTAAAAATATTCATGTCTCAACACAAAAGTCTATTTCTGGTGCTTTTCCTTAAGGAAATAGGCAACTGTGCACAGATACTCACTGCAGCATTGTTTAGTCATTACAAAAAAAATAAGCAAAAAATTAAAATGATAACAAATGCCTACCAACAGGAGATTGGTTACTTAAATTATGAAAGAGTATGCATACAATGAAACACTGCAATCTTTTAAAATGATGATGCAGATCCATATAACTGGCATGGGAAGATTGCTCGGATTTATTTTGAGAGAAAAATTAGGCTACAAAATAGTTTGTGTATTATGATACTGAGTGTGTATACATGTTTTTAAGTGTGATTGTATTACAGGTGACTATATACATAAAAAATGTTGGGTAGAGTATACACTAAAATATTAGCAATTGTGAGCTCTCTATGTGAGATCAAAGGTAACTTTTATGTTCCTCTTTTTAGTTTTTCTATATTGTCTGTGCTTGGGGCAACACTCACGTGTTACTTCTGTAATTTATAAAAACAATCTATTCCCACTTTCTTGAAGCAAAGGAATCTATGCTAAGCCAAATTGTGTTACAAAACATTTGTGTAGTGCTAACTCATGAAGGTACAAAAGCATAACAACAAAACCCATAGGCAATCTGGAAAAAATGGGCCAGCTGTCAATATGAAAAACTGATAAAATATTCTCTAGCTTGAGTAGCAATTGTGCTGAGGCAGATGTCATGAAGTTTAATCACTGATGTCCTATTGACATGCCCCAAGCCTTCCAAGTGAATCACTTGACTTCTTTGTACTTCCCCATGGAAAGGGGATAGATACTACTACCTTCCTTTAATTTTTTAAAAGAATTATAACTGGTTTACAGTACTTGGGTTCTTCAGAAGAAAGTACGGTTATTATGAGTACTTTAATTGGAATGAGTCAGAAACTTGGAGGCAAGTCCTTTTTCAGGGGGTCCTTAAAAAATTATGAAAAAGGACATTCTGGACAATTCCCTTCTAGTTCAAAAGAACACAGCACACCCTGAAGAGTCAGAAGATAATTTGCTCTCTCATTCTCTGCCCAAACCACTCTCTGATTTCTTATGACCAGAGAATTACTCAACTGGGAGCCATACACTTATGTGGCCACTATTTATCAGACTTCTCAGAGGTACTTTAGAAGCTATTAGAATCAAGCCAACGCACTACCTGCAGATTTTCAGGGTCCAAACATAATAGCTTCCATTTCTCAAGCTCCTCTTGAGGCGGGCCAACAGGATTTCAGGCATGCTTCTGAATTATATCATCATGTGCTGATGCAGCTGGGAAGTGCTAAATTCTCTCCATTCCCTGACCATGCCATCAGAAGTCCCAAAGCAGGCAACAGGGGACAGGAGTGAGCTTGAAGCTGGGTGTAAGACAAGAGGGTGAGAATGTCAGAAAGTGAGAGGACACACCCCACTTAAAGAACAGCTAGTACCATTTGCCCCATTGCTACAAGGGCATCTGAAACCAGACTGGCCAGATTTTCTATAATTTCCATTTTTCAAAAAAAAAAAAAGGAAATCCAAATGTGTATGTGAGAACTTCCAATTTTTTTTTTTTAATCAGTGTGGACCAAACGTGTTTGAAGACCAGTTCTGCTCAAGAGCTGCCAATCTGGCAGCTAACTATGAAAACTGTGTCCCTCTGCTGCTGGCAGTAGTCCAGACGTGAGGGTAATGGCAGCAACCTGGTCTCTGTGTCCTCCAAGGCTTTGTATCACAGTGCAGAAGTCTGAACTGGATCCTGAATCCAGGTAGCCTGTCCATCTCTCTGTTTTTTTTGTTTCCAGAACACAGTGAGAGTGGAATAGGCACAAGGCTAGTAAGCACAAGTCCTGTTTTTCTAGCTTGCCTTTGCCATTTAGTAGTGTTAAATTAATGAAGCAAGGAGGCCATCAGACTGAGATGGCTCTAATGCTGTGGCAGCCTAAGTAAGCAAACAAAATCTAAGTCTGTTAATGCCCCAAGGTTACCAAATCAAAATGCTAAGGACAACCAATCACAAACAGCCAACTGGGCTTTAGATAAAGCTAATCAATACTTTCTTTACTTTGCTTCTACCTTTTTTCTAGAAAAGTCTCTCCCTGAGCTCCTGTGGGTGGAATGCTGTTAACCACTTCTGATTTGGTGCTACCCAATTTCAATTGCTTTTCCCTCAAATAAACTCTTAAAAATTTTAATATGCCTGAGTTTATCTTTCAACAGTAGATTTGTGAAACTTTAATTCTGTACTTGCTCCTATAAGATAGGGAGAGATTTCCCTTTACATGAATCTAAAAGGGTCAGGACAAAGATTGAGTAAGATAATGTATCTAAAAGTGCTTTGTAAATTACAGACTACTAAACAAGACTGGTTGTTAGTTGGTCAGCAAGTATTTATGGAGTGCTTGCTAAGCAGGCATCTGCTACATGCTTGAGGATACACTTGAACAAGTGAGACATAATCTCTGCTCTCATGAAGCTTACAAAAACCCCATTACTGTAATATAAAAGCACTGTGAAGGAGAATTCCAAGATATTTGGGGGATGTGTACTAAAGGAGCTTGTTATCTCTCCCAAATCACTTATCAAAACATGGTTTTCTGCTGTCTTTTCAGCTTGGTTAAGTAGAAGAAAAAAAGCAGGCTGGAGCAGTCTCCTTGAAATCTATCTACCTTAGAGCACCATTTCCCCGAAAAACCACCAGCCAGAGGACGGAAAGGCTAATAAGAGGGGATGACGCAGACCACAGGGATCAAACACAGATATCACAGGAAAGAAGCCAGGATTTTATAAGTGCTGAGGCAGACATGGGTTCCATTCGGAGGCTGAAAAATTGAGGAAGATTTTTCAACTAACCAGTGTTGGTACTGATGTAATTTTCAAAGAGTTTTGCCAGGAGTCTGTTGGACGACTTCTGAAATATAGCCACCACTGTTTCATTAAGAAAGTCTTTGTTCTTTTCAAGCCAGCCACTGATGTTATAAGGCACCTTTGGAAAGGCATGCAGCTCAGGTAACAAAAGAGGTGAATGCATAAGTTACTTAGAAAATTGTGTATTCCTTTTTAAAAAATCATAAATTGTGTGGGTCCTTTAATTTTAAATCAGTTTGATGTAACAGTACTGAATAAATACTCCAGAAATCTATGTGCAACCCAAAGAGATTCTCAGGCTTTACCATTTACATTGTGGAAAGAAAGGATGAGAAGGGGAGGGAGGGAGAGGGAGAAAGAATCAGGGAGGGAAAGAAACACCAAGGAGAGGGAGGAAGAAATAGATGGCATTTCCAGGAGAAACAATTCACATCAGCCCTCCTCCATAGGCAAGAATAGATGCAATAAAACAACTGTCTCTGACACACAGTGAGCATTCCAAAAACATTATCAATGATATTTTACTATAAATATCATTATAATTAATATTCAAGGATATCAAAGAAGAGATTTACAAGCATATCTAGGTACAACTGGCAGGTCATTTTTAGGTCAAAGTATTATTTTATCCTTTGTCAGTTCTCTTTTTGTGCCATTCAGAATTACTGACCAGAAGCATAAAAGCAGAAAGAAGGGGCATGTGCATGCGCGCGCGCACACACACACACACACACACACACACTCCAGTGGGGAAATGAGGAGAGAGAGTGAAGTTATTAGGAATCTTTGTTGGTCATAGTTTGGAGACCATTACTTCACAGTACTCTTTATGAGAGAAGGAAAAAAAAATCTTCAATGAAAAGATCAATTGAAATCACTCGTTCACACAATGTTAAGTTGAAAGGAAGGACAAGTAAGGAAAAGCCCATGCCTTTGATGGTCTCCATAAATTTCTGAAGCTATCTTACTTTGAGTTGGGGTGACAGAGTCGATTTTGAGATTTTTTACCTCTGTTATTATAGTATGGGTGTTTCATTTCCTAAGTGCTAAAAGGCTACACCAACTTTTTTGGGGGACCTGAGATTTATTTTGTTCATCTCTTTAATCTAAACTTTACTTATATATTATCTAAGGATTTGGGCTGAGTACATTTGAAACAGGGGCAGGAAAATTCAGGGCTGAGAGTCTAGAGGTAACTTACCACTCCTGCACAATGGACAAGTTCAAAGTGAGCTTCATATTTCTTCTTATTGTCAGGCTTGGGCTTCTGGAAATGAACTGGCTTTCCAAAATGGTTGTCAGAAAGTTTGGTCTTGAAAGTCACATCTGTAGCCTGATGAAACATACATTCCTCTTCGAGGATGGAAAAGATGCCCATTGGCTGTTGGAGATACAGATGAACAGCAGCTGAAAAAAACACCAGTAAGCAGTATTTTCAGTAGAGGGTCAATGTAAATTCTTTCCCATGAACCTAATTAGCTGACAAGGAGAAAGGAGCTTCACTACATATAATTAACCAATCATCCATTCAACAAATATTTATTAAATACCTACTAGGTACCAGGCACCAGCAGGAGCTAGGGATGAAGCCATGAGCCACATTCACAAAGTGTCTGTCCTCAGGGTGCTTACATTCTAGTGGAGCAGACAGACAATAAACAAGTAAACACTAAATAAATAATTTAGTTTCCCATAAAGGCTTTGAAGAAATCACGCAAAGTAAAGAGAGAGAATGACTGGGGCTATGTGAGAGCTATTTTAGTAGGAGAGTCCAGTAAAACCCTCTGACCTGAATGAGAAGAGCAAATCCTGAGAACACCTGTGTACAACTGTACTGGGCAGAAAAATGAAGAGTGCAAAGGCCCTGAGGCAGGAGCACCCTTGGCAAATTTCAGGTCCTACCAGAGGCAAGTGTGGACAGAGCAGAGCTAGTCGGAGGGAGTGCGTGGAAGGAGAGATGCAGTACTGGATCCCAAAGGCTTTATAGGCCATGGTAAGACATTTGGATTTTACTTTAAGTGTAATGGGAGGCCTTTGGAGATTTTTAAAGTGATGTGATTTAATTAATACTTGAAAAGGATTATTTGTTTAGGAAGGGGTTGGCAAAGTAAAGCCTATGGGCTCATCCTGCCTATGGTCTGTATTGGAAAGCCGGTGAGCTAATAATGGTTTTTACATGTTTAAAAAAGCAATCAAGAAAGGATATGTGATAGAAAACTGATGACAGCATCAGCAAGCTTTTTCTCTAAAGGGCCATATAGTAAAGCTCTTAGACTTTGTGGGCCACAGAGTCTCTGCTGCTCCTCTGCCATCAACTCAGTCATTTCAGTCCTAAAAGCAGTAATTGACAATACGTAAATAAAACGGGTGTGACAATGTTGCATTCAAACTTTATTTACAAAAATAGGCTACAGGCTGACTTTGGCCCACAGGGCCATAGTTTGCTGAACGCTGATCTAGATGATTGATAGTGTTGGAGACTGTGAGAGGTCACTGAAACGTGATGCTGGTGGAGGGTAGAGCTGAGTCACAGCTTGCTGATGGATAGAACGTGAGGTGTAGTAGAAAGAGGAAGGATGACCAGGTTTTGGTTTGAGCAAATGGGTAGTGGATGCTGCCATTAACCAATATAGGGTATATTCACATGGGGAAAAACAGGTATGGGGGGGGAAGATGAAGGATTCCTATATTTGCAAATCTATTTGTGGATTTGTATGTTCATTTATCTACTCCACAAACATTTTTGAAATGCCTTCTATGAACAAATCACTGTGCCAAACACTTTGGGTTATAACAGAAAAATCAGACATGGGCTCTGGCTGCAGAGCATCTAACTGAGAAGACAAGACATGCACATACTATGTAGACTACAAAGCAAACAGAAAATGTCATGAGAGTTCCAAGATAGAACCGTGACCCCTTGGTCCAACAACATAGATTTCATGATTCTCTACCAATCCTTTGTACCTAAGAACCACAAATGCTCAGGTTTGGGAGAGACATTATAGGTCTGGCCCAACCCACCGAAAAGCTCCTTGAATTCCATTTACAATTTCCCTCTAAAAAGTAGGTTAGCTTATGTTTGAATATTTTCATGGAGAAGGAACACACCAACTCCGAGTCAAGGCTCTGGCTGGGTGATATATGAAAAGAAAATTTGTTTGTGGTTTAGAATCTTTTGTTCGAAATTATGCCACTGGAGCATACGAATGGGTCTAATTTGGATTATTACATTCTTGAAGAACATATTTTTTATCCACCTGAGTCTATCATTCTAATATACAGACTATGGTTTTCTACCTCTTTTGTCTAGTCTCATAGACTTAGAACCTTTACTTTATAGAAAATGTATTGAATGACATTCCATCAATAACTCTTGTACTGAAGGGCTCTGGCACATCTTCTTTCCTCCCAAGCATCCAGGTGGGGAATGATGCAGTGAGTAAATATGCAAAGTCTTGCTCCTGGTGGCACTGATCTTGTGAGTTCTTGGCAAAGTGAGAAATGTGGAGGAGAACAAGGAGGAGGAAGGAGAATCTGATAAAACTAAACAGTTGAGTCACTGGTACAGGGTCTTAGAGGTGTGGACTCCATCTTGTATTGCATATTTTCCTACCACAGAAATAGTCAACCTTCAGTGAACACTAGAATGAATCATTTAAAAATGTAAGCGTCTCCTGGGATGGCGCCTGTTAACAAGAGGAACGTGGCAAAGCCTCACAGGGAGCAGCAGCCCCCATCACCAGCAGAGCCACCTTCCATACATGAGGACCATCATGTCCCTGGGACACCAATGAAGCCATCTTCTGTTTGGGGATGAATGGATGTTTTATGCAAAGCAAGTAGATGTCACAGCTCAAAACGTAACAATTAAACCACTGAGGAGGGAAAAAACGCTATTTCTTCAGGGTCTTCTCTATTTCTCCAATGCTTAGGAAGTATAAAACTCCTAATAAATATGAGGCCCTCTAGCAAATTAATTTCCAAATAGGTCAGGAAAAAAAGGAATTATGTTCTGTCCCGTAGCATCAATTGTCAATTGTCTTCTAGTGCACAGTATATGGTCTAAGTCAGTGGCCCTGACTCTGAACCTTAATGCTGTAACCTCTCCTTCTTCAAATCTTATCAATTCTGCCTTCCTCTCTTTTTACATCTGTTACTTTCTTATTATTTCCACGTCTGCTGTCCTGATTCAGGGCCTCTATTTCTCACCTGCTGTAATAGCTTCTTAATTGCCCCAACTCTAGCTTCCCTCCCATCCCAGACCCCATACATAAACCCACCAGATCAAACCCAAGCATCTCTGACTGCCCCATTGCCCAATGTGGAAACTTCTCTGGCTCCCCATTGCCTAAAAAAATGTCAAAATTCATTAAGATCCCTTCACAGCCTGACCCTCCTTTTTTACTTCTAGATACTTCCATCTGGATACTCCAAGCTCTAAGCAGATTTTGAAATGTGTCCACTGCTTTCCTGTCTCTAAGGCTTTGCTCTTGCCTGTCCCTTCACATGCTCACTATCTTCCTCTTTTCACCTGCTGAAATCATATCCATTTCTTCAGACCCAGCTGAAATTTTACCCCCCTTCCCAGCAGGCCTTCCTAGATTCCTGCAGGCAGAGGTGACCTCTGCTCTTCTGAGCTCTGTGGGCCTTTGTCTGTGCCTTTACTGCATTTATCCTGACACATATTTTTACATGTATTAGACTTACAAATCTCCTATTTCACTGCATACATCCTAAGGGTAAGTGCTATTTTTAACAAATGCTTAAGTTTTCCACAGCATTTAATTCAAAGTTTTATAAACAGTAATGTAGTATTAGGCCTAAAATTAAGGTCCAATATTTTGTGGGCTTTGACATCAGGGGAACACCAGGAGAGCCTCAAATGACCTGATCAGAGGTTCCCCTCCCCATGTTCTACAGTGGGTTAGGCCCTCCAGCCATGCAACATTCTTTATCATGGGAATAGGCACAGAGCCTGCTTATTCTTTTGTTGTTTTTTAAATTTTATTTATTTATTTATTTTTGGCTGCATTGGGTCTCTGTTGCTGCACACGGGCTTTCTCTAGTTGCAGCGAGCGGAGGTTACTCTTCGCTGTGGTGCACTGACTTCTCATTGCAGTGGCTTCTCTTGTCGCGGAGCACGGGCTCTAGGCATGCAGGCTTCAGTAGTTGTGGCACACGGGCTCAGTAGTTGTGTCTCATGGGCTCTAGAGCGCAGGCTCAGTAGTTGTGGCGCACAGGCTTAGTTGCTCTGCGGGTATGTGGGATCTTCCCAGACCAGGGCTCCAACCCATGTCCCCTGCATTGGCAGGTGGATTCTTAACCACTGCGCCACCAGGGAAGTCCCGAGCCTGCTTATTCTTGAGCAAGGGATTTCAGTTACCTGCCAGCCCATATTCAAACAAGCCAATCACATCCTCCAGTGGGAATCAGTGTCACCTCACCCTATTATTACTACAAAGCCCGGCTCCCACAGCTCTCGCTTTTTCATTCTGCTCCCAAGTGCAACTTCCATGTGACCTCACATGGCAGGCAGTGTCCTCCTCCCCCAGCTGTGAGTATATGTGACTTATAAGCTTCTGTCAATCTCATCTGTCCAGTGTCAGGTGTCATATGTTCAGCCAGTCCCATAATCCTAGGATAGGAATCCCTCTCTCACCAGTGGAGTGAGGAGGAAGTGATCAAAACAAGTAGTTGCTAAATACATTTACTTGTTAAAAACTTTGAAAACTAGTAAAATTTTGGTCTTAAGACATCTGTCCAATTATATCCTCAGTATCTTGAGTGCCAGGATGATGTCTCTGGTTTGTATTTCTCACAACCCTTAGCAGAGTAGGTCCTGAGGTGACTAAAATCTAGGTCCTCAGCAAATTTCTGTTAAGGAATTGATTGATGGGCGAACACTAAGACATACAGGTTCGAGCTTTGGGACCTGCGCTGCTTTGCTGTGGGCAATAGTTAGGCAGAAAGTAAGAGTTGTGAGCCAAAAAACACAATGTTATATGTTTAAAGAAAATATTCATGTGCATACAAGGGATAACTAACTAGATATTAATGTGATTCACTTTATAATAAAAACACCAGAATTGGGGCTTCCCTGGTGGCACAGTGGTTGAGAATCTGCCTGCTAATGCAGGGGACACGGGTTCGAGCCCTGGTCTGGGAAGATCCCACATGCCACAGAGCAACTAGGCCCGTGAGCCACAACTACTTACCCTGCGCGTCTGGAGCCTGTGCTCCACAACAAGAGAGGCCACGACAGTGAGAGGCCCGCGCACCACGATGAAGAGTGGCCCCCGCTTGCCACAACTAGAGAAAGCCCTTGCACAGAAACGAAGACCCAACACAGACAAAAATAAAAATAAATAAATTAAAAAGAAGGCTCAACATTTAAAAAAAACAAAAAAAACACACCAGAATTAGCATATCCAAAGAACTCTACTTGGGAGACAACAACAGTCATGGCCAGGATGCTACCAGGATTTAAATATTTTAGAAACTTCTATGGGATATCTGACACCTTTGACTATTGGCATGTGGAAACATCCTGTTGTCTGACCATGGATCATTGCATAGAAACAATCACAAGTTATTTGGGTCAAGTCAGACAAATAAGGTGAAAAATGTGACAAAGTTGGTAATACAGTTTGGACTCGAAAACAGTTAAGATGATCAGTACTGAAGTTAATCTTCTCTCAAAGACAGTAACAATCTAACAATTTATCCCAATCCCCATCCCATGAGGGACTTTTTCCAAAAGGGCTGAATTATTGGAAGAAGGAAGTAGCCTCTCACGGTGACTCATTGAAGGGGCAACAGTTTTTAAATATACAATTTTGGATGTATTTGTTTTAAAAAATAATAAAAATAATATCTTTACCAATACCTAATGTAAAACCATAAATGTAATCAATGTTAATACTTTGATATCTAAATTATTGATGCTCAAGTTCTAAACAAACTAGAATATTTCAAGTAATCAGATAAGTGTGAGCTAATCCTGTAATAGATCTGTTCACTGCATATGTATAGAAGAAGATTACTGTATGTTTGAAGACCAAATTAACAAAGTTGGTATGAAAATACTTTTTTTTAGTTTGATATAAACTTTTCTGTACATGTAAAAACACAAAACTTACATGTATGAAAATCTCTCTTTTCCTGATATACACACACACAGATGCATTCTATAAGACATATTATATGTATTGATGTATTTTAGTTCCTTTGAACTTCGAAAACTTCCCATGATGCATTCTGTTTCAAGGAGTGAGTTTGATCATTAATATTTACTACAAATTTCCTTCACGTACTTGAGCAAACACAATGATCTTTTCAAAATATAGAATCATTTCAAGAAACATTTTGGTATTCTGCATTTGCCTGACCTGAACACCTTTGAAATCATTCACAGGAAACCAAAGACTTATCTTTTCCTTCTATCATCTGCTCAGTTTTGTGGGTTTTTTTTTTTCTCATTTTATCATATCAGTAGAAAGTACTACAGGAAATTACATCTAGGTTGCTAGTGTCTTATTTAGAATAACCTTGACATAAATAAGATAACAGGCTTCAGATCAACTACAAATCAGTAGCATTCACAGGGCTATTAGGATCTGAATAATGTCTGCATCCCACCTTCCTGCCTGAACACAGTATCTTGTCATAATCAGAATAAGTAGATACTATAGGTGACAATTGCCCAAAGTTAAATCTGCCCCTAGAAGGAGCTCCAGTTCTATTGTTTCATTTCTAATTAGGAAACTATAGCTTTAATAATGCCACCAAACATTTACCAGATCATGGTTGGGTCATTATTATCATTATTTTTAATCAGCCCACAAGCTGGTTCATTATCATTATTTTTTTAATCAGCCTGTCCTCACCCCAGGAAGTTCACTGGTTATAAACAAGAAAAATCAATGTGATGTCCACTCCTGTTAGGAATAATGGCTATTATCAAGGAAGATTTAGTTTCATCTAAGTCTAACATATAAAACAGGTGTGACAGTGATTGATACAATCTGGACCCCACAAAGGACAGTGGAAGGTCAGTCACCCTTGCCCCTTCCTGACAGGGTTGCTGAGAATCAGATGTGACAGCATAGCATAGCTGCCCATACCTGTGTCCAGAATTCACTGCAATCCATGACTATAGCAAGACACAAGGGCATGTAGCTGCTCACACCCCACCATGCTTGCTCCCTTGGACAAAGCCACAGGAAAAACCATACTGAATTTCCCCAGGAAATCTGGTTTATCTTTTCCAGAACACATGGAAAGAGTTCAAAGTAGAGGAACATCATCGAATTCAGAAACCATACACCACAGCTAATTTACTAATAAGCCATGAAGTATTGTCATAAATTACTTAAACTAAGTGGTACTTGTCCAATTAAATGAACAAACTACATCCTTCAAGGTAGCAGCCTTGAGGATTTATGGCAATGGTTTGTTTGCATGCTAATTTGCCAAATTTCGTTAAGCTGCTCTGGGTCTACTCATTCACCTTATGTTAATCAGCCAGGCCCTACAGGGTTCATCTTTTCAGCTCTGTGTTTTTCCAGTCAAGAACAGGACCCTTTTTCATCTCAACAAGCTTCCTCACCCATTAACAGTGGAGGTCATGCGTAAGCAGCAAATGTGTAGTGACAGTGTGAGTTAGAGATGATGGAGTAGGTAACTGACATGAGAGTTTAGTTAGGATGCCACGGTGCTGCACAAAAAAAACATTAAGAGAAAATGTGCAGAGCTCTCCTGCCCTATTTCCCATCCCCTTCACAGAGCCTGGGTCCTGACATGGATCAACATGGCAGGCAGGGACAAGTCTCCTTAAACGAAGATGGATGAGGAGAAAAACACGCATCACCTTCTCAATGAGATCTTCTCAGGCTTGCAAGTCCAGGCCAAACTCAATGGACACCCAGTCAATGCCTTCTCTCCTATTTTCCTCTTGCTCCAAAACAAGCATGTGCTGACTGAAGAACTGTTGTAAATTTTCAATGGTAAAATTAATGCAAATTTCTTCAAGGCTGTTATACTTCAAGGCTGTGATTAGGTAGGAAGAAGAGATAAAAATAAAATTGAGAAAATGGGTATTATTGAAGGTGATGGTTAATTAACTTGATTGTGGTGATTATTTCACAGTGTATATGTGCACCAAATCACTAAGTTGTGCTACTTAAATATATACATTTTTAAATTGTCAAATATACCTCAATAAAATAATGAAATAAAATTGAGGTCCACTTGGAAAAATGTAAAGAGAAAACCATAACCACTATCATATGTTGGCAAATAGACCCAATAAGTAAAAATAGCACAATTAAATTCTTACCTCCTTCATCTATACCTGCAAACTAAAGATTATGACAGGCAAATAACACTTAATGATACTACAATTCAAAATCATAAAAGATGTATTTATTTACCTCTATTTAAGGCTGAATTAATTTCTTAGCACTATTAATTATAATAATAGTTATTGTTATTTGTTACTATTAATAATAGCTTTTTCCAACCAAAGTAACTCTTCAGGTTTGCACAGAATGAATCTCACCATGCTTTGACTAAATTTTCTGAAATTCAATTCACATAGTCTAATCTCCTTGTAAATATACATTGACTTCATTCTTACCAAATATACTTAACATTAAGCATCTCAAAACCAGTGATGTCAAGAATGTCAATGAAGATTAGCTTCAAGATGGCGAATGAGTAACATATGGAGATCACCTTCCTCCCCACAAATACATCAGAAATACATCTACATGTGGAACAACTCCTACAGAACACCTACTGAACGCTGGCAGAAGACCTCAGACCTCCCAAAAGGAGAGAAACTCCCCACGTACCTGGGTAGGGCAAAAGAAAAAACAGAGACAAAAGAATAGGGATGGGACCTGCACCAGTGGGAGGGAGCTGTGAAGCAGGAGAGGTTTCCACACACTAGGAAGCCCCTTCACTGGTGGAGACAGAGGGTGGCGGAGGGGGAAAGCTTCAGAGCCACAGAGGAGAGCACAGCAACAGGGGTGCAGAGGGCAAAGCGCAGAGATTCCCGCACAGAGTATCGGTGCCGACCAGCACTCACCAGCCCAAGAGGCTTGTCTGCTCACCCGCCGGGGTGGGCGGGGGCTGGGAGCTGAGGCTCGGGCTTCGGTCGGAGGGCAGGGAGAGGACTGGGGTTGTCTGTGTGAACACAGCCTGAAGGGGGCTAGTGCACCACAGCTAGCCGGGAGGAAGTCCGGGCAAGTCTGGAGGTGCCAAAGAGGCAAGAGACTTTTTCTTCCCTCTATGTTTCCAGGTGCGCAAGGAGAGAGGATTCAGAGCACTGCCTAAACGAGCTCCAGAGATATGCACGAGCCGCGGCTATCAGCATGGACCTCAGAGACGGGCATGAGACGCTAAGGCTGCTGCTGCCGCCACCAAGAAGCCTGTGTGCAAGCACAGGTCACTATCCACACCCCGCTTCCGGGTAGCCTGTGCAGCCCGCCACTGCCAGGGTCCCGTGATCCAGGGACAACTTCCCCAGGAGAACGCACAGCGTGCCTCAGGCTACTGCAACGTCACGCCGGTCTCTGAGGCCGCAGGGTGGCCCTGCATCCGCACCCCTCCCTCCCCCCGGCCTGGGTGAGCCAGAGCCCCCGCATCAGCTGCTCCTTTAACCCCATCCTGTCTGAGCGAAGAACAGAAGCCCTCGGGCGACCTATACGCAGAGGCGGGTCCAAATCCAAAGCCGAACCCCAGGAGCTGTGCAAACAAAGAGGAGAAAGGGAAATTTCTCCCAGCAGCCTCAGGAGCAGCAGATTAAATCTCCACAATCAACTTGATGCACCCTGCATCTGTGGAATACATGAATAGACAACGAGTCATCCCAAATTGAGGCGGTGGACTTTGGGATCAACGATATATATATATATATATTTCCCCCCCCCCTTTTTCTCTTTTTGTGAGTGTGTATGTGTATGCTTCTGTGTGTGATTTTCTCTGTATAGCTTTGCTTTCACCATTTGTCCTAGGGTTCTGTCCATCAAATTTTTTTTTTTTTTAGTATAGTTTTTAGCGCTTGTTGTAATTGGTGGATTTGTTTCTTGCTTTGGTTGCTCTCTTTTTTCTTTCTTTTTTTTATTACTTTTTAAAATTTTTTTATTTTTAATAATTATATTTTATTTTAATAGCTATGTTTTATTTTATTTATTTTTCTCATTCTTTCCTTCTGTTTTCTCCCTTTTATTCTGAGCTGTGTGGATGCCAGCATCTTGGTGCTCTGGCTAGGTGTCAGATCTGTGCCTCTGAGGTGGGAGAGCCAAGTTCAGGACATTGGTCCATCAGAGACCTCCCAGCTCCACGTAATATCAAATGGCGAAAATCTCCCACAGATCTCATTCTCAAGATCAAGACCCAGCTCCACTCAATGAAGAGCAAGTTACAGTGCTGGACATCCTACGAAAAATAACTAGCAAGACAGGAACACAACCCACCCATTAGCAGAGGGGATCCCTAAAATCATATTAAAGTAACAGACACCCTAAAACACACCACTGGACGCAGACCTGCCAACCAGAAAGACAAGATCCAGTCTCATCTACCAGAACAGAGGCACTAGACCCCTCCACCAGGAAGCCTACATAACCCACTGAACCAACCTTAGCCACTGGGGGCAGACACCAAAAACAACAGGAACTACAAACCTGCAGCCTGCAATAAGTAGACCCCAAACACAGTAAGTGAAGCAAAATGTGAAGACAGAGAAACACACAGCAGATGAAGGAGCAAGGAAAAAATGCACCAGACCGAACAAATGAAGAGGAAATAGGCAGTCTACCTGAAAAAGAATTCAGAGAAATGATAGTGGAGATAATCCAAAATCTTGGAAATAGAATGGAGAAAAAACAAGAAACTTTTAACAAGGACCTAGAAGAACTAAAGAGCAAACAGACAATGATGAACAACACAATAAATGAAATTAAAAATTTTCTAGAAGGAATCAGTGGCAGAATAACTGAGGCAGAAGAATGGATAAGTGACCTGGAAGACAAAATAGTGGAAATAACTGCTGCAGAGCAGAATGAAGAAAAAAGAATGAAGAGAATAGAGGACAATCTCAGAGACCTCTGGGACAACATAAAATGCACCAATATTTGAATTATAGGGGTCCCAGAAGAAGAAGAGAAAAAGAAAGGGACTGAGAAAATATTTGAAGAGATTATAGTTGAGAGCTTCCCTAACATGGGAAAGGAAATAATTAATCAAGTCCAGGAAGCGCAGAATGTCCCATACAGGATAAATCCAAGGAGAAACACGCCAAGACACATATTAATCAAACTATCAAAAATTAAATACGAAGAAAAAATATTAAAAGCAGCAAGGGAAAAACAACAAATAACATACAGGGAATCCCCATAAGGTTAACAGCTAATCTTAGAGCAGAAACTCTGAAGGCCAGAAGGGAGAGGCAGGACATATTTAAAGTGATGAAAGGGAAAAACCTACAACCAAGATTACTCTACCCAGCAACAATCTCATTCAGATTTGACAGAGAAATTAAAACCTTTACAGACAAGCAAAAGCTAAGAGAATTCAGCACCAGCAAACCAGCTTTACAACAAATTCTAAAACAACTTCTCTAGGCAGGAAACACAAAAGAAGAAAAGACCTACAATAACAAACTCAAAACAATTAAGAAAATGGTAATAGGAACATGCATATCGATAATTACCTTGAATGTAAATGGATTAAATGCTCCAACCAAAAGATATAGACTGGCTGAATGGATACAAAAACAAGACCCGTATATAGGCTGTCTACAAGAGACCCACTTCAGACCTAGGGACACATACAGACTAAAAGTGAGGGGATGGAAAAAGATATTCCATGCAAATGGAAACCAAAAGAAAGCTGGAGTAGCAATTCTCATATCAGACAAAATAGACTTTAAAATAAAGACTATTACAAGAGACAAAGAAGGACACTAAATAATGATCAAGGGACCAGTTGGAGACAAACATATAATAATTGTAAATATTTATGAACCCAACAAAGGAGTACCACAATACATAAAGCAAATGCTAACAGCCAAAAAAGAGGAAAACGACAGTAACACAATCATAGTAAGGGACTTTCACACCTCACTTTCATGAATGGACATATCAACCAAAAAGAAAATAAATAAGCAAACACAAGCTTTAAATGATACATTAAAAAAGATGGACTTAATTCATATTTATAGGACGTTCCATCCAAAAACAACAGAATACACTTTCTTCTCAAGTGCTCATGGAACATTCTCCAGGATAGCTCATATCTTGGGTCAGAAATCAAGCCTTGGTAAATTTAAGAAAATCGAAATCATATCAAGTATCTTTTCTGACCACAACACTATGAAACCAGATATCAATTACAGGAAAAAATCGGTAAAAAATACAAATACATGGATGCTAAACAATACAAACCAAGAGACCACTGAAGAAATCAAACAGGAAATCAAAAAATACCTAGAAACAAATGACAATAAAACCACAGCAATCCAAAACCTGTGGGATGCAGCAAAGGCAGTTCTAAGATGGAAGTTTATGGCAATAGAGTCCTACCATAAGAAAAAGGAGGAATCTCAAATAAACAACCTAAACTTACACCTAAAGCAATTAGAGAAAGAGGAACCAAAAACCCCGAAGTTGGCAGAAGGAAGGAAATCATAAATTTCAGATCAGAAATAACTGAAAGAGAAATGAGGGAAACAATGGCAAAGATCAGTAAAACTAAAAGCTGGTTCTTTGTGGAGATAAACAAAATTGATAAAACATTGGTCAGATTCCTCAAGAAAAAAAGGGAGAAGGCTCAAATCACTAGAATTAGAAATAAAAAAGAGACACTGCAGAAATACAAAGGATCATGACACATTACTACAAGCAGCTCTATGCCAATAAAATGGACAACATAAAAGAAATGGACAACTTCTTAGAAAAGCACAACCTTCCGAGACTGAACAAGGAAGAAATAGAAACTATAAACACACCAATCACAAGGACTGAAATTGAGACCGTGATTAAAAATCTTCCAACAGATAAAAGCCCAGGACCAGATGGCTTCACAGGCAAATTCTATTAAACATTTAGGGAAGAGCTAACACCTATCCTTCTCAAATTCTTCCAAAATATAGCAGAGGGAGGAACAAACCCCAAACTCATTCTACAAGGCCACCATCACTCTGATAACAAAACCAGACAAAGATGTCACAAACAAGAAAACTACAGGCCAATATCACTGATGAACATAGATGCAAAAATCCTCAACAAAATACTAACAAACAGAATCCAACAGCACGTTAAAAGGAACAAGTGGGGTTTATCCCAGGAATGCAAGGATTCTTCAATATATGCAAATCAGTCAGTGTGATATACCACATTAAAAAATTGAAGAATAAAATCCATATGATCATCTCAATAGATGCAGAAAAAGCCTTCAGCAAACTTCAACATCCATTTATGATAAAAATCCTCCAGAAAGTAGGCAAAGAGGGAACTTAACTTACCTCAACATAATAAAAGCCATATATGAAAAATCCACAGCCATCATTGTTCTTAATGGTGAAAAACAGAAACCATTTCCTCTAAGACCAGCAAGAAGACAAGGTTGTCCATTCTCAACACTATTATTCAACATTGTTTTCAAAGTTTTAGCTACAGCAATCAGAGAAGAAAAAGAAATAAAAGGAATCCAAATCGGAAAAGAAGAAGTAAAGCTGTCACTGTTTGCAGATGTCATGACACTATAAATACAGAATCCTAAATATGCTACCACAAAACTACTAGAGCTAATCAATGAATTTAGTAAAGTAGTAGGATATAAAATTAATGCACAAAAATCTCTTGCATTCCTATATATTAATGATGAAACATCTGAAAGAGAAATTAAGGAAACACTCTCATTTACCACTGCAACAAAAAGAATAAAATACTTAGGAATAAAGCTGCCTAAGGAGACAAAAGACCTGTATGCAGAAAACTATAAGACACTGAAGAAAGAAATTAAAGATAATACAAACAGATGGAAAGATATACCATGTTCTTGGATAGGAAGAATCAACATTGTGAAAATGACTATACTACCCAAAGCAATCTACAGACTCAATGCAATCCCTATCAAACTACCACTTGCATTTTTTGCAGAACTAGAACAAAAAATTTCAAAATTTGTCTGGAAACACAAAAGATGCTGAATAGCCAAAGCAATATTGAGAAAGAGAAACAGAGCTGCAGGAATCAGGCTCCTGGACTTCAGACACTACTACAAAGTTACAGTAGTCAAAAGAGCATGGTACTGGCACAAAAACAGAAATATAGATCAATGGAACAGAATAGAAAGCCCAGAGGTAAACCCACGCACATATGTTCACCTTATTTTTGATAAAGGAGGCAAGAATATACAATGGAGAAAAGACAGCCTCTTCAATAACTGGTGCTGGGAAAACTGGACAGCTACATGTAAAATAATGAAATTAGAACACTCCCTAACACCATACACAAAAATAAACTCAAAATGGATTAAAGACCTAAATGTAGGCCAGACACTATCAAACTCTTAGAGGAAAACATAGGTAGAACCCTCTATGTTATAAATCACAGCAAGATCCTTTTTGACCCACACCCTAGAGACATGAAAATAAAAACAAAAATAAACAAATGGGACCTAATGAAACTCAAAAGCTTTTGCACAGCAAAGAAAACCATAAACAAGACAAAAAGACCACCCTCAGAATGGGAGAAAATATTTGCAAATTAAGAAACTGGCAAAGGATTAATCTCCAAAATTTACACGCAGCTCATGTGGCTCAATATCAGTAAAACAAACAACCCAATCCAAAAATGGGCAGAAGATGTAAGATTCATGTTCCTATCACTAAAGGACCAAATATCCTGGAGTACTGTGGCAACACCGTCTAAAGCCTTGCTGTTCAAAGTGTGGTCCTAAGACCTATAGCATCAGCATCACCTAAGAGATTGTTAAAGATGCCAACACTTGGCATCTCATCCCAGACCTACTTTTTTTTCTTTTTATTTATTTATTTAACACCTTTATGGAGTATAATTGCTTTACAATGGTGGGTTAGTTTCCACTTTATAACAAAGTGAATCAGCTATACATATACATATATCCCCAATTCTCCTCCCTCTTGCATCTCCCTCCCACCCTCCCTATCCCACCCCTCTAGGTGGTTACAAAGCACCGAGCTGATCTCCCTGTGCTATGCAGCTGCTTCCTATCTATTTTACATTTGGTAGTATATGTAACTCCAAGCCACTCTCACTTCATCCCAACTTACCCTTCCCCCTCCCCGTGTCCTCAAGTCCATTGTCTATCTGCATCTTTATTCTTGTCCTGCCCCTAGGCAGGACAAGAACCATTTTTTTTTTTAGATTCCATATATATGTTTGTTTTTCTCTTTCTGACTTAATTCACTCTGTATGGCAGACTCTATGTCCATCCACCTCACTACAAATAACTCAATTTCGTTTCTTTTTATGGCTGAGTAATATTCCATTGTATATATGTGCCACATCTTCTTTATCCATTCATCCAATGATGGACACTTAGGTTGCTTCCATGTCATGGCTACTGTAAATAGAGCTGTAATGAACATTGTGGTACATGACTCTTTTTGAATTATGGTTTTCTCAGGGTATATGACCAGTAGTGGGATTGCTGGGTTGTATGGTAGTTCTATTTTTAGTTTTTTAAGGAACCTCCATACTGTTCTCCATAGTGGCTGTATCAATTTACATTCCCACCAACAGTGCAAGAGTGTTACCTTTTCTCCACACCCTCTCCAGCATTTATTGTTTGCAGATATTTTGATGATGGCCATTCTGACAGGTGTAAGGTGATATCCCATTGCAGTTTTGATTTGCCTTTCTCTAATGATTAGTGATGTTGAGCATACTTTCATGTGTTTTTTTGGCAATCTGTATATATTCTTTGGAGTAATGTCTATTTAGGTCTTCTGCCCATTTTTGGATTGGGCTGTTTGCTTTTTGATATTGAGCCACATGAACTGCGTGTATATTTTGGAGATTAGTCCTTTGTCAGTTGCTTCATTTGCAAATATTTTCTCCCAGTCTGAGGGTTGTCTTTTTGTCTTGTGTATGGTTTCCTTTGCTGTGCAAAAGCTTTTGAGTTTCATTAGGTCCCATTTGTTTATTTTTGTTTTTATTTTCATTTCTCTAGGAGGTGAGTCAAAAAGGATCTTGCTGAGATTTATGTCATAGAGTGTTCTGCCTATGTTTTCCTCTAAGAGCTTTATAGTGTCTGGCCTTACATTTAGGTTTTTAATCCATTTTGAGTTTATTTTTGTGTATGGTGTTAAAAAGTGTTCTAATTTCATTCTTTAACATGTAGCTGTCCAGTTTTCCCAGCATCATTTACTGAAGAGGCTCTCTTTTCTCTATTGTATATTCTTGCCTCCTTTATCAAAAATAAGGTGACCATATGTGCTTGGGTTTATCTCTGGGATTTCTATTCTGTTCCATTGATCTATATTTCCGTTTTTGTGCCAGTACCACACTGTCTTGATTACTATAGCTTTGTAGTATAGTCTGAAGTCAGGGAGCCTGATTCCTCCAGCTCTGTTTTTCTTTCTCAAGATTGCTTTGGCTATTCAGGGTCTTTTGTGTTTCCATACAAACTGTGAACTTTTTTTGTATGTAGAGCTCTGTGAAAAATGCCATTGGTAGTTTGACAGGGATTGCATTGAATCTGTAGTTTGCTTTGGGTAGTATAGTCATTTTTACCATGTTGATTTTTCCAATCCAATAACATGGTATATCTCTCCATCTGTTTGTATCATTTTTAATTTCTTTCATTAGTGTCTTATAGCTTTCTGCATACAGGTCTTTTGTCTCCTTAGGTAGGTTTATTCCTAGGTATTTTATTCTTTTTGTTGCAATGGTAAATGGGAGTGTTTCCTTCATTTCTCTTTGATTTTTCATCATTAGTGTATAGGAATGCAAGAATTTCTGTGCATTAATTTTGTATCCTGCTACTTTACCAAATTCATTGATGAGCTCTAGTAGTTTTGTGGTAGCATATTTAGGATTCTCTATGTATAGGATCATGTCATCTGCAAATACTGACAGCGTTACTTCTTCTTTTCCGACTTGGATTCCTTTTATTTCTTTTTCTTCTCTGATTGCTGTGGCTAAAACTTCCAAAACAATGTTGAATTATAGTGGTGAGAATGGACAAGCTTGTCTTGTTGCTGATCTTAGAGGAAATGGTTTCAGTTTTTGACCATTGTGAACCATGTTGGCTGTGGGTTTGTGATATATGGCATTTATTATGTTGAGGTAAGTTAAGTTCCCTCTTTGTCTACTTTCTGGAGGATTTTTATCATAAATTGGTGTTGAAGTTTGTCGAAAGCTTTTTCTGCATCTATTGAGATGATCATATGGTTTTTATTCTTCAAGTTTTTAATGTGGTTTATCACATTGATTGATTTGCATATATTGAAGAATCCTTGCATTCCTGGAATAAACCCCACTTGATCATGGTGTATGATCCTTTTAACGTGCTGTTGGATTCTGTTTGCTAGTATTTTGTTGAGGATTTTGCATCTATGTTCATCAGTGATATTGGCCTGTAGTTTTCTTTTTTGTGACATCTTTGTCTGGTTTTGGTATCAGGGTGATGGTGGCCTTGTAGAATGCATTTGGGGTTTCTTCCTCCCTCTGCTATATTTTGGAAGAGTTTGAGAAGGATAGGTGTTAGCTCTTCTCTAAATGTTTGATAGAATTCGCCTGTGAAGCCACGTGGCCCTGGGCTTTTGTTTGTTGGAAGATTTTTAATCACAGTCTCAATTTCAGTCCTTGTGATTGGTGTGTTTATATTTTCTATTTGTTCCTGGTTCAGTCTTGAAGGTTGTGCTTTTCTATGAATTTGTCCATTTCTGCAGGTTGTCTATTTTTTTGGCATAGAGTTGCTTGTAGTAATCTCTCTTGATCCTTTGTATTTCTGCAGTGTCAGTTAATGCTTCTCATTTTTCATTTCTATTTCTAGTGATTTGAGTCTTCTCCCTTTTTTTCTTGATCAGTCTGGCTAATGTTTTGTCTATTTTGTTTATCTTCTCAAAGAAACAGCTTTTAGTTTTATTGATATTTGCTATTCTTTTCTTCTTTTCTTTTTCATTTATTTCTGATCTGATCCTTATGATTTCTTTCCTTCTGCTAACTTTGGGGGGGTTTTTGTTCTTCTTTGTCTAATTGCTTTCAGTGTAAGTTTATTTTGTTTATTTAAGATTCCTCATGTTGCTTGATGTAGGACTGCATTGCAATCAACTTCCCTCTTAGAACTACCTTTGCTGCATCCCACAGGTTTTGGGTCGATGTGGTTTCACTGTCATTTGTTTCTAGGTATTTTTTGATTTCCTGTTTGATTTCTTCAGTGATTTCTTGGTTATTAAGTAGTGTATTGTTTAGCTTCCATGTGTTTGTATTTTTTACAAATTTTTTTCCTGTAATTGATATCTGGTCTCATAGTGTTGTGGTAGGAAAAGATACTTGATACCATTTCAATTTTCTTAAGTTTACCAAGGCTTGATTTGTTACCCAAGACATGGTCTATCCTGGAGAATGTTCCATGAGCATTTGAGAAGAAAGTGTATTCTGTTGTTTTTTGATGGAATTCCCTATAATTTTCAATTAAGTCCATCTTTTTTAATGTGTCATTTAAAGCTTGTGTTTCCTTATTTATTTTCATTTTGGTTGATCTCTCATTTTCCCCTTTTAAGGCTGTTAGCATTTGCCTTATGTATTGAGGTGCTCCTATTTTGGGTGCATAAATATTTACAATTGTTCTATCTTCTTCTTGGATTAATCCCTTGATCATTATGTAGTGTCCTTCTTTGTCCCTATTAATTGTCTTTATTTTAAAGTCTATTTTGTCTGATATGAGAATTGCTACTCCAGCTTTCTTTTGATTTCCATTTGCATGGAATATCTTTTTCCATCCCCTTACTTTCAGTCTGTATGTGTCCCTAGGTCTGAATTGGGTCTCATGTAGACAGCCTATATATGGATCTTGTTTTTGTATCCATTCAGCTAGTCTTTTGGTGGGAGCATTTAATCCATTTACATTCAAGGTAATTATCGATATGTATGTTCCTATTACCATTTTCTTAATTGTTTTGAGTTTGTTCTTGTAGATCTTTTCCTTCTCTTGTGTTTCCTGCCTAGAGAAGTTGTTTTAGAATTTGTTGTAAAGCTGGTTTGCTGGTGCTGAATTCTCTTAGCTTTTGCTTGTCTGTAAAGGTTTTAATTTCTCTGTCAAATCTGAATGAGATTGTTGCTGGGTAGAGTAATCTTGGTTGTAGGTTTTTCCCTTTCATCACTTTAAATATGTCCTGCCTCTCCCTTCTGGCCTTCAGAGTTTCTGCTCTAAAGTCAGCTGTTAACCTTATGGGGATATCCTTGTATGTTATTTGTTGTTTTTCCCTTGCTGCTTTTAATATTTTGTCTTTGTATTTAATTTTCAGTAGTTTGATTAATATGTGTCTTGACATGTTTCTCCTTGGATTTCTCCTGTATGGGACTTTCTGCACTTCCTGGACTTACTGACTATTTCCTTTCCCATATTAGGGAAGTTTTCAACTATAATGTCTTCAAACATTTTCTCAGTACCTTTCCTTTTCTCTTCTTCTTCTGGGACCCCTATAATTTGAATGTTGGTGTGTGTAGTGTTGTCCCAGTGGTCTCCAAGACTGTCCTCAATTCTTTTCATTCTCTTTTCTTTATTTTGCTCTGTGGTAGTTATTTCCACTATTTTATCTTCCAGGTCACTTATCCATTCTTCTGCCTCAGTTATTATGCTATTGATTCTTTCTAGAGAACTTTTAACTTCATTTATTCAATAATGTTCATCATTGTTTGCTCTTTAGTTCTTCTATGTCCTTGTTAAACGTTTCTTGTTTTTTCTCCATTCTATTTCCAAGATTTTGGATCATCTTTACTATCACTACTCTGAATTCTTTTTCAGGTAGACTGCCTATTTCCTCTTCATTTGTTTGGTCTGGTGGGTTTTTACCTTGCTCCTTTATCTGCTGTGTGTTTCTCTGTCTTCTCATTTTGCTTAACTTACTGTGTTTGGGGTCTCCTTTTCACAGGCTTCAGTTTCATAGTTCCAGTTGTTTTTGGTGTCTGCCCCCAGTGGCTAAGGTTTGTTCAGTGGGTTGTGTAGGCTTCCTGGTCCAGGGGACTAGTGCCTGTCTTCTGGTGGATGAGGCTAGATTTTGTCTTTCTGGTGGGCAGCACGTCTGGCTGTGTGCTTCACATAATAAGGTCTGTGACCTTATTTCACATAAGGTCTGTGACCTTATTATGATTTTAGTCAGCCTCTCTCCTAATGGGTGGGGTTGTGTTCCTGTCTTTCTAGTTGTTTTGCATAGGGTGTCCAGCACTGTAGCTTGCTGGTTGTTGAGTGGAGCTAGGTCTTAGTGTTGAGATGGAGATCTCTGGGAGAGCTTTTGCCTTTTGATATTACATGGAGCTGAGAGCTCTCTGGTGGACCAATGTCCTGAACTCAGCTCTCCCACCTCAGAGGCACAGGCCTGACACCCAGCTGGGGCACCAAGACCCTGTCAGCCACATGGCTTTCAGAAAGTCTGATGTCTTCTGCCAGCGTTCAGTAGGTGTTCTGTAGGAGTTGTTCCACATGTAGATGTATTTCTGATGTAATTTTGGAGAGGAAGGTGATCTCCACGTCTTAATCCTCTGCCATCTTGAGGGTCTCCCCCCATCGCAGACCTATAAACAGAATTTTTACTCTAACACAATCCCCTCTGACTCCTACGCACCATAAAGTTTGAAAAATACTGGTAGAGTAGGTTGGGAATCTCGAATCCCCAGCCCTCGTCCTGTTGCTGCTGTTGCTAATAAATTGTATAACCTTTGGCAAGTGACCTTACCTCTCTGGGTTGCAGTCTCTTCACCTGAATTATGCTGTTGAAGATTCTTTCCAGCCTCAGCTTCCACCTTCTTTATTATATTAATTCCCAGGGCCGTTCCTCAACTCTGTGCAGGAGAATGGCAATTTAGTGCATTATTCTGACTCAGATTCTCCTACTGTAAAACTTAGGCTGCATTTCCTCTCCCTAGAGGTGTGTGGCAAAAGCTCTCTCATAACCTACTAGGGAGGGCTCCAACCTCTGTGCCTGATGCTGCTGTACAGATGCAGATCCTGTTGCCGTGATGCAAAGGCACTGCTGTAGTAGCAGGTTTCTGATAGACTCCAAGTAGGAGTGACTTTCAGCTGGACAGTCTCCAAGCCTGGAAGCAGAATGTGCTCCAACGGCTTAACATTTAAAATAGGCCTATTGCATCCATCCTTTAGCTGCCCAGGAGAATGAACACAGCAGGAGCCAGTTTGTGTCTGGTAGTGATTTAGTTATGAGTCACTCACTCCCTGATCAGTTATCTTGAGTAATTTCCACAGTAATCCATAAGCCGGATGGCATCACAGTTTTTTATTATTGACGTCAAGAGCACACCCTCACAAATAAAGCACCAGGAATGATTTTTATCCTCCAGAGCTCTAAGGAAATCACTCTCTGTCTATAGCAGTCACTTTGAAATTTAAAAAGAACATGACTAACTTGCTCACTCCCTTTTAATTCCCTAAATACTTGAGAAGTGGGAGTGGGAGAGAAACTGGCCATGGGTGGGGAGTAGCAAAGAAACAGGAAGAAAGCCTGAAGTTGTAGCAGAGGAAGAAATGGATGGTATGATGTGTGCTGAATCAATTAATAAAACTGATAATCCAATATACTGCTCACCAATTAATCATTTTCATCACTTTCTGTCCAATGAAGGACGACAGAGGCAGGAAAATCTACATGCCTACTTTTCAGGGACTAAATGGACCTATGTCTGAGCTCTTTTTAAAACAACCTCACAGGGGCTTCCCTGGTGGGACAGTGGTTGAGAATGTGCCTGCCTATGCAGGGGACACGGGTTCGAGCCCTGGTCTGGGAAGATCCCACATGCCGCGGAGCAACTGGGCCCGTGAACCACAACTACTGAGCCTGCGCGTCTGGAGCCTGTGCTCCGCAACAAGAGAGGCCGTGATAGTGAGAGGCCCATGCACCGTGATGAAGAGTGGCTCCCACTTGCTGCAACTAGAGAAAGCCCTCGCACAGAAACAACGACCCAACACAGCCAAAAATAAATTAATTAATTAATTAATAAAAAATAAATAAATAAAAATAAAATAAAATAACCTCACAGAAGACTTTGATTACTTGGGGGTCGAGAGTATATGACAGAAAAAAATAAAACTGAAAAGAAGTGGAGTAAAATAGCCGTATTTTTAACCATATTGATCCCTCACTTTCTCATCTGTAAAATAACAATATTAAAATATTCTTGTCTCATGGTTGTTGGGAGAGGTTCAATGAGACAGTGGATGTAAATATACATAGCACAACATTTGACACTTAGCGTCCAATAAATGTTAGCTCCCCCTTTCCCATCCCTTTTCCACTTTTATCACTTCCTCACCCTCAATCCAGTATTTATTACCCATGTTGCCTTGAGCAGTTAATTGTTCTAAGGTTCACTGTCTTTAACTATAAAATGGAAATGTAAATAAGATCAATTTTGCAGGCTTGCTCTTAGATTAAATAAGCTATCCATACAAAGCACATAGCATAGCACCCATAGTGAGCATTCAATGGCTACTGATTATTATTATTGTTCGATCATTATTAATCTTTTTAAAGTAAAATAACTTATTTCTGATCAGCACAGTTAGAACTCTCCTGGAATCATAAAATACTAGGCCTGAAGAACCTTACTTCCTAATAATCACGTATAGTGCCGCTCAACTCGGGATGGTACCTCCCCCTAAGTGAGGGGGGCATTTGGAAACAGGGTGGGCATTTTTCCATTGTCATAGTGACTGAGAGTATTACTGGTATTTAGCACCTTGGAGCAGGAATGCAAAACCTCCTACAATGTGTGGACACGCTCATACACGGAGAATTATCCCCTTTAGATGCCAATCACCCCACCACTAAGACACACAGAAGAATTTAACTACTTCACGGGTGCTAGAGAGATGGAGTAGTTGACCAAAGTCCAAGAGTTAGTTAGCATTAGAGCTAGAACTAAGTTTTGTATAGCGTGTTAACACTGCAAGAATTTTTGCCATCTTTTGCAATTGTCATCAACAGCATATACATCTCTATTCTTAGCCATGACAATTGTCTCTATAAAGTCAGTACAATTCCTAAGAAAAGAAAAGCCTTACAGTGTGCTTTCTTACTCTGTCTCCAGGAGATGGAAGAAGAGAGAGAGAGAAATAGAGAGAGTGCATGAGCAAGAGGGAGAGTGGGAGAGGGAGGGAGAGGATGGAGGATGAGGGCTTCTTTTCTTTTACTGTTGAATAATAATATATTAGCTTGCTTCACTGATTCCATTATAGTAGAGGCTGGGGTAGTAAGTAAGTCCCTGAGAACACAATATTAAAGAGACGAAGGTTTGATTTCAGTCCTCCTATGGGCTCATTAGTTTTACGCAGAGCAAGTCCTCTTCTATAATCATAGCATGTCATGCAGGCATGTGGTGGTGAATGTCTTAAAAGCCAAGAAGCTGCCAAACATCTCTAACCTCACTACCAAGAAATAGCTTAGCTACTTGTCCTGCTGAGAACGGTTCAATGTCAGCTCAATAGTTTGTTTATTTTAACATTTATGGCTGTGATTAAATGGCCACTGTCTTGAAAGAGCGTGGGTGAGGGGCTGGTGAGCACAGGGAGCTTCTAGAGGCTGAGTGAAGAGGTGTATCTGATGTCCGGGAAGAACATTCAGGGATCAGTGTCTTTCAAGGATGTAACTGTAGACTTCAGCAGGGAGGAGTGGCAACTGTTGGACCTTGCTCAGAAAAGTCTATACAGGGATGTAATGCTGGAAAACGATTTCAGCTTGGTCTCAATGGTGTGTCAAGTTCCCAAACCAGAAGTCAATTTCAGTTTGGTGAAATATCAAGCCAGAGCTGTCTAGAATACATAGGAAGTACAGAATGGCTAACATACACCTCTGCAAAAAAGAAATATAGGCAGACCTTGAAGATAGCAGAGGAATAAGACGTAGAGATCACCTTCCTCTCCACAAATACATGAAAAATACATCTACATGTGGAACAACTCCTACAGAACACCTACTGAACACTGGCAGAAGACCTCAGACTTCCCAAAAGGCAAGAAAATCCCCATATACCTGGGTAGGGCAAAAGAAAAAAGAAAAAACAGAGATAAAAAAATAGGGACAGGACCTGCACCTCTGGGAGGGAGCTGTGAAGGAGGAAAAGTTTCCACACACTAGGAAGTCCCTTCACTGGTGTGGATGGGGGTGGGAAGCTTTGGAGCCACAGAGGAGAGCACAGCAACAGGGGTGCAGAGGGCAAAGCAGAGAGATTCCCACACAGAGGATCAGTGCCAACCAGCACTCACCAGACTGAGAAGGTTGTCTGCTCACCCACTGGGGCAGGTGAGGGCTGGGAGCTGAGGCTTGGGCTTCAGAGGTCGGACCCTAGGGAGTGGACTGGGGTTGGCTGCATGAAGACAGCCTGAAGGGGGCTAGTGCACTACAGCTAGCCAGGAGGGAGTCCGAGAAAAAGTCTGGACCTGATGGAGCATAAAGAGACCATTGTTTTGGGGTGTGTAAGGAGAGGGGCTTCCTGCTCCATGTGCCCACAGATGGCAGAGCACCGCCTAAGTGAGCTCCAGAGACAGGCATGAGCCATGGCTAACATCTTGGACCCCAGAGGCAAGCAAAGAACTCTATTACTGCTGCCACTGCCACCAAGAATCCTGTGTGCAAGCACAGGTCACTACCCACACCCCTCCAGAAGCCTGTGCAGCCCGCCACTGCCAGGGTCCCATGATCTAGGGCCACCTTCCCTGGGAGAACACACGGTGCACCTCAGGCTGTTGCAACATCATGCTGGTCTCTGCCACTGCAGGCATGCCCGCATTCCAATTATGACTACCATACCCCTCCCTCTAACCAGCCTGAGGGAGTAAGAAAGCCCTAATCAGCCACTGCTTTAACACCCTCCTCTCTGGGTGGGGAAGAGATGCCTGAGAGCAGCTTACACACAGAGGTGGGGCCAAAACCAAAGCTGAACCCCAGGAGCTGTGCAAACAAAGTAGAGAAAGGGAAATGTCTCTGTGCAGCCTCAAGAGCAACAGATTAAATCCCCGCAATCAGCTTGATAAACCCTACAACTGTGGAGTACCTGAATAGACAACAAATGTCCCAAAATTGAGGCAATGGAATTTGGGAGCAACTGTAGCCTTGGGGTTTTCTTACTGCATTTGATTCATTTTTGGTTTTATGTTTATCTTAGCTTAGTTTTTAGTGCTTGTTTTCATTGGTGGATTTGTTTACTGGTTTGGTTTCTCTGTTCCTTTTTTTTTTTTCTCTTTTTGTGAGTGTGTGTGTATGTTTCTTTGTGTGATTTTGTCAATTTAGTTTTGCTTTTACCATTTGTTTTGGGGTTCTGTCTGTTCACTTTTTTTTTCTTCATTTTATTCCATGCCATGCAGTTGGCAGGGTCATGGTGCTCCGGCCAGGTGTTGGGCCTGAGCCTCCAAGTTGGGAGAGCTGAGTCCAGGACACTGGGCTGCCAGAGACCTTCAGAGTCCTTCCAGCTCCACGTAATATAAATTGGTGAGAGCTCTCCCAGAGATCTCCATCTCAACATTAAGACCGAGCTCCACCCAACGGCCAACTAGCTCCAGTGCTGGAAAACCCATGCCAAACAACTAGTAAGAGAGGAACACAGCTCAACTCATTAGCACACAGGTTGCCTAAAGTCATACTAAGTTCAAAGACAGCCCAAAACACAACACCAGATGAGGTCCTGCCCAACACAGGGACAAGATCCAGCCCCACACAAAAGAAGACAGGAACCAGTCCCCCCCACCAGGAAACATACACAAACCACTGAAACAACCTCACGCACTGGGGGCAGAAAAGGGAAATAAGAGGAACTACGAACCTGAAGCCTGCAAAAAGGAGACCGCAAACACAGTGAGTTAAACAAAATGAAAAGACAGAGAAATATGCACCAGATGCAGAAGCAAGGTAAAAACCCACTAGACCAAACAAATGAGGAAGAAATAGGCAGTCTACCTGAAAAAGGATTCAGAATAGTGATAGTAAAGATGATCCAAAATCTTGGAAATAGAATGGAGAAAATAGAAGAAATGTTTAACAAGGACCTAGAAGAACTAAAGAGCAAATAAACAATGATGAACTACACAATAAATGAAGTTAAAAATACTCTAGAAGGGATCAATAGCAGAATAACTGAGGCATAAGAATGGACAATGACCTGGAAGATAGAATACTGGAAATAATGGCCGCAGAGCAGATAAAGAGAAAAGAATGAAAAGAATTGACGACAGTCTCAGAGACTTCTGGGACAATATTAAACATACCAACTTTTGAATTATAGGGGTCCCAGAAGAAGAAGAGAAAAAGAAAGGGTCTGAGAAAATATGTGAAGAGATTATACTTGAAAACTTCCCTAACATGGGAAAGGAAATAGTCAATCAAGTCCAGAAAGCACAGAGGGTCTATACAGGATAAATCCAAGGAGAAACATGCCAAGACACATATTAATCAAACTATCAAAAATTAAATACAAAGAAAAAATATTAAAAGCAGCAAGGGAAAAGCAACAAATAACATACAAGGTAATCCCCATAAGGTTAACAGCTGATCTTTCAGCAGAAACTCTGCAAGCCAGAAGGGAGTGGTAAGGCATATTTAAAGTGATGAAAGGGAAAAATCTACAACCAAGATTACTCTACCCAGCAAGGATCTCATTCAGATTTGATGGAGAAATTAAAACCTTTACAGACAAGCAAAAGCTAAGAGAACTCAGCACCACCAAACCAGCTTTAAAACAAATGCTAAAGGAACTTCTATAGGTGGGGAAAAACAAGAGAAGGAAAAAGACCTCCAAAAACAAACCCAAAATAATTAAGAAAATGGCAATAGGAACATACATATCAATAATTGCTTTAAATTAAATGGATTAAATGCTCCAACCAAAAGAAACAGACTGGCTGAAAGGATAAGAAAACAAGGCCCGTATATATGCTGTCTACAAGAGACCCACTTCAGACCTAGGGACACACACAGAATGAAAGTGAGGGGATGGAAAAAGATATTCCATGCAAATGGAAATCAAAAGAAAGCTGGAGTAGCAGTTCTCATATCAGACAAAATAGACGTTAAAATAAAGACTATAACAAGAGACAAAGAAGGATACCACATAATTATCAAGGGATCAATCCAAGAAGAAGATAAAACAATTGTAAATATTTATGCACCCAACAAAGGAACACCTCAATATACAAGGCAAATGCTAATAGCCATAAAAGGGGAAATTGACAGTAACACAATCATAGTAGGGGACTTCAACACCCCACTTTCACCAATGGACAGATCATCGAAAATGAAAATAAATAAGGAAACACAAGCTTTAAATGACACATTAGACTAGATGGGCTTAATTGACATTTATAGGACATTCCATCCAAAAACAACAGAATACACTTTCTTCTCAAGTGCACATGGAACATTCTCCAAGATAGATCATATCCTGGGTCACAAAACAAGCCTTGGTAAAGTTAAGAAAATTGAAATCATATCAAGTATCTTTTCTGACCACAGTGCTATGAGACTAGCTATCAATTACAGGAAAAAATCTGTAATAAATACAAACACATGGAGGCTAAACAACATGCTACTAAATAACCAAGAGATGACTGAATAAATCAAAGAGGAAATAAAAAAATACCTAGAAACAAATGACAATGAAAATACAATGACCCAAAACCAATGGGATGCAGCAAAAGCAATTTTAAAAGGGAAGTTTATAGCAATACAATCCTATCTCAAGAAACAAGAAACATCTCAAATAAACAACCTAATCTTACACTGAAAGAAATTAGACAAAGAAGAACAAAAAAACCCCAAAGTTAGAAGAAGGAAATAAATCATAAAGACCAGATTAGAAATAAATGAAAAAGATATGAAGGAAACAATAGCAAAGATCAGTAAAACTAAAAGCTGGTTCTTTGAGAAGGTAAACAAAATTGATAAAACATTAGTGAGACTCATCAAGAAAAAAAGAGAGAAGACTCAAATCAACAGATATAGAAATGAAAAAGGAGAAGTAACAACTGATACTGCAGAAATACAAAGGATCATGAGAGATTACCATGAGCAACTATATGTCAATAAAATAGACAACCTGGAAGAAATGGACAAATTCTTAGAAAAGCACAACTTTCTGAGGCTGAACCAGAAAGAAATAGAAAACATATACAGCCCAATCACAAGCACTAAAATTGAAACTGTGATTAAAAATCTTCTAACAAACAAAAGCCCAGGACCAGATGGCTTCACAGGTGAATTCTATTAAACGTTTAGAGAAGCATTAACACCTATCCTTCTCAAACTCTTCCAAAATATAGCAGAGGGAGGAACACTCCCAAACTCATTCTACAATGCCACCATCTCCCTGATAACAAAACCAGACAAAGACATCACAAAAAAGAAAACTGCAGGCCAATATCACTGATGAACATAGATGCAAAAATCCTCAATAAAATACTAGCAAACAAAATCTAACATCACATTAAAAGGAACATACACCATGATCAAGTGGGGTTTATCCAGGAAACCAAGGATTCTTCAATATATGCAAATCAATCAATGTGATAAACCATATTAACAAATTGGAGGATAAAAACCATATGATAATCTCAATAGATGCAGAAAAAGCTTTCAACAAATTTCAAAACCATTTTATAATAAAAACTCTCCAGAAAGTGGGCAAAGAGGGAACCTACCTCAACATAATAAAGGCCATATATGACAAAAGCACAGCCAATGTAATTTTCAGTGGTGAAAAACTGAAACCATTTCCACTAAGATCAGGAACAAGACAAGGGTACCAACTCTCACCACTATTATTCAACATAGTTTTGGAAGTTTTAGCCACAGCAATCAGAGAAGAAAAGAAATAAAAGGAATCCAAATTGGAAAAGAAGTAAAACTGTCACTGTTTGCAGATGACATGATACTATACATAAAGAATCCTAAAGATGCTACCACAAAACTACTAGAGTTAATCAATGAATTTGGTAAAATAGCAGGATACAAAATTAATGCACAGAAATCTCTCACATATCTATACACTAACAATGAAAAATCTGAAAGAGAAATTAAGGAAACACTCCCATTTACCACTACAACAGAAAAGAATAAAATACTTAGGAATAAACCTGCCTAAGGAGGCGAAAAACCTGTATGCAGAAAACTATAAGGCACTGATGAAAAAAATCAAAGATGATACAAACAAATGGAGAGATATACCATGTTTCTGGATTGGAAGAATCAACACTGTGAAAACGACTATACTACCCAAAGCAGTCTACATATTCAATGCAATCCTTATCAAACTACAATGGCATTTTTCACAGAACTAGAAAAAATTTTTTACAATTTCTATGGAAACACAAAAGACACAAATAGCCAAAGCAATCTTGAGAAAGAAAAGTGGAACTGGAAGAATCAGGCTCCATGACTTCAGACTCTACTACAAAGCTACAGTAATCAAAATAGTATGGTACTGGTACAAAAACAGAAATATACATCAATGGAACAGGATAGAAAGCCCAGAGATAAACACACACATATGGTCACCTTACCTTTGATAAAGGAGGCAAGAATATATAATGGAAAAAAGACATCCTCTTCAATAAGTGGTGCTGGGAAAACTGGACAGCTACATGTAAAAGAATGAAGTTAGAACACTCCCTGACACCAAATACAAAAATAAACTCAAAATGGATTAAACACCTAAATGTAAGGCCAGACACTATAAAACTCTTAGAGGAAAACAGAGCAGAACACTCTATGACATAAATCACAGCAAGATCCTTTTTGACCCACCTCCTAGAGAAATGGAAATAAAAACAAAAATAAACAAATGGGACCTAATGAAACTTAAAAGCTTTTGCACAGCAAAGGAAACCATAAACAAGACAAAAAGACCACCCTAAGAATGGGAGAAAAGATTTGCAAATGAAGCAACTGACAAAGGATTAATCTCAAAAATATATAAGCAGCTCATGCACCTCAATATCAAAAGAACAAACAACTTAATCCAAAAATGGACAGAAAAGCTAAACAGACATTTCTCTGAAAAGATATACAGATTACCAAGAAACACATGAAAGGATGCTCAATACCACTAATCATTAGAGAAATGCAAATCAAAACTACAATGAGGTATCACCTCACACCCGTCTGAATGGCCATCATCAAAAAATCTACAAACAATAAATGCTGGAGAGGGTGTGGAGAAAAGAGAACGTTCTTGCTCTGTTGGTGGGAATGTAAATTGATACAGCCACTACGGAGAACAGTGTGGACATTCCTTAAGAAACTAAAAATAGAACTACCATATGACCCAGTAATCCCACTACTGGGCATGTACCCTGAGAAAACCATAATTCAAAAAGAGTCATGTACCACAATGTTCATTGCAGCACTATTTACAATAGCCAGGGCATGGAAGCAACCTAAGTGTCCATAGACAGATGAATAGATAAAGAACATGTGGTACATATATACAATGGAATATTACTCAGCCATAAAAAGAAACAAAATGTGTTATTTGTAGTGAGGTGGGTGGACCTAGAATCTGTCATACAGAGTGAATTAAGTCAGAAAGTGAAAAACAAATACAGTATGCGAACACATATATATGGACTCTAGAAAAAAAAATGGTTCTGATGAACCTAGGGGCAGAACAGGAATAAATACACAGATACAGAGGATGGACTTGAGGACACAGGGGTTGGGAGGGGAAGCTGGGACGAAGTGATAGGGTAGCATTGACATATATACAGTACCAAATGTAAAATAGATAGCTAGTGGGAAGCAGCTGCATAGCACAGGGAGATAAGCTCAGTGCTTTGTGACCACCTAGAAGGGTGGGATAGAGAGGGTGTGAGGTAGGTGCAAGAGGGAGGGGATATGGAGATATATGTATACATATAGCTGATTCACTTTGTTACACAGCAGAAACTAACACAACATTGTAAAGAAATTATACTCCAATAAAGCTGCAAAAAAAAAAAAAAAAAAAGAAACCCAACCATTTATGGAGCACCTACTGCTTGCAGGGCACTGTGCTAGATGTTGAGGTATTAAGATAAATTAGACACAGTCCATGGCCTCAAGGAACTCTGATTACCACAGAGGACAAAAATGTAAGCAAATTATCCCATAGAATTGGTATTACGGTAGAGGAAGAATTATTGATTTATAGAGTAAGCTGAACTAGGAAATTGATTTTAATTAGTTGTTGAACTGTTTTAAATAACACAGTCACACCAGATGCCTTAATAAACCAAAAGAAAGAGAGTTTATTGTAGTCAAAATAACTGTCTTCTATCACAAATTTGCACATTTGTCTATCTCATTTTCAAATTTAAGATGTATACAGAGTAAGGCAGTCTAAGCGTCACCTGAATACTAGCTGTGTGTCCTTTGGAATGTTATTTATGTTCCCTAAGCCTTGGTTTCCTCAACTGGGAAAAACATAAGTTAAGTATCCCTGCTGTACTTAACTCTGAGCATTGTAGGAATGGAAGGAGATAATATGAATGCTTTATACATATTGTATGTGATCAAACCACTTCTTCTTTCCAGAAAGACTACATTTCTCAGCCCCTCTGTAGCTAAGAAGAGAATTTGACTAATTCTTACCAATAGAATATTAGTAAAGGTGATATCACTTCTAGCCCCAAGCATTTAAAGTGGGTGTATTTTCTTTACAAATCATCTTTTCCCCTGTGCAGCAACATGGGAGGCCTTGCATTCCAGATGGCCTAAGTGCAAAATTGAAGAAGGTGGTCCAATCTGTATTGGACTTGGTATGAGTAAGAAATAAATGCCTACTTTATTGTCACTGAGATTTTACTGTGTGTGTATTACTGCAGCATGGCCTACCTCATACTGACTAACACATAACAGATGTAAATTATTATTTTGAAATGCACTAGCATACTTAGATGTTCTCATTACCTGGCAGCTCCGGGACTCTTTATTGCAAAGCCTCAGGATCAGCAGTCCTCAGAGCACTTGTTATTCTATAGTTAAAACATTCTCCTGAATACTGAATAAAACCTATATGACCTTCCATCTCTCACTTCTATTCTCATTCTTCCCCTCTCTTCAAATGCTAACTTCAGCATATGTTCTGAAACTCTTAATGAATGTGTCTGATTGCCTAAAAAGTCAATATTCCAAATAGGTGATAGATGTCAATTTGCCAATTTTATTCATGTCAGAAACCAATAGCTTTAAAAACTTCTTAGCTGGACAACAAAGATGTTGACCACAACAAGTAAAGGACTTGCCTGCATCTGCAAAGAGACTTATTACCTAAGGGAAAACTGTCAAAATGGCATATTTCAGACTAGAAAGACTCAACACAAGAGCATTTACTGTGGTGTGCATCACAGATGAAAACATTTGGAATACTTATCAAAGTCACTTTTTTATAGAAGTTCTTGCTGCAGACATCATCAGAAGTTGAAATATACACAAATACGACATGTGTACAATTACTACAAGATCATAGAATTGTAATGCTCTGGAAATACCTTACCTGTTCTAAATTTGGCCTCTAGTAACATATTCATTACCAACTTTGATTCTAGGATGGATCAAGCCCTTCACCAGCTCAGAGGAGTTAACACCCACGAGGAAAGTAGCTTTGTCAGCATCTGGTCAGAAGAAAGGAAGGAAAAGAAGGGAAGGAGGGAGGGAGAGAGAAAAAGAGAAGGAGGAAAGTGGGGAGGGGGAGAGAGGAAGGAAAACACTATTAAAATTCATTCCACTATAGCCCAATAGACTACCCAGAAGATGGAAGGATGGTTTGTTTAGAATGATATAGCAAAGTAGATTGTAGTTTTGAAATAAAGGCATGAATCCTAAATGTTTAAAAGTCTCTATTTCTTGGAAATGTAAATCAAAACCACAATGAACTTCCACTTCACACCCACCAGAATAGCTATAATCAAAAAGACAGACAATAACGAGTTTTGGTGAAGAAGTGGAGAATCTGGAAACTTCATACACTACTAGAATATAAAATGGTACAGCTGCTATAGAAAACCATTTGGCAGATACTCAAAAGTTAAACATAGTTACTATAAGACCCAGAAATTCCACTCTTAGGTATACACCCAAGAGAAATAAAAAGTATGTTCACACAAAATAGTTGTACACAAATGTTCCCAGTAGCATTATTCATTATGGCCAAAACATGAAAAAAACACAAATGTCCATCAGCTGATGACTGGATAAACAAAATGTGGTATATTCATACAATGGAACTTTTTTAGTCATAAAATGGAATGAAGTATTGATGCATGTTACAACATGGATGAGGCTTGAAAACTTTATAGTAAGGGAAAGAAGCCTGACACAAAGGCCATATATTGTATGATTTTATTTATATGAACTGTCCAGAATAGGCAAGTCCATAGAGACAGAAGGTAGATTTGTAGTTGCCAGGGGCTAGGAGAGAAAGGAATGGGGAGTAGCTACTTTAGGGTACAGGATTTCTTTTTGGAGTAATGAAACGTTCTGGAATTAAATAGGCGTGATGGTCACACAACATTGTGAATATGCTTAAACTCACTAAACTGTGCATTTTAAAATAATAAATTTTATAATATGGGAATTATAACTCAATTTTTAAAAAGAATATTTTTCTTGTTACTGGCCCTCTTCTGAAAAGAACTATTTATCTGAAGGACATGAAAAATCTCATTTTCATTATTTGCCTATTTTCCCCTCCTACATATACATTTGTAGATCCTTTCCATGAAACTGGAACTTGGACCATGTAATTGGATAATTCAAGACAGCTGCCAATCAACAGAAGCCAGAACACTTGCCCACTATCTTTTAGAAACCTTTCCTTTTCCTGTGAAATCTCTGCCCCATAGTGCCCTCTGCTGCCTAACAAGAATACTTACAACCCATACAATTGTACTTTTATAAAACAGCACTTCTATCTTCTAAGGAAAGAAGTGAAGAAGAATAAGTGTTATCAGAAGGAAAAGTAAATAGACATGTATCACACCAGGTGTTAAAAAATGGCAATAACACAAAAGAATGCCACAGGCAAAAAGTTATAAACACATTTCAAATTTCAGATTTTTTCAGTTATCAGACAAAAGGAATATTTTACTCAATTGAACCTCTCTGCTGTCTTCCATTTTAAATGAATCCTGAGATATGCTAGTATATCTGATGTAGTAACTCCATAAAATTAATGTCTTAATATAGAAGAAAATGTAGTCTTTCCTTACTTCACTAAGAAGTACAAAATTTCTTGAGCAGTAACCACAAATAGAGAATAAAGTAAAAACAAAACACATTTAGAGAGCTGTATGTCATTTGTACTAACAATATCCATTTCCTTTCCATCAGCCTTTAAAATTTTCACAAAGGCTTGAAAAGCTTGAAATGTTTGATTTACTTGTTAAATAAAATCAATGTATACTATACATACATTCTAGAAGCTCTACACCTACTCCATATCAATGATAATGGTCTAGGTACTCAGTTGCTATGAAACCTTTCAAAATGCAAAGCCCTTTTGGGAAAATAAATGGAAAAATCAAAAGTAAAGCAGACATGCTCATCCTATGCTGAGTTATTCCTGCTAGGAGTGCCATGTTTGGAGACAAAAGCCTGATTATTTCAAGTTGAGAAGCCAGTGGGTCAGAATCATAGACTTTTTGAACCAGAAGAGACTTTAAAGAGCATCTAACCCAAAATGAAAATATTTCAAAGGAAGGGAGAAATGCAGTGTGCCTGATGAATCTGAGCAGAGATGAATAGTAACCAGCAATGTGAAAAACGAACAATTCCACAATATCTGTCCAGAAAAAAAAAGACAGGAGTTCGATTTTCTATACATTGGAAGCATTCAGATGGACAATATAGGTAACAATAGTCTCAATCTCATACAACCTTTTTCCCAGTGTTAATGACAGTCCTTTGAGTCTATTTTTATCCATGAACAAAGGAAACCAAAATTCTCTGTACAGTATCCCACCTTAAGCTCTAACAGAAATAGCCTTCAACATTACAGAATTATTTCTCACCTACTCCAGAGGCACTCAAGGATATGCAGAAAGAGGAGTAATGGATTTATCCCACAGGTGTACATTAGACATCTCATGTTCTCCTTTTTTTTTTTTTTTTTTTTTTTACAGAAAATAATAGTTGTCATCATATTCCAAAAAAAAAAAAAGTTCATTTTCATTAAAAGTTAAATCTAATCTATGAATAAATGTCCTTCTGACATTTAGGAGATGCCATCATGAAGACAGCATCATCTGTAAACATATTTTCAACATGTAACCTGATGTGTTCCCCAAAGAGGCTTTATGAAATTCCCATCAATAAACATCATTTTCTACGACCTTGTGAATAAAACCATGAATTTTAACTTAGGTTTTATGATATGACCTGGGAGAGGTTTAGCTAGAGGGGGTTCTCAAATGGTGGTGTGGATTAGAATAGCCTGGAGAGCTCATAAAGGAACAAAGGACTAGCTCACTGAAGAAGGTTAGGGTCTGGGCCCATTTTTTAGCATGTTTGCCGGGTGATTCTGATATACATGAGGGTCTGAGAACAGTTCTTCTCAGAGGGTCCTCAACCTTGTCTGTACATTGGGGTCACCTGGCAAGTTATAAAAGCAAATCCTTATGCTTGCATCCTCCCTCAGAGATTGGTTTCCTTTGGTCTGGGTGAGGCCTGAGCTTCAGGAATTAAAAAGCTCCCCAGGTGCTTTCTGATGTTCAACCAAGTTTGAGAACTACTTTCTAGAGAAGGGTAGACAGGTTTGGCAAGTACATTTAGAAGATGGAGAGAACAAAGTCTGACTGCAACTGAAAACACGTAAGGAGGTAGAGAAAAACAAGAGGCAATCCTTTCCAGTGTGACAATTCTATCCCAGTTCTATCTGATCTGTAAATAACCAGATATAAAGAAACAAAATCCAGTTTTGTCAAACCACAATCTGGCTAATGTGAAAAAGGGTTTTGAAAATGATCTTCAGTTAGTCTTTTATATAGGGTTATAATACGGTTTCTGAGCTGTTCAAACTTCCTTAATTTATTGAACTGAGTTTCTGAGCACTTGCTATGTGCAAGGCCTGCTGCTAGATGCTATAGTAAGAAGATAGATAAACAAGACAAAACTCCTTGCTGTCAAGGAGTTTATAATCCATGAGAGTAAATAAAACGCAGGCAAAAATAGCAAGTCAATAAAACAACTGCCTATAAGAGACAAATCATGAGTATCATGAAAGTTTGAAAGAGAAAGAGATCCCTTCTGGACTGCATGACCAGGGAAGACTTCAAGAAAGAAACAGCATTTCATCTGAGCCTTGAAGGATAAGAAGGGTTTTGATGGGCAAGTATGGGAGAACAAGCATTCCTGAGACAGGGAACAGCATGACTTAAAGGCCCAGAGGCAGGCAGTGCAGCGATGGTCAAAGACGGTGGATAGTACCAACAAGTTACGAAGTAAGATAAACAGAAATGTGGGTGATTTGTGGTCTCAGGAGACATCTGATGCCACTGTAAGGTATTAATTAAATAATGGGGATATGTTAAAGGGCTGTTAGCAGAGAAATGGCATAATAAGAGTCAGGCTTCAGAACGATTAATGTTGTGGAAGCATGCAAAATAGACGAGAGTGAGGAGATTACAGAGAAAGCGAACCCACTGTGGGACACTGGAGCGCAAAAGTGCTGAAAGTCTGAACTAGGAATGGGAAAGGGAAAAAGAGAGACTGAGAAACATGACCAAGAGGTTTCTAACCTGAGAAGCAGAGAGAAGAGCAGTACTGTGAATATGAATAGAAAAGTCAACACGAAGACATTATTTGGGGGACACAATGATACACTGAGTTTTAGCCATGCAGGGTTTAGGGCAACAGTAGAATATGCAGTAGAAAGTTAGAAATATGAGGTTGGGACTCAAGAAGGAGGTAAAGGCAAGGATGTCCCCTTAGGTTTGGGTCCCTTTCCCCTTTCCATCCTCTTCTCCATCTGTCCAGCTCCTTCAATTCCTTCTTAAATGACTGGGAGGAAAATTACCAGTGCTTAATATATCAATATTAAGAGCCCTTAGAAATCAATAAGAAAAATCCCGTACCTCAATTTTAAAAATGGGCTAACAATGAAAATAAAAATTCAAAAAAGAAACAATACAAATAGGTAATAACCTACAAAAATGTTAACTTTATTAATACTTAAATGTAAAATAAAATCTGGCTAACTGGCAGGAGGAAAATGGTAACTGCTAATATTGGTGAACATAGTGAGAAAGTCACTCAACTAGAAAAAGACAAAGGATATGTCCTATGTCCCTGAGTGGGTAGGATTCATTTAACAAATAATTATTTACTACTATAGTAAGGGCTACTATGATACAGTGCCAGGCACTGTATTAAAACCTAGAAATACAGCAGTGCATAACAAATTAGGCCCCTGCTCCTATGAAGCTTACATCTGATGGAGACTGGGGAGTAGGACATCCAATAAAAAACAGCTGTATGAATGACACAAACAAAAATATTCAGGGTAAGGAGATAGAAAATGATGAGAAGGAGGTGGGGGCAGTCATGGAAGGGTTTTCTGATAACATAACATACAAGAAGGCACCTTGACAAAGTGAGGGAGTCAGCCATGAAGATACCTAGGAAGAGTTCCAGATAGGAGGAGGAGTTAGTGAAAATGTCCTGCAACAGGAGAGCTTGAATGATCCCAAAAGAGCCAAGAGACCCGTGGGCTGAGTGAGGGGAGCGAATGGGGAAAGGGTAGGTAGGTTGGGGTTCTGCACCTGATTCCACTGAGGTGTGTGGGTCCAGGCTAGGCAGTTCTGTGGCACCAGCTGGATGTCTCAGTTCTTACACCAACTACCTGGAGACAGCATCAGATTCCACAGGTTAAGAGTTAAGTCCTACAAGACTGCTTCCCCCAATTCAGATGCCAACTGTGAGTCCAGGTTGTCAATTAGGCTACTGACCAACCAGCTACAGATTGGAGGTTCCAACAACACCCTCCTTAGGTTCAATTAATTTGCTAGAGGCTCACAGAACTCAGAAAGACACTTTACTTATTAGATCAATGATTTATTGTAAAAGAATATAATTCGGGAATAGCCAAATGGCAAAGATGCATAGGGCAAGTTATGAGTAAAGGGTACAGAGCTTCCACGCCTTCTCCAAGGATGCCAGTTTCCCCAAATCTCCACGTGCTCAGCAACCAAGAAGATATCTGAACACTGTCCTTTTAAATTTTTATTTTTTAGGCTTCATTACATAGGCATGGTCGACTGAATTATTTGGCCACTGGTGATTGAACTCAATCTCTAGCCCTGCTCCTCTGCCCTGACAGGGGTGGGATTGAAAGTTCCAACTCTCTAATTACAGGGTTCGTTCTTGTGGTGACAAGACCCTATCCATAGGTACAGTCTAAAAGTCACCTTGTTAACATAAAAGACACCTTTATGGCTCTCATCACTCAAGAAATTCCAAATTAAGAGCTCTGTGCCAGATATTGGGACAAAGACCAAATATAAATTTCATATTATCAAGTATAATATGGAGATGAGATTAGAGAGAGATTTAGAGAGGTAACAGAAGGAGGCTATGATGAGGATTAAGGGTTTATTTTGAGTAAGATGGAAGCCATGCATGAACCTAGCACCGAGGAGGGAACATGGGCTAGTTTACACTATGAAAGGATCACTGCTGGCTGCAATATGTAGAACTACAGTGATGGGATGAGGGTGGAGACAGGGAGATCAGTAAGGAGGTTATCACAACAGTCTGGTGAGAAATGGTGGCTCAGGCTAAGCGGTGTCAGTGAACATGGTGATTGTGGGTAGTTGTGAGTTTTACATATATTTAAAGGTAGAGACAACAAGAAAGAGAGAAGTTCAGGATGACTCTAAGATTTGAGTCAGGAGAATCCAGTTGACATTTATTAAGAAGACTGAGAAATGAAGGGGCAGGAAGAGATGAAGAGTTCAGTTCTATACATGTTGAGTTTGAGATGATCAGCTAAGAAATGAGCAGAGAAAAGTTTCAAGAGTTGAGCTCAGCAGCCTTATAGCAGTTAGAAGTAAGGAAGATGAGGACGCTCCAGTAAAGAACCTGAGAAGGAACCACCATGGAGATTGTATGAGATACTCTGCTTCATTTGTTTATCTGTATTTTATTTATTTATTTTTTTTGCGGTAAGCAGGCCTCTCACTGTTGTGGCCTCTCCCAATACGGAGCACAGGCTCCGGATGCACAGGCTCAGTGGCCATGGCTCACGGGCCCAGCCGCTCTGCGGCATGTGGGATCTTCCCAGACTGGGGCACGAACCCGTGTCCCCTGTATTGGCAGGTGGACTCTCATCCACTGCGCCACCAGGGAAGCCCTTATCTGTATTTTATAATTAATAACTATGCCTTGTTTTTGTAATAAAAATAATTTTTAAAACTTTGTTTCAAAGCGTTGGAAAAGCAAAAAAAAGAACAAGGACAAAAACAGCAAAATAAGGCAGCAAGATGCCATGAAAGCATATATTAATATATTAATATAGAACATGTTTACACAATATTCAGGGCACATTTCCTTACTGTATTTTCCTCTGAGCTCAAGTGTCCTCTTCTCTGAGGGGACTTTCTGACCACCCTATCAACGATAACTCCTTAACTCCTATTATTTTTTATTCTTTTACTCTGCTTCATTTTTTTCATTCTGACTTCATGCATATTTGTCCATTTATGTATATATTGTCTATCTCCCACACTAGACAATCAAGACAGGGATTATATCTTGTTCATAGGTATATCTCTAGCACCAGGAATAGTCCCCCACATAGACTGCCCCCAAAAGTTATTTGTTAAACAATAAATGCAACCAAAAAATGGGCAAAGGAATTGAATAGATATTTCTGCAAAGAAGATATACAAATGTCTAATAAATACATGAAGATACTCAACATCACTAATCATCAAGGAAATGCAATTCAAAACCACAATGAGCATGTCTCTCCACAAGTAGAGCACCTTCTGGCTGCTGGTGGGGGACCCTGATGCCCAAGGAGATGGGAGGAACCCCCAAGTGAACTGGTAGGATGTGGGGGTACTGAGGGGGGAGAAGAAGTGGAGGTCAGACAAGATCAGTGACCCTGAGGCTGGGGAGATCAGGAGAGGCAGGTGGGAGAGGCCCCCCAGGAGGAGCAGGAGAGGAGGCAATTGCCCCAGCCACTCAGGCCTGGGGAGCCTGCTGGGCTCCCAGGCTGGTCCCCTGCCCTCCAGGGCGCACCCCCTCCCCCTGGCTGCATTGGTCCTGGGGACATAGGAGGGAGGTCAGGAAATCAGAAGAGGAAGGCGGGAGGGGCCCTCCGGGAGGAGGAGCAGGAGAGGAGCAGAGGGCATTTGTCTCACCCACTTGAAACCAGGAAGCCTGCTGGGCTCCCAGGTGAGGTCCCAGCCCTCTGACACGGGGGCGGGAGGCACGCCTTGGCCCCTTCTGTTCTGTTGAGCCTAAGCCCCAACCCCCCCACAGCCCCCAGGGCATTTTCCAGCCCTGTGGATCCTAAGCATACACCCCATCCGCTGCCCAAACCTCACCCTTGCTTAGGCCCCACCTTCTACAGCTAAGGCCTTCACCCCCCCCCCTTTTTTTTCTTTTGTTTTTCTTTTCTCTCCTCCTCTTTTTTTTTACTATTGTGGTACATTGTACCTTCCAGTTGTTGATTCATCTAAATTTTAATTTTTATATTCTTTCTAATGTATCTGTTAGTTTTCTAGTCTAATTTTGTTTTTTACTTTGTTATTGTACACTCTCTCTTTTTTTTTTTTGGCCACCCCATGTGGCTTGCAAGCTCTTGGTTTGCGAGCAGGGGTTTGGGCTGAAGCTCCTACAGTGGGAGCTCGGAGTCTGAACCACTGAACTAACAGAGAACCTGAGACCCCAGGGAATATTCATCAGAATGAGGTCTCACAGAGGTCCTCATTTCAGCACCAGGACCCAGCTCTACCCAACACCCTACAAACTCCAGCGTTGGAAGCCTAAGGCCAAACAACAAGTAAGACAGGAACACAATCCCACTCATAAAAAAAAAAATGAGATGGCAAAAAAATATGTCACAGATGAAGGAGCAAGGTAAAAACCTACAAGACCAAATAAATGAAAGGAAATAGACTATCTACCTGAAAAAGAATTCAGAATAATGATAATAAAGATGATCCAGAATCTCAGAAATAGAATGGAGGCACAGAATGAGAAAATACAAGAAATCATTAACAAAGATCTAGAAGAACTAAAGAACAAACAAACAGAGATGAACAACACAATAACTGAAATGAAAAATACATTAGAAGGAATCAATAACAGAATAACGGAGGCAGAAGAAAGAATAAGTGAGCTGGAGACAAAATGCTGGAAATAACTGCCGAGGAGCAGAATAAAGAAAAAAGAATGAAAAGAATTGAAGACAATCTCAGAGACCTCTGGGACAACACTAAATGTACCAACATTCGAATTATAGGGGTCCCAGAAGAAGAAAAGAAAAAGAAAGGGTCTGAGAAAATATTTGAAGAGATTACAGTCCAAAACTGCCCTAACATGGGAATGGAAAGAGTCACCTAAGTCCAGGAAGCACAGAGAGTCCCATACAGGATAAACCTTAGGAGAAGCACACCAAGACACATATTAATCAAACTAACAAAAATTAAATTCAAAGAAAAATTATTAAAAGCAGCAAGGGAAAAACAAAAAATAACATACAAAGGAATCCCCATAAGGTTATCAGCTGTTTTTTCAGCAGAAACTCTGCAGGCCAGAAGGGAGTAGCAGGATATACTTAAAGTGTTAAAGAGAAAAACCTACAAACAAGATTATTCTACCCAGCAAGGATCTCATTCAGATTTGATGGAGAAATCAAAAGCTTTTCAAACAAGAAAAAGCTAAGAGAATTCAGCACCATCAAACCAGCTTTACAACAAATGCTAAAGAAACTTCTCTAGGCGGGAAACACAAGAGAAGAAAAAGACTCACAAAAACAAGCCCAAAACAATTAAGAAAATGGTAATAAGAACATACATATCAATAATAACCTTGAATGTAAATGGATTAAGTGCACCAACCAAAAGACACAGACTGGCTGAATGGATAGAAAAACAAGACCCATATATATGCTGTCTACAAGAGACCCACTTCAGATGTAGGGACACATACAGACTCAAAGTGAAGGGATGGAAAAAGATATTCCATGCAAATGGAAATCAAAAGAAAGCTGGAATAGCAATACTCATATCACATAAAACAGACTTTAAAATAAAGAATATTACAAGACACAAGGAAGGACACTACATAATGATCAAGGGATCAATCCAAGAAGAAGATTAACAATTATAAATGTTTATGCCCCCAACATAGGAACACCTCAATACATAAGGCAAATGCTAACAACCATGAAAGGCGAAATCGACAGTAACACAATAATAATAGGAGACTTTAACACCCCACTTTCACCAATGGACAGATCATCCAAAATGAAAATAAATAAGGAAACACAAGCTTTAAATGACACAACAGACCAGATAGATTTAACTGGTATTTATAGAACATTCCACCCAAAAGTGGCAGGATACACTTTCTTCTCAAGTGCACACAGAACATTCTCCAGGATAGATCACATCATGGGTCACAAATCAAGCCTCAGAAAATTTAATAAAATTGAAATTGTATGAAGCATCTTTTCTGACAACAATGCTATGAGACTGGAAATCAATTACAGGAAAAACACTGTAAAAAACACAAATACATGGAGGCTAAACAGTACGCTACTAAATAACCAAGAGATCACTGAAGAAATCAAAGAAGAAATAAAAAAACAAAGGAACAAATGACAGTGAAAAGATGATCCAAAACCTATGGGACACAGCAAAAGCAGTTCTAAGAGGGAAGTTTATAGCAATTCAATCTCACCTCAAGAAACAAGAAAAATCTCAAATAAACAATCTAACCCTACACTTAAAACAACTAGAGAAAGAAGAAAACCCAAAGTCAGTAGAAGAAAAGAAATCATAAAGTTCAGAGCAGAAATAAATGAAATAGAAATGAAGAAAACAACAGCAAAGATCAATAAAACTAAAATCTGCTTCTTTGAGAAGACAAACAAAATTGATAAACCCTTAGCCAGACTCATCAATAAAAAAAAGGGAGAGGATGAAAATCAATAAAATTAGAAATGAAAAAGGAGAAATCACAACTGACAATGCAGAAATACAAAGGATTATAAGAGACTACTACAAACAACTATATGCCAAAATGGACAACCATGAAGAAATGGACAAATTCTTCAAAAGGTACAATTTTCCAAGACTGAAACAGGAAGAATTAGAAAATATAAACAGACATATCACAAGTAATGAAACTGAAACCATAATTAAAACTCTTTCAACAAACAAAAGTCCAGGACCAGATAGATAGAATTCACTTCACAGGTGAATTCTATCAAACATTTAGCAAAGAGCTAACACCCATCCTTCTCAAACTCTTCCAAAAAATTGCAGAGGAAGGAACACTCCCAAATTCATTCTACAAGGCCATCACCCTGATACCAAAACCAGAAAAAGATATCACAAAATAAGAAAATTATAGACCAATATCACTGATGAACATAGATGCCAAAATCCTGAACAGAGTACTAGCAAACAGAATCCAACAACACATTAAAAGCATCATACACCATGATCAAGTGGGATTTATCCCAGGGATACAAGGATTCTTCAATATACGCAAATCAATCAATGTGATACACCACATTAACAAATTAAGGAATAAAAACCATATGATCATCTCAAAAGATGGAGAAAAAGCTTTTGACAAAATTCAACACTTATTTATGATAAAAACTCTCCAGAAAGTGGGCATAGCGGGAACCTACCTCAACATAATAAAGGCCATATACATCAAACCCACAGCAAGCATCATACTCAATGGTGAAAAACTGAAAGCATTTCCACTAAGATCAGGAACAAGAAAAGGATGTCTACTCTTGCCACTTTTTTTTTTTTTTTTTTTTTTCTGTATGCGGGCCTCTCACTGCCGTGGCCTCTCCCATTGCGGAGCACAGGCTCCGGATGCGCAGGCTCAGCGGCCATGGCTCACGGGCCCAGCCGCTCCGCGGCATGTGGGATCTTCCCAGACCGGGGCACGAACCCGTGTCCCCTGCACCAGCAGGCGGACTCTCAACCACTGCGCCACCAGGGAAGCCCTACTCTTGCCACTCTTATTCAACATAGTTTTAGAAGTCCTAGACACAGCAATCAGAAAAGAAAAAGAAATAAAAAGAATACAAATTGGAAAAGAAGTAAAACTGTCACTGTTTGCAGATGACATAATACTATACATAGAAAATCCTGAAGATGCCACCAGAAAACTACTAGAACTAATCAGTGAATTTGGTAATGTTGCAGGATACAAATTAATGCACAGAAATCTCTCGCATATCTATACACCAACAATGAAAAATCAGGAAGAGAAATTAAGGAAATAATCCCATTTACCATCGCAGTAAAAAGAACAAAATACCTAGGAATAAACCTGCCTAAGGAAAAAAAAGACGTGTACTCAGAAAACTATAAAACACTGATAAAAGAAATCAAAGATGACATAAACAGATGGAGAAATATGCCATGTTCTTGGATTGGAAGAATCAACATTGTGAAAATGACTATACTACCCAAAGCAATCTACAGATTCAATGCAATCCCTATCAAACTACCAATGGCAGTCTTCACAGAATTAGAACAAAAAATTTTACAATTTGTATGGAAACACAAAAGATGCCAAATAGCCAAAGCAATCTTGAGAAAGAAAAACGGAGTTGGAGGAATCAGGCTCCCTGACTTCAAACTATACCACAAAGCTACAGTAATCAAGGCAGTATGGCACTGGCACAAAAACAGAAATATAGATCAATGGTACAGGATAGAATGCCCAGAGATAAACCCACACACACACATGATCACCTAATTTACGACAAAGGAGGCAAGAACATACAATGTAGAAAAGATAGCCTCTTCAATAAGTGGTGCTGGGAAAACTGGACAGCTACATGTAAAAGAATGAAATTAGAACACTGCATAACACCATACACAAAAATAAACTCCAAATGAATTAAAGACCTAGATGTAAGACCAGACACTATAAAACTCTTAGAGGAAAATATAGGGAAAACACTCTTTGACATAAACTACAACAAGATCATTTTTGACCCACCTCCTAGAGTAACGGAAATAAAAGCAAAAATAAGCAAATGGGAGTTAATTAAACTTAAAAGCTTTTGCACAGTAAAGGAAACCATAAACAAGACAAAAAGACAACCCTCAGAATGGGAGAAAATATTTGCAAATGAAGCAACAGAAAAAGGATTAAGCTCAAAAATATAGAAACAGCTCATGGAGCTCAATATCAAAAAAAAATAAACAATCCAATTAAAAAATGGGTAGAAGACCTAAATAGACATTTCACTAAGGAAGACATACAGATAGCCAAGAGGCACATGAAAAGATGCTCAACATCACTAATTATTAGAGAAATTCAAATCAAAACTACAATGAGATATCACCTCATACCGGTCAGAATGGCCATTATCAAAAAATCTAGAAACAATAAATGCTGGAAAGGGTATGATGAAAAGGGAACCCTCCTGCACTGTTGGTGGGAATGTAAATTGATACAGCCACTATGGAGAACAGTATGGAGGTTCCTTAAAAAACTAAAAATAACTACCATATGACCCAGCAATACCACTACTGGACATATACCTGAGAAAACCATAATTCAAAAAGAGACATATACCACAATGTTCATTGCAGCACTATTTACAATAACCAGGACATGGAAGTAACATAAATGTCCATCAACAGATGAATGGCTAAAGAAGATGTGGCACATATATACAATGGAATATTACTCAGTCATAAAAAGAAATGAAATTGAGTTATTTGTAGTGAGGTGGATGGACCTAGAGTCTGTCATACAGAGTGAAGTAAGTCAGTAAGAGAAAAACAAATACTGTATGCTAACACATATATATGGAATCTTAAAAAATAAAAGTACTGATGAACCTAGTTGCAGGGCAGGAATAAAGATGTAGACATAGAGAATGGACTTGAGGACACAGGTAGGAGGGGGAATCTGGGGTGAAGTGAGAGTAGCATTGACATATATACACTACTGAATGTAAAATAGTCAGTTAGTGGGAAGCAGCAGCATAGCACAGGGAGATCAGCTTGGTGCTTTGCGATGACCTAAAGGGGTGGGATAGGGATGATGGGAGGGAGGCTCAAGAGGGAGGGGTTATGGGGACATATGTATGCATATGTCTGATTCACCTTGGTGTACAACAGAAACTAACACAGTATTGTGAAGCAATTATACTCCTATAAAAATCTATTTCAAAAAAAAAACACAATGAGACACCACCACCTTATACCCATTAAGATGGCTCTTAAAAAAAAATAAAAAACCACAGAAAACAATAAGTGTTGGTGAGGATGTAGAAAAATTTGAACCCCTGTGCATTGCTGGTGAGAATGGAAAATGGTGCAGCCACCATGGAAAACAATATGGTGGTTCCTTAAAAAATTAAATATAGAATTTCCATTTAATCCAGCAATTCCACTTCTAGGTATGTACACAAAAGAAGTGAAAGCACAGACTCAAACAGATATTTGAACACTAATGTTCACAGCAGCATTATTCACACTAGTGAAAAGTGGAAGTAACTCAAGTGTTTATAAAGAGATGAATGGATAAACAAAAAGTAGAATATACATACAATGGAATGTTATGCAGCCTTAGAAAGGAATGAAATTCTGACACTTACTACAATATGTCTTGAAGACATCATGCTAAGTGAAATAGACCAGACACAAAAGGACAATATATATTGTATAAATGCACTTATATGAGGTACCCAGAGTAGTCAAATTCATAGAGACAGAAAGTAGACTAAAATTTTCCAGGGGTTAGGGGTAGGGGGTAATAGGAAATTATTGTTTTATGGGTATAAAGTTTCAGTTTGGGATAATGAGAAAGTTCTGGAGATGAATAGTGGTGATGATTGCACAACAATGTGAAAGTACTTAATGCCACTAATATGTACAGTTAAAATGGGTAAAATTTTATGTTGTGTATATTTTACCACAATTAAAAATACAAAATTTTAAAAATTATTTGTTGAAAGATTTGAATGAATGTTTTTTCCTTTTTGTTGCAATTGCCAGGAATTTTAATATTAAATGAAATAATTATGACTATGACTCCTTCTTTTCATAATTGTGATTTTCTATTTTGATGATCATTCTAGACAGATAACTCATTATAGATCTTTTTGGTAAGCAGGCATGACTATAGATTTTTAGAATATGAATAAAAAACAAAGGGAAAAGAAGCCATTTTGTTTTCAACCCAGTGGAAACTCCTGCTTTGGAATTTTACAGATCTTTGTTCATACCTTCATTATGCCACTTCATACATCTCACGGTAATTTGTTCCTTTTTCTGTTTTTCTCAATAGTCTATATGCTGAAGGCAGGCTACATCTTAGTCAATCCTATGTCACCCAAGTTTAGTAAATTTACTGGCATCATCAATAATTAATTAAGGAATGTGTCTTATTCTGAGATACAAGGATTCTAATTCAGAATGTTGGCTGAGAGAATAATTTGGGGGAACAGCAATTGAGGGAGATTGCTGATTAATTTCAACATTTTCCAAAAACGAAGAGGTGAGTTTAACTGCAAGGAAAAGGGGAGCAGGCCTGGGGTCAGGGATTTGAAGAGCATACATGCCATGTCTTTAAAGTAATCCTTACTTTCTGTGCCATCTGCTTCTACTTGCTCTTCTCTGGGCTTCTGTTTAAGTTTCATGTTTCCGAAGTACAGGATGGCTCCAGTGAGTTTATAGGATCCGTACTTCTCATCAGGAAGAAAGCCCAAAATGTCCATGGCTTGCTGTAAAAAGAGAAGCAGATGGCCAAGTCTTCATTTGCCTAATGGCTGCAGTAAGCACCTCACCCCCGCTGTGTGTCACACCTCCCTCCACTCAGTGGGCTGTGGGCTGCCAGGAGACAGATCACCACAGCCCCTAAGTGAAGTGTGACAGCTCTGTTCAAAGCAATGCAAATTGGCCCTGTTGGTGCTTGGTCACCCACAGTCTGCTTATCCCTTTAAAAGAGAATTAGGAAGGCTTATGACTTGACTTGTTTAATTTCCAGTAGTTTTACAACTTTCCTCGGCTGCCCTGCCCACCTCCTCTCCTTTCCAATAATCTATCATTAACTGGCTATATGAGCTAAATTATTTTGCCTTTCATGGTTATGGAAGAAAGTAGCACCATATCTGATAGGTTGCTTATTTCTGGGATCCCATATGTTCTCCCAGCTTTATTCCAGATACATTTTAAAGACTGGCAAAAGGAAGTATTTAAGAAAAGAAAAACCATGTCACCAAAGAACAGCATCCTAGGAAGCCACTGCACATGGTAAGAAGTGTGTTCTCACACACTCCAGGAGGATAGAAATCGGTACAATCTTTCTAGTGGTTAATTTAGAATATGTATCAAGAGACTATAAAAAATTCATAATCCTATCTAGTAATTTCACTTTTAGGAATCTAGCATAAGGTGACTCTGACATATAGAAAAAGCACTCCCCTACAAAGACATTCACCACAGTAGGAAAAAAAAAACAAAAAACCACAACCTTGAGTCTAACAGTAGGAGAATGATTAACTAAACTATAGAATTAATGTCTGATAAAATATTAAGTATCCATTTAAATGTTTATGAAGTTTGTAATAACACTAAAAATGCTTAAGAATAATGAAAAAAGCAAAGTATATAGCATATGCAGTATGATTATAATCTTTGATTTTAAAAAAACCACCAAAACAACTATGTAACAACAATCCCAAATAGAAAAAAATAAAGACTAAAAACAGTGGTTGTCGCTGAGTTGAATCATCTTTCTACTTTTCCATATGTACCAAAGTCACTATATTGACAAAATAAATAAGTATAAAACTTTGGACAGAAACCATCCTGGAGGGGCTCCTTCCACTCTCTACCCCCAGGGGAAGGAAGGTCACTTCTCCAGGACCCTTTGGAAGAGAGGAGATCTAAGATGCTTTCTTTCATTTCTCATTGTCATTACCAGACTTTGATAACTAACAAGCCTTACATCTGTGGCCAGCAATTCTTCAGCATCATCCAAGCTCTCCAGAGCAACTGTTCCATGAGAGCAAAAGTGAAAGTCAGAGGGATTTTCAGACACAAGGAGCATATCTGCGGTGGGAAAACCATCAGTTAAACAGCTTAAAGAAATCCACAAGGCTTTAGAAAATAAGTGAGCAATATTCACAGTTTACTCTTACGGCTTACAGCATACTTGTAAACAAGCCAAAATAAAATCCATAGTCTACACCCAAACCTCTGCAATCAATTTCTGCCCTCTATTAACTTGTCAGTCATGTGTTAATGCCTCCCAAGAGAAGACTAGGCAGGCCAAATCTGAAAGCAGATTCAATTGCAGCAGCTTGAATTGGTGTGCAAAAAAAAACAGATAATGCATGTTGGCAAAACTTTGAAAACAGGAATTTGGCCTAGATACATGGTTGAGGGCCAGAGGACAAAAAGTGGTTTGTAAATTATAACAGGCCTGAGCTTCAAAAGCTAGGAAGCAGGCTGACCCTGGGGTCAGCACCCAGGGAACATTAGCAGTGTAATCCTGTCACATCACGTCCTCCCTATTAGGAGGCTGAGTCTGTCTTTCAAGGGATCCGTAAATCAGCTACTATGTTCAGTGCTGCACCTCTGATATGTCTAAGACTCCTGACATGATTCACTTAGTCAGGAAGCATAATGCAAGCTGAAGCCAAGGCAAACTGTCAGCAGCACATCTGCAACCGACGTGGCCAAATCACATTAATCTCTTAAAGCCTGACACTTGCTCTCAGTGAAGTTTTTTGAGCCAATCTGAGTTTTGTTTAGCACTCAATGAAGTGAGACTCTATTATCCTGAACCCCAAATCTCAGAAACAAAGAAATTGGGCTACGTGAATGTTCATAGAAGCTCTATTTGGAAACAACCCAGATGTCCATCAATAATTAACAAAACATTGTTTATCCACACAATGGATTATTATTATTTAGCAAACAAACGAATGAACTATGAATATGTGCTACAACATGGAAGGATCTCAAAATAATTATGCTGAGTGAAATAAGCCAGAAAAAGAAGAGTATATACTGCACGATTCCATCTTATAAAATTCTAGAAATGCAATTGAATCTATAGGTTGCAGAAAGCATATTAGTGACAGAAAACATATTAGTGGTTGTCTAGAGACTGGGTTAGAAGAGGAGGGCTTGAGGGAGTGAGAATGGGCAGGAGGGAGGGATTACAAGAGATAACGAGAAAACTTTTGAATGGATACGTACATTATTTTGATTGTGGTGATGGTTTCACCTCATAGATACACATGTCAATACTTACACTTAGGTCAATAATACTTTGATAAAGCTATTTGATAAAAGTAATTGGGCTAGCCCAAAAGAAATCAGGCTGAATGCAAGTACAATATATAACTTAAATAGAAATAAAATTCATAATAATTTTTTAAAGTATTTACTTCAATGGTGATTCAAATGTCCCTGAAATGTCACTACTTCTCAGGAATCTCCTTATATTCTTCCTTATGCTTCACTTTATATCAACAAATATTTGTTTGAGATCCAGTAATATGCCAGGCATTATTGTAAGTTTTAGGGATACATCAGTGAAACAAGATCCCATTCCTGCCCTCATAAAGCTTATATTCCAACAGGAGGAGACAGAAGTAAAAAAAAAATGAGTAAAATATATGACATGTAAGATAGTAATTGCTATGGAGATAAATAAAAGCAGGGAAAGGGAGTAAAATGTGTTGGAGATGCAGAGTTGCAGTTTTTAATAGGGTGATCAGGGAAGGCCTCCACAAGGTCAAGTTTGAGTTATGGGAGAGAATCATGGATAAGTAGGGAAAGAATGTTCCAGAAAGAAAAAAGCCAATGCAAAGGCCCTGGGGTGGAAGGTTGCCTGGGATTTTGAGTTGCTACAGTTGGTCAAAGAAGGGGTAGATCATGAGGTCAGAGAGGCATCAAGAGTGCCTCCCAGGCTATGTTGAGGATTTGGGCATTTCTGCTCTATGTGAGATATGAAGCCATTACAGGTTTTTGAGCAGAGGAGTGACATGATCTGATTTTTTTTTTAATTTACTATGGCTGCTGTTTAAAGACAGAGGGACAGGGTGGGAGCAGGGATACCAGGAAAGGGTTAATACAGGAGGGAGATGATGGTACTTGACTGTGAGAATAACAACAGACATGGAGAGAAGTAGTCAGAGCTTGGGTTTTGAAAGTAGAGTCAACAGGATTTGCTAATGGAACAAATGAGAATAATGTGGGAGAAAGGCTGATCAAGGGTAACTCCAAGGGTTTGTGCCCAGGCAGGTGGAAGGATGGAGATGCCTTCAGCCAACCTGGGAAACACTGTGGTAGGAGCAGGTCTTGTGGGGTGGAGTTCAGGAACTAGGCTGTAGGGGTATGAAGTTGGAGATGCCTATTCAACATCCAAGTGGAGACATAAAAGAGTCAGTTAGCTATCAGTCTGAAATACTAAAGAAAAGTCTGGACTCATGATCCAACTTTGCAAGTCATCAGATAGAAATGATCTTTAAAGTGGTCAGTCTATATGATCTATCACCACAAGATAGAGCCAAGGACTGAGCCCCAGGGCACTCTGAAGTCATGGACTGGATGAAAGAGAGAAACCTGCAAAGCTATGCCCAGAGATTTAGGAGAGAAACAAGGGAGGGTGGTCTACTAGAAGCCAAGGTGGGGAGATTCTCAAGGAAGAGGGAGTCAGCAGGGGTATCAAATACTGTCCCGACTGTATACTGTCAATAATCTCTCTATATATTCTTTTGCAAGGTTCATTCATGATTTTACTGATGACTCTCAAATCTACATTTATTTTCTGAGCTCCAGACCTAGTCTCCAACTTCCCATTGGACATTTCAATGTGGATGGCCATAGGTAGCTTAAACCCAACATTACCACAACCAGATGGATGATGTTTTCCTATCTTCCCGGAAGCTATTCCTCTTCTGTGGTTCCTTATCACACCCAGGCCAGACATCTGGGTGTGACAATGTCCTGTCCCTTCACCTCCTTCACAGCTCAGATACAGACATCATCTCCATTTCTTTCAAATCAAAGCATTTGTTTAATCTTTTTTCTCTACCATAGGTATATGCTATGGGAGGACGTAAGGATACAAAACGAAAATAGTCCCTTCCCTCGAGGAGGCTAGAGGAACCACACACCTAAACAGTGCAGGAAACACTGCCGTGTGTCTTTAGGGGGTGGGGCATGTTTCAGTGGCTGACTCGTTAAAAAAAAAATCTACTTTCCAAGATTGCTTTGCCACGAATTACCTGTTAGATCATTCTAGATCAACCTTTCATAGAATTTTCATTTTACTCTCTCTCATGTTTATTATGTCATTTTTGATCATTTTCACCCTGGTCATGATGATCAAATGTGCTATATCTGACATTATTTTTTGCATGTTAAATATAGGAAAGTGGAAGGCTAGAAAGGCTCACTACTTGCCCAGGGTCAAATTAATGATAAAATGAATTTAAAACACAGTCTCTAGTGTTTCTGTTAGACTATGCCACCCACAACTGAAACCTGTATGAATAAACATGACGGGATTCCATTTCCTCCTTTGTCATAGACAGAAGGAGGGTCTTACTTCTGTGCAAGCTCAACATTGGACAAACACAGAGGGAGACAGAGCAGGGGGCAAGAACGCCACATGCCCAAGGACTAGAGGACCGGGTGGAGGAAAGAGCCAAGATTCAGGAGGGGGCTGCTAATAAGACAGAATGGTGAGCCCAAGTGCTATGTATGCATTTCTCCCTCAGCCCCTCCCCGCTTCCAGATGCATCATTTCAGGATGTCACTCAGCACACTCAATGGACTTTCCTTCCATCTCCTTACAACCAGAAACATGGCTGCCGCAATGGTAACCATTCACTGGAGCAGCTGCCCTCAGCATGAAGTGGTGGCTCCAGAGAATGCCGAGGCCAGAGCATGAATGTCTGAGGAACTCTGAAAGGCCTTTAGATCAAACATCTCCCCCTCCCTGGGTCTTATCAAAACTTATTTTCAAGGAACAGTAAATTTTAATTGGTTTGAGGCTTGAGGTTATCTCAGAGGAGTATCATGTAAACGGGGCTTCCTTTATTTAATTAATTTCTTTCTACCACGGGAAATGGCCTTGAGAGAATGAGAAAAAAAAACTAAATGCATTTTTATGAGACACTATTAGAGTCAGAGAGAACTGTCTAGGCCAGTAAGGGCCCACACGGAAGATTGTTAACCAGGCTGGGGCACCTGGAGGATGGGAGGAGGCAGGCAGGGACAGGGAGTGTGTCAGGAAGGATGGGGGTAGGGCAGAAAGAAGGGATGAGGGGATGCTAAAGGTAAAAGTCAACTGCTTCACAATTCCAAAAAGTGCAGGTGTCAACCGTTACACAGGTTCATTTCTAGGGCTCACTCTCCAGTAGGAGATGCAGAGAACACATTAAGGGTGAGTGTTTTATCATTCAAGGCTTTGTTTCATGTCATCCTGACATTAAATTTTACTTTCTGAATGGCTGAATGTTCTCCAAGACTGTGCTCACTATGAAAAGGAGTGAAGCTGACACTGAGCTAAAAATAAACAGTTGAGGATCTCACAAATGAAGTTCTGTAGCTAGTGCCTCTATGCCACATTACCCGTCATTACCTGTTCCTCAGTGCTGCCATGTACAGCTGCAGAGGTTGTGTACTGCCCAGCTCCAGAGAGAACCATTCACATAGTCTATGGTTTGAATTGCATTCTCTGGAGTTGGGAAGCACACAATCTGCACAACCATACACACATCTTATGCCCCCTAATAACCAGTGGGGAGAAAGTGAGTAAAGATATGAGACTAGTTCAAGAGAGACCTAATAGCTAAAGAGGGTAAACTGAATATGTTTCAGAATAGGAGGTCCAGACCCTGACCATTTCCTTCCCCAGAGGCATTCGGGGCACCAGTAGACATTCTCAGGTGCACCTCTTGGCAACCACCACTGTATATTACTGTCACTTTATGGAGTGAGTTTCAGGGCATTAGGCCAAGTGTCAAGGAGTCTAAGAGTCAAAGACTTGTTTCCTGACCTCCCCTCCTGAAGTTTACACACCACTTAAATAGCAAGAGTGAGCACGATAAATAAATATAAAGAAAAAAAATCAAATAAAAGAAGAGAAAAAGGAAGATATATGCCAGACCAAGATATACAGATGATGTTGAGAACTAAAGGATTTCAAGGAGCCTTATCTGAAGGGACTGGGGAAGTGGGTTCTAGTTGTACCTGGAACAAGGATCAGCCTTAACTGAAAGGAAAGGGGAGATGAGATCTTCCAGGTCAGGTAGAGGCTAAATGAGGACTGGCTCTGGGGTGACACATCACTCCATTTCCTTGGCTCCTTCAGTGGCTGGCCAGCCTCTGCTGTCATTTTTCACACCCGATTCGTTTGTCATACACAAATGCTCCTATTTTTGGAAATTTGGACACAGTCCTCATACTGCTAAGCTCTGCCCTCTTGTGTCACTCCTCAGGACACTCTAAAGCTCTTCTTTGGCAGCCATGAATAGAAAGAGTTTAAATTTTTTAGATACCCCAAAGAATAACAATTGGTGTCATAAACAAATGAACTGACAATACCCAACTTGCACCACCAGATGTCAGCCTTTGTACACTAATCAATTTCAGCAGCCCACAGACTGAACAAAGTACATGAATTCATGATAAGCATGAATTTTCCATAGCAGCCCAGAGTCTTCAGATGGTTCTATTAGTAAACAGAGATGCTCCCAAAAATCTTGCAGTCACTGCTGGCACTCACATTGGACCCTATGTGTCAGATACCCTGCACAGCATAGAAATGAGTGTCAAGAATGTTAGATTTGGCAGGGCTAGCCAAAGGAAGACCAAAACAAAAAACAAAACAAAACAAAAAAACAACAACCTGTTCCAGGGTTAGGTAGAGAGAAGGTGGGAAAGAGAGTAGATGCTGCTTTCTTATCACCAACTGCACCCATGGCAAAAATAACTGTCCAGTTTGTAGAGCTTTCTCCATTTGGTGAGAACAATTTGGAGTTGAAGACCATGTAGTCAAAACACTGCTGGATTTATACCATACTTCATCTAAGCATAATGGACTGGGGGAGATTCTTCCCCATCAATTTGCTCACCTGGATCTCCAATCTCATCCCACAGTCACTCCTGTGGGAGTACTGTTGTCCTCAGTGACAGATGCAATACCTTTGAAATCCAATCAGCTTGTCAATCTCCCCTTCCAATGACTTTCCATAGCACTCGAGATGTAAACACTCATCATAACCTGAAAGTGCTGCTTGGTCTGACCCAGCCTATCTGCCCGTACATTACCCCCTCCACCCCTCCATTCTGCCCCCCACGATGGCCATTGTTCTATTCCAAGAATAAACCAAATGCATTCCTGCATCAGGGCCTTCGCACTCACTGTTACTTCCTCCTGGAAATTTCTTCCTAGAAATCTTCGCCTACTTGTTCCCTTACTCATTCAGGTGTCAAGAAAAACATTGCCTTCTTCTTCCCCCCGACCCCCCTTGCCAAGAAGCTTTCGGGATCTTAGTTCCTTAGTTCCCTGACCAGGGATCAAACCTGGGCCCCTGCAGTAGGAACATCAAGTCCTAACCACTGGACAGCCAGGGGATTCCCAAAACATTGCTTTCTTAGAGAGGTCTTATCTGACCCTTCTATCTAAAATATAACCTCCTGGGGAGTTCCCTGGTGGACTAGTGGTTAGGATTCCAGGCTTTCATTGCCGTGTCACCTGGGTTCAATCCCTAGCCAGGGAACCGAGATCCTGCAAGCTGTGTGGTGCAGCCAAAAAAATAATAATAAAATAAAATAAAATAGCAAAGGAAAACATAAACAAGATGAAAAGATAACCCTCAGAATGGGAGAAAATATTTGCAAATGAAGCAACTGACAAAGGATTAATCTCCAAAATTCACAAGTAGCTCATGTAGCTCAATATCAAAAAAACAAACAACCCAATCCAAAAATGGGCAGAAGACCTAAATAGACATTTTTCCGAAGAAGACATACAGATTGCCAGCAAACACATGAAAGTATGCTCAACATCACAAATCATTAGAGAAATGCAAATCAAAACCACAATGAGGTATCACCTCACACCAGCCTGAATGGCCATCATCAAAAAATCCACAAACAGTAAGTGCTGGAGAGGGTGTGGAGAAAAGGGAACCCTCTTGCACTGTTGGTGGGGATGTAAATTGATACAGCCACTATGGAGAACAGTGTGGAGGTTCCTTATAAAACTAAAAATAGAACTACCATGTGACCCAGCAATCCCACTACTGGGCATATACTCTGAGAAATCCATAATTCAAAAAGAGTCATGTACCACAATGTTCATTGCAGCTCTATTTACAATAGCCAGGAGATGGAAACAACCTAAGTGTCTATCAACAGATGAGTGGATAAAGAAGATGTGGCACATATATGCAATGGAATATTACTCAGCCATAAAAAGAAATGAAATTGAGTTATTTGTAGTGAGGTGGATGGACTTAGAGTCTGTCATACGGAGTGAAGTAAGTCAGAAAGAGAAAAACAAATACCATATGTTAACACATATACATGAAATCTAAAAAAACATTTTTAAATGGTTCTAAAGAACCTAGGGGCAGGACAGGAATAAAGATGTAGACATAGAGAATGGACTTGAGGACACGGGGAGGGGGAATGGTAAGCTGGGACGAAGTGAGAGAGTGGCATGGACATATATACACTACCAAATATAAAATAAGATAGCTAGTGGGAAGCAGCCGCATTGCACAGGGAGATCAGCTCGGTGCTTTGTGACCACCTAGAGGGGTGGGATAGGGAGGGTGGGAGGGAGACGCAAGAGGGAGGAGAATTAGGGATATATGTATATGTATAGCTGATTCACTTTGTTATAAAGCAGAAACTAACACACCATTGTAAAGCAATTATACTCCAATAAAGATCTTAAAAAATAAAATAACATCATCCAAACCCCATTTCACTCCATCTCCTCACCCACTTTATTTTTCTCTATTGACCTACCATTCTCTGGAATTATATATTTCTTTATTTACTTGTTTGTTACTGTCTTCCATACTAGAATGTAAGCTCATGAGGTCAGGGACCTGTGAGTCTTCTTTACTTCTCTATCCTCCATGCTTAAAAAGCAGTGTATACATAGCAGCCCCACAATAAATATTTGTTGAGTGAATTCAGGAAATTCGTTCTCTTACCCTACAAGTTGCTTTTCCATTTCTATTCATGGCACTACTTTTATCCTAGTCAAATTACCAAACTTGGGAGTATTTTTGACTCAACACTTTCCCTCATTTCTACATTTGATCATTGCCTAGACTTTTCTATTCTTCCATGAGCCCATCCCCTTGCCTTCTATTCCCACAGACAGTGCCTTAGACAATTGTCTTGTCATCTCATCCTGGGACTATTGCAATCACTTCCCTCAGTATTTCTGCCTCCAGTCTATCCTGCCCATCACACCAGCCTAACTGTCACTGCCCTCAACAAATCACGACCTCCTATTACCCCATCCCGCCCCACAAAACACAGGAACACACACACACATACACACACTCACACACACACATGCACACAACACCCTCCCAACTTCCTGAGTTCAAACCCCATCAGAATAAAATCTCTACTATTCCTCTATGAAAATTCTTTCCTCCAGTTCATCTGGTCTCTCTGTTCCCTGATCTTGCCTTACCTTTTCCTGACATTGTGTACACTGTTCCTCTTACCGGAAATACCCTCCACACATTACTCTGGTTACGTCCCCTTCCCATTCTCCATATCCCAACCCAAGTCCTCCTTTCTTTATAAAACTCCCATTAACCACTAAACACCTTGGTGATGTCTCCCACCTCTGGCCTCTTGTCTCCAGCACCCACTTAAATGATTAGTGGTTTTAATCATTTAAGTCTTTAAAATTATCTAGTGCTTTTTACACACACACACACACACACACACACACACACACACACAAAAGCATGTGTGCAGACATGCATACACACACATTCATTTACCTCTGCTGGGCATCCTACCCACCTCCAAATACTACCAAATTGAAAAAAAGTGTTAGCATTTACTCTCTACCCATGTAAAATTATAGAACATTGGTTCTATAACTGGTTCAATTTCTTAAGTTTTAGGATGAACAAACTGAGTCCTAAAGAGGCTAGGAGACATTAAACAGCACTTTTTCAGTTCCAGTAATCTGACTATTGTCTCTTGTTTTAGAATGAACTTCAGCTCCAGAATAATACACTTACCATGAAGTTCTTTTTTCCCAGACAGAATTTGATAGAATATATGGTAGTTCCTCTCTCCAGGCTGCTGGAAAAAACAACCCGGGATTTTTCAAGCAAATCTGCATGATGAGACATGAGTAAAGATTCAAACGTAGGTGTAGAAGAAAAGTAATTAGACAGTGCTATGGCTACTTACAGATGTCGATGTCTGCAGATGACAGCTTGCCTCTGGCACAAAAGTGCATCCCGATGAACTTGCCCTGGGTGGACACAGAACACAGTCTCCTATTGAAACATTCCAAGCAGTTGCAATGGCTTCATTACACACATCACTCCCAAAGTGACTACTTGCCCCAAAGTTAAAAAAAGGCAACACAGGTCTGTGATGGCACCAGTTAATGTCGAGAGGCAGCTGGAGTGTCATCAGGACGAGCAGTGGTCCTGGAGTCTAGACTCAGACCTGCTCATTGCTGGCTGTGTCTTCTTTTTTTCTTCTTTTTTTTTTTTATTGAAGTGCAGTTGATTTAAAATGTACTAGTTTCAGGTATACAGCAAAGTGATTCAGTTTATACATACATATATATGTATGTGTGTGTGTGTATATATATATATATATATATATTCTTTTTCAGATTATTTTCCATTATAGCTCACTACAAGACTCTGAGTGTAGTTCCCTGTGCTATACAGTAGGTCCCCATTCATTATCTATTTTATATATAGTTATGCATACATATTAACCCCAATCTCCTAATTTATCCCCGCCTCCTTGGCTGTTCATTCTTGCATGCATTATAGCATCTCTCTGGGCCTCAGTGTTCTTATCCAAAAGTGAGAAAAATAATATCTGCTTGGCGTATTCTTCCATGTATTAAACAGACATTCGTTGAGCATCTGCTATGATCCAGAAAACCTGCTAGGCACAGGAGATACCACATTAGAAAAGTAGGTGTGTTCATGGCTCTTCTAGATTCTAGGTGTAAGCAGCTAATGTAACAGCTCTAATGTAGGAACATTTGGTGTGTTTTGAAATCAAAAGAAAAGGCAGTTGTGCAGGAGTGTAGCAAGTAAGAGAAAAGGGGGCAGAAAATGAAGTCTGAGGCAGGCCTGTCAATGAAAAGCCATAAGATAGGATCTAGTGGGGCAGAGAGTCTGCCCAGAAGTGACAGAGCCCAGGTACATCAAGACGCAGCTAAGGAGGCAGTCCAGGGGGCTAGAGCCCGCAGGATGAGGACGTTGGTACAGAGGGGAAGGCAGACTGGTAGACGTATACCCATGCAAGGAAGGAATCAGACCAGGACTGCAGCCAGGCAAGAGAAGGACAGTGGCCAATACAAGTGATTAAGCCATTAAGTTAAAAAATGCAGGCTACTGGGAGTCACACACACAAACATACGCATGTATATATATACACATATACATACATATATGTGTACCTCTATGCATATGTACATTTACATATAAATATGTGTACTGTCAACTGAAAAAAATGCACAACATGAAAGTAGAGAATTATGTTTATTCAGTGGACTTTCTGAGGACTTAAGCCCAGAAGACAGCCTCTCAGGTAGCTCTGAGGGACTGCTCCGCAGAGGTAAGGGAGGTCCCTGGATATATAGGAGTTTTTGCAACAGAAACCAGGTGGTCGAAACATCAAAAGATTACTGCTAATTAAAGAAAATCAGACATCTCAAGTTAATGAATTTAGTGCTTTTCTATGTATGAGAAGATGCAAGAGTTTGGCTCATTGAAATTGTTCCTTTGATATGCACCTTAACTACCTAGGGCCAATATCTTGCTTTTCTCCAACCTGAATCCCCTCAGGGTGCACAGTGGTCGGGTAGGGAGCGACTACAGTGGCTGATGGTTTGATGGCTGCAACATCCTTTTTTACTGATATGGCAGGTGACATTCTTCATGCATAGTATACAACAGAGTATTAATCGAAAGAATTTAATCTGCATTTCTTGATTTTTTGAACCCCCTCTTCTCTTTCCTTCTCCCTTCTTTCCTTCCTTCTTTCTATTCATCCATTTTGTTTACTGTGCTTTTCTACTTCTTTCTTTCCTTCTATCCTTCCAATTTTTTTCTTGTTCTTGGTCTTTTTCAGTTGCTTTCTTTCCTTATTTACGTTTCTTTCTACTTACTGTTCTTTTCTTTTACTCTCTTCCCTTTCCTTTATCTTCCATTTTTCCCTCCCTCTCTTCCATCCTTCCTTTTGCTCTCTCGGTTTTTTTTTTTTTTTTTCAGCTTTCTTTCTTTCATATTTAAGTGGAAAATCCCTCCAAATTCTAACAAATCCCAAATCTAGCAGTTGTTTTATTGCCCAGTATTAGTACCTGCTATGCAGCCGGACATCGCAAGCAGATGTAAGTGTAGTCAGGGCAGCTCTAAGGCTTTGGAGGGAAACCAGCCAAATCAGCAGGAGGCTGTTATTTAATTATGCCTAGAGCCTCAAACAGGAAGCCTTCTGCAAATTTCCTTGTAAATTATATAGTGGCTCCCTGCCACTCATTCTTGGCATAAAACGGATTGGTGAAGCTTGAGTTTGAAATCCAAATCCTTCTTCTATCATGGGACTGCTAGTTATCAAAAGCTACTTTAAAAAGTGCTTTCTCCCTGTGCCCCCCCCAAAAATCCTCAATGAAAAACATGCAGGGGCAGGGGGGCCATAGGCAAGAGTAGAAACAATAATTGTAGTAAGTGAATTTGGAAGCGCTTGCTAAAATGACTTATTACAAGGAGTATAGGAAATTATGAAGGAGAAAGTATTTACAGATCTGTAAAAATGTACTAAAATATAAAACATTATTAGAATTTGCTGAATGAGCTTCCCTACTGGGAGTATAAAGGAATTTGACACTATTAAGATAAATATTTTCTTCCTGAAACTAACCAAACAGCAGAAGCTTCTCAAGTACATATTTCTATGTATTTAATTGTCTTAATGATGAAGCTGGCAGACTTCCTTGAGGAAGCTAACAATATTATGAACATTAATCTATAACCTTCTTTTTTTTTTTTTTTTTTGTGGTACGCGGGCCTCTCACTGTTGTGGCCTCTCCCATTGTGGAGCACAGGCTCCGGACGCGCAGGCCCAGCGGCCATGGCTCACAGGCCCAGCCGCTCCGCGGCACGTGGGATCCTCTCAGACTGGGGCACGAACCCGTGTCCCCTGCATCAGCAGGCGGACTCCCAACCACTGCGCCACCAGGGAAGCCCCAATAACCTCCTTTGATGTTCTAAAAATTTTTTTGGATCTGTGTGCTCAGGCATGAATTTTACCATTTGCTAAAAACTAAAGACTCTGATATATTGCTCAATCATGTTACTTACAAAGCGAGAGGAGTTGTCATTTCTCAGGGTTTTGGCATTTCCAAATGCTTCCAAGACAGGATTCACTCGTTTGATTTGATTTTGTAGAGTCCCCTGGGATACAGGTAAGAGAAATAAAGCTGATGAAACTTTTCCCGGAATTCTGTAATATGGCAAGCCCTCCATACCCAGGTCAAACCTCATTCTTGTTTTGGTAACCAGTAGCCAAAAACTACTTCCAACTTTGGTGATGAAAGGTTATTTTGGAACGGGAACTCAAAAATAGATAGATGAAAGATTGACAATATATGATGCCCCATGACTATATGTGGGAGTTAATTTATTTGCAATGCTTCTCTTTTGGTTGGCATTGGCCTGAGTAGGAAAAGAAAACTGATATTTTACCAAAGTAAACAACAACAACAAATACCATGGCCTATTTCCAAACTTCATTCCATATATCCCCCCTCATTGCTAATCTGCCTCTCTTCCCATTCAATCCTTACACCTGGAAATTTATCCAAAAATAATACAGCAGATGCAGCATTATTAAATTACATTTTTGCTTGCTGTTATTCCTAAGTAACCTAGAGGTTCACACCAAGCAGTGACTTGAAATGGTATTATTGGTCTTGAATTTGAATCATATTGGTTCAGGTTGATGGGCCAAAGCAGGTCACCTACACTGAGCGAGTTCTAATGACCACTTAGCACCTAAACTGCAACATAGCTTTGTTTTTTTCCAGTCAGCCTCAAAGATACATTTTATGGGGGGCATTTTATAGTATGTGGTATTTAAGAATTTATAGATTTACAAATACTATATTCCTTCTACGTATTATGGGTTTACTGTCCTTTAAATAAATAAAAGGGCTATATAAGCAAAATTTTTCACAGAACTTTTATGTATTATGTATTGTGTTATGTATAATCATAGGGCTCAATGGTTAGACCAAACAAACAAATGCACACAAAACAACCTAAAATGTACACACAAATGAAGTAATATCTGGTGAATAATAGAATTCAATGATACCTAGAGAAATCAATCAAATTCAGGAATGTGGTGGTTGGAAAAGAAACTTTCTATGGTGTGGAAATTGGACTAGATTGCTATTTTGATATACTTCTTATCTTGCAAATACAGCAGGAGACATCTAGGATCATACTGAAAAAGCAAAGCAGTAATGTCAGACATAGATGAGAGGCTCCAACAGCTCAGTAACTCATTGATTTTGAGTTTTGCTCAGCATTATCTAATCTTATTTTGCATACCAACTCTCATGGTCTAGGTATCCTCAGATTATTACCATCAACCTGTTAATGGAGCTAAACAAAGTAAGCTAAAGCAAAAATTACCAAGGATAAAAATAATTAGAGAAAGAGAGAAGGTAAAGTTTTCAGAACCTAGAATGTGATTGAAGTTGAGGGTACATCCATTGGGCATTTGGGATTTGGTCCAGAAGTTAGTGGTAAAGGAAGCAGAGTTCTTTCTATTGGTACATATTTGAGGGATTCTGACATCTCACAGTAGCTAAAGAAATACCACAAAGAAGATATTCAATATTGAGAAATATCAAAAGTGGCCATTCAAGGCATTGGTAACCCTAGTTTTGGGGGAAGGTGGTTTGGATCTTAAGTAGCTAATTCTCAGAGGGTCCAAGCAACAAAGACCAGGCCAGTAAATGCCCCTTGAAGCAGATCTGAAACAAATTATGTAATTTAATGTTTTCGGGTTATTGGTTCAGAGTACTTGATGACCCTCCCAAGAGGCAAAGGAAAAATGGGGGAAAAGAATTTTCTATAATTTTTTAATTGTTCTATGGTGCGGTTTCCTCCTTTCTCCCCATAAGTGATCGGGGCAGAGCCTCCATGATTAGCAGATAGGGCCATCCACCTTTTCTGCCAAGATGTATAAACACTTACTGGCTTTTCTCTGGATTCACCCGTGGTTGCTATGGTGGCAAAGTACTGGATAATATGTTTGGTGTTCACAGTCTTTCCAGCACCAGATTCTCCTCTATGATTGGAAATTCAATGACACAGTTAACTGGTTCAGATTATAAATACAATGAAAGATAAATAATTTTAAACATATAAACTAAGGCAAGAGGGAAAGTTTTATAGAAAAGTGGAACTTAAGAGGGAACTTGAAGGAGATGCAAACATTTAGTTGGTTGGGAGAAGGAAAAGGACATCTCAGGCTGGAAAAACATGAGCAAAAATCTGGAGTAGGGAAAGATCAAAGACTTTATAAAAATAAGAAGCCTGTTCCTCATGGTCCTGTTAACAAAAAGTTGAAGAGTATCTTTGCTAATTAGAGATAGGTCTCCTCACCACCAACTGTTCAAGAGATTGTCACATATGAAGGCTACCATCACATGGCCAGGTCCCTCGGAAGAGAACCTACCAAACATTCTACCAGGAAGTTGAGCTTTAGACTTCCCTTTTACCTTTGATAATCAGCTAACTTTGTAATGTGGAGAGAACACAACAGTGAATTTATAGCCTCTCACCCAAAGCATCATAGTATCAAGGCCTGCCTTTATCTGCCTGCAACTCCAGAAAATAGTCTATCCCCTCTGCAAAGGGCTGAACTTTAACCACTCTTCTAGCTCTAAGATTCGGAGACCTATTATTTTTCTGGGGATGGCTGAAGCTAATGGACAGCCTAACACATGAGGTGGCATAATCACTGCATAGGAAGAGCAAGAACTTGAGCATTTGACTGTTTCTCGAGTCCCAGCCTCTCCCCTCAACCACCATGCTGACAGTTCACCTGGCCAGCCAATGCTCTGCCCATCAAAATTAACATACAATATGGTATCAGTGAAATCCTTTCCATCCTTCTTCTTCACTCCCTTTTCTTGTCCCTCTAAGCCTCACCATCTTTTAGTTCCCACTACTTAATGTACCTTGGCCTGCCCCATTCTGGCTGCTCACAACAGCATGTTATCTGTTCTGTGGTCATACCCACTGGACTTTCAGTCTTTCTGCCCAGTTAGCCAGACCAGAGAACTTTGAAAATGATCATTTGGACAGGGAGCTCTCTCCATCAAGAAAATGATTAAGCCCAGCATGTGCACTGCAGGTTCCAAAGGATCTTCTAAAATGGGAGGCAGCCTAGCTGGCACCATATTTGGCTAATCACTGACTAAAGTGTTATGACACTTTCCTATCTTACTCTTGCCTAGAATGTATTCGGTATCTAAAGAACAACAATTCAAAGGCAGTGAATTTATGTTTCCTATCCAGTGAAATGTAGGTGTCTGTTTCGATTGAAACACTCACTGCTGGCCAAAAAGAAAAAGCAAGGCAAACACTTAACGTGAAGAGTACAGACTGATTCTTTCGATCTACAAAAGAAAGGAAAATGTCAGATCATTCTTCTACCAGAGCTGCCATGTACTGGCATGAACTTATTCAAAATTTCCTTGGTTACAGTTTGAAGTCAGACACAAGGAGAAGGATTTGCTCTGTATACAGTTAGAAAAAATACCGTTTCAATGGTACAAAGTAAAATAGATTTTCTCTTGACTCTATGTAGGCCAGTCATAAGATCATACGAATTCTATCACTCTCTCCTTGATCCAAATACAAATGGTAAATGACAAATGGTTGACATATCACTATTTTAAGCCTTTTATTAAGACTGGTGTAATAATAGCTACAGAATAACCTCTTTGTGCCAGACATTCTAGCAGGTACTTTTTGTAATAAAAGCTGACATCTACAGGGGGCTCACTCTGGGCCAGACACTGGGCTGAGCACTTTCAAGGCATTATGTCACTTAATTTGATATGCGAGCTAATCGTCCCCATAACCCTAGGAGGTAGGCCCTATTTTGCTCACGTTTTATCCAGAAGAAAACGGAGGCTTCAAGTGATTAGGCAACTATAAAGGCCATGCTCCGCTCACAATGCCTACCTGCCTCTTAGTGACACGGAGAAAAAGTAGATCAGATATTTTTACCCTTCATTTTGTAGGGCAGCCACTTACTGTGAAGCATATCCTGAAAGGCATTATTGGCCACAGCGAAGATGTGAGGGGGAGCCTCTGATCGCCTCTTCCCTTTGTAGATGGCTGCCACTGCTCTGTGTTACTGGAAGCCACTTTTGAGGCTCACACAGGAGAGACCCGAATATATCTGACAGAAGATCAGAAAAGATTTCCGAAAACAAGTTAGGAATACTTCCAGGTTTGTCAGCTCTTTCAATGTCAGGTAACATTTGCTCGAATGAATATTTACTTATAAAGGAACTAAAAGAAAGAGAGCTTTTGGGTTCTTGCACAGCAGGGACTTCTAATAGGAAGAGACAGAACCATATTAGACTAACAAGGGGGCCTGGGATTACCTCTCCCCTGGGAGATTTGTCAACCACTAACTTGTCTCACACACACACACACACACACAACTTTTGAAGACAAGGAGGACTCTGACAGAAGGCTTGTTGATTTTGGTAACCAGCTCTCAGGCATTTGAGGCCCAAAGGGAATCTGTGCCTCTGCAAGATTAGGAACCTGATGCTTAAGGCACTGGGGTAATAGCTCATGTGGGTCACTCAAACCGTGGTGGCTGGACTGTGGCTCCCCAAAAGATATGTACACGTCTTAATCTCTAGAACCTGTGAACGGGATCTTATTTGGAAAAAGGATCTTTGCACGTGTAATTAAGGTAAGAACCTCAGGATGATATCTGGATGGGGCTTAAATCCAACAGCTAATCACCGTATAAGAGACACACAGAGGAGTCGGTGATGTGGAGATGGAGGCAAAGACTGGAGTGATGCGGCCACAGGGAATATGCCAAAAGCCACTGGAAACCGGCACAGGTAAGGAATGATTCTCCCCTAGAGGCTCTAGAGGGAGTGTGACTGCTGAGTTTATTTGATCTTGGACTCCGGCCTCTAGAACTGTGACAGAATAAGTTTCTATTGTTTTAAGCCACCGTGTTTCCGGTAATTTTGTTACAGCATCTTAGGGAAACAAAGACAGTCACACCGTAAAACAGAGTGCCCAGGAGCAAGCTGGCTGCATGGCAAGGCTGCTATAGCAATGGGTCCCAAATGCCATCAACTTTGACTAATCTGCTCAGTGCAGCTCCTGCTGAATAGATTGAGTGAACTAAAGAAGCTGAGCAACCAATCATCACCAATTTAATGATGATGAAAAAAATTATTCCATTTATTGAGCACTAACTAGGTAACAGGCACTGAACTACATGCTTTACATTCTTTTATTTATCCTCCAAGCTACCATGGAGAGACAGACATTATTATCCCACTTTACAGATAAGGTGACTTCAAGAAGAAAACTACTAGTAAGAAACAGAGGTGGCATTTGGACACGGGTCTATCATGCTCCAAGCCTCATGCCTTTACTTTAGGATGAAAACCTGTGGGAAGGGATATGAATACTGACCAAATAAAACTGGGGAAATGCTAAGATAATGTCCTTTCCTAGTGGGCATTTCTCAAGGATTATTCTCATATGAGTATGCTTAAATTCAATATCTTTTTCACCCAAAAGAGGGCTGGGACATCGCCAATGTGATGCCAGCATTCTGTTTCAGGAGTGAAGCATATACGCGTACATAGATCATCCAATGATTATAGCGCCTCTTCAGGGCATGCAGCACAGATGTTTCATTGAGGTGAGTCAGCATTGCCATGTCTTTAATCATTTCAAACTCTGGGGGATTCATCTGCTGGATTTCGCCCTCCTTGACACTCAGACTCTGCAGAGAGGAGGAAAATGTAAGATATATTCCCCTATTTCTTCTATGCTCATTCATTTTTGCCATGCATTGGGAAGAATTTTCAAGGAGTTAAGAAAAAGATGCCTCATTAGAGGATGGAGCCAGAGGAGGTTAAACCAACCTGTTTTTCCCAAGAAACAGGTGTTCCTCCAACTCATGTTCTCTCCTTGCCCGAAGATAAAGTTTTTTAAAAGTGTTTTTGTTGAATTAAAATTTTCTAAATTGCAGTGCCCTGATCCTGTGGCTCCTCAGACTGAGATTGCCCCTGAGAGAACACACATTATATTGCTCATGATCTAGCCCCTCTCTAGATGTCTCAACATATCCTAGAGGTTTAGAAGAAGGAATTTAGAGTGAATGATCAAGGAGGCAGACTCATCCTTCCAGACTTGGCTTAAGACCTATTCTCTTCCTCAAGCCTTCCCCAACTCCCCCAGCTCATTATTTTTCCCTCCTTAAGTCTTTTACCATATACATAACCTGTACTATCTTGAGAGTATTAACTCTTGTGTATGTTTTAATAAGTGGCTGTGTTAAACTATTTCCCAGCTAGATTATAAGCATCTTATGAAGTAGTCTAGATGTTTTCTTCTTCTAAAGTTATTAAAGCCCTTATCACAATGCTAAGGACATAGTAGGTACTCAATAAGTATTGATATCTTAATTAATATGGATGCATTGCTACTACCAAATAGTTGCTTAGAGTTACTCTCAAAAGTTTCCTAACCTCATTTCCTATAGCCCTTTTCCTTGATTAATGCATATTGGTATCAGCTTATTGCTCCATTTAATCCCAGTTGGTAATAACTGCTTCTTCTGAGTCTCCCACACTCTCAGTATTCCTGATCTCATTCCTATCCATGGTCTTCTTTGACATTGTTCAAACAGTAATCCCTTTTCTTTTGAGTCCCTTTCAGTTTCCATATTTCATGGACTCCTTCTCTCCCATAGAACATAATCAGGTTTCTTACACCAAAAACCTCCCCTCAGCTCTGATTCTATTTTTCTCTCCTTTCGTTACCAACTTTAAGTATTACTCTCCACCCACTGGCTTTATTGCCTTTGTTAATGTTACAAAGACCAAAGGTGATTGGAAGTGTAGTCACTTCTAACATCAGGAGGAGGAAGCCTGGAGCCAGGGAGATGCAGAGTGGGGCTGGGGGGAATGGGACCTCCATTAGATGGTGAAAGGTCAAGCTGAACACAGCCACCCACCTTTAGACTCCTCTTTCTATATCATTAACTTGTTGCTTTCATGTTCTTCTTCCTATGATTTCTTTCATAGTTGTAATCACATTATATTCACAAATCATCATAAATACTGTTAAAAAGACAGCACTTTTAAAAAATGTGCTCAGAAGAACAAACTTCTCATCTGGAGGCCTAATAAAATTGAACTGGACACAATCAAGAAAGTGAAAAGACAACACACAGACTGGGAGAAAATCATTGAATCCCTTAGTTTCCTTATTTAAGACATTCTGAATTTTTCCCTTGCCTAAATATGTATATTCCTATTGATAAGGACCAAGTTTTGTCCTTAATTCCATTAATTAGTTATATAAAATCTACCTAACTTGTGATTTTTTAAATGTACAGACACCATCAGGAAGGCATATTAAGACACCATAAGTGGTAGTTTTTCAGTGGCCTCCAGAATTTTACAATTCAGATGGCAATGCTTTAGATCATAAATTGTCTAAATACAAAGATAAGGGCATGAAAAAGACAAACTTTCTGATAATGATCGTACCTGTTTGTTATAGGATGTGGCTTGTTATGGAGTCGGGAAGGGCAGAATTGGAAGGAGATTGGTGAATTGCATATGGGCAGGAAATCATCTGTAAAATCTATAATGAAGTGTTCATCCAAGTCAGGGCAGAAATAGGGCCCAATTCTCTGCCATGGAGCTGGCAGGCACCTGAGGTCAGTGATGCAGGCAAAGGTTCTGAGAGTAGGCTGTCTGTACAATATTGCCCTGTTGCTCTGAATACCTTGGTGACAGGGAGAAGGGGTTGGGGACTGTTACAGCCTCACTACACATTCTCTCTATGACCCCTCACAGTCTAACTTATGCCCCAACACTTGACCTAAGCTTCTCTTTCAAAGGTCATAGGTGACCTCCTAATTCTGAAGTTCAAGGCTCTCTCCAAGCCCTAAATCTCTTTCTCTAGCGTTTGACATTACAGACCATTCTCCCATTTCTTGGTTCCTCTGACACTGTTCTATTTTTATTCAGATTATCCCACTCTTTCCTGATCCTACAAACATAGCTTGCTTCACAGTTCCTAAGGTCATTATTTACTCCAAGAGCCACCTTTAAAAAAGAACTTGAGGGCTTCCCTGGTGGCGCAGTGGTTGAGAGTCCACCTGCCGATGCAGGGGACACCGGTTCGTGCCCCGGTCCGGGAAGATCCCACGTGCTGCGGAGCAACTAAGCCCATGAGCCACGGCCGCTGAGCCTGCGCGTCCGGAGCCTGTGCTCCACAACGGGAGAGGCCACAACAGTGAGAGGCCCACGTACCGCAAAAAAAAAAAAAAAAAAGAACTTGAAATACGATAGAAGAAGTGGAAAAACTTGTGCATTCTAGAGTCAATGAGCTTTACCACCGGCAGCCGGTTTACTGATTCTTCAATGTTCGTCATTACATCTTCGATAGTTAAGTGGAGGAGCTTCTTAAAGATTAATGAGTTTTCTAAAGTGTATCAGTGGCATCTCCTACCCCAGGTTTTTAACAAAACAATTAGAGAAAGGACACACCTAATTATTAAATTAAATAGAGAACTTAGTCACCAATGGGCTGAAATAAAGATTTCTTTACCTTTCCATCTGTTGTCTCAACAATTATTCTGCCATCATCTCCACCCCCTCTAATCTCAGCCTCAACATAAGTGTTCTTCCCATCATGAATCCAGCATTTCTTCTTCCCTACAGAGGGGAAAAAAATGGATATTTAACTACAGTCCCTGTAGGAAATGTACGTTGGACACTTTCATACTGATGGACATGGTCTCATTTCTGCTAAGTCTGCTTGTTGACCTGGTGTCACCAATATAGGAAGTTACAAAGTTAGATAAAATCATGAACGCTCACCCTGAAGGTAAACCTACATAAGGACTGTTTAGGAGCAAGAAGCGTTTCAGCAAGTGGAGATTGGGAACATTTTGCTAAAACCTTACCCACCTCTCCCAATCCCCACACTTACCTCCCACTCACAGCCCCAGGTGCTTGGTGGTTTGCCTGGGGCTCTTAGCCTTCCCAACTCCCTCCAAAATACTTCCCTCAGAAAGGTCTGGTTACAACTAAGTGAAAATTTAGGTTCGTGGCCATGTCTGTCCGTCAGGATTTCTTTAGACCTTATTTTTAATTTTGGAATGAAAGCCTGCTAAGAGAATTATACGGTAGACTTGGAGGGGGGAGAATTGAGGAGAGAGAATATGGATGATTGCTGTCATACAGCATAAATGATTCATATTATTTTTCCCCATATATTGTTTTTCTCTCCCCCTGCCTCAACCCCATGTCTCACGCCTTAGCAAAGCAGCCCTCTACAAAGCGATCAACCAATAAGAGGCTTTGGGTGACACAAGCCAGAATTCTTATGAACGTCTGAGGCAGCTTCTCTTGGCCTCGCTCGGTGCTTCTCAACTCCTCTCCCACCTGAGGCAGATCACTAGGGAAGATGAATAAGAAAGAGTCTCTTAAAGGAAAGTGAGTCTTACCAGAAGCTCACAGAAATCCCTGTTCACAGCTCCTCAGGTAGATAGGGGGAAGGGGGCAAGGAGAGCATTTGGCTGGAAGAGGGAAAATCTGAGCCTAGGGCTGTGGGATGCACAGGGGAGACCCTACTGCAGCCACAGCACTGGCTGGTAGTGCCAACTCCATCCCCCCTCCCCAAAACACATGAATCACAAAAGCTAGCGAGCCTCACTGCTGCAGGATGGGCAGCCTCGCCAGACGCTCTCCCCAGAGGTGGACGATAGGACTTGAGGACAGAGTGTGGAAAAAGGATGTGAAGCTGGGCGGCACGCACCCCTCTTCCATCACACTTGTCTCTGAAAAGAATTTCATTGCTCACTACTTTCCTGCCATCACCACCTACACTGTGCTCTCTTTCCCTTTCCCTGGTTACAACCAATTCACCACTCAAACTGCTGGGCAAGAGGATTTTTGTATTCCTATCTGATTGATTTTGCATTTGCTTCTACTTGTTGTTTGCGTTTTAAATACTGGTTTTAATTGTATTAATCATTTTGGGTTTTTTTGCAAAAGCTAATTTGGCTTTGTGTTATGTCTATGAAAATAAGCTTGTTTTTGAAAAGCACCCATTTGCATACATTGTGTTGCTTTTAAACCAAGTGTTATTACTTGAAAGAAACATGGGTACCACCTGGCACAGACTTCCCTTTTGTCATTTTTATTTTTTTTAGAAAAAGAACCTGGGAAGAGAGATTAACAGAGTTGTCCACAGTCACATAGCTAATTAGTGACAGTCATTAGAATAATGACACTAGAAATTAGATCATTTACCTCCTAAATCAGAGCTTTTCCACTAAAGCATTCTTCCTCTATATTATATGCTGAGCTTTTTTCCCTCCAGTTTTTCTCTCAGAAATTATGTTCATCACCTTCCTCATGATTAACTCTTTCTTTTATCACCTCTGGAAACAGTGGGAGAGAAGAATTTTTGGAAGCACTTACCTACTGGAGACCGAGTCCCAGAGAAGGATGGTTCTGAAGATGAAGTAAATAAACTCAGTCAACTTTTCATTCCTTGAATTCTCATGAATAACTGCAAGGATGGAAACATAGACAGCAATGGCTTTGATTCAGGCCACCTGGATTTTAGGCCTGGCTTTGCTAGTAACAAGATGTAAGGCAATGGCCTCAACTCTTTGGGCCTTAGTTTTCTCATCTGTAAGCTCAGGAGGTTTGTCTCTATGATTTCATAGTTTTAGATGATTAAATATATTTTCCAACATAAAGGTAACACGTGTTTATTGCAAAAAAGCTTTACAAGTAGAGAAATGTGTAAAGAAAAACATTTTAAAATAATCACCCATAATGGAACAACTCAGAGATAACCACTGTTATCTATCTGAAGCATTTTTTTCAAGTCTTTTTTCTATGATATTAATCAAAATTGAAGTAATACTGTATTCAGTTTTGTAGTTATTTTAACTAGATGGTTTACTTGTTCTATAAAAATCATTTACATTTGCCTTGAAATGGTGTTTTGTTTTTATTTCTGAAAGCACACTTCCTCCCTGACACCCAGCAATTCTAGTTTTCTAGGTAGCATAGTAATGCCTTGTGTTTATTTTTCACATTTATTGTCTTCTTTGATACTCATGAAGGAAGGTAGGCAGAGAAAGCATATGTTCCCATTTGAAAGATAAGGAAACTGAGGTTCAGTAAGGTAAAGTGATTTGCTCTAATTAGCCAGAAAGCATCAAGAACAGGGAATTTGAACCCAAAACTACTTGCTAAATACTCTTATCACACAGCTTCCATTTGGCCTGAGTTCAAAAAAGCAGACTCCATTGTCTACTAGCCCAGGGGGATGAAAAACTTCTGCTGACTCTCCTCTTTGTACTGTCAGTGCATTTCTATGAGGAAGGATTGTTTGACCAAAAAAAAAAAATTAGAAATTATGTGGATTGTTATATTTTAAGGAATTATTATTTTAAGGAAATATTTAAGGAATTATTGTTATATTTTAAGGAATTATTTACAGTGCTGTTTCTACTAAATGTATCATCCAATTATCTCGAATGCTTTGGCATTTTGATTTTCTCCCTGGTACCACTAGGATCTTGTCCCTCATTATCTAACTACTTGCGATAAGCTTCTGCATGACCAGTTCTGACCTCAGGGATAGTTCTGTTATTGTATTTGATTTGATGGATTATAATTAGCTACTCTAAAATCCAATCACAGTAATGACATCCAATGACTGGAAACTGGGAACTGATCCAGGACTGGTCTATGATGGAAATAGAACGTGCTACCTAACTGGCTTGAATTATAAGTGGTCATATTAAAGCCTAATGTTGACTAATTCAGAGTACTAGAACAACTCTCAGTCGGGGTTTATGCTGTGCTGTTGAATACTTTTTGGAATTGAGATATATAGGTGGCTTGATGCTGGATCACACTGTGAATCTGACTCTAAGTCTCCAATTAACCAAAATTCAGAAGATGGCCATGCAGCCCAGACATGTATAGAAAGAGGGGGGAAATGTAACATTTATTTAGAGATTTTAATGTCGTACTCAGCCTTTATCTTATGGGTAAATCCTCATTAACCTTTGTCCTTGCCTATAACTGCCAAGAAATTATTCAGCAGGGTGAGCAAGTCTCCCAATTATCTTCTGTTTAGTGTTGGCTGAGTGACCCTCCTGACCTAGAAGACAGCCAGAGGGCAAAGTTCCAGCATCAGCAAATCCTGAAGAGGGCCCAGGACAATTTCTGTTTCTCCCACCTTCCTGGAGCCTTTTCCTTCATTCTTCCTACCAGTGCACCAACCCCCCTGCAGTCTCAGCCCCCTCGCTGTCCTCTGCTATTTACCCACATGAAGAGGCTTCTGAGAAAGACTTTATCTGGGGCCATACCTGGGTGTTCCTTGAAGAGAAAACCTGTTGTAGGGCCAAGTAAGCAGGGCTTGGGCCTGGGTTGCCTCCCAGGCCTCCTGCTCTTCCTTGCAAACTTCCATCTTTTTTTTTGTGGTACGCGGGCCTCTGACTGCTGTGGCCTCTCCCGTTGCGGAGCACAGGCTCCGGACGCGCAGGCTCAGCGGCCATGGCTCACGGGCCCAGCCGCTCCCCGGCATGTGGGATCCTCCCGGACTGGGGCACGAACCCGTGTCCCCTGCATCGGCAGGCGGACTCCCAACCACTGTGCCACCAGGGAAGCCCACAAACTTCCATCTTTACCCTCCACACCCTGAGCTCCTCAACTGCTCAGTGGTTCATGGAGACAGATTGCACCCCAAGCAAATAAGTTAGGCTCCAGAACTGATGGCTTCTCTCCACTGATCAGATAGTTGCCACCTGGAAGCTGTAAAATAAAGTGAAGCCAGCAGGCGCCACAAATCTTGCCATCGAAGGCCGTGGCCTGGAGCAGAAGCAGCTCAGCCTTCCTTCTTCTGAGATAGGCCGCGGCCTCGCCAATCTCTGAGAGGTCCATCCTCCTTAAAGTGATACACCACATCAGGCTGAGGCCTAAACGGTGAGCTGAAAGGATTCACTCTGCAGAAGACACATGTAGGAAGGAACCAGGGGAAAGGAGACATCAGGCCCTGAAGTGAGAAACTATTCACCACAGATGGACCAACGAGGGTTAAGTCTTCTTTTTCACTACCTCTCTGCCGTGTCTCAAGTGTATGACAAAACTGTACACAAGGACTCTTACTCCAGCAGGATCAGCTTATCCACTAGTCACAGAAGGCCCAGTGCCTAGAGTCCATGATGCTTTTAAGGGCCCACAAAACTATTTTAATTTCATTTAAAAGCAGAAGAAAAATATGAATATAATCTTAATGATATATAATAATGAAACCAGCCTGGATTCTATTAATCAGTCTTTATACCAATACAGTTGTAAAATGCAATTTTTAATACTTTTTGTGAAGGAAGGGGCCCAGAAAGACAAAAGTGCCTACAGCCCATGAAAGTCATAATGCAACCTGAAAGCACAGAGCTCTGACCTTGGTGGGTGGTGGAATGGGGCAGACTGAGAAATGTCGAGCTGTGGACACCAGGGCCCTTGTAGGAGGGGAGGAAGGGCTTGCAGGTATCTAGGTGCATCCAGGTGGATGGAACATCGTAGGCAGATCATGGCGGCAAAGAGGGGAATGTTCAGCATTAGAAAGTAAAGAAATAAAAAGGTGAGTACTGCAGCAGAGATGAGTGTCTAGAGCAGATGGTATATGAAACTGCTGGCAGACGGATCTTTAGGAAGCTGTCCTGGGGCAGCACATGCTGAAGGAGGGAAGCAGGCTGTGTGGTGAACGAAGTGAGTGGGTGTAAGGAGTTCATCAGCTCAAGCAAGGCAAGTTCCAGTCTTGGAGGGACTGAGTTGCTGGGCAAATTATCAGGGCTAAATTCATCGAGCATTCAGTCTATACCAAACACTTTACTTACTTTATCTTTAATCTGCACACTTTACATTTGAAAATGAGAAGAAGAAATGAAATCTGGGCTATCACGATCCCAAATGAGAGGCCATTCTCTCTCCGATTAGACAGAAAAGGTCTTAGGCTTTTTCCTCTCCACTCAAGCTTGCACAGCAAGTCTTCTTAGCCCCATTTTATAGATGAGAAGGTAGAGAAGGACTTTCCAAGGTGGCTTAGGTCTGGGACCTCATGACTGAACAGTGCCATGGTCTACCCTGTCTGGAATGAACTGCAATCACTTTCTATTTCATACGTGGGTGAAAATTAACAAGCCTAATCATGTATTTTACTGCACTTAATCTATACTTTGTTTCGTGGTGACTTGGGTGCATCCATGACAGCACCTCTGGGATCTAAGGAGTGCGGTTTAAAGCAAAGACTGATGGTCCAGGACAAGAGTTAATTTTATCTCTGCCAGAAAATAAGCACGTGACTTGTAGGAAATCACTTAATCTCTCTAGGTTCAGTTTCCCTCCCTACACAATGCAAGTCCCTATAATCTATAGGGACATTTTTCAAGATAGAGAGAAGAAAATTACTCATGAGAAGCTCATGAGCCAAAGCCCAGAGATGGGAAAGGGAGTGACATTGCCCAGGAGAAAAAGATAAAATTGACCTTTCTGCAGGTGAGCATTCAGATTTAGGATTTGTAATAATAATACTTCATAAGTATTTGAATAGTTAACATGGAGCTAGATGAAGGAAAGCTTTGAAAGTTAGGCAGAGAAACTTTGGAACAGTCTATAGGAAACATCATAGACTCTGGGCAAGGACATGAGGGGAAGCAGTATTTTAGGAAAATGGCTCTGGCAGCATGTTCAGGGTGAATTGGAACGGGGAGAAACCATAGTCAGGGAGACAAGTTGTGAGTCTGTATTTGTGAGAGAATTAAACCTTATCCTCCTCCTCTCACTACGTGTGACTTCCTGGTGACTTGTGCTCAATAGACAGTAGAGCTCAGGAAGTGTACTTTGATATGGAAGATATCCATAAGTTTGTGTGTGGGTGTGTGTGTGCGTGTGTACACATTTCCTGGAAAGATACCTAAGAAACGGGTATGTCTCTGGGGAACAGAATATGGGTGGGAGAAGGAGACAGTTACCCTTCACTCTGTACCATTCTGGTCTGTTTCAGTTTGTGGCATGTGCATGTACTTTCATATATAACAGATTTTTTAAAGTAGTTCTTATTATAACATCCAAGGATAAAGAGCTCACATCAAAATACAGAGCACACAGCTGTGTAAATCTCTTTCCTAGTCTGGATGACTTAGCATACTTAAAGGTGTAGAAAGCAGCCCTGGATAGGAGGAAACTGCATTGCCAGGAGTATAACTGTTTGGAGGTAGGTAACTGAGGCCAAGAGGATGACCTACATTAGTACCTTTGAAGTAACTACGAAGTGCAGATTACATGTATCCATTATCCACAGGGTACTTAGGCAACATTACTCTCAGAAAGTTGGCCTCAGACAGAGGCCTTAGATACTTACGCATGTTCGTTGTACAGCCAAACAACTATTACAGTTCTGTTCTAGCACTCACTTTTTCACTTTCTCAGGGATTGAGTAAATAAGTATATAAACCACCATGCTTCCATTTACATTGACATGATAACAATTTCCAGAGTTAAATGTGTCTTGGTTACCTAGTAAAGACAAGGAGTGCGAAAGCCTTATGTGAAAGGGAGAGTTGACATGTGAACTTTTCACCTTGGCCTGGAAAGGCTCATGCTGGTCAGAACCTAGCTGCCCTTGATAGGCAATAAGTTAACTGTCATGTGAGAAGTGACACCAGCGTGGGTGACTGGCCATTCCAGGTGTCTGGGGACTGAAGCATTTCCCAGGACTTGGGACTTTCAGTGCTCAAATCAGGGAAGTCCCACGCAAGCTGGAACAATTTGGTTACCTGCCTTTTAAGTCTAGAGCATTTAGTTATTTTAAGAATAAAATCTCTAGTTTGGAAATTAGCTATTTTATGCTGGTTGTATTTTCTGTGGTTCTCTCTCTCTCTCCAGGTATTTCATCAATAGCTTTTTGAAAATGTCCATTTATTCTCTCATTCAATATGTACAAATTGCCCACCTACAACTGCCCACACTAGGCTTGGGGGCTACAGTAATGAGCAGGATAAATATGCTCTTTGCTCTCTTAGAGTAATAGACTGGGACTGGGTTGGACACGGTTGGGAAAGGGAGTTCCTTCTGTCATGAATTATAGCTACACTTTAGGCAAATTTGAAGAGAAAAATCTTCATGCCCCCCACCCCCCAACCCAGGGAGGAATGGTGCTGGTCATGCAGCAGAGGTCAGAATGAGGGAGCCCAGGGGACAGTGGAAGCCAGGGGAAGAGGTGAGTTTGTACAGCTGTGACTCCCAGCTCACCACTCAGCTGAAACCTTAGGAGGGGTGATGATTTTCTTGACACGAGAGGTCTTTTCCTCACACTGTTCTTTCACGGGCTCCTTCTCTCCCCCAGCATCCTCTGCCTGCCGCTTCAATGGAAGGGTTCCCATCTTTGCAAATGAACCCTGCGAGTCATTTCCAATTTCTCCTTCTCTCTCATGCCTACATTCAATTGATCACCAAGTTCTCTTGATTATATAATTCTCAGGTTCTTAGCCACTTTTAGCAGACACTGTTTGGAGTGCCCACTGAGCCCACACACTTCTCTAAGAAGTGCCTGCCTTCATCCACAGACAAGGAACCACAAACTGTCATGTCTGTAAGGTGACACTGGTCACTGGCCCAGGTGATTACACCAAGTCTGAGTACCCAATCCAGTCAGGGACAATCACGGTGTCTTTTCCTGGAAGACAGATTCGAGACTTAGATGCCACTCCCATTCTGGGTCTTTTGCTTGAACTGAGTGATGCAGTCTTGGGGGTTGAGGTGGGCATTGTGGTGTGGTCACGTGGTGCCACATGCATGGTAATCAGCAGAAGCATCAAAAGAGAGGGAATCATAAGAATGAGGGGAAGCAGCCATAAAGGGATGAGGAAAGAGAGAGAAAGAGAGATTGCTTGCCTGTGTTCCAAATAGCTTTCCCGGTTACAGACCTCTTGAGACCTAGATCCAATTCCTGCCTTTGGCTTTCAAAAAATCTTTCAATAACCTTCCAATAAATCCCTATTCCTTTCTCCTAAACTCAGCTTTAAATGGTCTTAAGTGAGTTTCTGGTTTTGCCATCAATATATCCTTAACGAAGACATTACGTCCCAGTCTCTGTACTAATACAAGTTCTTATTTTATCTCCTAAGATGATGTGGCGATTATATATAAATAAAAGTCAGCACAGTGTCTGGTGCATTGTAAAATTTCAATCAGTGTTAACTACTCTTATTACTATTCACAAGCATTTGTTCAGGCTTTGAATGCTAACTTGATTAGTGAATCTGAAATGTGTAAAACTGTAATAGAGGACAATACGTTGGGGAAGTAGGGAGGGGAGATGGAAATTCACAAAGTGGCAGCTGTAGTTGGGTGGATGCAGGTGAAACAACGGGATCATTTACTTGGGCAGTGCTCTATCCTGGGAGGTCACGTTGACTCTAGTCCTCTCACTGATGACCACAGTGAATCCATCACCAGGCAATCTTACCTCTTTCAATCAGGGCCAGACAATACATTGCTGGAGGGAGGAGACACAGAGACTGTCTCCTTTGAAATCCTCACGACGTTGGCATTTTAGTGCTTTTACTGTAAGCAGAAATTCGATGCCTATTAAGTAAATTGTTAAAAGAGTTAAAGTCTTTTCACGTTAGCAACCTCAACAGTTTTCAAGTTGGTTTCATCATAATTGATTAGATTCAATTGAGTTCTTCATCAAGTTAGGTTATTATGCATGTTTACTTTCAAGGGCTTCCACTGCTGGGAAACCGTGATGCAAGTAATAAGAAGAAATAGTAATATTCCTCTGAGTAAACAAACACTAAGAATCTCTTGACAAAGCCTCTTCCATTATTAAAATTGGAGACAAAGTGCCTGAAAACGAGAATGGATTTACCCAGATGTCAACAGAGGAAGGGGAGAATTATCAAGCACTTAAATGATTCCCTAAAAGCTGGAACATGTGTCTCAAGGCAGTAAGTGAAATACTTTTACTTACAAGGCCCAGTGAATGCCACAAATCTGCGGAAATGCTGCAAGATGCTCTTAATTAGGGGCATGACTGGGGAGACAAGTGATGCCGAGATCTAATATTCATGCTGCTGGGATAATCTGTTACGTGCCTCAACTCAGCAAGACTTACTCAGTAGAAAATTGCTAATCGCTTCGTCTTTATGCATAAATCCACCCTCCCTTAACCAGCTATAATACCTACATTTTATTTATTTATAGGCCGATTAACTTTCTAAAAAATCAGGGACTTTAAGCAAGTTTATCTCCTTAGGAGAGAAATGTTAAAATATCGAGTTGAAATGAATTACAAATCAAGCAGATCGCACAAATCCCTGATTCTTTGGAGCACTCGTTTCAAAGGGTGATGATGATTATGACCCCACGTCTCCAGGCAATCCAGTGCACACTCGCCACTCTGCCCCCCTCCCCCTGGTCTCTCCCCAGCCCACCACCTCCATCACGCCACAGAAACTCTTCTTTCTAATGATCTCCTAAAGACAAATCCTAATGGTACTTTTTGGTCTCTAATCCTACTTCCTGGTTCTGGGATACCTTCCTGTTTCTGTTCTCTTCCCCTGTGTCCATTGACTAATCAAAGACCCATCCTCAACCAACATAGTGCTTATCAGTGACATTCCCTCCTTCCACTGGTGCCCCTCTCCCAGCTTCTGGGGCCCCTTCTATCCTGTCCAACACCACCTTGCCACCTTGTCCTACTCCTTCCTGTTTCCCCACCTTGGATCAAAACTCTAATTCTCTGTACTCAGCTATTTGCTATTTACCCAAGAAAAAATTCTGATTAAATTCTGTCATGCCTTCATTTTTGAGTATGCCGTCTTAGGCTCTGTGGGTTAAAAGAGCAATAAGACCTCAAGAAGAACTGGGCTACAGAGATGTGTATCAGCTCTTAGAAGCCCATATGAGAACTGCTAGGATAGAGCTATACACAGGGTGATACAGGTCATGGAGGCATGACTCTCTCACTTATAACTGTATTTTAAAAATAAAAGTTTGCACTCAAAGGAAAGAATCTCGTATGCCCCCGAAATGATACCTGTGGATTCAGTAGCAACACTATTTTATAAGTGCAAAGAGTAGTTACCATTTCTGAGGATTTATTGTACACCAGGCACTGGGTTATGTGCTTTACATATATTAACTCTTTTAAGTCTCACAGCAGTTCTATGAGGGACATATAAATAACCCACGTTTTATAAAGATGCACACTTGGAGAGGTAGCAAGTGATGCCTCTGGTTTGGAATCTGGATACATGAAAGTCATCCTTGATTCCTATTTCTCCCTTCACCTTCATATCCAATCATTTGCCAAGCTCTGCTGACTCTTTATCTAAATATCGATCAGAACCATCCGTATTTTTCTATTTCCCCACCAGCACCTTGATCAAGGCCATTATCATTTTTCTCTTGGCTTATGACTTTACTCTCTGAATTGGTCTCTTGACAGCAGCCAATCCAGAGTGAGGCTGCATATACAGAAACACAATCATATTACTATCTTATTTAAAACCTTTCCATGTTTGTTACTAGAGATAAAGTCCAAAATGTTAACAGGGCCTGCAGAGCCCTCCACCCTCTGGCCCGCCCAGCATCCCCACCTGGTCTCCCTTACTCTCATTGCAGACTTGACCTGGCTGGTGCATTCCTGGTGATCACCAAGAGTGGCTCTGACCTCTGGGCATTTACACATGAGGTGACTTCTGGCTGGAACCTTCAGTCCTGCCCCTCCCCCTCTGGCTAGTTCCTCTTTACCCTTTGGGTCTCCATTAAGCAACCTTTCTACAGGAAGGTGTTCTCTAGGCTGTGTCCCTCTTAGATGTGTTCTTCGATCCCTTTACTACGTGTATCGTGGTAATCTTCCTTCTATATTGTTACTATTATTTAATTGTCTAGCTTCTTAACTAAATGTAAGCGATCTTAGGGCAGGGACTAGGTCTGCTCCATTCAGAGCAGACTTCAGTCATTTGCACGGAGTAGGACCTTAATAAACGCTTAGGGAATGAACCAACAAGCAAATTAGACCCATCAGTCTGACTCCTCAGTTCACGCTCCTAAGTGTGATGCTGTACAGCATCCTGGCTAAACTCCAGCTTAGGAGGGATCACGATGGTGGTTAGAAAAGCATCACTACCCCATTCTCTACTTTGGATGAGAAATGAAAATCTAGGTCTATGGTTAAAAGGAGTATGATGAAGATAAAAGTCAACTGGTTGATTATATCAAGAAAACTGAACTTGCAGGGAAAGGTTTAAATAAGTAGCTTCTTTTTTAAAGAAAAGTATTTGTTAAGAAATCTGTATTGTATTATTCCAAAATTTTTGAATCCATGGAATTCTAGAACTAAAAGTTATTTATTATCAGCTATCTTAGTGCTCCATAATTTATAGGTGAGCATAAAAGGTACCAGCAAATAAACAAGTGTCCCAGGTTTACCAGGCAATGACAGTAGAGCCAGGCTGAAAGTATGGACAGTTTTGAGCAGAGTTTAGAAAAAAGTACTCATGATAGATCTATGAAGAGGAGCTGAAGAAAACTAAGATTAGGGGCTGTATCTTTGTGCTTCAGAGTTGAAGGCAAATATATTCTCCCATAATACACTAGTTATAACCACACTCAGAGAGTAAATATTAGATAGAATAGAACATTGTCACGATCTAGTAAAATATTCCTTATGGTCAGTGACCCATAATCGGCATAACAGCTTAACACCTAGTTTAGAATTGCTGGTGCTATTATTCAGCCCAAATGATATGTATTAAATATTTTAGTAATTCTAAAAGGTGATGTATAATCACCTTTATGGTGATGTATAAATCAAAGGTATTATTTGTATTATTCTCATTGATTTTGTATTTTTCTAAATGATATGTTCTTAATCCAGGATAATTATATGAGTTTCGACTAAGTACAGTTATAATCGACATCTTCACATGATTGATATTCAAAGATATACTCCTCTAAAATAAAACTGGAGTATTATGTATTCTAGGTCAATTAAATTAAACAAATACTTTTTGAACACCCAATAAGTGCCAAAAATTGGCAAAATACTAGGGATACCTGAGTAATTAATACGTGGCTTCTGCTCTCAAACTTTAAGTCTAGTAGGAGATAAGACTTGTCAACAAATTGTTTCCAGCATAAGTGCAATAAAGGACATACATTTGCTAAGAGAGTATAATGAAAATAAAACAAATTGTTAAAATTCTTACCTCAGAAGGTTTCCATTCAATAAACACATTGGGGTTTTTTTTTTTTCCTTAAAATATTTCATTTCATGTAATGAATAACCCCCAAGGTAAAAATATCAGTAAAAATAGCAAATTGTCTTTCGTACCTGTCATTCAATGTACTGGTGGAAAACAGAGAGATAAAAACCTACCTTGAAGAGGGCAAAGGAAATGAGTAGACCAGTGCTGAATCAAGACTTTACACACGTTTATAAAGGTCAATAGTGACAACTTCAGACAATTTTGCCACTGTTTCTAAATTTGTCTACTGGTTTTTGAGAAGTTGAACCCATGGATCTGGATTTGGCACCCAAAATGTCTCTGAAGCCAGGGTGTAGGATGCCAGAAAACGATTCCATTTCTATAACCAAAATCCGCAGACTAATTTAACTCATTCTTTAAATGCTTGCTGCATAATAGGATTAGACAATATTAATAAGAGAAGCAGCAACACCCCCTCTGGTGACATCCATTTTGGAGTCTTGGGGTCTAATGCTATCTCTACCAGTGATTTTGAACAATCAAGTTAAGGGTCTCAACATTTTCCACATTGGCAAGTTAACAGTTAACAATAGTTGTCTACTATTTATTTAGACCATTCTAACAATACTAAGAAAGAACACATATTAATGATTTACTATGTTCCAAGCACTGTTCTAAGTACTTTGCATATATGAATTCATATAACAACACTAAAAAGTAGGACTTTTATTATTCCCACTTTACAAATGAGAAAATAGAGGCACAGGTGATAAGTTAGTGATTTTTGGAGACAAGATTTGAGCCTAGAATTTGGGGCTTCGAAATCTATTCTTGTAACTATTATGATATACAGTTATTCACTCATAATTCTGACAATGTTCTTTAATCTCTTCCCCCAAAAAATGTAATTCTAGAAAGTGTCCTTTCTATCCAAGGAAATATATTGCTATCTTCTTCTTCCAATTGCCAGGACATTTTCTTTTGCTGCAGTTGCTAGGTAAAGCAAACAGCTGATTGCTATAAAGCTAAAAACAGCTAGACAAACCCTTGGCTTTGAATCACTTTTCCAGGACTTGAAAGCCTTTTGCGAAACCTGAAAATGTCTCCCTGGAGCAAAGGAGCTTCTGAACTATGTTTAAAATAACTTGGGAAGTGATGTAAAAATGTGGAATTCTCTGAGGTTATAGGAAACAGCTCATGCAATCAGTTCTCAGCACTGTTGGGCCAGTTCCGCATAACTTCACCCAAACCAATTAATTCACCATTTTCCACTGAGGAAAAAACAAGAGAGTCGAGAGACACCTATGCTGAAGCCTATGACAGCAGCGTTATGGGCAGAAATGGGCTAGTAATAAATGCTGAAGCAAGTACTGCATAATTATAGCTAATCAGTTATGCTAAAGTGAGCCAATACGGCAGCCTAATTGAGATGATCCTTGTTGCTTCTTACAGGAATGCAATTTAATTAGAATGAGTACCCTGACATCAGTAACCTCACAGAATCCCAGGCAGTATGAGATGAGCAAGAGAAATATCACCCTGGCTGGCTTTCAGTCTGTAGGAAATGGACATTGAATCTGTCTACTTGGCCTATGGGAGACTGGAAGTCATTTTTCCTGTGTGTTTAGGGCTTGAGAAAACGAGTGTGTTGTTGTGTTTGGACATTTGAAGAAGAATCAATCCAGATAAAGCAGACAAAACAGTTTAACATGCATTTCAAGGAGCTCTGAGTTTTCAAAATTCCAAAAGCAGAAGAAACTAACCAGATTGGATTTTCAGAGGGGTCTAATTTGGAATAAATAAGAGGCAGCTATTAAGAGTAATAAACCTGTTTCCACTGTGAATAGCCAGGAGAAGAGATATGTTCCTGTGGACTCTGAGGGCAGGTGGTGGGGAGGAAGAGGAGGGGTACATGTTGAGCGACAGGGAGTGTTTTGGTTCAGTCCATTGAAAAAACAAATCCCAAGAAAAGGCAGGATCAAGGAGTTGCTGATGTGGCCTAGCTGGCATTTGGTAGCTGACCAACCTACAGGGTAGATAGGCAAGATAGCTCTGGAGATTAAAATGTGGCTTCTGATATCTTACGATAATTCCAGGAGAGTGAGGCAGGGTTACTCATTCTCTGGCTTAAATAGAGAAGGGGGATCAAAACAAAAGCCTTCTTGTAAAGTTGTGTCTTAAACAAATAAAACAGGTGAGAGCTAAATTTTGTCAACAGCAGCTATATTCAAATGATCAAATTGACTGGACAATAATATTAAAGTAACTATGTATTCCTAACAGAGAAGCACCTTTGAAGATTTGCTGTATATTAATGACCAGAAGTCATTCTACTTAAAATGTAGTTGATCAAGCACTCTAATACACAGACCCAAAAGTCAAATCTCAAACTTACTATAATAATTGTGAAGACAAAGTGTTTTGCAACGTTGGCTGCACAAATGTTACTACCATTTGAGAGCCAAATAATTCAAATGATGTTGCTTTGAATCACAATTTATTACAAGTTATTCTTTCTGTTTTTAACTTAGATGGAAGGGTCAAAATCATAAAAGATGTTACAGTATGTTAGTGAATGGAGGAAGGGAGAGAGGAGTTTGCTGCAGATTTAAAAGAAGGAAAAAAACAGAACTATCAAATCCTCTCCCTTCCAGGGTGCCCATCTTTTTCCCCTCCCAACTCTATCGGTGCGATTTGAGGATGAGCACATTCGTCAAAGGATTTGATGTGTGGATGTAAAGTGATGCTTTCATGTTTGTTAGAAAATAAGATCATAAGTTTATGAGGAGGATAATTATTAAAGAAGTGTGTGGTATTTAAATGAGAATGAGTTACAAAAGTATCATAGTGTATTTAAAAATTACTCGATGTGGGCTTCTCTGGTGGCGCAGTGGTTGAGAGTCCGCCTGCCGATGCAGGGGATACGGGTTCGTGCCCCAGTCCGGGAAGGTCCCACATGTCGCGGAGCGGCTGGGCCCGTGAGCCATGGTCGCTGAGCCTGCACGTCCGGAGCCTGTGCTCTGCAGTGGGAGAGGCCACAACAGTGAAAGGCCCGCGTACCACAAAAAAAAAAAAAAAAAAATTACTCGATGCATTTAAGAATAGTGGCTATCTCTGTGTAGTCGAATTATGGATTCTTTAAAAAATTATTTTGCATCTCTATTTTTTCTTTTTTTAAAATTTAGTTATTTAATTAATTTATTTTTGGCTGCATTGGGTCTTCATTGCAGTGTGCTGGCTTCTCGTTGCGGTGGCTTCTCTTGTTGCAGAGCCCTGGCTCTAGGTGCCTGGGCTTCAGGAGTTGTGGCTCGCGGGCTCTGGAGTGCAGGCTCAGTAGTTGTGGCGCATGGGCTTAGTTGCTCCGAGGCATGTGGGATCTTCCCTGACCAGGGCTCGAACCCATGTCCCCTGCATTGGCAGGCGGATTCTTAACCACTGCACCACCAGGGAAGCCCTATGTTTTCTAATCTATAATAAACATGCATTTTAAAATATCTTTATTGGGGTATAATTGCTTTACAATGGTGTGTTAGTTTCTGTTGTACAACAAAGTGAATCAGCTATACATATACATATATCCCCATATCCCCTCCCTCTTGAGCCTTCCTCCCATCTTCCCTATCCCACCTATCTAGGTCATCACAAAGCATCGAGTTGATCTCCCTGTGCTATGTGGCTACTTCCCACTAGCCGTCCATTTTACATTTGGTAGTGTATATATGTCAATGCCACTCTGTCACTTCGTCCCAGCTTCCCCTCCCCAACCCGTGTCCTCAAGTACTTTCTCTACGTCTGCGTCTGTTTTCCTGCCCTGCCACTAGGTTCATCAGTATAAACATGCATTTTTGTGTAATAAAAAATTATCTTAAAATAAGATGCTGGTCAGTATTTCTGGATGTAAATTAGGGTCATAATTGGGTGTATGTCTTTATATATTCACATATATAATATATACTATATGCATATACATATATAATTAACATATAAATAAGTCAAACGTATTATACACCTATCTTTTTTTTTTTGGTTTGCCTTCGGCCTCTTGCCGTAATCTGTATCAGAGTTTACATTTTCTTATACTTCCACTCACATCTTTCTTGCTTTCCCCCCTACCCCACACATGACCCAGGTTAACAATTTAGAATTCATCCTTTGATATTTTCCTCCATGCTGAAATGCTCATGTAGGTATGCAAACACATCACACATTGCTCTTGGTTGTTTAACAAAATGAGATCAATTATATATAGGTCTCTAGGTCTTACTTTCCTCACTCAATAACGTCATTGAAAACCTGTCAAACCAACCACAGGAACTCTAATTCCTCATTTTAATGGCTGTATGATATTCCATGGTGTAGATGTACCATAATTTATTCAGCAATTCCCCTATTGAAGTTTCTATTTTTTTTTTGCCACCATGAAAAATGTTGTAATTGGCATCTTTGTATGTGTGTCATTACTCAAAGTTTTATTACTTTGGGAAAGTGTCCCAGGAGTGGGAATATTAAGTCAGAGAAAATGCATTTAAAATTTTAATAGATATTGTCAGATTGCTTTCCAAAAGGGCAGTAACACTTAACAATTTCACCTGCCATGTATGAAAGTACACTTTTTCTTGCATTACTGACAGTAATTGCATTATCATTCTTTTTAATTTTTGACAATCCAATAAGTGTAAAGTAATATCTCATCTTAACTTTAATTTCATTTCCCAGCCTATTAAAGAACTTGAGCATCTTTTCAAAAGCTTATCAGTCATTTGAATTGATTCTTGTCTGAGTTGTTTATTCTGCCTATTTCTTTTGCCTATTTTCCTATGGGGGTGTTTGGTTTTTCTTTTCAATTTTTAGCTGTTCTTTGTACATTTTGTATCCCAGTCCTTTGTCTGCCATCTGTATTATCTGTTTAATTTACCATATCATTTGTCTCCTGAATTTGTTTGTGGTAAGAGTTGTATTATATTTTTTTTTTTTTTTTTTTTTTTTTTGCGGTACGCGGGCCTCTCACTGTTGTGGCCTCTCCGGTTGCTGAGCACAGGCTCTGGACGCGCAGGCCCAGCGGCCATGGCTCACGGGCCCAGCCGCTCTGAGGCATGTGGGATCTTCCCGGACCGGGGCACGAACCCGTGTCGCCTGCATCGGCAGGCAGACTCTCAACCACTGCGCCACCAGGGAAGCCCATAAGAGTTGTATTATATTTTGATACAGTTAAATATACCTATCTTTTCTTTTTATAACTAAGAATATTTATATGTCTAGCTTTGGAGGATTATAAATGGTTATATTTAGCCAGTATTTCTTGGTAGTCCCAGTATTAGGTGCCAAGGCGAATGACAACAATAACAAAATTGCCTTTTGCAAATGGACAATTTGGGAACAGAAAACTCCAAAATAACGACTTAAATAAGACAGAAGTTTATTTCTGTCATAAAGTGAGGTTAAGAAGGACTTAATCCAGAGCTTGGGTGTATACCCCACTGTAAGTGATCAAGTTTCTTCTTTCTTTTTTTTTTTTTTTTTTTTTTTTTTTTTGCGGTACACGGGCCTCTCACTGTTGTGGTCTCTCCCGTTGTGGAGCACAGGCTCTGGACGCGCTCACGGGCCCAGCCACTGCGCGGCATGTGGGATCTTACCAGACCGGGGCACGAACCTGTGTCCCCTGTATCGGCAGGCGGACTCTCAACCACTGCGCGACCAGGGAAGCCCAAGTTTCTTCTTTCTTGATGATCTATTGTGCATGGCTTTTATTCCCCATGTCAGCTCATGACTCAAAATTCTTTTGGCGATCCAGCCATTTCGTCCATTTCCAGTCCAGAAGAAAGATGAAGGAAAAAAGCGCCAAGCCCTTTAAAGATTTTTCTCAGAAATTGTCCACCATTTCCATTTACATCACATTAATGTGACATTAAGAAGAACTTAATGACACTTAATTGCAAAGGATGCTTACATTTCCCTGGCCACTAGTGAAGAGAGACTACAAAACAGTTTTTACTTCAGGTGGCTTCTTGCTCAGCTAAAAACCGAGGGTTTCAATATTTTGGAAGATGACTAAAGCTTACCACAAGAGGCCTTCAAAACAATAATTAGGCAAGAGACTTTGAGACTAATGATTTTGGGGAAAAATATATCTATTATGAAGGCTTTATACTACTCTAAATAGATAAATAAATGATGAGTAAATACATTAATGAATTCACTTCTAATATTTTTCCAGAGCTCACTTACTTTCCCTAACCTCTCTCTTCCAACACAACCACTCTCCAGTCATCTTACTCTCTAGCCAAGTGGGAACAGACATTTTATAGCAGATGATGCCCACTTATTTGGAAAATTGTTATCAACCAAAAGTGACCGGACACCACTGAATAAAAAAGAGACTTTTTTTTTCCTATCCATTGCTCTGGTTCATCAATTGCCTGATGCTCTCAAGAATCTGGAAACTTCCTTCATGAGTCTGGTAAAAAGGATCAAAGAAAGAATTCACTGGGAGAAAACATTTTCCAGTTAGAAGGGTTAATGCTGCTGGGTGTTTTTTAATGAGTGGCTAGTGGCTAGATTCAAAACAGTAACTGCTGTTTAGATGCTCTCATGTCTAGCTTATTTTTTAATAAGATTGCACATTGCAAAAGAATGTAATAAATTTTATCTTTAAGAAGTAAAGATAGAGGCAATGCAGATGCCATAGTTTATAATGTGGGTCTGTTATCTGGCTGCCTTTTGAACCTAAGAGATAAATTTCAAATTATATTTCCCCACCGTTTGCCATGTATTGAAAATAATGCAAACTTTTAAAACAAATCAGTTCTCTAATTTTGAAATAGGATATCTGAATTATTAAAGAAATGGTCAGGAATTACAATTAGGGCCACATGACAGGCAGACATATGTCTTTTTATTTTATTCTTTGATCATGTCTAATAGTAATAAAAGAAAAAAGAAGAAATAAATATCCGGTGCTGAGCTGCTCATTTACAATTCCACTATCTCTGAAAACTCCTGGATCTGTCATTCAGCAGGATGACTTTTTCCCTCATGATTGAAACTGAATTCAAATACATGAAGTGCGCCAATAAAGTTAGACTCTTAGGCAGTGATGCTTCAATAAACAAACTCTCCATGCAGCACTTTATTAATCAATTCATGCCACCAACAAGCATGTTAAAATTATAAATCATGCAAATCAGAGCTACCTGATTTTGCAGCTGTGAGGCATATACTTCTTTAGTCCTCACAGTAAACTGAAGATGGCAAAGTCATCAAGTCTGAAATTTATTTTCCCTGTTCTGCTTCCTTTTCCTATCTCTGTTCTCTCACTTGTGAGGTTAATGTTCTCTGATTTTTTTACGCATTTCCAGTCAGTTCAGCTCATGATCTGATTATTGGGCAGCTGGGCATGGGGCTGTGAGCCAGTCATGAGGTGAACACTGGTAAATAGGCAGATCCCTGCCCTCCAGGCACCCAGGCCCTAGAGCAGAACTGCACAGCCCTATGGTGAGACCCATTACAAATTATTTTAAACGGAATAGTACTTGTAATACTTATGTTTTCCAGTGATTTTTTTGAACAATCGTATATTTCTTTTTTTTAGAGAATATAATATTTATTTATTTATTTATTTATTTATGGCTGTATTGGGTCTTGGTTGCTGCGCGCAGGTTTTCTCTAGTTGCGGTGAGCAAGGGCTACTCTTCTTTGCGGTGCGCGGGCTTCTCATTATGGTGGCTTCTCTTGTTACAGAGCAGGGGCTCTTGGTGCCCGGGTTTCAGTAGTTGCAGCACGTAGGCTCAGTAGTTGTGGCTTGCGGGCTCTAGAGCGCAGGTTTAGTAGCTGTGGTGCAAGGACTTAGCTGCTCCGTGGCATGTGGGATCTTCCCGGACCAGGGCTCGAATCCGTGTCCCCTGAATTGGCAGGTGGATTCTTAACCACTGTGCCACCAGGGAAGCCCCTCCAGTGATTTTTTTTTTTTTTTTTTGCGGTACGCGGGCCTCTCACTGTTGTGGCCTCTCCTGTTGCGGAGCACAGGCTCCGGACGCACAGGCTCAGCAGCCATGGCTCACGGGCCCAGCCGCTCCACGGCATGTGGGATCTTCCCGGCCCGGGCATGAACCCGTGTCCCCGGCATCGGCAGGCAGACTCTCAACCACTGCACCACTAGGGAAGCCCCCCTCCAGTGATTTTTATTTAAAAAATATAAATTAGAATATGCAGAGAATCAGTGATATATATAATAAAGGTTTGATATGACATTAAAAAGTATATAAATTAGAACAGATTTGAAAATACCCATACATTAATACATATTACTTGCAATCACTCACACATGTTTTCTCCAGTGGAAGCATCTAGCTGACACCTGGTCATAAACTCCAGCCCATCTGATCTACACCACAAACCCTAAGACTTGATTTTATGAACACTTGTCATGTATGTGACTGAGGAAAGAGGTGAGGACTAGACTTATCTGATGCACTTTTCTCTGAAAAAAAAAAAGAATTTGAAAACAGATCACATGCAGTGGGTTAAAATTCATTTACATTATCTGCAACTAATTCATCTTGAAGAGTTCTCAACAATGTTCTCACATATTAATACTCTTATTTCTAACTGGGGAGTCCAAAAGCTATCCTGCTAGAAGTGGCTCTTAAAATTTAGCATCTATCAAAATACCACAGAGGGTTTATTAGAACCCAGATTGCTGTGTGCCACCCCCAGTTTCTCATTCAATAGGTCTAGGATGAAGCCTGACAATTTGCATTTCTAACAGGCTTCCAGTTGCTATTGATGCTGCTGGTCTGGGGACCTCACTCTGAGAACAACTGTGCTAAAGGAATTTCCTGCAATAGTAAGCAAGTGTTAACACACCAGGGCCTACTGTATTCTCCTCGGACCTACCCACTCAACCAACCCTAAAGACCAGGCTCACTTAACCTTGCTCTGGTGACTTAGACACTGGCACACATAGTACGCCCCCAGACTCCAAGAGAGGAAAGTCTTCCCCCCAGGGCTCCCTGTCCCAGCACAGGTCTACATGGAAACATCCTTTACTACCTCCCACTGCAAAGGACTCTCAGCTGTAGAGGCTGTTTTATGAGACAATTTATGTTATTCTAGGTAGCTTCTCATTTTTAAAAAAATCATCACCTGTCCCACCCCCAAGTAATGTCTAGAATGAATTTCCACCATTCCTATCTTGTGTTGACCATGTCTCAGAACTTCTCAGTATCTACACTAGTCAGGCCAATTTGGGGTTTGACAAATATGTCACCATAGACAGAATCTTGTTTTGGTTTATCAGAAGAGCCTAGAGGTTAAGCAGTGGGCTCTGAAGTCAGGCTGCCCGAGTGTGAATTCCAACTCCATTCTTACCTAACAAGGTGACACTGAGCAAGTTCCTGAGTTTTCCCATCCATATTATGCCTACATCTTAAGGTTTTTATTTTAAATAAAATTATATCTATAAAGTCCTCAGAACAGTACATGGAAGAGAGAAGGTATTCAGTGAGTGGCAATAATTATTATAAAAGAAATGTAACTACATTGGGGCATATAGGAATAGAATTTATTCAGTTTCTCACTAATTAAGAATGGCCATATCCTGGCAAGACTAATAGGCAGGTATATAATGAATTTCTTTGGATCTTAGCTTCTTACAATAGTCTTCGTGGTGAAACAGGTTGAGCTCACAGACACATTAAAATCAGGGATAATGGCTGTGACTTCCTGCACACAGTCAAACAACATGGTAAGGAATTTTGTCCTTAAAGAGCAATGACCCAATTTAGGAGGTTGAGCATACGTCTCAATTCATTTCAAAAGCACTAAACTCACACTGAGTGTGGCAGGAAGATCTAAGCTCCTATAAGACTCTGTGCTCTAGGTACTGTTATCATCTCCTGTTTATAGGGAAGGAATTGAGCCTTGGGGAGGGAGTGACTGCACAAGGTCACAGTGTTAATATCCAGCAGGACCATTACTCAAAGTCAGGCAGGCTGACACCAGAGGCCATGATCTTCACCCTTCTGGCCCTTTGTCTCTGGGTTGGTCCCAGAGACAACTATTTTCAGTAAATAATTAGATTCATGCAGATTTGGCGTCAGTGGAAAGAGAGAAGGTGACATGACATACTCCGTCCTACCAGGTACAGAGAACAGACCTGGAATGCTGGAAAATTTCAGCACCACGACCCTTGGTGTCTGAGAAAAGGAAAGTGAGAAGTTGTGTGTTGCTGGATTGGACACAGAGCACACAGAATAAAATCACATGGAATGTTTTACCATCTGTCTGGGTTTTTTAAAAGTAGGCTGATTACACTTATAATGTCATCTCATGATTACTCAGAAATTACATCATAGCCTATTTTTATTCTGTCATATAGTAATTTGTGTGCTGCAAATTAAGACTAGCAAGAATAAAACTCCAGGCTCCTGCTGTCAGGCTATTCAACATTCTCTTAGACAAATTACAAACATATGTTGAATATCCACTCACTGCCCAGTCTTGGTGCTAAGCTTTTGGGAAAAATATAAAAATATCAGACACAGTTCCCATCTTAAAAGAGCACATGATCGTATTGGTAAGATGAGGTAAATGCAACTAAAATTATTAGACCAAAATGAGGATCAGATAAGAGGAAGGTAGCCAGGAAGATGGTGTTGCATTGACAGCATGGGAAAACCTGTGGATAAAGAGGTGGAGACATACAAGCTGTATTTAGTCATTCTGCCTACAACATGACAATACACTTGAAATTCAGACTGAGGGTAGATTGTGGAAGGCTTTGGCTATCTGGCTAAGGAGTTTAGATTTTACTCTAGATTTTTAAAATATTCTTTTAAGGGCCAAATACATTTTTCAAACTAACTACAATGTAAGCATCTTGACTGAAACTTCTGTATTTAGCAAGATAGAGAGATGGAGTAGATTTACCCTCTTACCTAAAACAACTAAAAATATTCAGAGGAGATGTGATACAATGGTTTACTAGTCATTATTCAACAAGCGAGGAAGGGCAATGATCCTTTAGAGATAAAACAGACAAGGTGAGCCCCATGACAGCCCCAGGTGACTGCTAGGAGAGTTGCCAGGCCAGGGCATAGGGAGTTTTCAGCCATCTCCCTGAGTTAAGGAGATGGACCTGGGAGTCTGAAGTGACCAGGGTGGCTAGGGTTCATAGAACGGAGCATTGGAAAGGAGAGAGCTGCTCAGAGAGAGAGTTCTGGGTGCCTTCAGAGGATCTTCCCCAAGTCCTCAGCTAAGTAGTGATCAGTACATTCCTGTGAAGAAAGAACCACCCAAAAGGACTGGAGGAGAATTGTCAGAGTCCACCAGAAATAGTTCCTGTTTCCCCAAGTCAGAGTGGTAAATCTCATACTTCATGGGAAATCAGGAAGAATATTCAAAAAAGTTTTGCCTCAATAGTGGGGAAAATTTGCCCAAGACTAAGCACTGTGCTAGTACTTCCTATAAAGCTTCAAAATCTGAATTGAAAGGGTCAGTTTCCAAGTAACTCAACTGCATACCAGAAAAAAAGCTCAAAAATATTTATAGGAATACAAATATGTCCAACACCCAATAAACTAAAATTCTGGCATCCAGTTAAAAATTACCAGGCATTCAAAGAAGCGGGAAAATACAGCTTAAAATGAGAACAAAAAATCAATCAAAACTGACCTAGAAATGACATGGATGATAGAATTAGTAGATAAGAACATTGAAACAGTTACCAAACTGTATTCCATATATTCAAGAAACTAGTAGAAATATTGAACATGATATGTAGAGCAAGAAATCATTGCCCTGGTCAAGAAATATTAATGCTAATGAACCAGATCATGTGTTTCAGTGAAGCACAGTTTGAGAATTATTGCTCTGGGCTATTGGAAGCCATTGAAGACTTTTTAGCAAAATTTGACGTGAAAATAAAGAAATGAAAATATTTTAGGAAGATTGAATGGATAGTGAGATTCAGGATGGAATTGATGGGGAAACTAGGAGCAAAGAATTTAGGCAGGATATAACTGTAATAATATAGCAGGGAAATGATATTTTGGCCTAAAAGAATAGAGGTAAAAATAGAGGTAGGGAATGGTTTGTTATTTTATTTTAGTTTTTTAGTTTACATTTTGTTATTAAGGCTACCTAGTGTGCCTGGCAGTTTGTCCATTTGAAGGGAAGGATCAGTGGGGCTGTCTCTTAGGCTGATGACTTTAGAAGTCTGCAGGATAGCATTCAAGCCCATTTTGATAAACTCTTAGAGCTACACTAGGTATCCTGGAACAAAGTCAAAAAAAAAAAAAGGTATTATCTTTGAAATTTCATGAAAACTGGGTCTTCTTTTTAGAAATAAGAAACAGAATAATTCATATGGTGTATGAAGGTTAATATTGTAATGGTACTTGGTAAGTATAAGCTGGTTAATTTGATTGGGGTCAAACTTTGTGACAAGCCAAGTTATGAAGGAAGAGACATGGATTTAAGCAGAAGTTTTATGCACAAAAGACACAGAGAAGGAAAGAAGCAACTTAGGAAATGGAAGGTGGTGAATTAATGCCTAAAAGCAGTGCTGTCTAATAGCAATGGAACTCAAGCCACGTGAATAATTTTAAATTTTCTAGTAGTCACATTAAAAAAGGTGAAGATAAACAGGTGAATTTAACTTTATTAATTAAACAGGTAATATGTTTTATTTAAATCCATATATCCAAAATATGTGGACAATCTAAAAATGATTAATGAGAAATTTTACATTGTTTTAATATGAAGATACACACATTTAGTGTGCATTTCACCCTTATAACACAACTCAGTTTAGACGAGTCACATTTCAAGTGCTTAGTAGCTGCATGTGCCTAGTAGCTCTTATATTCAGCAGCGGAGCCCATGATCATCAGGCAGCCAGCATTTCTCTCTTCTCCAGTTCTTTTTTTCCACCTCTAATTCTTTCAAGCACATATTAAGTGCAAAAGACTTCCCTTACTCAGGTAGATTTTGGTATCTCAAAGCACCATGCACAGTCAGACACACTGCATAGGAGAATAGAGACCCATAACAAGTATTTTTGTGCAAGTGGTCTCTAGTTATTGCTTGTAGAAATAAAGGAGGGAATGAATAGAGCAAAGCTCCACGTGATTGTAATCCAGGGTCAAGGTCAATAATAACCGTGTGTGTGGAGGAAAGTGAGGATAAGAATACAGGCAATTTGGACCCGCTTTCTGCTCTAATTTTGCACCCTTGGAATAATTACTTAACGTCTCTAAGTTTCAAATTTATAAGTGTAAAGAAACATGCAAAAACACTTGGAAAATATAAAATGATGTAAAAACAAAGTAGTAATATTAATTTTCTCAATTACAGGGCATTTTATTTACAAAAAAAGTTAACTGAGTCTCAGTTGGAAGGAATGTAAGGGAAGCAAATATTACCTCCATTTTACTGAGAGGAAGGTGTGGTGGGACACTTCACAGGGCCTGATCTGCCTTAGGCTGATAGCGAGTCTCTCTCCAAATGCCAGCACCCTTGGCCATTCCCACCGTGCCCAGAGAAGTTAGGCAATTTACCTAAATCAACAAGCTGGTGTCAGGAATTGCATTTAGATATTCTGCTTCCCAGTCCTCACCCCCCTCCTCCCGACTCTTCTACATTCCTTCCCCAAGGATGTGGACTTGAGATGTGACCAAAGAAATAAAAAGACTGTATCACAGAGAAGAAATTCCAGATGCCATAGAGGCGAAGACATGAAAACTGAAAAATAACTCCGATTTGATAGGGACCTCCTTCCTCACCTTAGAATAAGCAATTTCAGGGGAGCAATCAAAAGGAAGGGAAACTTATGTATGACATAAATTTTTGTTTCGGCTAATTTGTTCTTCCTAGTCTCTATATATCTTTTGCAACTGTGCTTTAATTCAACTCAGGTGTAGCAAAACAATAAAACATTTCAGAGTCCTTTTTTTTTTTTTTTTTTTTTTCCTTCTCATGCGTTTTGAGTAGGACAGGCAAAATGGGCAAGACTGTTTGATCTGGAGAACAGGATACCCTAGAGAAGGTCCCAACGGCAGGCACGAGAAAGAAGTTCAGGCAGAAGTAAGGGCCAGAATTTCAGAGAAGTCTGGTACATGAGGAGGGTTAAGAAAAACTGATAGAGACAGAGTAAAGGCCAAAGTAGGTGATTAAATAGTTAATCCCACTAGGGGATTGTAAGTATAAAAAAGTTTGGGAAACCCCTGTATGTTAATGGTTACTCAAGAAAGCAGGTTTGCTTAACCACAAAACCTAGCAAGCTTGCTTAGCAACAAAACCGTGCAACAGAAGCATGAGACATGTCTCAAAACAATAAAACAATGGTGAAATGAGATCCACATCCTGCCCAGTGAGGTCAGTAACTTAATGATTCCTAGGACATGCTTCTCTGTGTGCACTAAAAACAAAAATCTAAGGAAAAGGTATTATACTGAAACCTGAGATGATTTACTATATTTTAGTTTGTTACCACCTTTTTGCTCATTTCCACTGTGCCATGACAGTCCCAGTTTGACAATGTAGGGACAAGAAAACTCCCCTGCCCGACATGGAGGAGGAGGAGAAGCTGAAGAAAGCTTGACATCTACTCAAGAATGAGGAAGAAGGTGGTCTTCTACCCCCTCCACTTTTCCTTTGATTATAAAACTGTAGCCCACTAAGTTCTGGGGGTGGCACTCCCTTACCCTCCCGCTTGCATCTCTCACAAGCGTCTTATACTAATAAACTCTTTCCTTACCTGTCACTCTGCCTCTCGCTGAATTCCTTCTGTGTTGAGTCAGAAGAACCTACACTCTACCAAGTCCTGAGATGCATTCTGCCGGTTTCAAAACAGTACTGAATTTATGTTCAGAGAACCCAGCTGCATATCATTGTTGATTACTTACTAGCCTGGGGACCCAGGGCAATTTATTTAATCCTTCTGAGCCTTAGATTCTCTGTAATTAAATTAAACTGAAGTACTATCACCAGGCTCACCTGAACATTTCTGATGATCAAAGAAGAGAATGTATAAAAAATAAGAGTGATTTGTCAACGGTAAGGCCCTACACCGGTGTTGGTTATGATGATCTGATCGTCCAGTGGCAGATACACTTGATTCCTTACAGCATAGGGCAGGGAGTCAGATTATGGGAGAGAGTCAGGTTGTACTTCTTGGAAGACCTGGAGAGTACACAAGGCCCCAATCATGAAGGAGTTAGGGTTCTGTATAGGAAACCAGAATACAGGTGGCATGTTAGGAATCCATTTATTAGAAATTCGTTTTAACGTAGGATTTAATTAAAAGATTAAAGCCTGCGTAGTGGAATCTAGACATCTGATTAGAGCTAGAGCTTCATCCTGCAGGGTTTTTAAAATGGTTCTCGATCAAAGCCAGAACTGACCTCAAATTGTTGGGTGGGGCTGAAACTATAGATGGAGAGAGACCACGCCTTCCTAGATTTGGTGGTACAGAGATACTAGATAGAGAGCCAAGTAGGTCTTTATTATAAGCATTAAAAAAAAATCACTTACTCTGAAAAAGATAAGCTCATTAACATGAAAAGCTTTTTGAAAGGTTCCTGTTTTTTATTCATGGGTTACTACCAGAGCATTTCTTGCCATTAATCCAAGGAGTCCAGTGAAATATATGATCCTTCTCCAGCTGCTGCACAAATGATCACACTGCTCAGTAAGAGAATACTAATGAGATGCCTAGGTTCTTTAAGAAAGCTGAATGATAGTAATCATCAAAGCATACATCAGAAAATTCCAGTTGCATATGAACATAAAGCAAATGTCAGGTGTATTAATTCATTTAACTTGCAAATAGAAAATTAGACCAGTCTATTTGATAATACATTATCTTCCAATAGGTTTATCCTTAGAAGGATGCCTGATAAAAGTGCTATTAAACCAATGACATCCAAAACTAAATTAAAATCATTTGGTCTTCCATTAGTTCCCCCCCAAAAAAGTATTCAATTATTATCAAACCAGAAAGTGGTTTAATTTTCTCACTTAATTTTTGTTAAAAATTCATGTGTTAAGAAATACTGATTATTAATTATTCTTTTTACATATTGTTCCTAAAATTTAAAGAGATTTGTACAAGAAATCATTAAAGAGATGATTTAATGAAAGAAAACTATTTTCTTTTTGAGAAGGCAACTTTTGATAATGTGCTTCTTGCATTTGAGTCACTTCAGCACTTCTACTTTATCAAAATTTAACATAATATTACTGCTCACAGCATCTGACATCATCTGGGATCTATTATCCCAAGTTAG